>NC_134865.1:80320938-81010938 GCF_049852395.1 Peromyscus maniculatus bairdii | reverse complement strand
GGACAATGCAACGTGGAGACAAATTTGCTCTTGTCTCTTCTCTGAACTTCTGTGGGACAAGTCTTCGTTTAACATGTCCCAGAGAAGGTTAGACACACAAGGTCTAAAGAAGGAGGCTGAGAAGATGGTTTGTCATCTTCTCCCTCTCTAGACTGAATATCCTGCAGCCCACAGCCACACCAGGCTAACGTCATCCTGGGAGCTGCATGGATGCAGGTTCCCTTCCTTACATACTGGGCTGGGGGGACCTCCACCACGCCCACATGCTTCCTTGCCTCACTTCTGTGTCAACATCCAAGGTGTCTACAAGCCTGCTCTGAGGCCTGGGCTGGTATTGAGCCTCCGTGATGGGAGAGAGCATGAAATTGCCCCCAAGAGACTCTCCAAGATGTTTCTTTCTGAGACATCAGTCCATGAATTGAAGGAAACTGAGGCAGAGCCTTCCTAATACATGCCCCAGAGGGCCTTTCCACCTCCTCAGGGTTGGCACTTGGGCTTGCCCACTGCAGTGGCTTGGCAGATTCACACCCACGGGCTGATAAAGGTCCCTCCAAACCAGAGACCTGTCTCCGTTGAGGTGAGCAGAGGGAGGGCTCTGTTCTGACCCTTCCCACCGAGAAGAGTTCCCAGCACAAGTGGTCCAGGCAGTGCAGTTCAAAAAAGGGGCACTGCAGACACTCCCAAGCATCGAGCCAGCCAGGCTTGCTCTTCCTCTTCTCTCCCTGCAGAGGCCTCAACAGTGACTGGAGCTTTCACGGTTGGACAAAGTGGCAGTTTCCTACCAAGAGCCAGACCCAGGAGGGACATTCCCATGGGAATACAGGCAAGATCAGGAGGGCAGCCCACATCCTGGAGGGGACACAGCAGTGACTACCTCCCACCCCACATGATAGGACCTAGCACCGTAGACAACTATTCACGCGGAGCTCAAAGGCCTCGGGATGTCCACCTGAGAGGAGTCTCTGAGGTTTGGGAGAGATGTCATTCCATCCTCTGAGAATGACCACAGCTTATCAGGCTCACTCCATGGCCACCCCCACTCAGCCCTGATGTCCCCCAGGACTCTACCCCTGTCCTATCCATGTACCATGTTTATCCTCCCAGGTGCTGCCTGGCACCCAGGAAGCCACAGGATAGATGCATTCCCTGGATAGATTCCAAGCCTGCTTCCCACCCTGTCCTGGCTACCTGATAACCTCCTTGCCGGCCTCTGGGAACATGTGAGAGTAGGCAACAGCCTGCAGGTAGGATGGACCCCTGGTCCACAGGCCCAGCCTCACCAGGAACTTCAGATCCAGGGTCATAAAGAGTGATGACAGGATGCAGACCAAGCCCCAGTGGGGAGTGGGGTACACCTCCATCAGGGGTGAGCAGCAAGAAGACTGCACACGGCTCCCAGGGAAGCCGGGAAGAGCCACCCTTTCAGGGTTCTAGGAGCCCAGAGGTGTCTGTGAATCCAAAGCAAAGGCAAGAGCAGTCACTGGAGCAAGCTGTCCACCTAGGAAACATGAGTCTGGACTTTTCCAAACAGATGGGGTGCCTGTGGGCCTGTGGGGATCCCATGGATGGGGTCTTTGAACAATCAGAAAATCAAGGCATGGGTTGGGGGTGTCTCTAAGACCAAGGGGAGGAGAGAAGCAATCCACCTGGCTAGGGAGCAAGTGGCTATCAGAGAAGGGGCTTTCAAAGGACAGGGCACACCACCCCTGCTCCTGCCCAGCCTCGAGGCACTGGGGTTTGAAAGCTCCCTCACACCACTTCTGGGAACTCCAAGCAGCCTTCATCCCCATTGAAGGTCACCATTTTCTCCTCCCTATTACTTGTAGCTGGTCCCCAAGTCCTTGACACCCTGACTTTTGCCATCCCCAACTATGTCCTCTGCTGTCTGGTCCCAGCCTCTGGTCACTCTCAGTTCCACTACCATTCTACACTGTAACTCTAGACTAGTAGTTCTCAACCTGGGGGTCTTGACCCCTTAGGATTAGAATGACCCTTAGAAGGACCCTTTCATAGGGGTTGCCTCAGATATTTACATTACAATGCATAACAGTAGCAAAAATACAGTTACAAAGTAGCAACAAAAATCATTTTATGGTTGGGGGGGTCACCACGACATGAAGGTCGCAGCCTTGGGAAGGTTGAGGACGGCTGCTCTAGATTGATATTTCTAAGCTCCAGGTGCCACTGAGGCCAATCCTTTTCAAAGACACCGGGCTACTTTGTCACTAGCTGGCCAGCTCACTGTCCCCAGTGAGGCCCCATGTGAGTCCACCCACCCCTGCAGTTTCACTGCGTTCTCCATCCTCAGCCTCAAACACTCATGGCTCAAAGAAGCCCTCCCTTCCACATGCAATCACATCTCCAGGCTTTCCTACATTTTCTTCTGCTCTCGGGCCTCTCTCCACCTTCACCCTCTAGGCTAGCCCATGTGGCCCTGCTTAAATGTCAAGAGCTTTTCTTTCCTACACCTGCCCCCCCCCCCCCGTCACCACCTCCTGCGTCCTCGTGAGTGGACTTTTCCACACAGACCACACCTCCTCTATACTTTTGAACTGTGGGTATCTTTGAAGCTGAGACACCCGGCCCCACCCCATCCTGTCCTGCCCCCCTAGTCCTTGATCCCCTTTGCAGGGGACTGCAGCGAGGAGGAGCCGAGGAGCTGCTCAGTAACTATTACGTGGAGGAATTAACGAACAGGACCTAATGGAGAGAGCTAAAGCTGTGCTGCCCTCTGGGGCCTGACCCACTTTTGCAGCCTGTACCAGCTGCCGGGGAGTGGCTGTCCCCCTCCGAGCCGCCTGCTTCTTGGTGAGCCTTTGATTGAGTGGCTCAGCCCGGTGCAGGACTCAGGTGGGGGTGACATGGGGGAGGACCTGCCTTGGGGAGGAGTTCCGGTGCCAGCTAAGTGAGTTCCTAGGTGGGTAAGTCTTTCCATCCTGTGTGCCAAACCCCTCACATCGGACCTTTTGTACTACACACTTTGTGGTCATGGTAAACTAGTTCTCACACTATACAAAAGGAATAATAAATGATGGTGGTGGTGGTGGTGATAATGATAATGATAATAGAGAATAAATAAATGTCAGGCTTTGTGGCTCAAATCTTCTCTGTTGGAATGAACTCCGCTCTGCGGCACCCAAACAGCCTTAGATGGGATGCACAGGCAAGGGAAAGAACGTAGGAGCATGCATAAGTGTGGCTGGGTTCTTCATGGACATGTGCTGTAGAAATATGCCCTCTTTGACCCACCCCACCCCCCAACAACAATACAGGCTATTGCGATTGCTCATGGCTGCCCTCCAGAACTTGATGGTGAGACCCTGCTGTTGAAAACACCATATGCACTGGTCACAGGACATGGAGAAGCCAAGTCAGAGGGTTAAAGTGTCAGTGGAGTGCTCACCCACAAATAGGACATCTGTATCACTCCACTCCCCAAGGCCCAGAGACCATCATGGAAGACATAGTGGAAAGATTGTAAGAGGCAAAGGTTAGGAAGGACCGGAGAAAAAGTCTTCTTAATATGACAGGGCCACTGAACTCATGAACTCACAGCAGCTGTGGCTGCCCCACAGACCAAGCCAATCAACATTATAGCATCGAGTGG
This sequence comes from Peromyscus maniculatus bairdii, assembly GCF_049852395.1. Lineage (NCBI taxonomy): Eukaryota > Metazoa > Chordata > Mammalia > Rodentia > Cricetidae > Peromyscus > Peromyscus maniculatus. Next base: position 81,007,331 of record NC_134865.1, on the reverse strand, counting down.
GGAGTGATTCATGAGCCCCCAACCCTAACTGAGGAGAGTTATGGACAGCTGTTGGCTTCTGAGAGATGGAGAGTCAGTTTTCTTTAACAATATGGCCCCTGGTGAGTCAAAAACACTCCAATGGATGAGTATGTGGGTAACACCAATTGGACTCCATGAGTCATATTTTTGAAAAAAAAAAGCTAAGAGGGGTGGGAGATGGAGAGTGGATCTAGGAAGAGTTAGGATGGAGAGTGGGAAGATAATATGATCAAAATTTATCATATGAAAATCTCTAAATATTAATAAAACTGTGATATGTTTTCTGAAAAAAATATTTCTCCTTTTCTCCTCCTTCAACCCATGGCCCCTTTCTACTTTCCTCGATTCAACCAGGTCTCCAATTTCAACATATAAATCTAAGTACTGGAAGCTAGGATCTGCATATGAGAGAGAAGATGCAGTATTTGTCTTCTGGGCCTGAGTCGACTCACTTTATGGTTTTTTACAGTTTCAATCATTTCACCTACAAAATTCATTGTTTCATTTCATATTCTCTTTTAAAAATAGAATATCTTTTATTTAGTCCAATAATTGTATACAAGAAAACAATGTATCTTGATCACACCCACCCCAAACTCCCCACCCCCTCCCTCCAGGAACTTCTAATAAGCCCCCTCTCCCCTTCACCCCTACCCCCACAGAACCCGATTAGTGCTACCTGTTGGAATGTTGACCGATCTTGGTGGCTTGATCCTGTGTGAGTCTCGGGCAAGTGGCCATAACTGCAGTAAATCCAGGAATGAAATAGCCATGTCCTATCCAGGAGGAGACATTTCACAGCCCTTTTCCTCATTCACTGTACCTTACATTACTTATGCCCCCTCTTCCACAATATTCCCTGAGCCTTGTTGGGGGCGGGCGGTGATATAGACATCCCAATTAGAGCTGAGCACTCAGTAGGCACTTCATCTCAGCACTTTAACCAGGTACATGTCTGATTTAACTGCTGACCAGTACCGAGAGAAGCTTCTCTGGCCAAGGTTGAAGGCAATACTAATCAATGTATAAACATAAATAGTTAGAAGGCAGTTTGACAACATGTCCAAAACCTAATCATAAAAGATTGGTTGCCTCTATAACCTCACACCATTATTGCACCAGTGAGCAATTCTTGCCTAGAAGGTCAATACTGTAGCATTCGGGATTTTCCTCTGGGTAATAGTGTTGGTCACTTTCACTCTCACTTTTCTTTATGGCTGAATAAAATCTCATTGTGCATATGCACCACGTTTTCATTATCCATTCATATGTTGGTGCACATTAGGGCATTTCCATTTCCTAGCTGTTGTGAACAGAGTACCATGGAGTTGGACATGGGTGTATAGGTATCTCTGTGGTAGGACATCGAATGCTTTGAATAAATGTCCAGGGGTGGCACAGCTGAATCATACAGTAGTTTTATTTCCAGCTGTCTGAGAAACCTCCACACTGATTTCCGTAGTGGCTACACCAGTTTGCACTCCCACCAGCAGGAAAAAGGGTTCCTTCCCTCACCCCCACACCCATGCCACCACTGGCTGTCATTGCTTTCCTGACCTTAGCCCTTCTGACTGGGATGGGACGAAACATCGAAGCAGTTTTCATTTGCATTTCTCTTGGGACTAAGGATGGTGAACACTTTTATAAATATTTCTTAGCCATTTGTATTTCCTCTTCTGAGAACTCTCTGTCCAGTTCCATAGCTCATTTTTAATTGGGTTGTTTGACTTCTTGCTGTTTAGGGTTTTTTGGGGTTTTTTTTTCCAGTTCTTTGTGCATTCTGTTGAATGCATAGCTGGCAAAGAGGTTCCTATTCTGTAGGCGGCCTCTTCACTCTATCAATGTTGCCTTTTCTGTACAGAAGCTTTTTAATTTCATTGAGTCCCATTTGTCCCTTGTTGATCTTAGTCTCTGAGCTACTGAAATCCTATTCAGAATGCCCTTACCTGTGCCTATACATTGAAGAGTACTTCCTATTTTGCCTTCTGTCAGATTTCAGGGCATCAGGTCTTATGTTGAGGTCCTTGATACATTTGGAGTTAAGGTTTGAGCAGAGTGAGAGATAAGAACCTGGTTCATTCTTCTACCTGTCGCTACCCAGTTTTCCCAGCATCATTTACTGAAGAGGCTGTCTTTTCTCCAGTGCAGCACTGTCCCATGAGCACGTGGTTCTAGGCTGTATAAGAGAGCTAGCTGAGCACAGCCTGCCTGCCAGCCAGTGAGCATCCTCCACGGATCCTCATGTGCTTTAGCGGTAAAGTGACTTCCTTGGTCAGAGGAAGTACCGTGTGGAAGAGAAAGCAGGCCCGCCTCCATTTCCCTGCTCGAGTTCTTGCCAAGGCTTCCCCTCAACGATGGACCATAAAACTGTAAAGTGGAAGCTGGAATGGACCTTTTTTCCTCCCTAAATTGCTTTTGACCATGGAAATTGTCACAACAGAATGGCACTGGAACACTTACCTACAAGAACTTGGCAGGAAAATCTTATGGCTGACAACACCACACACTTGGGCCACAGGACGTGGAGAAGTCAAGCTGGTCCTGACCTGGCTTTCCCAGTGCCAGGAAGGCTTTTGTAGGCTTCTGGGGAGTCTACAATAACGACCATCTAGACAGATTTAAGGCCCACACCACAGAATGGCATTCATGCCTGGTGCTGTAAACTAGGCCAAGAGTCCATGGCTTGGGATGTCATAGAACATACGACTATTATTTCCATAAATGGACATAGTAACATCAAACTGCCTCCTAAATAATTACCTTTATCCCCATGGAATCATGCTGCTCTCAGGGGTCATCCCAGAAGCCTCTGTTTGCAGTAGATGGTGATGAAATCCAGAGACCCACAACTGGTCAAGGTGCAGAGAACGAGAGGTGTGGGGTGCTCAGCCCTAAATGAGACATCTGCGTCATGCCCCCTCTCCTTAAGGCTCATAGGGACACTATGGAAGGGAGAGTGAAAAGATTGGAAGAGCCAGAGGACAGCAAGGACCGGAGTTCAACAGTGTCTTCTTGACATGACAGGTCTGTCACACTCGTGAACCCGCAGCAGCTCTGGCTGCCTACACAAGACCTCAGCAAGTTCAAACCAGTCACCATCCTCTCATGGATGAGAAGGGTTCATAAAGCAAACCCTAGCTGAGGAGCAATTGGCAGTTGGTGACTGCTGGTGGGGGAGAGTTGGTTTTACTTTAAGGATGTAGCCCCGGTGGGCTGCCCATTCCCCAGTGCATGGCCTCACACCCGTGTGTGTATAGGCAACACTTTTTGAAGCCAGAGGGCTACAGAGGACAGGAAGTTGGGAGGGTGGTGTGGAGGGGGTGGCTGGGAAGAGCTGGAGGGGTTAGTGAGGGTGGATATGGTCAAAATAGACTGTATACATGTGTAAAACTCTCAAAGAATAACGAAAAAAATATTTTAAAAGGAATAGCCCCATTTTTTCCAGGTCATGTTATATCTACTCAGGTGGGTCCTCAAGCTCCCAGCTCTTAGCTCAGAGGCTCTCTACAGCCCTGTCCAGGAGTTCCTGGACATGACAGGGCCTGGGCATGGTGGGAGAGATGTGCTTGCAAGCGGCTGAGCACCCACAGATTGGCCATCTGCTCTTCTGCCTGAGAGTAGCAGCCTCCAGGAGGAGCATAAGGGACTGGCAGGGCAAGAATGAGGACTCATAGGACTGCTGGGCAGGCCAGGGACACGTCCTGAAATCAGAGTGGGGACACTCGGCACTCTGCCAACGGGCAGCCCAGCGTCCGCTGTCTTCCATTTCAGAAGAGTACAGGAACAAAGCCAGCACAGCTGCGTGCTGCCACCAGGCAAGGACAATGACTGGCATTCTGTCCTGATTGTTTCCACTCTCTCCCTTTCTAAATGTAAAATCCAGAAACATGCCTAATAATATTGAAGTCCTCTGTGTGCCCTGGAGTGGAGCAAAGCCAGCCAGCATTTCCTGCCATCCACCCACTTCTGCTCAGGGGATAAAGTGACCTTCTGGAGCAATGTGTACCCAGAACTGCTCAGGAGTTCACCTCCATCAGCTTTTGTGACTCTGGAAGAGGAAGACCAGAGATGAGTTCTCTCCCTGCTGCACAGAAAGGGACTCTGGGCAGCCATGTGGAGTCTGAAAGATTTTCTAGCCCAGAGAAGACCCACTGTCCACACCAGCCATAAGTAGATTTTTTTTCAGGCTCTGGGTATCTACACCAAGCACTCTGATCCTCCTTCTTCCATTCTTTCCACTGGGGTGTGTGACCCAGGCAAGCCATGGATCAGACTTTCGCTTCCATAGATGTCACCTGCATATACTAATGCATCTTCATTGATGCATCTTCAGAATAAGGGTTGCTGTTGGTTTCTTCGGTCTCTTGTAAGTGTTGGGATGCCCTTTCACATCCCTATTTGGTCCCCTTGGGGTAGCCTCAGGGCCTGGCATGCCCTGTGTTAAACCACAGCTGGCACTTGTGCCTGTCAGCTTGGTGGTCTTGTAGAAGAAACCGCACAGAGCAATTGAGGTTCCCCTCATGAGAAGTGAGGGGAAGGGAGTGGTTTGAATGAGAAATGTCCCCCACAGTCTCTGTCATTTGAACACTTGGCCCCCAGTTGGTGGTGCTACTTGGGAAGTGTGGTCTTGCTGGAGGAGGTGTGTCATTGGGGATGGGCTTTGGGAGCTGAAGGCTCCACCCTGCTCCCTATTTCTGTCCCTGCTTCATGTTTGAGCATATTTCAGCTTCCTTCCACAGTCACCACGCTGTCCCCGTCATTATAGAGGTTAACCCCCTAGAACCATAAGCTAAAACTTTAGAACTCTTTCTTCTATAAGATGTCTTGTTTATGGCATTTTATCACATCCAGCAGAAATGTAACTAGTACAGGGAGGGTGTCATGTGAACAGTTCTTTAAGATCACCAGAGTTAGCTGGGCATGATGGCTCATGTCTTTAATCCCAGCACTCAGGAGGCAGAGGCAGTTGGAGCTCTGTGAGTTTAAGGCCAGTCTGGTCTGCAAAGTGAGTTTCAGGACAGCCAGGGCTACACAGAGAAACTCTGCCTCAAAAAAAACAAATAAATAAATAAAAAGGTCACCAGAGTTGCCACTCTTGGGTGCAGGCACCAGTCTTTGGCAGGCGTGAGGTGCAAAGTGGGGGGGGGGGGGCACGGCAGGGAGTCAGTTCATCCTTGCACTCACACCCTGCCTGACACCTCCATGCCACACCCCACCCACTGCCAGTGCCAAGACCCCCCCCCCCCCCAATCAAGCTCTCAGAGAAGACCCTGACAGAACAGTTCTTAGAAAGGTATCACCTCAGCAAGGGGTCAGATAATCTCCTGGGCTCTCAGCCCAGTGAGACCTGCTTATGAAGCACAGAAGTGGGCCTGGGAAGGGTCCAGGTGTCTCTCAGTAATTTGGACTTAGAAAAAACTGGAAACACATTTAAACTGGAGTAGGAAAAAGTCTAGCACCTAACAAGGTCAAATTCCAACTCCTGGCATCCAATCAAAGTTACCAAGCCAGCGAAGGAGGAAACAATGGCCCCTAAGAAAAGGAAACATAAGCTAATAGAGAAAGTTCTGGAAGTGGCCAGATGACTAGAGGAGCCAGGGGACAGAGAATAGACAGATGCTGAGAAAACAGAGATGACGATGGGCATGAAGAGGGACAAACGGAGCAGAGTTTCAAAGACACAAACTAAGCCTGTAGATAGAGTTGAAACAAAGTGTTTGGGGGCCTGTGCAATGACTAACTTGGTAAAGGTATGTCTTAGTCAATGTTCTGTTGCTGGGAAAAGACACTATGACCATAGCAACTCATTATGGAAAGCATTCAATTGGGGCTTGCTTATAGAGGTTTAGTCCATTATCATCATGGCAGGGAGCATGGCGGCACACAGGCAGATGTGGTGCTGGAGAAGGAGCTGAGATTTCTACATCTGGATCCACAGGCAGTAGGAAGAAAGAGAGAGCCTTTGGGCTTGGCTTGAGCATTTGAAATTTCAAAGCCACCCTCAGTGACACATTTCCTCCAACAAGGCCACACCTACCCCAACAAGGCCACACCTCCTAATCCATTCATTTAGTGCCACTCCCTGGTCACCAAGCATTCAAATCTATGAGCCTATGCAGGCCATTCTCATTCAAACCACCACAAGGTGTTTGAGACCAAGCCTGACAACCTGAGTTCAATTCCCACATCCTGCATGTTGGAAGGGGAGAATAAACCATCCTCTGACCTTCCACACTTGAGCTGCTGCAAGTATGCACATGTGCATACATACACACACACACACACACACACACACACACACACACACACACTAAATAAATGTAAAATAATTAAGGAAGTATATGAGATGGCAGCGGCTAGCTGGGACTAACTGCAGGTTAAACGTGAAAGGAGCATGGAGCAAATATAAAGGGATGAAGATCTTCCAAAATGAAAGACAATGACCCCAAAGTGAAGAAAGATTCATTGTGCCGTAAGGTGCATTGAGGGGCCTAATGTATGTGCAGTTGATTCTCCTGGTGGGGAAAAGAACCTGGAGAAACAAAGCAGTTTAAAAAAAATAATGTCCAAAACTGTCCAAATCAGACATCTAGAGAGCTGCGAACCCCAGTAAATACAGAATGGAAAAAGAAAGAATAAAAGAAAGAAAGCGAGTAAGCAAGCTAGGTTTGGTGGCCCACACCTGTAATTTCAGTGGTCAGAAGGCTCGCCATGAGTTCCAGGCAGGTTTGGGCTACAAAATGAGAGATGGCCTCAAAAAGAAGGAGGAGGAGGAAGAGGAGGAGGAGAGGAGAAGGAGGGGAGGAAGAGGAGGAGGAGGGGAGGAGGAGGGGAGGAAGGAAAGAGGGAGAGGAGGGAGAGGAAGAAATGGAAGAGGGAGGGTCACATCATAATCGAACTGCTAAAAACCCACAAAAGCAGAGTAAAGTTGTTCAGCACAAAGAAACAACACTGCAGGATGCTCCATCCAACAGCCCCAGAAGACACGTCCTTTTTAAGAGAACGCACAACACATTTGTCAAAATAAAGTCTACCGGGGTAAAGTCCCAGCAAATCTATAGAGGGCTTTCATCCTACAAAGCATGTCTTCCCATCGCTGTGGAAATAAGTTAGGCACCAGCAGCAGAAGACACCTGGTGAGCTGGACAGTTTTATGTCACAAACTAGAGTTATCTGGAAGAACGGAAGCTCATTTGAGAAAAAGCCTCCAGAAGATCCAGCTGTGGGGCATTTTCTTAGTAAGTGATTGATAGAGAGGGCCCAGCCCATTGTGGGTGGTTCCATCCCTGGGCTGGTGGGCCCTGGTTCTATAAGGAAGTGGGCTGAGCAAACCATTTGGGAGCAAGCCAGTTAGCAGCTCTCCTCTAAGGCTTCTGCATCAGCTCCTGCTTCCAGATTCCTGCCATGTTTGAGTTCCTGTCCTGACTTCCCACAGTGATGAGCTATGATGTGGAAGTATAAGCCAAATAAACCCTTTCCTTCCCCAACTCGCTTTTTGGCTGTGGTGTTTCCTCACAGCAATAGAAACCCAAACCAAGACACCTGGAAGGCACAAAACATCTGGGTGCTAAATCACACACTTCTAAGTATCCCACAAGTCGTAAGGGAAAATCACAATGGATTAGAAAATGGCTTCTTGGGGCTGGTGAGATGGCTCAGGCAGAGTGGTGGTTTAAATGAGGATGCCCTCCATGGGCTCATGTGTTTGAATGCTTGGTCTGCAGTTAGTGGAACTCTTTAGGAAGGATTTAGGAGGTGTGTCCTTATTCAAAGAGATATGCCACTGGGGGTAAGTTTTGAGGTTTCAAAAGCCCATCCCAGGCCCAGCCTCGCTCTCTCTGCCTCCATTTTCTTCAGCTAAGATATAAACTCTCAGCTATTGCTCCAGCACCATGCCTGCCTGCCTGCCACCACGCTCCCCACCATGCTGGTTATGGACTCACCCTCTGAAACTGTGAACAAGCCCCCAATCAATTGTTTTCCTTTCATAAGTTGCCTTGGTCATGGTGTCTCTTCACAGCAATAGAACAGTGACTAAGTCAGGCAGTAAGGGTACCTGCCAGCCAGCCTGAACACCATGATTCAGTTCCCAAAACCCACACAGTGGAAGGAGAAAGCCAGTTCCTCCAAGTTGTCCTCCAACTTCCACATGTGCGCTGTGGCTTGCACACACAAGCACAAATACTGGACAAATGGAAAGAGGTAACTGGAATTCAGAGAACAAGACAGCAAATCTTACCAATGATCTAGCCACAGATGGGCGGATCCCAGTATAACAGCACAGGTAACATGGAGAACCAAGACAAGCTGTCTCATCCAAGCATGACCACCATCATATGAATGGTCACCTCTCAAAATGACTTTGATGACATTTCAGATACAGAAATCAAAAGGCTGATTATAAATGTGGTTTTTAAAACATTCAAAGGTGTGGTGGCACACACCTTTCATCCAAGCAGTCAGGAGGCAGAAGCAGGAGGATCTCTGTGAGTTTGAGGTCAGCCTGGTCTACATAGCAAGTTTCATTCCATCGAGTGCTACACAGACCCTATTGTCGTCACAAGTTTTCCTGTGTCTCGCCAGGCCCCGCACAGTCCAGACAAATCTCTCTCACCCTCAGTCCTGCAGCCGATTATAAAATAATCATTCAGAGGCTTAATATTATTTATAACTGCTTGGCCATTGGCTGAGGCTTATTACTGACTAGCTCTTACACTTAATTTAACCCATAATTCTTATTTATGTTTAGCCATGTGCCTTGGTACATTTTCTCAGTTCTGCCTTGTCATCTTGCTTCCTCTGTGTCTGGCTGGCGACTCCTGACTCAACCCTTCCTCTTCCCAGAATTCTCCTCGTGCCCCCCCCCATACTTCCTGCCTGGCTACTGGCCAATCCGTGTTTTATTAAGCCAGTGTACAAAAGCATTATCCCGCAGCACCCTGTCTCGAAAACAAACACACAACTAACTCAAAGAAGACCCCAATGTCTTCCAAGAGAAGACAGACATGCAGCTGATGAAATAAGGAAGTCAGCCCAGAATATAAAAAGCAAAGCTTAGTAAAGAGATAGAAATACTGAAGGAAACTCAAACCAAAGGGGTGCTAGTAATGAAAAAACCATACGTCCAATAATAAGTTCAGAGAGGGGCTGGAAAGATGGCTCGGGATTTTCCAGAGGACCCAGGTTCCGTTCCCAGGACCTCTATGGCAGCTCACAACTGTTGTAGTTAACGGCAGAAGAGAGAAGTCCCACCATGCCACAGAACTCGTGTGGGAGCTTTATTGATGGAAGGGAAGACAAGAGCGCAGAGACTGGCCTCTGTGGAGAAGCAGCAGAGAAAATGGAGCGGGAAACAGGCAGAGCTTGCTTTATAAGCGGGTAGAGCACATGTGATGGGCGAAGCGGCGATACAGCGGCCATAGCTGATGATGTATTCTGTCAGGACCCTGAGCAGGCCAGTGTAACTGCCTGAATGCTAACAACAACCACCTATAACTCCACTTCCAGGGGATCCAACACTATTTTCTGACCTTGATGGGTACTGCATGCATGTGGTACACAGACATGCATGTAGGCAAAGCACTCATACACGTAAAAGTTTTTAAAAATTAATTAAACCTCAAAACATATTTTAATTTAAAAAAAAAAGTTCAGCAGAAAGCCTCACCAATAAAATGAATCATACGGAAGGCAGGATCTCAGGATATGAAGAGAAAATAGAGGAATTGGATCATTTAGTCATTGTCCAAGATAAAAATTTTTAATTATTTACTTATTTTACAACCCGACTGCAGTTTCCCCTCCCTCCTCTCCTCCTATTTCCTCTCCCCACCTCCCCTCCACCCCCTCCCCATCCACTCCTTCTCTGTTTCTGTTCAGAAAGGGGCAGGCTTCCCATGGGTATCTACAAAGCATGGCATATCAAGTTACAGTGAGACTAAGCATCTTGCCTTGTATTAAGGTCTAATCCCCTTCCCTTGTATCAAGATTGGGCAAGACAATCCAGTATGCGATATAGGTTCCCACGTGTTAGGGACAGCCCCTGTTCCCACAGTTAAGAGTCCCATAAGAGGACCGAGCTACACAACTGTCATATATATGTAGAGGGCCTAGGTCGGTCCCATGGTTGTCGGTTCAGACTCTGTGAGCTCCTATGAGCCCAGGTTAGTTGTTTCTGTGGGTTTTCCTGCATCTGTTCCATCAGTTACTGGATCCACTATTTCTAGGAGTCTTAGCTGGGCTTATCCTTGTAGATTTGTGGGAGTTTCTACTTGACCCTCAAATACTCCTCCTTTCCAGTCATCTCTTACATTATTCTCCCCCTCCACCCACACCCCAACTCAATCCCTCAAGTCCCATTCCCACCCACCCCCCAGTCCACCCAGGAGATCTCTTCTATTTCCCTTTCAAAGAGAGATCCATGTGTTCCTCTGCCTTGGGCCCTCCTTGATACCCAGGCTCTCTGGTCTGTGGATTATAGCACGATTATCCTTATTTTACAGCTAATATCCACTTATGAGTGAATGCATCCATACTATGTTTATCTTTATGGGTCTGGGTTACCTCACTCAGGATGATTTTTTTTTCTAGTTCCATCCATTTACCTTCAAAGTTCCTATACCACTGTTTATAACAGCTAAGTAATACTCCATTGTATAAATGCCTCACATTTTCTTTATCCATTCTTCAATTGAAGGGCATCTAGGTTGTTTCCAGATTCTGACTATTACAAATAAAGCTGCTATGAACATGGTTGAGCAAGTGTCCTTGTGATATAATTGAGCATTTTAGATAATACCCAAGAGTGGTATAGCTGGGTCTTGAGGAAGATTGATTCCCAATTCTCTGAGAAAATACCATATTGATTTTCAAAGTGGCTGTACAAGTTTGCACTCCCACCAGCAATGGAGGAGTGTTCCCTTTGCTCCACATCCTCTCCAGCATAAGCTGTCATTTGTGGTTTTGATCTTAGCCTTTCTGACAGATGTAAGATGGAATACCAGAGTAATTTTGATTTGCATTTTTTGATGCCTAAGAATGTTGAACATTTCTTTAAATGTTTCTCTTCCATTTGAGATTTTTCTATTAAGAATTCTCTGTTTAGGTCTGTACCCCATTTTTTTAATTGAATTATTTGACTTTTTTTGATGTCTTCTTTCTTGAGTTCTTTATATATTTTGAAGATCAGCCCTCTGTCAAATGTGGGATTGGTGAAGATCTTTTCCCACTCTGTAGGCTGCCATTTTGTCCTATTGATGGTGTCCTTTGCCTTACAGGAGCTTTTCAGTTTCATGAGGTTATTTATTGCAAAGACAAAATTTTTTAATGTATAAACAGAACATGCAAAAACTCTGGAACTTCCTGAAAGGCAAAGTCTGTGTAGTATGAGCACATAAGAAGACAGGTTTCAAACAAAATGCATAGAACACATTTTTAATAAAATTAAAGAAGAAAACTTCCCTAATCTAGAAAACTAGAAGCCCATGTGAACACCGGAGGTACACAGAACACCAAACAGATAGGACCACAAAAGAAACTCCCCGTGCTGTATTATAATTAAAACACTGAACGTACAGAACCACAACAAAAAGGTATATTGAAAGCAGCAAAGGAGAAAAGCCAAGTTACATACAAAGACGGGACAATCAGAATAACTGCCGACTTTTCACCCCTAACCATGAAAGCAAGAAGGGATTGAACTGATGTCTTCCCAATTCCAAAAGACCACAACTGCCAACTCAGTCTAATATGCCCTGGGAAAACTCTCCATCATAATCGACAGCACAACAAAAGAAAAACTTTGCATCATAAAGGAATTTGTGAGTACCAAGCTTGCCTTACAGAGGATGCTGGAAGAGATACTTCAGTCTGAAAAGAAAGATAAACACACTCAAGGGGCTACACTAGGGAAAATAAATGACAGTATGGCACAAGTAAGCAAAAGGAGACTAAGAAAGCCCTAAATACTACAAAATAAACAAAATGACAAAGAACAACACATTGTCTTAGTCAGTGTTCTGTTGCTCTGAAAAGACACCATGACCACAGCAACTCTTTTTTTTTTTTTTTTTTTTTTTTTTCTTTTCTGGTTTTTCAAGACAGGGTTTCTCGGTGCCTGTCCTGGATCTCGCTCTGTAGACTAGGCTGGCCTCGAACTCAGAGAGATCCGCCTGGCTCTGCCTCCCGAGTGCTGGAATTAAAGGCATGCGACACTACCGCCTGTCCACAGCAACTCTTATAAAGGAAAATACTTCATTGTGGCTGACTTACAGGTCCAGAGGTTTAGTCCATTATTGTTGAGAGGGAAGCATGGCTGCATGCGGGCAGACATGACACTGGAGAAGTAGCTAAAGTTCTGCATCTGGATCAGCAGGCAGCAGGAAGAGAGGGAGAGACAGACAGACGCTGGATCTGGCTTGAGCATTTTAGAGCTCAAAACCTACCTCCAGTGACACACTTCCTCCAACAAGGCCACACCTCCAGTAATGCGACTCTCTATGGGGCCATTTTGATATGTTCAGAAAATAATGAAGACATACTTTAAAAATTTGTATTCCACTAAACTGGAAAAATCTAAAAGGAACAGATGAATTTCTAGATGCCTATAACCTACCAAAGTTGAACCAAGATGAATTAAATCATTTGAATAGATCTATAACAACCAATTTACAGAAGCAATGCTTTAAAATACTGCAACTAAAGTCAGCCCAGGTCCTGGTAGGTGTGATGTAGAATTCCACCAGGCCTTCAAAGAAGAGCCAACACCAATACTAGCCAAATTATTTTGTACAATAGAAAAGGAAATAACACTTTCAAACTCTTTATTAAGCCAAGACTCCCCTGATACCAAAACCAGATAATGAAGCAACAATAAAAGAGAATGGCAGGGCCAGACGCCCTGGTGAGCATAGACCATGGACTCTGAAACTTCTGGAAGAGTAGGGAGTGCACCTCAGGATATAGGCTTAGGTAGACAGGACTCTAGTTGCCCAGGAAATAATCCAATAATCAGCAGGTGGGATCTTGTGAAATTAAAAAGCTTCTGTGCTGCATGGAGACTGTTAAGCAACTGAAGAGGCCACAGATGGAGTAGGAAATGCCCTTTCCAGTGATGCATCTGACAGAGGGTCAGTGTGCAGATATACAAGGGACTCGAAAAACTAAACACCAAGTAATCAAGCCACCCAATTAAAATGTGGGCTATAGAATAGAACAGGGAGTACTCAGAAGAGGAAATACAAATGGCTAAGAAATATTTTTTTAAGTGTTCAATATCCTTAGCCATCAGGAAAATGCAGATTAAAGCTACCTTGAGATTTCCTTTCACCCCAGTCAAAATGGCCAAGATTAAGAAAATACAAGACAATAGATGTTGGTGAGGATCAGAAGAATGGGAAACCCTCATATACTACTAGTGGAAATGAAAACTGATGCAGCCACTATGGAAATCAATACGATGGTTCCTTAAAGAACTAGGAATCCATCAGCCATATGACCCAGCTATATCACTCTCGGACATTTACCCAACATACCCAATACCTCACTATTGAGGTGTATACTCATCCTTGTTCATAGCTGCTCTGTTCACAACAGCTAAGACTTGGAATCCCACTAGGTGTCTACCAGCTGATGGATGGTACCTCTACACAGTGGAATTGTGTTCATCTGTAAAGAAAAATGAAATTATGAAATTTTCAGGTAAATGGATAGAGCTGGGAAACATTACATTGAATGCGGTAATTCGGATCCAGCAAGACAAATGTCACACATTCGCATAAATTTGTGGACCTTAGCATTACATCTTTAGGTCTGTGTGTGTTGACACAGAGTGTCTGTGGGATCCAGGAAACTAGAAGGGACCGTTGGTGGGAAGTGGAAAAGAAGCTCTTGAGTGTGTGTGTGTGGGGGGGAACATAGGTGATATGGAGAGGGAAGGGAAAACAATGGGGAGAGAGGTCTAAGTGGGGCGAGGGATGGAAGAGTAAGGCAGAGGAATGGGGAGGGGGAGGGAGAGAGGTGCCTAACACCATGGATGTTAAAAAGCTGTATTTTATTTTATAATGTTATTTTATAAGCTTCAGAGATAGCTGCACAGATAGATGGATGGATGGAAAAATAAACATTAATATTTTTAGGAGTCTAGTTGGAGTTGCCCTATACAGGGAATTGTAGTTCTGCCAGAAGCCAGGGGGTGCCAAACAAGGAGCCCTGTGCTGGATGTGGGATACCTCACCTCAAGTTATTGATCAGAGATATTTTGGAGACACTCCCCCCAATCCAATAAAGTCTATGCCCATTTCTCTTGGTTGCCTGCCAGAACTTGATGGTAATATCCTATTGCTGAAGAGACCACCAGGCATGAATAAATTAAGTTGGTACTGCCCAGGGGGCTTTCTCCTGACTGGATAACTTTCACAGTACTATAAGATGCTATACAGGCTATGGGGTGGGGTGGCATCACCAGTATTACCCAGCTGTGAACACGATGAACTACAATAATGACCAGTGTGGAAAGATACAATCATGGGTACAATAACGGCCCAAATGTCATGTGGGTAACCAACTGCCTTCTGGTTCAAAGCCTTCTCCATGTCTGCTACTGTGAACCTGGTCAACAGCCCATGACTGGGGAGCTCACAGGCCTCAGGGTGAACCTACTATTGTTATGCCACCAAATAGACACGGAATCAAATCATACCCTGAATTGTATCTGTGTGCCCTGAGGTAAATGCCACTCGGACCTCATCGAGAAATTCCTTCGTGCGGTGGACAGCGGTTAACTCAGAAACTTAAAAGTGGTCAAAACACTGAGAACAAGTAGTGACCGTGGAGAGCTCAGCCCACAAATGGAACATCTAATTCATCTCCCCCAACCCCCACATGTCTCAGGGATCATCACAGAAGGAAAAGGGTTGAAGACCATAAGAGTTAGAGGTTGTGGAAGACCGGAGTGAAACCGTGTTTCCCAGACCTGACAGAACCATTGCATTCATGGATGGCCGCAGACCCGGGAGTATACAAGCAGCACAAATTGAACTCAGTGAGTAATGAGAGTCTTTGGGGACGAATGTGATGAAAACACATTGTATTAAACTCTGAAACCATTAATAAAACACTATATTTAAAAATAAGCACATTTAAAGACAATGTTTTCTTGCATAGAAGTAATAAAAACATGACATATAAAAATGAAGCTACAGTGATGATTTCAGGGAACATGATAGCACTAAAGTGCTTATATGATAAAGAAGAAAGAGAGTCTGGTGTGATATGTGTGTAATCACAGTACTTGGAAGGCAGGGGCTAAAGGATTGGGTGTTGATGGCCAATCTTGGTTACTTAGTGAGTTAGAGGCCAGCCTAGGCTACCATGAAACTAAGTCTTCACCTCCCCACACCCCATCCAAATAAAAAATTCCTAAGTAAATAGATTTAAAAAGAACAGTTGAGGTAAGAGCAGAAGTCAATGACATAGAAAATTCAAAACAACAGAGAAAGCAGTTAAACCAAAAGTTGGTTTTAAGAGGCAAGAAGCTGAGGGTGTAGTTCAACAGCACAAGTCTTGACTAGGATGGAAGAACCCTGTAGTCTATTCCCAACACCACAGGGGGAGGGGAGGGGGACAGAGAAGGGAAGAGAGGGAAGAGGAGAAGTCATCAATAAAATTGACTGTTGTCATTGCTGATAGGGAAGGGGAGAGGAGGGAGGGAGAGGGGGAGAATGAATTACCAGTACCAGTACTGGGGAGAGCTGGGACACTGTGGATCCTGCAGATGTGGAAAGATAACAAGGGAATATTTTAAACAACTTCTCATGCCGGTGAATTTCATACCTTAGGTGAACCAGGAAAAAAAATGATTTAAAGAAATTCATAGCCAACCCAGATTCATTAAAGAAATGGCATTTTCAGTCTCAAAATGTCTACAAAGAAATTTCTAGAGGCTATCAGTTTCAGAGGAAGTAGGGGGAGGGGTCGGAGGAAGGAAAGGGAAGGGGGAAGTGATGTAATTATATTTTAATTAAAAACTTCTTTTTAAAAGAACTGCAAAGCTCCTCAAGACCCGAGGCAGCAAACTGCAAGATATGAGAGGAAAAAAAAGAAATTTCCAGATCCAGATGATTTTTCTGGCAAAACTACCAAAGTCTTAATGAAGACATGGGAGTTATTCTATTGGAACAATTTCAAAAACTTGAAGAGGAAGGAAATTTTTCAGCTGGTTTTTTTGAGGCCGACGTTATCTCAGTACCAAAGCTAGACAGCAACATTTCAGAGAAGGAGGCTACAGAACAGACACAGAAAAATGTTAAGAAAACATTTACATATCAGGGGCCAGGGTGTCAGGCAGATGAGTCAGCAGAGGGCTTGCTTCAGGAGCAGGTTTGATCCCCGGCACCATTATAATCCTAGAGCTGGGGAGGTGGAGCCAGGTGGAGCCCTGAGGATTGCCAGCCAACCAGCTTAGAGAGATGGATAAGACCCGGGGTCTAGTGGAAGACCTGGTCTCAAAAGACAAGGTAGACAGTTTGTGAGGAAAAGCACTCAAGATGGCTCTCTGGCCTCCCTATGTACACACACACACACACACACACACACACACACACACACACACACACACACACACACAAGTGTTTTCAAACTGAATGCAATAGAAGACAAAAAGAATGGCGTCCATCAATCACGTTGGAGGAGGAGATTATCTCAGCCATAGAAGGATGGTTTAACATCAGAAAATTCATGGAATTCAACATGTTAACAAACTAAACAGAAAACACCCAAGATTGTCTTGATAGATACAAAGTAACTTTTTGAGAAGGTTCACAGTCTATTGTTAAAGATTCCGGAAGGCTCGGAAATGGCATCCTAGAAGAGCTATGCACTGGTTAGTTTTTTCTTTCTTTCTTTCTTTCTTTCTTTTTTTTTTTTTTTTTTTTTTTTGTCAACTTGACACAAACTAGCATCATCACTGAGGAAGGAATTTCAGTCGAGTAAACACCTCCATCAGATTGGCCTGTATTGCAATTCTGTCAGACATTTTCCTGGTTAATGAATGATATGAGAGAGTCCAGTCCACTGTGGGCAGTGACATCCCTGGGCAGGTGGTTCCTGGGTTATATTAGAAAGCAAGCTGAGCAAGCCATGGGATGCAAGCCAGTAAGCAGCATTCTTCCGTGGCCTCTGCTTCAGTTCCTGCCTCCAGGTTCCTCCCTTGAGTTCCTGCCCTGATTCCCCTCAATGATGGACTGTAAGCTGTAAGACCCCCCAGGCTGCTTTGGGTCCTGGTCTTTATCGGGACAGTTAACCATGCCGTAGAGCTTGTTCCCGGTAAGGATAGCCACTCCCACCTCTTCTCCCAGGCATTACCTAGATAGGGCAGGAGAGCAAGGAAGTGAGAAAAGTCATGAACTGCAGAGTAGAAATTAGCTGCCCTTGTATGTCGATGACACGCCTTTATGATGGAGTGACTATGGAGTGTCCCTATGCTGAAATAGCATTGCCGTGACAGTTGGAAGGAAAGGCTTTGAAAGCAGCTTTGCCATTGGGGTTTGGTGCTGGGGATGGACCCCCAGGCCTCATACGTGCCAGGTAACTCCTCTGCCACTGAGCTACACCCCCAGACCAGTCCTTTCTTAAGGGACTGGGTGTGACCCACCCACCTGTGTGACCTCTCACTCTGGGGACTGGATGAGTTTCTAGAGTAGCGGGTGGCCTGGGCCAGGGGACTCTTGTGTTCTTCCTCTTCTCCCTTTTACTATTCAGTGCAGCCATGAGTCGGAGCCACGTGAGAGCCCTGCCAGAACCCTGCTACCTAGAAATCTCCAAATTCATGAACCAAATAAGCTTCTTTCTTTATCTGTGACCCAGACTAATTTTGTTGTTGCACCACAGAAAGCAGACAGAGACAAGTCACCTACATAAATGTCGCTAAGAGCCTTACAAAAAGATCCTGCTGCCACAGCAAGAGTGTAAGACACAAAGTGGGCCAATCAGCAGGAACGGTATCAGCAACAACTGATTAGAAACGCTGTCTCGTTTTTTTCTTTTTTCTTCTGTTTTGAATTAATTAAATCTATTCCTAAGCACATTTTCCCTCCTCATTTCCTCTCCCTACCTCCCCTCTGCGCCCCCCCCCACATCCACTCCTCTGTTTCTACTCAGAAAGGGGCAGGCCTCCCCTCGGTGTCAGCAAAGCATGGCACATCAAGTTGAGGCAGGACCAAGCTCTTCTCCTTGTACCAAGGCTGGACAAGGCAACCCAGCATGAGGATTAGGTTCCTAAAAGCAAGCCAAAATATTAGGAACAGGCCCTGCTCCCACTGCAAAGAGTCCCATGAGTAGACCAGGCTACACAACTGTCACACATATGCAGAGGGCCTAGGTCGGTCCCATGCAGGCTTCCTAGCTGTCCGTCCAGGGTCTGTGACGCCTATGAGCCCAGGTTAGTTGTTTCTGTGGGTTCCATTGTGGTGACTTTGACCTCCCTGACTTGTACCATCCTTCCTCCTTCTTAACAGGATTCCCCAAGCTTGGCCCAGTGCTTGGCCATGGGTTTCTGCCTCTCTTTCTATCAGTCACTGGGTGAAGGACCTTTGATGACAATTGGGTAGCCACTAATCTGATCACAGGAGATGGCCAGTCCAGGTTACCCAGCCACCTTTACTAGGAATCTTAGCTAGGGTCATCCTTGTAGATTCATGGGAGTTTCCTCTGCATCAGGCCCTACCCAATCCTGAAATGGTCCTCCTATTAAGACATCTCCTTCATTACTGTCTCCCTCCACCCAACCCCCAACCCAATCCCTCATGTTCCCATCCCCACCTTCTCCCAGTCTACCCAAGAGATCTCTTCTATTTCTGCTTCTCAGGGAAATCCACATGCCCCCCCTTTGGGCCCTCCTTGTTACTTAGCGTCTCTGTGTCTGTGGATTGTAGCATGGTTATCCTTTACATTTAATATCCACTTATGAGTGAGTGCATGCCATGTTTATCTTTCTGAGTCTGGGTTACCTCACTCAGGATGATTTTTTTCTAGTTCTATCCATTTGTCTCAAATTTTCATTTGCTGTGGAATGTCATTCTGTATGCTGTGAATATGTGTTGCTCTGACTGGTTGATAAGTAAAATGCTGATTGGCCAGTAGCCAGACAGGAAATATAGGCAGGGTAAGCAGACAAGGAGAATAGAATTCTGGGAAGAGGAAGGCTAATTCAGGAGTCACCAGCCAGACACAGAGGAAGCAAGATGACAAGGAAGAACTGAGAAAAGGTACCAAGCCATGTGGGTAAACATAGATAAGGATTATGGGTGAATTTAAGTGTAAGAGCTAGTCAGTAATAAGCCTGAGCTAATGGCCAAGCAATTAATTAATACAAGCCTCTGTGTGTTTACTTGGGGGACTTAAGTGAGAGAGATTTGTCCTGACCACTTGCTGGCCAGGACACAGGAAAACTTCCAACTACAGGAAAACTTCCAGCTACAGTCAGTCATTGTTTAGAAAAGCCGCCTTAACACAAATTATTGGAAACTGATAAGTGTGGACTTATCACAATGAAAGCCCTCCTCTTAAAAGACACTTTTAAAAAAGTGAAACAGCAAGCCAAAAACTTCATAAAGTCTAGAATACATAAAGAGCATTACAACTAAGTAATGGAAAAACAACCAACTCAATAAAAACACAGGCAAAAGACCTGTGAAGTAGATTCCCCTCATGTCTGCTGTTCTTTGGAAAATGAGAACTGAAATCAGGTGGCTAAAAAGAATATGCCAAGAGTTGACAAGGATACGAAGCAACTTGGGCACTCAAGCTCTGCTGGCAGGAACGTAAGATGCTTCCAGCATTTGGAAACAGCATAGCAGTTTCTGGACATAGCACCTACTGTGTGATCCGGCTTTACTCCAAGGTTCTTACCCAAGGGAAATCAAAGAACTGTGTCTGCACATAGTGATTTGTGAATGGATGGTCATAGTGACTGTGTTTACAGTAGCCAAAGTAGGACTGGGAAAAGCCAGGTGTCTATTCATAAATGAATACATTTTAGAAACAGTAGCATATCTAATGGAATACTACTCACCGTTTAAAAAGGGTAAGCTATTGAGGCTCATGCTTGGATTAATCTCAGGCTCATGCCCTGTGCACAAACACACACACACAAACACACACACACACAAAAAAAAACACACATAGAATATGACTCCTCTTACACAAGAGTCTAAACCAAACAAGGTAATCTGCAATGATGGAGGCAGATCAGTAATATTGCTAGGGCGGAGGGAGGGGGATTTACTACAAGCACCAGAAAATTCTTGCATTTGATGGAAATCCACGTTCTCTTGATTGCGGTGATGGTTTCTCAGCATCTGCATATGTCAAAACTTATCATGTTACACTGTAACTATGAGCTGTGTACTTCACGCCTCAATAAAGCTGTAATACGCACAGAAAAAAAAAAAAAGATTTTCATTGGGCTCAGCCCGTTTCTGAGCCACTGTCTTCCAGCCTTGCCATTGATGCAGCCTCCTAGGCACACTGGGATGCAGAAGGGCTACTACAGTCTCGGTCTCCTATCTTTATAACAGATAGCTTTGTGGAGAAGGGGGCTCAAGACTGCCAACTGAAATAACATGAGCATCTTGAGGAGAGGTGCCATGCCTAAGGGTAGCATAGCAAATGGTCAGAGAGTGTGTGCACGGTGAGCCATGGGCACAGTCAAGGAGCTGGTGTGTGCATGTGTGTGTGTGGTATACATGTGTTTACATATTCTTGTGCACATGTGCGTGGGTACTTAAACACGTACAAAAGGCCAGGGGTTGATTTGAGTGTCTCCATCAATCACTCCCCACTTTTATTTTTTTTTGGGGTGGGGGGACAGGGTCTCTTACTGAATCTGAAGCTCTTAGATTCAGCTAGACTGGCTAGCTAGTGAGTCTGAGAGATCTGCCCATGTCTACCTCCCCAGGGCTAGGATTAGCAGGTGTGTACCACTGTACCCAGCTCTTTCTGTGGGGGGGGGGTCCAAACTCATGTCCTCATTCATGCTTGTGGAGCAAGTACTTTACCTCTCGAATTTTCTCCCTAACCTCTTTATTTATATAAGTTGGAATTGATGTAAGAAATCCCATTTTTATTCTGACCATTTTCTCTATACCATGAAACCCTAAGATCATGACCCACCCCAGGGCAAGTATGGACCAGTTGAGCTCAGAATTTAGGCCAGGCCTGGCAAGCTCCAAGCTCAGGCTCCCCTGTCCCTCGAGGTCCGTGACCAGCCAGAGAAAGGCGAGATTGGGGGTGCCAAGGAGAGGCAGAAATCCAGGTGGCCCTAGGGCCCTGGTGTAGGGAGACCAGTTGTGAGAGGGGGTGGAGTTCAGGGCTGACCCTGGAACAGGCAGATCCCCATGCCGAAGCAGCCTACCTCTCAGGAGTGCCCGTGGGTCCTGGTAGAAGCTTAGCAGCAGTTGCCTTCATAGCTGAACACTTGGTTTCCTCTAGTGCTGGAACCCTCACTACGTGCAGCCAAATTCTTTGCCTCTAGCCACTGAAAGCTCTTTATTCTAAGCCTAAGGTGATCAACTTATCCTTCCTTCCTTCCTTCCTTCCTTCCTTCCTTCCTTCCTTCCTTCCTTCCTTCCTTCCTCCCTCCCTCCCTCCCTCCCTCCCTCCCTCCCCCCCCCTCTCACCCAAACTGTCCCATTTTTAAAGAGAAGGTCTCGTGTTCTAGGAATATGGGCAAACTGTCCACCTCACTTGTGTTTCCCACCCTGCTCCAACCTCTGGCCTCACAGGAACAGCACTCTGGGCTTCTAAGCCTCAGCTCTGGCCACAGAACATTAAAGGTGGGTGGGGTCACCTATTTGTGTCCCCATCCCCAGATCAAACTGCTCCGAGGTAAACACACCATCAGCCTCTCCTGCTAGAGACAACCTTGGCCTTTGCCACCCCTGACTGTTGAGAGTCTGTTGAGACTAGTGGCTATTACAGAGCTTGGGCATGGGGTACTCAGATCACTGCTGATTCCAATCCCAGTAACCCCTTCCAAGGTGGGCCCAGGGGCTGTGGGTGTCTCCATGAGCCGTGTGCCTGGGAGTCCTTCTAGGGAGTCCCTTTTGGGTCCTTTCTCCTGGTGTGTGAATCTGGGAATGAAGCCAACATTCTGGTTGGGGGTCACTAGCATCGTGCCCAGAGAAAGAGACACTAAGGCTGGGAAAAGCCCTGCCAATCTGCAGAAACCAGAGGTGGCTGGTGGCTGAACTCTGCCCACCTGCTCAGCCAGAGCTTTTTGCTGCCTCCTGCCTCCTGCCATCCAGTCCCACTGGAGTAGGCCAGTCCTGTCCCCAGCACAACTCCAAAACTCTTACGGCTGTCAGGCTAGATCTCTCACAGTCACGTATACTGGCTGGGACGCACAAAACCGGCAGAGATCATTTTCCTGCCCAGTGGAGTGAAGAAAATTGGTGGCCGCCTCAGAGCTCCTATTTTCAACAAGGGCAGCCTGCTCATGTCCCGCCGGCTGTGGCCCTGCTGCCACCTTGCGTCCCGGTGGGGAGTCCGTGCCTGGCACACTGGCTCTGCCCAGCATCAGAGTCTCCGGGCAGTGTGACCCCTGCCTGAGACTGCAGACTCTTCCTGCAGGGTGAATCTTGCCCAGGCCCTATCCACTCACTGTGTCTTCTGAACAGTATATGGGAAAGTGCATAGACAACGGTGGATGCCCATTCCAAAAGTGGCACAAGGACACTCAGAGAGAACAGAAACGTGGCCATGGTCTCCCAGGGCCCAGGCCAGAGGTCTGGCCAATGACCATGTGGGGGACTCAGGTCACTAAGGCTTTAACTAGCCATCCTGTGTGGAAATGGAAGAGAACAGGGACATTAGGAAAACCACACACCCAAGAGGGGCCACATTCTTGCTGGGTGAAGAGTATGTGAAGGTATGGGAAGTTGGAATGGAAAGTCAAGCATCTCCTTAGGCCCAGAAGTTGGGGGTCTGGGCAGAGCTGAGGCCAGGTAGCCCTGCCCCACCCCGCTATTCCAGGGGCCACTGGAGCTTTCTTCCTGGAATGTTGCCTATTGTTTGAGCAGGATACATTAAGCATGCCTGTGGGTGGATGGGGTTGGAGGAGCAGCCTGGAAGTGCTATGAGACAGAAAGGCTTCGTGAGCCTGTGGCTGGAGTGCCTGAGGTGGGCTGCCCTGAGAACCAGGCTCCTTGCTGGAGACAAGGGAGACAGTATAGGAACCTTGCCTGCCAGACTTACAGTGTGGCAGAAGATGTCACCAATCTCAGGTACGTAGAGACACAACAGTGAGTGGAGAGGGAGGAGGAGGGACCATGGAAGAACAGAGGTCTCACTGAGACAAATGCTTCCTGGGGGACCCTTCTGTGACTGTCCAAGCCCAGCAAGGACACTGCTGAGGGAGCAGCCCCCACCCTGTTTCCTAGATGTCACAAGTACAGGGGGCAGATAGGGAACCCTAGGGTCCAGGCATCTGGGAAGGTGATGTTTGCGTGCCAAGGCTGGCACTCTGCTGCCCAGGGCAGTGTTCCCCAGCCTAGCCACCTTCATCCCACCCCAGCTGAAGACAGGCCTCCTCTAGGAAGCCTGCTGGGTTGCCATGCTCCGCTGCCCCGAACACAAAGGCCCTGGGCTCTGCCACTGTTAGGGTACTTCAGGTGGCACCCTGCGGCTTTCCTCCACCTAGGGGAGGGTCCTGTGGAAGGTCAGACATGGATGAGAAGCATTGGGCCAGACTGAACCATGTGCTCAAATCCTTGATCAGCTTCCTCCTTGGTAGTAGCCTTTGGGGAGGGGCATGGCCACTAAGCTTCAGCAACACCATCTGTAAAGGGGACAAGTACTGCCTCCCACACGGAGCATGGCAGGGACAGAGAGGCCCACAGACAGGGCCAGCTTTCTTCTTGCCTCCCCACCACAGGTGGACGAGGGAGGGGGCCTAGTCGGGGAGGGGTGGGATAAGACCTTGGGAACCACTTGAGAGCAGGGCTGGTTGAAGCCTTCCCAGGCAAGCCTGGCCTGAGTCTGCAGGCTTCCCGAGCATGGCAGGCAGGAGCCACCAGCCCCTCCCGCTCCTCCCCAGCCATCTGTGCCTTGGCAGCAGAGGAGGCAGGGCAGAGGAGAACTTTCTGGCTTCATCTGAGCAGGACTCATCTCTAGGGAAAGGGCTACAGCCCAGGGCAGGAAATGCAGACGGAGCCCTGTTCCGTGGACTGCATCTGTGTTCTGTGGTCCCCCCCCCTTCAGACCTTGGAGGGGTGGGTATGTATGGGGAGGGAGGACCCTAAGAGCAGGCTGGGCCCTTCCACCTCTGTCAGGACCTCAGAGATCAAGAGTGGTGGGCCATGCTATCTCTGTACTCAGGACCGGGCAACCCAGGTCCCCAGAGCAAAGGGCATGTCTATAGCGAGTCAGGGGTTAGCTACGGGCTGTCACTGCCTTCTCGTGCCTGCCCCAACGGTGGTCCATGCCCCTAGAGACAGGGAGGGCATCCTGAGGCTTGCTTGCACCTCCCCTTCTGCACCTGTTACCCAAACATGTCCCTGGTACCTGGGGGGGGGGGGGGAGACAGTGCGTACGTCCTACCTCCTTGTCTGCCTGTTCCTTCTAGAGACTCCGTTTTACTGCTTCTCTCTTTCTTAGCCATCAGCACCTTTTCTCTGCACTGTCACGGTGCCTAAACGCACCAGCTACTCCCCTAATTAAAGGAGAAAGGAGAAGCTGCAATGTGCACAGCACACAGGACCGAGAGGTGGATGGTGGTGACAGCCCCATGACAGCGTGGATGTACTAGCTGCCCCTGTACTGTACATTTAAAGGTGATTAAAATGGTAACTCCTGACATGCCTATTTTACCACAGTACAAAATCAACATACATGCTGTATTCGCCGGCAGTACCCCTCTTATCTGCCTTGTGTTTGGAAACCATTAACGCGCATGAACCATTGAGCCCACAGGCCCCGAGGAAGGCCAAAGGCAGGCTCTGCTGTCTTGCTCTCTCAACCCAGATCCTTCCCGGTCCCATGTGTCTTCCCTTCATATGCTGGCCACTGCTGGACTGGAGACATGCCCCAGGGAGACCTGGGAGTTCTCATGCTGGCCTCCACCCATGCTCCAGTCTGCTTGGGACCACCAGACCCACTATGTCAAAGTGTCTCACCCAGGGCCAGGATGGGGTAAATCCTGAACGCTACTGGGAAAAAGGAGATGCGCCACCGTAGCCCTCCTGAAGTCACTTTCCCTTTCTGATTACTTCTTGGAAAGAAGGAAGAGACCCCCCCCCAAAAAAAAAAAAAAAAACAAAAAAAACCCACAACCGATTTACAGGTCAGGCTGGGAAAGGGGCAGGAAGGCTGTAACAGTTTAAGGAGTCATTGACTGGGATGGGGGCCAGGCACTGGCAGAAGCCTGGAGAACAGGCCACACTCTTGGAAAGCCATTTTTCTCAACTGTAAACTGTAAGACCCCCTCTGAGGGCAGTGACCCGTCTCTTGCTGCAAAGTTAGTCCCTAGGGACCTGCGCGGGGCTAGGTGGTATACAGCAGGTGCCTACTAAATGCTGAAGCCCCCCAGCAGGTTGACCCAGGCAGTGTGGCCCACACTGCTCCATTCATGCCCGCCGCCATTCATGCGCGGGACTCATTCACCCCGCGCGCCGCCATTCCGCGCCCTGTGCGCCCCGCGCCCACCACGTGCGCCCAGCCCGGCGCGGCGCGGGGAAGCGCCTGAGCAGCCGCGGCTGCGCGGGGCCGGGGCTGGCGGGGAGCCGGGCCGGGGGCGGGGGGCGGGCGCTCCCTGCGGGAAGCGGGGCGCTGGGGAGCCCCGGCCGCGGGCTCGGGCGCGCAGAGCCGGGGCCATGTGGACGGGCAGCCGGCGGCCGGGCCGGCTTCGCCGGGCGGTGAGTACCCGGGAGCCAGGCGGGCAGGGCGCGGGGCGGGGCGGGGCGGCGGGCACCACGCCGGGGCGGTCCCTGCGCGCGCCCGCGGCGGCCCTGGGTGGCGCTGGGGCCCGGGGCCCTCGCGCGGGGCGGGGCGGCTGGGCCTCCGCGGCTGTTGTGCGCGTGCGGCCTGAGGACGTGCGGAAGGCGGGTGCGGGGGGGCCTGGCTGAGCCCACCCCGCAAGGTGGGGGGGGGGCTGCCGCAGAGAGGCCGCAGAGCCGGAAGGAGACTGGACAGGGGGGCCGGTTCCCGAGCGTGGGCCGTGCGTGGGCCCGCGCAAGCCTCGGGCACCTTCAGCTCAAGCGGCCTTAGCAGGCCGCAAGCAGCCCTTCCATTGACAGGCGAGGAAACTGAGGCTAGGGAAGCAGGGGCTCGGGCAGGGCCCCTCTGCAGGCTCTGACCTGCTCACAGAGCCCCTGCACGTTGGCTGGAAATTTCTGCCCCTAGCATTTCCGCTTCCTGCCTGGTTTAGAGGTGTTTCATTCCTCGTGTGTGCCCACCCCATCAGAGCGAGGTTCCTTTGGGGCAGGAGCTGCGTGGGCGACATCCCAAAAATCTCCTGAGTGAGCAGGATGGGAGCCAGGAAAGTCCCCTGGAGCAAGGGCTGACTGCAGAAGTGAGCCATGCAGGTGTGCAGCCCTGATAGCCAGGGGGGGCCACCACTGCAGTCCCTGGTCTAGTGCCTTGGGCACAGATGGGGCATCGTCTTCATGAACTGTCTTATCCGGAGGTCCCCATACCCCGGGCCCCTGGAGGCCATGGGATGGTCTCTTCGGCTCTTTGGGCTCCAGTTCCTCCACTGGCCAGGAGCAAGTGGTCTTTGCTACTCACGAGTCCAGGCTGTGAGAAGGTCTCTAGGAGGAAGCCCCTTATCCACTGTGTTGTGTCTGGGCAGCCCACAAGGGCAAGTGGCCGTTGGGGGCGGCCCTGCCTGGCATCTGTGACAAGCAGGGCGGGGAGGCAGCAGCAGGGCCTGGCAGCCTCCTGCAAACCCTTAATTTTCTCACATCTCACTATAATCAGGGCGGCTCTGAAAAGCGAGCAGTGGCAGATGCGGGCGCGGGGCGAGGGGCCGCTTCTCGGCACCAAGGACCCTCCCAAGTTACTGGCTCACATGTGTACATTCCTGCGGCCTGTTCTGTATGACAAAACCTGGAACTGCTGAAACCTAGGAAGTGAAGTGGGGAAGCAGGGCTGCAGGGGCCCGTGGTCTGTGCGAGCTTCCCACAGGCTAGAGGTTGAGTGAGGGACCCTGAGGGGCCCCGAGAGCAGAACTCAGTCTGCAGCAGTCTGGACGGGAACTTTCTAGTTCCTTGCTCTCAAAGGCCTTGAGCCCCCCGGTTGACCTGCAGTGGCTGTCATCTACAGAATACTGACTGTGTATTGGGTAGTATCATCAGCACCCTCCCTACAGCAGCACCTCGGAAGAGTGAATGGATGAATAAGTGAATGAATGAGTGGATGGGAAGGAGTAACAGCAGTCCATGCTGCCAATCCGTGCCTTGGAGACAGTCCGCAAGAATTCCCCACAACTCATAGGAGAAGCCCCACCGGCTAAGTTGGAGGAGGTGAAGTTAGTGTTGGGGTAGAGGAACAATGCTTGCAGGGAGGAGTGAGAAGGCATGAGCCTAAGGACCAGAAAAAGCATCTTGATGAACTGTGGCAGTCACCGGTCAGGGTAGTCTTTCCGGCACAGGTCTGATGTTCAGAGCACCTAAGCTCACTGTGTTGGTCCACAGTTGATCCAGGCTCCCTTCTCTGCCCCCATCCTCAGAGCTGGTCATGGTACTGATGGAAAACTCGAGACAGAGTCTGAAGCCCTGAGTTCCAGTCTCTGTTCTACCAGTGGTTTGCTGTGTGACCTCAGGCAGGGTCCTAGACCTCTATAGAGACCAAGCACCTGACACAGCCTGAAGAGTGACCCAGAGCAAGCCCCAGCAGGTGACTGGTGACTCCAGCTGGACAGCGCTGTCCCTGGGGTCAGTCATAGGAATATGGACAGATGAGTGAATGAATTGGGACATTCTCTGTTCACCTTGCATTGTTTCCTTGGACACACACTGTCCCTTAGATAAACCGGCCTTCAGGAGTTCACACTCCAGTGAGAGATGTGGTCCCTAGCCAGAGTTAGCAGAGGATGAGAATGTATTTCTGTGCCCCACCAGTTGAGCCTGAAGGTCAGGATGGTGTCTCTAAGAGCATCCCCTGTGGGAAAGCAGCAGCTACCCAGCCCTAGGCTGAGCTAGGGAGCTGTGATTGTGTAGGGTCAACGGGCTCTGAACCAAGTTGGGAGATGGGGTAGGGAGACAAGTGAAGAGATCCCAGGTCACGCCACGGGTGGTGCATCCTGGGATGGAGTGGAGGGGAGACATCAGGCCTGGGGAAAGTGATAGAGATGCGTGGTGATGATGTATTGATGGGAGTTTGTGGAGTTGTAGAGATTTGACAGTGCATAGGTGAGTAAAGAGGTGGGTGATGGGAGGAAAGCTTGATGGTGATAAGAGAAAAAGGGGGTGTGGGTGGTAGCAGCTGGAAGAGCTGGTCTAGAGAGAGGACCCAATGCGCAGAAGGGAATGTTGTCGATTGAAAGCCCTAGGGCAAGGCCGATGGATGGGTGGCTGTATAGATGTCAGGGGACATATGGGTGAAGAGCTGGGGGGATACAGAGGTAGCATCAGAATGTGTGGTTGTAGACATGGGAGAATGGGTGTGTAAATAGCTGGATTAACAAGAGAGTGCTGAGACAGATGAATGCCTGTAAGATGATGATGGTAGGTTCAGATGGGCAGAGGGATTCAAAATGAGCAGTGACGGTGGATAACATGTGGACCTAGGCATGGAAGGGCAGGTCTGTGCACACATGTGCACCTATCAACCCATGAAGACAAGTCAGGGGAATGGTACACGGTTGAGCAGGTAGCCAATAGATTCAGGAGTGGGACTTTGAGGAATGGATGGCTAAGTGCCTGTCAGGAAAGGCTGGGTGAATAGTTAGGGACTTGTGGGTGGAAGGCAGTTTGTACAGTGAGTAGGTGGAGCATCGGGCCATGACCTCTGGCTGCTGCTGTCTGTTCACGTGCCCTCTGCTCCAGAGAAAGACAACTGAGCAGGCCTGAAGGAGGATCACATCCTCATGCTGGCTTCTCCTCATGGGTTTCAGGGTGGGGAGGAGCCACGGTGCTCACCCCACCAAGGAATGTGCCCATCTGAGAATGAATTTAGGAAACCACATAGCAGCCATGGTGCCCTATACAAAGATGAGCAGCCAGACTGACAGTCCCATGGGGGCATCTCTCCTGGCGGGGCAGGGGGACCCTATGGAAGATCTGGGTGGCCTGAGCTCACCTCTTTTCTGGTGAATGAGAGATGGCAGAATTCTGGGTGGACACAAGCCACACAGCAGATATGAAGTGCCAGGTACTCAGATAGCCAAGAGCTGTGGCTGTCCTGGAGGATTCCCAGGGTATCAGTAGGAAGCTGAGTGTCCCAGGGGACTTTTCAGAGTTCCCTCTGTAAAGAGGGGCATGGTACAAAGTTGGTGCTTGGAGGAGAATGTGGGGATGAGGCCAGGGTCTCTGTGGTGCTTGCTCCGTACCTGGTCTATGGTGGGCAACTTGAGGCTGTGATCTCTGTAGCATTTGCTCCATACATGGTCAGTGGTGGGCCATGTGTATTTCCCAGTAACCCTGCTCATCCCAGTTCTTCCTCTAGATACAGAGTGGCTGTCCCTAGCTTGGAGAATCGTGAGAACAAAATAACTTGAGTTTTCAGGGCTTACCAGCTCCCTGTAGGTGGGGACCCAGGAGCAGCAGGCAGCGCCTGCCTCTTCTTCCTGTCCCCAAGGTCTTTGACAAGCTACTTCACCTAAAAGACCTGGCACCCTATGCCACCACAGAGGAGAATAGACCTACCATTCAAACACCAGTGGGATAGTGGTGTTATAAAGAGCTCAGGCAGTATGCATGCAGTTCAGGAGCAGGGATCCCCTCCTGAGATGGTAACCCAGACTACCAAGAGGCCAGCAGACCCAGACTGCTGGTTGTGATGGCCATCATCATCCTCGGGGCTGAGAGCCAGCGAGTTGTTATGACAATGGAAACTTGTCTGATGTGGCTGGAACTCAAAAATAGGCTCAAAGGACCTACTGGCAAGGGCCCTAGAACCCCCCCCCCAGGGACCATGTATGCTAGTGCCACAGACAAATGAGAGCCCCTGCCAGTGTGCCCCAAGTCCTGTTGGGACCCTTTTCCACCACACTCCCTACTGCCCTGTCCACCCTGCCAGCCTGGGTACAGTTAAATGAGGTGACACCCTAAGGTCTGATGGGTCATTGTTCTAGCAGGGGATAAAGAGATGTTGGGAATACAGAGGAAGCTGTTGGGGGTTGTGGCAGGGAACACTGGGTCTTCCAGGTACTGGAGATTCCTCCTGCTGTTTTCTTCCAAATTCCAGCCCACAGTAGGTTCCCATCCGGTTGGGATGATACTTGTGACTCAGCATCTGAACCTCTAGGTCTTTCACTCTACCCACCCATCCATTGACATATCCATTCATCCATTCCCCTACACACTTCTCCATTTATTCATCTACCCATTCACCCATTCATGTATTCACCCATTCATCAATCCACCCACTCCCCTACATACCCATCCATCTTTCCACCTACCGATCCATCAACCACCTACAAATTCATTCATCCATCCACTCACTCCCTAACATACCCATCCACCTACCCATCCATCCACCTACCCACCCATCCATCCATCCACCCATCCACCCATTCATTCATCTGTTCATCCATTACTCCAGCCATCTATCCACCTAACCATTTATCCATCCATCCACTCACTCCCTTACACACCCATCCATTCATTCATTCACCTTTCCATTCATTAATCTGTTAATCCATCCACCTACCTACCCATCCATTCATCTGCCTGTCCATTTATTCATCCATCCATTCACCCATCTATGCATCCATCCATCCATCCATCCATCCATCCATCCGTCCATCCATCCACAGCCTCCTTGTTAAGTCTGTGCAATGTGCCGGTGTAGTGCAGAAAGCTGGCATTCAAGTGAGAACCATGGAGACTAGGCAGATGAGTGCTGAGGGCCATGTCATGAGAAAGGCAGTGGGTAGGCCGGCATATATGATCTAATTGTGGGGACAGCAGAGGACAAACAATTGAATTGGGCCTCTAAAGGTCAGTCAGGAGTTAGATGGTGAGGAGATGGAGGGGTAAAGACAGTAGTTGCAAAGGCCCCTGGACACATTCCTCTGGGGGCAATGTGGGGAAAGGCTCTGGGTCTTCAGAGTTCTGCAAGCTGTGTGGGCATGTCACATTGCCAAGTCACCTAGGCCGGGGATTTACAGAGCTGGTGCTGCCACATATAGGACACAGGTGATCACAGGGGTGCAAGTGAGACTTGGTGGCACCTGGGGCCTGAAAGGTGACGATGGAGATGGTGGCGAGGTGACCAGGGAAGAACAGAGCTGGGTGTAGTTTGCCCTCCGTGGTGCTGCTCCATGCCGAGTCCTGCGCCTGTTCGGCTGGCTATTATGGGCTTCACAGAGGTATCCAGCAACACCCCGAAAGCTGGGACCCTGGGGGCTTGCCCTACGGCATCTCAGCAGGCTTCCAGGTGCACAGTGTGGACCGGCAGTGCCAAGGTAGTAGTGGAGGCTGCCAGCTGGCTGAGGGCCTGGACCTGCCACAAGCTTTGGTTTCCTTTGGAGCTCAGGGGTGGCACGGTTACACAGCTTTCCTCCCTCATGGCACTACCCCCTGTCGCGGCACCTGGGCCAGTACTACAGGTCCCTGCTCCAGACTTGGCAGCCGCCACCACCCACCTCATCCCCAAGTATCTCAATTGTATGTAGCTGCTAGCAACCGGGACTGGAAGTAAGCTATGACGTAAGCAGCACAGGACCGTCTTTCTCAGGCCAAAGGGACGGCACAGGCAAGAGGGGCGGGGCCTGCTGTGAGGGTTCGGTGGTCAGCGAGGATCCAGTTTTGTTCTGTCTGTCCGCTCCTCTTGTCTTTGCATATGGCCGTTGCCACAAGTATGCTTCACAGTGCATTGTGGCTGCCACAGCTCCAACGACAGAGTGTGACGCAAGAGGATACAGGAGCGGGAGCCTGAAGGACATGAGAGAGCCGCCTGGTCTGTGTTAAAGAAGCTCCCTGACTGATGCACCTGGCGTTTTTATATCTCCCTGGCTGCAAGGGAGCCTGGGAAGTGTGGGATTTCAGTCGGCTATCTTGCATCTCAGCTGAAAACGCTGCGGGGGAGAGCGAGGGGCGTGTGTGTGTGTGTGTGTGTGTGTGTGTGTGTGTGTGTGTGTGTGTGTGTGTGAGCAAATGTGAAGGCTGATACTAGTTGTCTTCCTCTCCGGCTCTCCACCTTATTTCCTGAGACAGACTTGCTTCACTGGACCTGGAGCTCACCAGTTCAGCTAGGCTGGCTGGCCACAGAGCTCCTGGGGAATCCTCCTGCCTCCATCCATCCAGTGCTGGAGAAACAAGATACACACTGTCACCCCCCCACTTTTGTGTGAGTGCTTAAGGTCTGAACGCAGGTCCTGATATTTGCACGTCACCCACTGAGCCGTCTCCCTGGCCCTGGATACCGGCTCTTGGTCAGGAAGAGTAGAGGTTCGGTGGGCACCAGATTATAATCCAGTCTCATTGTTGCAGTTGCGCTTTCCCTGCGCCTATCCTGAGTGGTAGCTATGACAGTTGTCTGTCCTTCTGTCCCCTGTACCTAGCTCCAGCCATGGCAGCCCTGATCTGCCCACCAGGCAGAGCTGAGGACATGACCTTCTCTCTCTGGCACCGAGCCCCAAAGCTTGCATTTAGTGACAGTCGATTTTGGGGGTGGGACCACCACATACTGGCACTGGGTCGATGGGTAGGAGGGCATTGACTGGTCATCGTGGCCTGAGCCCGGAGGGCGTGGGCGCTCAGCCTGTGGAGACAGATGAAGGCAAGCATGACGCTGGACCGCCTGAGAAGGATGCTTCCAGGGGCCAGCTCCCAGGCCCGAAGCCCTGACCCTGCTAGCCCTGGGTGGGTGGATTCCAGCTCCCTCCTGCCTTCGAGAGCAGAAGCCCACACGAGGGAGATACATAGCTACAAGCAGAGCCCCGGCACAGGCCTAGAGAGCACTGTTGCCCACCCCAGCTGGAAAGCAGGCCACTGCCAGGCCACGGAACTGAGATCTCCTAGCTCTCCTCCCCCGGCAGAACCCCCTAGCTCAGGCTGCAAGGTTGCTGGGGGATCCCTTGCTCTCTTGGGCCGCCGGCGGGAGGCCAGGCTGCCTTTCTCCAAGTTCCTGGATGAGGTCACTGTGCGTGTGCTGGATCCAGTGACCCTGGAGGGCTTCAGGGGTCCTCAAGGCCACAGCCAGGAGCCCTCTCCAGGTGAGCACAGCACACACCCAGCCCAGGAACCTGAGGCCAGAGCCACAGCCTCAGAGGAAAAGGACCTGGCTCAGAGCCCCTGGCATTCCTTGGAGGCCATAGGAACCGGGGACCTTGGCATGGGCAGCAGCAAGCAGGGAGATCCAGCTGGTTCCCCCAGCATGTACCGGGTGAGTTCCTATCCTACCCCCAGCCTCCAGCATGAGCATGAGTCTGCTCTCCACAGGTCCTGTCTGACCCCCTCATCATACTCTTTTATATGATTGTATCAGAGACCGTAAGCAGCCAAAGCATGAATCACTAAGATGAAAGTGAATGTTCTGGCTTCAGAGCAGCAAACCGGGTGGGGTCTGGGCTCGGAGTAAACAATGCTAGTAACAACATTAACATTGCTGGGTCAACAGCCATCCTGGTTCACCACAGGCTGGTGGCTCCTAAAGATACCCTATGTACTGAGGTCAGTATTCATTCTCCAGTTCTGATCCCATCTCAGCTGACTCCATTAGCAAAGCACTGTAGCTACCAGGATAGTTAACGGTCTAGGGAGAGGTCTGTGTCTATTGGCTCATCCTGCTCTAAGCTCCTGACTGTACTATCTCATTCTATATCCCTCAATGTGCAGAGAAGGACCCTGCAGAGCACAGCTACAGTGAGCCTCCGGTCTGTCCTCATGGCCTCCAGGTGGCCCGCCTCCAGGGCCGGTCCTAGGAGGGGGACATGGAGTTCTGCTTCTCAGAGGTCCCCAAAGCCTCCCCCAGGGTCCACCAAGGCCAGCTTGGATGGGTCTTCCTGCCTCCCTGAGCCTCAGTTTTCCCAGCAGCGCTTGGCTCATGCTCTTCTCCCCATCTTCCCCATGAGACACTACCAACTGTCTGAGACCCCCACTGTCTGCAGCTCTGGGCTCTGTAGACATTACATTTCTCCCCCACCCTCTCTCTGTCTCTCTATCTCTGTCTGTCTGTCTCTGTCTTTCTCTCTCTCTCTCTTTCTCTGAGGACCATGGCCCCAGGGGAGTTGCTGACACTCAGGCTTCTGGAAGGCTCTGTCCCAACGCTCCACAGTTAGAAGGAGGGGTTGCAGCCTAGATTCTTGGGGACTTGTTAGGCCAAGAGTACGTGGTGAGGTGGGACCAGCCTGAAAACCCATCTGTGAGAGCCAGTGCCTGGCCTTCAGCAGCTCCTCTGGAGAAAGAGTGGATGACTAGCCTGCAGTGCTGGATCTTAGTACTGCCTTTGTCCTGTCTGGGTGAGTGTCCCCGGGTCAATGACTAAGAAATCAGTGTGGAAGGTCACAGGAAACTGAAGCTGCTACAGACTTGGGACTGAGGCTCACTCATACCCTACTGTGAGGGACTTAAAAGTCAACCTTTTTTTTTCTTTTTGAGAATCAAAGTACCAAAAAGAAATCAAGAGGCACCGAGCCAATGACATGGTAGGGTAGAGTTGTGACAACATGCTTGATGTTGAGTGACCTGAGCAAGTGGTTG
The DNA here is from genome assembly GCF_049852395.1 of Peromyscus maniculatus bairdii. NCBI lineage: Eukaryota > Metazoa > Chordata > Mammalia > Rodentia > Cricetidae > Peromyscus > Peromyscus maniculatus. The sequence continues at coordinate 80,972,451 of NC_134865.1, read as the reverse complement.
CCCACAGGTTTGGAAAATGCCTTCCTCACAGCGCCCTGGGTGCCTCCAAAGGGCAGCTGCTTCATGCTCCTTGTCTCCTACCATGTGGGAATGTGGGACGGAGTTGCTAGATCTTCCAAATTTTTCAGTAGAAGCCAAAAATACGGATTTTAAAATGTAAACTCTTCCAATTTTTAAATGTTGGCTCAAACACTTAAAAAGAGAGAGAGAAAGAGAGAACGAAAGAAAGAAACCTCAAACAGGCCAAATACAACATGCTAGCAGGCCAGATTTAGCCTAGGAGGCCAGTTCACAGGCGCAGTCCTGGGTGATGAATGCAGTGGGGTTGGAGGGGGATCCCTGTGAGCCCCACAAAGCCCAAAAGAAGCCCAAGGAGGCAGGGTCCTACCGTACCCAAGAAGGATGGCTTGTCTCCTTCTTTGGACAGCGCCAAGCCAGGCTAACTTGCCAGGCAGCCTTGAATGGGCCACTCTCCTTGCCCCCATCAGCTGAGGTTGCCATGGGGACCCCACAGCACAGACAAAGCCCTGGGGGTTGCCTAAGGATGCTAGATCCTGTCCTAGACTCTCCTATGACCCAGCCATGACACAAAGATGACCTCTCTCTCCTCCTAGAGACTCCCCATGGAGCCTGTAGGTACCCTCCTGGCTCCTGTGACCTCTGTTGGCTGCATTGACCAGTGTGGGGGTCTTAAGGGCCACCTTTGGTCTGGCCACTCCCAGATGTGCATTTCCTGACCCTGTTCCCCAACTCCAGGTTCCCGTGTCTCCGTCCATGCCTCCACTGACCATGCAGGCAACTTCAGACCCTCTAGACTGGAGTCCCATTCTCCCTTATTCACTCTCTAGCCAGTCTGTGTCCAAGAGCCTTTCCACCTCTACCTGGTCCCCACCTGGCCTGACACAGGAGCTTCTGCTGTGTTCCCAGGAGTGTTCCCAGCTGGGGTAAACACTGCCTTCCCCAATAGCTGGTCTCAGCACCCACCCCATGTTTGTTGAATGAATGCAGGAATACCAGGAGCAAAGTAAGATCCCATGGGAAAAGTCTTCCCCAAATAGCCATATAAAGGCCGACTCTCTGGAGCAGGCACCCTTTGCAGCCTAGTCATCTCAATAGCTCCTTCCACAGGGCCACCAGTTGCTCAAAGCATCCCCCAGAGGAGTTACCATCCTTTCTTCCTAGATGAAGCATGGAGGTTAGAGAGGGAGAGAGCCTTGCCTGGGGTTGCACAGCTAATGAGGAGATTTCCCCCATTGCAGTCAGTGAGGGGTAGACCCTGCCCCTCTCCCGGGTGTTTAGGCTGTTTCCTCAGCTACTGTTAGGATGGAAGTGAAAGAGAACTAGCCAAGGAAGGAGAGGCGAGAATGAGCCCTGGTCTCAGGCTAAGTCCAGAGCCCAGGCTTGATGCAGCCCCCCCCCCCCAACCCCGACTTGCTCCTTTGAAGTGTTTTTAGTATGTACCTCAGGTGTGTGTGGAGCAGGGAATGTCTTCAATGGACAGAACTATTCGCTGGGTCCCCGGGGCCCAGGCCTCCAGCTGGCAGCAGCAGAGGCAGGCTTCAGGGAGGGTCTGGGAGGGCTTATGGAGGATGAGACGGACAGGAGGGCTCGGGTAAAAGCACCTTCATTCACACAGACTGTCCCTTACCTGTGCATTGCAATGCCATCTTGCTCTGGCCTCAGGGACCTAGTAACCAGGGTGGAGGGTTCTGTGGTGCCCGGGTAGCCGGAGAAGGCATCAGCTGCCTGAGCAGAGGTCTGGGCATATAGCATCCTAGAAGTACAAAGAACCTGAGACAGGAAACTAGCTGGCTAGGTGGCCTGTGTGGGGAAGGATAGGGTCTCTGCTAGGCAGGACTGAGTGTTCCAATCCTCAACACGGCACCGCCACCTACCTCCTCAAGGGAGTACGTGGGGTATGCCAGCCATCATGCCTAGGTGACAGGGGGAGGGTGCCAAGGCAAGGCAAGCCTCTGGGCCGCTGTCATTTTGCATTTGACTCATGAGGGTTTTGCAGGAAATAAAGACACAGGTGTCAAGAAGATGCACCCCCCAACCCCCGTCAGAAGGAGCCCGCCTTGGGGCTCAGGACATGTGATAGGGAGGGCCCTGCAGGAGGTGGCAGGTGCCTGAGAGAGAGGTGCATCCTCAAGCAGGCTCAGCTGAAGGTGTTAAAAAGCAAAGGTCCCCTGGGCCATGCTTCCCCGGGTCTGAGGTACTGAAGGCAAGCACAAGACTTGAACTGCACCATGCCAAGTCCCAGGAGGGCCAGCCTCAGGTCCCCAATTCCCTGAAACTCCATGCCTGGAGGCCCCTCCTCCACCAAATCAGGCTGCTCTGGACGGCATTGGCAAAGACATGGGTCTCTGTCTGGCTGCAACTAAACCCAGTAGCTACCCCACATGCAGAGCTGCTTGTGGAGGTGGACTGTTAAAGGCCAGGGCCATGGTGACCCACCGGTGGCCCTGGGTCAGAGGAGGATCAAAGCCAGGAGCCAGAATCAGAAACAGCTAAGGAAAGGGCAAGGCCTGAGTTCCCATTGTCTCCTGCCCCGCCCAGCCCCCACCCTAGCCACAAAGCCACCCACCACCTCCCTTGCCTCTCTCCCAGTCCCTTGGGAGGTGGGGGTTCCCAGACCGGCCTTCTAGAAGAGCTGAAATAGTCAATGTAAATAATTGATGCTAGCTTTTTAAAATTAAATTTTAATACATTCTTATTAATTCCAGACAAATGCCCCGGCAGGTCATTCACTGTGAGTGATTGAGGAGGCCGAAGACAGATGAGGGATGGCCCCTGCCTTTGGGTGGAAGAGGCCTCTTAGGAATGGCGTCCAGACCCGAACAAGCCCTGTCAGCTTGAGGGCCCAGCTTCTTGTAGATCTAGGGCCCTGATGGCTGGAAGGAGCTACTGCCCTGGGCGGGGGCAGGTGGCTTTCCTTAAGATGGACCTCAAACTTGGGGTGGAGGTGTGCCTCCAGATTAGCTCCTGGAGAGCCTGCTGCCCTCCCGTGCGCTCCTCCCCGGTGGTAGAATCCCTGCCAGCCACCGAATGAGTGGGGAGCCATTGGTGGATGGATGGGTAGATGAACACTTGGATTGGGGGGGTTGGTTTCATCCTGGCTGGCTCTGACCCTGCGAGTGGACGGCTCCTCCCACCCTGCGCTGGCTCGAGGAGGCCAAGACTGCTGGGTGCTGGGTGTCCTGGGGAGATCCGGGGCTCCTGCGTGGAAACTCACAGTCAGCCCGGGGAAGGCTGGAGAAGCCTTATTTCGGTGCCATAGGACCCAGGCATGCACTGTTCATGTTTATTGAGCGTCTGCTATATGCTGGGACCCAGTTCAGGAGATGAGCGCTGTGATGGGGACTCGGAAAGGTGGGCCTGGGGAAGAGGGGCGTTGGGGGTCGTGCTGGTATGCGTCAAACTCTTAACTAGAGAACTCTGATCCTGAAGGAGGACTCGTAGAAGAGGGTCTGGGCTCATGCTTTTTGTAAACTTTTATTAAAGTGTTGGGGAGGGGAGCCCACTGGGCGCCCCAGGGGTCCTTTCCTTAAGCCAGCCCCTCTGCAGCCGTCAGAGCTGGAGGGCAGCAGAGCGCCTGTCCGAACTCCCCCTCCCTCCCGCGCCTCCCCGCCTTCCCTCCTCCAGATTTTAGGAGAGGAAACTGAGGCTGGGGGAGCTCAGGGGAGGCCTGCTCGGGCGCCGGGGAAGTTGCTGGCCGAGCCTTGCCGAGGCTCCGAGGCCGGGCTGCGCCCTCGCTCGGCGGGGCGGTGGGGGAGGCGGCGTGGGGCCCGGAGTGAGCGGAGCGCGCTCCCGGCGGACGCGGCGCGGCGCCCGGCGCGAGGGTCCGGGATGGGCAGCCATCAGTCTTCTCAGGTCTGTGGCGTCGTCCGGGTGTTCAGTCTCCAGCGCAGCCGTTAGAAGGAGGGCGGGGGCAACCCCGGGGACGGCATCGGCCGGGCACAGGAGAGCTCGCGCGCAGGAAGTGCGATCCCGCTCGGGCCGCTCGCCGTCCCCGGGGTTTGCCGGAATCCGCAGGGTTAACAGGGGCTTGTGGGTCCCGGACGTGTGCAGGTGCCGTCCGGCTCAGAGGGTCTTCACGCCGAGCGCGGGCAGGTCTGCGCCAGCAGCTCGGAAGCCCACCAGAGAACCGGGAGCGCCGGGGTTAATCCCTCGGGCCAAGAAGGGGGGGCAGACCCCGAACCCCAGGATCAGAGACAGCAGGGTCCCGGGCCGGGACCAGAGTGCCTGCTTCCGATGCCGTTCCCCTCGGGCTGCGTGAGCGCCGGCCGGGTACGCCGTTCCAACACTCTCTAGCGACTCAGCGCTCTTGCGCTGCGGGGCTCGGGAGGGACAGAGGGAGGGAATCGGGCAGCAGGGGTTAACGGCGGGCTGGGGAGCAGCGGGGGCTGTGGCCGTCCCAGAGTCGACGGGCACGGAGGGGCCCCTCTGCCAGCGAGGCCGCTAGCCGCCCGGGCCGCCGCACCTTGCGTCCCCGACCGGTCCCCGGTTCGGTCCGGGGGGCGTAACTCGGCGGCGGCCCGGGCAGGCTCACCTGTTACACGGCCGTGGCCTGGCGCGCCCACTGAGGCACGGGGGTACGGGCTGGGGCGCGCGTGGGGCTGCCCACGGAACGGGCCGGTGGGGCGCCCGGCCGGGCGCTGACCCTCTCCTTTGCTCTCCGCAGGCCTCTGCCGCAGACATGGAGAAACTCAGGTGAGTGTCGCGGGCGGGCCAGGGGTGAGGGGGAGGGCGGGCCGGGGGTGCGGCGGGGTCGGGTGGGCGCAGGATGGGCACGGGTGACGGGTCGGGGTACGCGGGGGACAGCGCACGGGGCTCGGGGCGGCCGCGGGAGGGGCGTCATCATGGGCCGGTCCCCGAGGCCCTCGCGCGCTACCCCCTTGGGACCCCAGGACCCTGGTGCCGCGTCCCCGCCATTGAGCCGACAGTTGTCTCGGCCGGGGTCGCGAAGTTTGCGCCGATGGCGACGGGCAGGGATGGAGCCCGCGCGGCTTCCCAGGCCCCGAGTATTGGAGCCATTTTGGGGGAACCCCGCGGCCGCGGCCCGGAGCACCCCCAAAGGCCTTCCCGCGCACCCCAACTTAGAGCGGGGGCCCGGGCTCCTAGGGGCCCCGCGCGGCAAGCCAGGGACCAGCCTATTTGAATATTCGCGGCTTCTGGAGATGTCGCCCTTATCCTTCGGACAACACCCCCCCCCCCGCCCCCACAGTATTTTTCTCCCGAGCCAGGGCCCAGGCAGTGTGGTCATCAGGCCCAGCCCTTTGGTGCTGGGTTCGGGGCCCTCGCCTCTTGCCTAAAGGGTCTTTTGGTCCCCTTGTCCAAGGCCAAAATTGTCAGTATCGAAAGAACTGGGTAGCAGGCCATCAGTCCCTGAGGGGTAGGGCCTGACTAAGCTCAGGCCTGGCCCAAGGTAGGGCCTGGCTCTAGGGGAGGGGCTGGGCCTTCCCAGCTGACCTTCAATACTGGTAAGTGGTCTTGGATACCCAAGGTATCTGGAGACAAGAACAGAGAATCATGGGTCTGGGATCAGCAGATCCCGAGCTGGGAGGGGTCCAGCTTCTTGGGACCTCAGAGGAAAAAGCTGATGTCATTGGGCCAAGGCCCACCTGGCATAGTCCAGGCCCAAAATGGAGGCATCTAGGCCTAGAGAGCCATTTTCTGTCTATGGTCATTGCAATGACCTCAGACTCAAACCCAGGCTTCCCTCCCCAGGCCAGGGCCCTCGCTGGTGCCCCTCATTGGCTATTACTCATCGTCACCCCCACACTGAGGCCTCGAGGGGACACTGCTCAACCCCACTGGGACTGGAAAAAAATTCGGAGGTTTCCAGAAACCAGATGGACTCCCTAAGCTTTCTTCCTCTCTCCCTCTCCTTATGCTCAGCCGAGGGTCCTGAGTGTGGTCTGCGTGTTGAACCTGGGGTCTGATCAACCTGACTGGGGGCATGGGTAGGCAGATGTCCTGTCCTGGACTGAAAGGGGAGGGAGGGCTGGGGGCAGTGGTTAGGGCCTGGGACCCTAGGCTGAATTGGATCACATGACCTTCCAGACTGGGTGGGGTCTTGAAGATGGGACTCACTATGCCTCCTGGAATTGGGGTGGGGGTGGGGTCCTACCCCCTGGGATTGGGGAGGGGTCCATTGTTGTCAGCTGCTGGCCCTCTAGCTCTCTGCTCACAACAGCTTCCTCCAGAACGTTCCTTCCTTGATGGTATGGATACCGAGAGCCACAGTGGGTTTCTGCCTGGTCATTAGGGGTTGGGCCTGAGGACCAAAAGAACCAGAAGCTAAGGAAGTCCAGTCACATGACCCCTTTCAGGGTAGTCACAGGATTTGGGGCCCCACAGATCTAATTTTTAGTCAAGTCCTCCTCTGGATCTTGAGTTTCCTCCGCTGCAGAATGAATGTCCCTTCTAAGGGAGGGGGGAGGGGGTGTCTATAGTCTGGGGCCAGGAACACACCAGGGTCCCAGACAGACTGTCTCCAGTGAGGAGAGGGGGTAATCCCCCAGTCCCAGGTAAGAGGAATGGTATTTGTGATTGAGTGAAGGGGTCTTGGTTATCCAGGCAGAAGGTGCTATGAGCTTGGTTCAGGCAGAGAATGTGGATTTCTCTGTGCCATAGCCTGGGCTTTGGACCTGGGCTGAGTTCTGGGAAGTCTAGCCTCGGCCCCACCCACTCTTCCACCCACCTATCCCAGGCTTGAGCCTGGATGGCTAACTTACAGTATTCCTTTGGTGGCAGCCTTTTGTGAGCAGATCATCAGCTGGGCTCTCACTGCCTTTGCCCCTCTGCCTGCCTCTCACCCCCCATCATGGAGCTCACAGCACATTACTGACTTCCCCATGGTCCTCTCTGCCCAGGAAGCCTTTTCCCTCCTCGGTTAGCTATACAGAAAACGTTGAGGCTCTAATGACCATCTTCACTAGGGTTCTGACGTCCTGGCCCTCTACAGGATGCGGAGACCCAACCCAGCCATCCAAAGCAGGCACACGGGCCAGGGATAGGGGACAGTGAGGTCTGCCCAGGATGCTCCGGGTATGAGGTTAGAGACATTAGCCTCCTGAGGTATTGGAAGATGATCCCTAGGATGCCTAAACTAGGGCTCCGGATAACAGGTTAAACAAGACTCCCTCCAAGAGTACAGAGACCTCCCAGCTCAGGAAGCAATACCAGACAGAGGAGGAATGGGGAGTGGAGGTCAGGGGCCTGTCCCAGATGCCTGGAATGAAGTCCCTCTCCTTCCTAGTGCCGTAGGTGGGCACCCTGAGAACAAGACTTGACTCTGACCTCCCTTCTACGAGCCCCAGTGCCTAGCAGGGACTTGCACACAGTAGGACTCCTTGGGCCCAGTGGCACATAGTAGGTGCACAGCCACACCTATTGATGACCTGACCGCCTGGCTGTAGCCTAGCATCTCCCCCTCCCCAAGTCCTGTACATCCCTGCTCAGCTACTCCATCCCAGATCAGCCACTCCATCCCTGCTCAGCCACTCTACCTCCAACTGCCTGTAAAACTTTCTGTGACATTGTAGCACTAGGATGTTCCTGCATTTCAGCCGCCTGATATGTGGTAGCCATGGGGCTCTCTCTGCTGCCATCTTAGGCAGCCCCCACCCACTCACTCACTTCCTCCCCCCCCCACCCCCCCCCCCGCGCCTCTTTGAGCTGCAGTTCCTCCTCTGTCCTGAGGTTCAGGGGGGGGTGTTACTCAGCAAGCCAGAGATTTCCCTCACTGGGGACCACGCCTTCTGCCCAAAGCAAGTCCTTAAAGTGATAGAATGTGGTCATCTCCAGAGAAGCAACACGAAGCTGGCGATCAACTGCAGAACTAGCTGTGAAGTTAGAGCAAGCCTGGGACCACCTACCCGCTGCCGGCCACCCCAAATATCCAAGACCCTTCCCCAAATACAGCCCCCACCTCCAAGTTACCAGGGCCCTGGCTTTGTGATACAGGCTCCTAGCTTTTGAATTCCTGAGCAGCTCCAACTCTGTCTCAGTTGGGTCCTCATCTGGGCCTCTGGGATTCATCTGTGCCATGGCTGTGGGAGTCGCCCCGTGACTGGATATCCCACTGAGCCCAGGCATTCCTTAGTGACTGGATCAAGGTAAGCAGAGCTGCTGTGGACATCCATGGACAAGTGTCCTGTGCGTGCCAGGGCACACATGATCATCTTGGGACAACAGGTCCAGAGGTACCCAGTGCCACCGCCCAAGTCCTGACCAACTTCCTCCCTCAAATGTGGGTATGGGGGGGGGCGGTCTTTCCTACCTGGATTCCTAGCTTTTGATGTCTCTCTTGGGTGCCATCTGCAGGCACTTTTCACAGAGATCCAGTGTGACTTTGGATTGTGAAAACTCTATACAGCTGGTTCCAACAAGCCAGTGCCTCCTGCCACTGTGGTCCTTGGGTAGATGGGACTGGGTGTCTCAGGCTGGGTTGCTGGGATGGCATTGGGACTTCACAGTGCTACCAGGCACTCCGCCACAGGCAGAGCCCAGCCTGCTCCTGTTTTCCGAGTGAAGTCTTTTGTGTGCTGCTAATGGATTTTCAGGTGCCCTGCACAGCCTTCCTCTCCTTGAACTTGACCCCTGTGTCTTGAGGTCGGTGTTATTTTCACACGGACACCTGCTAGTGCATTTGGCCCACAGCTTGATCTGCTCACCTTCCTGCTTCCCATCCAGCCTTGCACAGATCAGGCTGCCCTCCATGCTGGAGCAGTGAGGGGAGGGGGGGGCCTCCACGCTGGCTCCAGAGGAACAAGTGGCTGTCAGGCAGCCTTACACCTGTCTCAGAAGCCCCCTCGGGACCACATGTGTACCTTTCCTAAAGCCAAGGCTGGGGGTTCACTCCAAGCCTCCAGACCCCCACTCCCCGGGCCCCTTGTGCAGCCCCCAGCACCGCCCCCCACCCCACCCCACCCCATCCCTGGCTTGGCACATCTGTTCCCATGCACTGGATCTGCTCTGCCCTGAAGGTCTGGCCTTGGCCTTCTGACCTGTCAGTTGGACTTTAGTTTGCTCATTGATCACAAGCTGAACACATTTATTAAGCACCACTGTTTACCAACAGTATTGTAGTCAAAGGAGGATATAGAAAAGACACGGCAGTTAACCGAGACAGAGACCTTTTCTAAACACAAGTAAAATTCACAAATGCTGTGGGGGCACAAATGGGGAGGGCAGCCAGCATCCATGGGGCGGGGCAGTTTTGCAAGCCTGAGAACAAGCAGAGAGAGGCCTGAGCTCCAGGCAGGCGGGAGATAGCCGATGCAAGTGCCTGGTAAGAACCACGTGGTTGGGGAGGGGGGACGGCGTCTGGAATGTGGACCCCGAGGTGGGTTCTGGGTGCCCAGAGGGTCCATGGAGCCAGATCTGCTGATGAGAGAGCTGTCTCATGACAAGTACTGGGTCTGAGTTCCTGACAGACATGATGGGGACATCCGTGGGAAAGCACAGCTTTGGGGGTACATAGGCTTGGGTCCCCTTTGTGGGGGGTAACTCCCCACTTTAGATCCCCTACTCTTCATTTCTCCCCACCCCCACTGTGCCAGCTGGCCAAGTCTCTCCCTAAATGAGGTTCTTCAAGGCTCCCGCCTCTACTTCTAAATCTGATGCCACTGGAGGAAGCCTAATTCTCACTAAGGTGTGAGTGACTACCTCCTCTTGAATTCTCCCTTGCGGGATCAAACCATCCTAAAGGGACCTAGCATGTGAAGGGTTTTTTCTTCTTTCTTACTGTATTTACCTTCAAAATCTCCTGTCCTCACAGCCCATCTGGGTCCCTGCTCTGCAAAGCCTCCTTCATGGAGTGTGTCATTTTATGAAAGTGGGGTCACCTACCTAGCTTGAATGCCAAGCCTCTACTTAGTGGCTGTGTGGCCTTGAGTAAACTTCTGACCCTCTCTGATTCTCTGATAATGGGTGCCTACCTCTCTCAAAGGGTCTGTCATTGCCCCCACGGGAGCCATGTTGCCCCACCCACTGAGCAAGTGACATTATTCCCATAGTGAGGAGGAGGATGGAGGCAGGATGGAGAGAGTCTAGGGTTTGGGTCAGGGCTGTATTGCAGTGTCAACCCTGTCAACCCTGGACGGGAAAACACCCACAGGACTAGAGCGCTACTCAGCAGGTAAGAAGAGTACTTGTTCTTGCCAAGGACCCAGGTTCGATTCCCAGCCCACACACAGTAGCTCAGAACTGCCTATAATTCCAATTCTAGCGGCTCCAACACCCTCTTCTGACTTCTAGGGGTAGCAGGCACACACATGAGGCACAGACAAGCCTACAAGAAAAATACTCAAAAAATAAATCTTCAAACCTTGGAAGAGAAAACTCAGTCCTGTGAGTTCAGGACTTTCCGAGCTGGGCAGGGGTCACCTGCTCCATACACACCTCACAGTGGTCCAGGGAGCCCTCCACCCACCAACAGGCATTCGGCCCACAGGGGACCAGGTGTCGGGAGGCCTCATGAACCCACAGCAGGGGTGGAGGAAGGCTCAGGGGCCATAGAGCAAGCTTCTAGAGGGAAGCCACGGTAGTCACAAATGGCCCCGTGGGCTTTTGTTTCGGATAGGGAAACGAAGGCACACCAAAGACAACCTCCTTCCACTAGTGAGTTTGCCCGTGGGTGTCGATAGTGGTGAGGGGGTCCCAAGGTCTGACCTCAAGCCAGCGTTGTGCCTCCGTGACTCTGCAGCCCCTTCACCTGGGCTCTGAGGGACATGGCACCCAGGGGACATTTGGGAGCCCCCGAGGAGATACTGTTGACAATGAGGGTCACTCTTGAGACCATCTATCCACTGTCCTGCCCTGCATGCTGACCCTGTCTTAGCGTGGGAGACAGCCTGTGGGGTGGGGGCAGGGATGAGAGAGCCAGGCAGGAGAGACAAGAGCCCCAATGAAGCTGGGGGCTGTAGACGCTCCTGGGGCCCATGTAGCTCCTCTGCTTAACCTTCGCCAGGTTCCCGTTCCAACTCTACCCCTTCAGGATAGCCCGAACATACCACTTCCAGCTCTCCAATGGCAGAGGCACCCCTGAAGCCTGTGCCTTTCCCTAGCTGATCCACACCACTTCCCGACCCCAACACAGGTACAGCCCAACCCCCAGCACAGCTTGTGACCTCCCCAACGCAGGGTGGCTGATTCAAGACTAGGGTCCAAGGCAGGGAGGGCAGCATGGAAGGGCACAGGAAGAAGGGGGCCCATCCTGTGGGCAGGGCCAATGGGAGGGTGGGGAATGTCCAGGACTCCCCAGACACAGGAGAGGCTGTCCGTCGAGAGCTTCCTGTGAGCCCTGCAGACAGGTGAGGAAGTGCGATGGGGGCACCTGGAATCAGATGCACCGGGGACTGTGACAGCCCGTGATATTTGCTACTGGGGATTAATGTGAGCGTGTGCACCCAGGGGAGGAGAGCGGCTGCTGATGGGGAGCAGGCATGAGGAGCACTCTCAGAGGATGCTGGGAAGGGGTAGCCAGCCAGCCAGATGCCAGGCAAGGGACAAGAAGGGAGTGACAGGCGCCATTCAGCGGTGGGGACATAGAGACAGACACCAGGGACAGACTGCATTTCTGCATTTCCGGCAGCAGAACGGGCAGTGCCTGGAGATCAGAGAAGGTGGTTACTGAAGTGTGAAAAGAAGCCACCTACTGGACTGCTGGAGAGAATGATCTAGAAGGAGGGGCTCACTGATTCAGAAAGGAGGGGGTTGCTGGAGCTGGCAGAGAGCAGGCAGGGCCCAGAGGGTTGTCCCAGGCGCATAGCACAGGCGTCAGGCACATGTGGGTAGGTGGTACATGGGGCTGACCTCTGTGGAGGTTCCCTTGGATGGCTTCCTGTACTCCATGCTGTATGTAGGCGGTGGGAGGAGGAAGAGGAGGGTAGAGACTTGAGGGCAGTGGAGGCGGGACTCCAAGTCAGTCCTCTTTTAGGGGCTGAGTCCAGGTGGGAACCTCCTGCCCTTGGGTTGGGGGTATGGGGCATCAGGGAGTGTAGGAACAGAGAAGGGGGATGTCCCTGGGGGCAGGGAGCTGTGTGTACATAGGCCCTGTGGCTCTGGGCATCTAGCTCTACCCACCCCAAGGGCTCTCCAGGACACAGTGTCCGACTCCCGGCACAGAGCTCTATTGGCAGAGGAGGATGGTGGGGCAGGGCTGCAGCTGCCTGATAAGATGAGATGAGGAGCCGATTTTTTTTCTGCGGTGGTTCCTGACCGCTGCCCCAGGAGGAGGGAGCGACGGAGGGACCACGTCAGCCTGAACTGCCTAGCCGTGGGCTCTGAAGGTAAAATCAGGGCAGGTGCCCAGTGTGCATACCTGTGTTCCCTAGAGGCAGCCCCCCTTCCAGACAGCCCCCTGCTGTGGCCACAGGACCACCTGTGATAGTCCTGATCCGTAGCGCGTGCCCACGGGAAGTCACAGAGGCATTCACGACCTTTCCGCAGGATCCGTTTGTGTGGTGACACCTTAGTGACCATGGTGGCAGCATGGCACTGAGACTTAGGTTAGCATCTGGCCTCTCCACGCGGGGGAAGAGAGACAGCACAGAGCTGAGCCCAGCCAAGTCCTGTGACCTGGACAGGCCTGGCCTTTCCCACGCTGCACCTGTTTCCCCAGCTGGAAAGTGGGGGAGGGGAGGAGAGATCTAAGACGATGATGATGATGATGATGATGATGATGATGATGATGATGATGATGAAAAAGATGGATGGCGGTACCTGGGCCAGGCATGTTGAGTCACTGAGTGCTGCTCATGGCTCACCTGCCCTTGGGGGAAGGAAGCCACAGGCATGAAGGGTAGAATCATCCGGGCTGTGCCCAAAGAGCAACAGACTCGGAAGATGTGCAGAAATGTAGCTACCAGGCATAATGCAGCACAGTCTAGAGATTGTGACGGTGTCGCCGGCAGGAGACACTCTGCCCAGAAGTGTGAGGTGCTGAGGGTAGGTTGCTCCGGCAGGTCCATGGAAGGACTGGTGGCCCACAGGATAGAGAAGTTTCTACCACTGGGCATATGGGCCCCGGGGAGCTAACTCGAGCCTCAGGAGAGGACAGGTTAGGTCTCTCAGGCAGTGTTAGTAGATAGAGGTGACCCTTGGCAACAGCTATGAAGATGAGCATTCTAGGCTAGTTGAGAAGATGAACTCAGCCCCGGTGGTCATGCCTGGCCTTGCTCCTACAGCAGCAGACTGCCATGTGCCTCCCAGCCTGGCTGGGTGCTGATACCTGAGATAGCCCTGTAGGCTTAGTGGGCAGGTGACCAGCTGATACCTGAGATAGCCCTGTAGGCTTAGTGGGCAGGTGACCAGCCAGATCACCACACCTGTCCACTCAGTACTAAGACTAAGCAGGTTGCCAGAGGAGGTGGCGTGCAGGTAGAAACCCTCCTGAGAGAATTTCCCGGGCCCCGAGGAGGCAGGAGAACAGTCAGGAGCTCCAAGGCACACACAGGCAGAGGATGGGGGAATGATGGCCCAGGAGGTGAGAGTCTGGGTACAGGGGCCAGGGCAGGGTGTGGTCTGCTTAGGTTTAGAAATCAGTCATCCGGTTGCCAGAAGAGCATGGAGTTGGGAGGCCAGGGTGGCCATGTAGGTCTGAGACCTGTGCACCCTTGCACTCGAAGGTAAGTAGGCTGGTAGCTTAACCATTCAGGGGAGCAGCTGTTGGCCTCTCAGTGGAGAGGGGGGCCAGCTAGGCCTTCAGGTGGGGAAGAGTTAACCTGGGGCAGGCAGAGCAAGGTCCTGGCAGAGGGGACATGGGGACAAAGTCACCAAGATGAGAAGGTGCTTGCAGCATGTGGAGAATGACAAGCGATCTGGCGTTGCTGGAGCATGACTGCTGGGCCAGGCTGAGCCGTGCTGGAGAGCAAGGCAGGCTGAGCCCAGGCATTCTACAGGGCCCCTCAGAACGTCAGTGAGACCGGGCCAGAGCAACCCCTGGCCCTCCCCTGATCCTGGAGCAGTGACCAAGAGCCCGGCCCACCTCGTCACTGTGTGGGCCAGCGGGTGTCACCAGGCAAACATGGGTCTGAGTCTCCTGCAGGACAGGTGCCCCAGAGGCAGGAGAGGTGTCAAGCTGAGCTTCCTGAGAAAGGGGAGGGAGGACAGATGTCCGGGTGTGAGCAGGAGTGAGGGCAGTGGCTGATGAGACTTAAGAAGGAATGCAGAGGAAAGGGGTGGCCTGGCTAGCTAAGAGTCCTCAGCCGCATGTGTATAGAGCCTGAAAGCGGGACTGGAACCTTCCTTCTTGCCTGGGCATGCTGGAGCAAGCACAGGCAGCCTCCAGGCTCCACAGGTGGCTGTGGTTGTCTGCATCTAAGATGAGTGATGGCGGCCCCCTGCCTGTTTGCTGTGAGAGGCAGGCTCTGGTCTGTACCTGCTGTTCACTCAGTGCCCTGTGCCTCCTGTACCTTCAAGGACCCTTGCTGGTCCCCAGGGTCCCTTGGAGCTTGTTTGTCAGGCATTTCCTGGGAGAGGAAGACAGACACGTGTGTCAACAGATCCACTCTGTAGGAGAAAGGATTGCTTCCATGCCTAGGAGGGAGGAAATGGGCTCCAGGCAAGCTGGGAAGCAGTACGTGACAGGCCCCCCACCCCATCTCTTCCGAAGAGGCACCCAGTGCCAGGCATAGGTATCCCGGGGTCTCATTGGTCAGGACAGGGCAATCACCAGCCCTGCTGGAGGTGGGCACAACTCACAGCATTCCTCAGCAGGCTCGGCTTCCTTCTGTCTGTTTTTCTCTCCTGAATGGGGCACAAGAAGGAAGTAGTGAGCTAGTTCACATCTCAGCCCCGAGATTAGCCTGGCGATCTTGGGACTGTGGTATAACCTCCCTGGAGCCTGTTTTCCTCATGTCTGGAAGATGGTCCCTATACCAAGTGCTACACGGACAGTTTCCGTGTGTTACCTGGCTCAGAACAAAAACAGACATCCAGTGGTGTTTAATAAATGCCCTGTAAGGGATGGAACCCCACCTAGCATCCCCTCTTGGCCCAGGTACATCTAGCCCCTCCCTGGACCCCAGTTTCCCTTCAGGTCCCGGAGTTCATCTAGGACTGAGGTACCCCAGCTGAGGTCCCTGCAAGGGGCTGCTAAGTGGAAATTTGTCGGCAAGGGCTTCGAGCATAGGGTGGCCACTGCTGGTCTTGGCCAAACCGGGAAGGGAGACAGCCCAGCTTGTTCTGCCCCCTACAGCCTTGGGAGTAGCTGCCATGTGAAGGGCTGAGAGCCCCCACCCCACCCCCTGGCCCATCACTGATGCTTATGGGAACGTTTTTCCAGTGACAAAATTTGATCCTAAGTAAATTTTTTTTTCCTTCTGATTTTTCATCTGTAGAAAAGATGACAAATCCAGAAAAGTATACATTGTGGTTTTTTTTTTTTCCAGTTACCCAGCATTCCACCACCCAGGCATAACAAACATTTCTCTTTTTCTATGATGGTCTGTGCAGCGAGTCTTTTCAATGGGAGTACGCAGCTCTTGGCACATCTGCCTTGTCCTGAAGCCCTCCCTGAAAGCCTCATTTCCGGGCCAGCCAGGCGCTCTTGTGGGTGTTACTGGCCCACCTCAGTGGCTGCTTGACAGCACCTCCGCCCTGAGCATGCATGCACACGTGTTCCCTCCAGTCCATGTGTCAGGCCTGACCACAAAGTTTCCGGGCAGGCCCTGGCCCTATGGCAGGCACACATGTGCAGTACTGTCCTCCAGCGGGGCGGCACCAGAGCAGGGCTGAGGCAGGCCTGTGTCCTTTATTATACCCACCCACTGTCCAGCCCACCCTAGCCACAGGCAGGGGTGGATGAGCAGGGTCCCAGCAAAGGATGAAGAGACCCTTAGCATCGCAGATCCCACAACCTGCAGAACACTGATGGAGCTCTCTTTATACATCAACCAGTGTGGCCCCCCTGCAGAGAGGAGCCCCCTGCCCCTCCTTGCCTCTCTGAGAAGAAAGGAGCCCAGCCCCAGGACAGGACATGCACTTGACAGATTCAGAGCCGGGGCGGGGGGGGGGGGGGGTTATGCACTATCTCCCTACAACATACCTGAGGCTAAGACAGAGGATGCAGACCTGTGGGTGGGAACAGAACCCCCAAAATAAACCCAGCCAGTGACCAAAGAACCCTACCACAGTGAGGCTCAGTTCCACCAAAGATCTCAGAGCCTCCACAGCTACCACAAGGGCGATCAGATACACACAGCTGCCCCTCAACGATCCTCCCCTCTTGGCCTCAGCTGGGGGCTGCAGCCCCACCCTGAGCCCCCACATGTTCTGAGTAGCTCTGTCCTCTTCACCCATGGGCTGCACAGCACCTGGGTGCCCTCATGCCTCAGGCAGCCCCGAGTCCTACGGGGCCGCCTGGCCAGGTCCTCCCCCTCGCTTTGGGAGGTAACACACCTGTTGTCTCCACCTCTACGCCCTCACTTCTTGGTGTCTCTTAGTCTGTCCCAGAACTTGTGTCCCATGTCTGCGTCCAGCTCCCTGTGACAGATAGGCTCAGAAGAGGGTCTCTTGGCTCACAATACATTGTCCCTACAGCCCAGCTCCATCTTTGGACCCCCTGTGAGTGGCAGAGAAGCCTTATAGAAGGAGAGAAACTCCCTCAGGCCCCTCTTGGAACCCTGGGGGTGGGCACACCAATGCCTGCCTAGGCTTCCGGTGGAAGAGAGGACCAAGACATGGCACACTGCGGCTGCCCTTCACTCACCAGGGTCCTCCCCTCACTGCTGGGGAGGGTGGGGCTCTGGCTGCTCAATTCCTCGGCCCCCCTCCCCTGTGCAGATGTGAAGGGGCTGTTTCCATGGCTCCTCTTGACAACTTGATGGACTGTAACTTGTAAACTTGAAATAACACCTGCCCCCAAAAGAGAGAGAAGAGGCTGTGTCTGGGTGCCAGGAAACGCAGACCCAGCTGCTCACCTAGCCAGCCATATCCTCACCCCTGAGGAGCCCAGGAGCCTACAGCTTACCCTAATTTCCCAGTGGCCTGGCAGCCCCCACTCCCATCCCACCCCATTGTGCCAGCATAGGTGCAAGCAACAGCTGTGTTCCCGTATGTGGATAATGCCATTCTGCTCTATGGGTGTGGAAACTGAGGCACTGGGAGGAATCTAGTTAGTTTGTGGGAGGAAAGGACACTGGACAGAGATGTTGGCAACACCCAAGTAACCACCAGGGTGCTCCCTCCAGAGCTTCTGACACCGGGGTGTGGCCAGGTGTGAGGGAGGGGACAAGGAGGACTTGCCATGGCCCTCTCCAGGCGGTTGGGTCCAGAAGGCGGGCTGGAAGCAGTGGGACACGGACTTTCGGGTGGAGCCCAAGAAGGTGCTGGCTGTGGCTGGTGGGGGCATGAGTCTTGAACATGGCCCAAGGTGCAGCGGCAGATCAGGCAAAGGCCTGCAGGTAGGATGGTGCCAGACGCAAGGGAAGAAATGCCATGGGGACACCACCAGCAATGACTGACTGACGATGTGCGTCTGGGCCAGGGGCCTGGGTGATGTAGCCCCCGGAGCCTGGGTGATGTAGACCCCGGAGCAAGCAGGCTGGAGATGTAGCAGCTGGGGCTCTGTTGGCCAACGACTGTCCTGGAAGGGTAGGTGGCTGTGATGGCTGATAGGGGCAGGGGCAGGAAGTGCTGGTGGACCAGTGAATCACCCCAGGTCTAGAAGACTACCGAATGCACCATGGAGCTCCTTTCCTACCTATCCTGAGGTCTCCCAAGGCAGGGGAGAGGAACGATGTAGTGACTCTGGCTTGGGCTTGCCAGCGTGGGCAGGGTCCAAACTGAGTAGAGATCGGTGGCTGTAGACACCTGGGGCAGGCTACCTCGTCAGGGCCAAGTGCAAAAGCCTAACATGCTACAGGTACAGCTTCCCAAGAGCCCACCCCGGAGGCTGGAGGAGAGTGAGGATTCGTGCTGAGGGGGCGACCCCGGCAGATGGGACAGTGTGCTCTCACTTCTTCCCAAGGGCATAGCCTCTTCCTGTAGTCTGTGGCCAGGAGCCCCTGCCAGGAGTTCCCAACCTCCAGGACTGCTGCTGCCCGCTGCAACTCTGTTTTGGATGAAGTCGGTACTCCAGGAAGCGTGCCACCCCACAAGGGAGGGAGGGCCTGCCTGGAGTGGGCTGGTGCAGCTGGGCGGGCTGCCTGGAGGAGAGCAGCACCGAGACAGCTGGGCGAGGCGGCGGAACACCTGGCAGCCGCGCCTGTGTGGGCAGCAAGGCCTCGCCTTTGGGTTTCCCTTGCTACTTTGGATTCTTTTTTGGGGACTGACTCTCGGGAGGACGCACCCCCTTTCCTTAGGCCTGGGCAGAAATCCAGGAATGCTTAGCGGGGGGGTGGCTGGGAGTGTGCCTGTGACACGTGTAGCTTACTCACAGGGCTGAAGCCACTTCTGATGGTGTCTGCCTGTCCTCCACACCCCTCACTGGGTTTTGAGTCTGGGGGAGGGGGAGTCCCTTGAATGTAAGTCCCACAGCACATATTGTGGGCACAGTTGGGGCTTACAGCACCTGCCGCCCCCCTGCCCCCAGGTTTCCAACACGGCATCTGAGCTCCCCTCCTGCCCTCCACCTACAGCAAGTCTACTACAAGTTACACTCTTGGGTATTGGGGCCCAGGTGGGATGGAGTGTGAACACCCGAGGGGGGGGAGGTGCGGGGAGGGGGAGAATCCTGAACACAGAATCCTGAACCCTGAAGGGACGTGATTGCTGGTACAGCCGCCATGGGGGGAGAAGGGGGTATGCCTGAGTGCACACACTCAGCATGCCTGGCTGGCCAGTGTGGTCTCAGTTTCCCCAAGCCCGGTGCCATGGCCTGGTCAACTGCCTGGTGTCTTGCAGTGCCCTGCAGGAGCAGAAGGGCGAGCTGCGCAAGCGGCTGTCCTATACCACGCATAGGCTGGAGAAGCTGGAGACGGAGTTCGGCTCCACGCGCCACTACCTGGAGATCGAGCTGCGGCGGGCCCAGGAGGAGCTGGACAAGGTTACCGAGAGACTGCGCAAGTAAGGGCGGGGCCGTGATGGGCAGGGGGGAGGGGCTAGACCATCGCAGTGCCGGCTCAGTGGGCGGGACGTAGAGCAGAGCAGCCTACCTAGGGCTTGAACCTGCGGCCCACTGATGCCGTTGGCAAGGCTCTTCCAGTGCCCTCTTCCAGGCCTGGCTTCTCACCCCCTCATACATGCCTCTGCTCTGACATTGGATGAGCCAGCGCCGGCACAGGAGGGGACGCTTCCAGACCCCACCCCACTGGCCACAGAAGCCCCTGAGATGAACTTGAATGTAGAATCTGGATCTTGAGTGGCTTGGGGACCCAGGATGCATTGAGAGGGGGATCAGATTCTTAAGATATTTGCCTTCTGGCATTTATTTTTCTAAACCCTACTGTGGGTATCCCCATCTTAGAAATACAAAGAGGATGCAGGCTGCTGTTGGCGGAGTTTGTTTTAAATACCTAGAGAAGCAGCTGGCACTGTCCTGAGGGCAGTTTGTCCCTCTTCAAATGGCCCCATTCTTCTGGGCTTTTGAACGCCACCACCGAGCCGTGTGGAAGCCAAGCTTGGGCAGTGCAGCCAAACCTTGGTTAAAGTCCCAGCTCTGCCACTTAACTGCATTAAGCATCTTTTTGTGTCCCTTTCCCATTGGCAAGACAGCAGTGATACGGCAAAGGTTGTCTGGAGGACACGTGGCCACCATGCCTAGTCCCACAGCCACCAGCAATAGAAGCCCAGAGCATATCGCTCCATGTCCTCCTGCTTTTCCGGGTAGGGCCATGTCTTTTTGGTCCCTGGCACTCATCCCAGGGCCACACATTCATGTGTCTCCTTCTAGTGTGCAGTTGACCTGTAAACCACCCTGCCAGCTTCCAAGACCCGAGTGTAGCTCTGACAGGCTCTTGTGCACATAGGCCTCCCTCCTCTCTCCAAGGAGCCCTACAGTGTAGGGGCAGAACAATGTGGCTTTGGCCGTGGCCTAGGAGAAGCCCTGACAGAAGTTAGCTTGGATCTGATCTTAAGCGCAGACACTGAATCAGGTAGAGCTGGTGGGACAAGCTTGGGTGCCTGACAGCCATGTTAAGCGTGATGGTTGTGAGGTTGCTGGGGTTGGAAGAAGGTCGGGCCTTGCAAGTGGTGACCCTGTTGCCTCCCGCTGCAGGATTCAGAGCAACTACCTGGCGCTGCAGCGGATCAACCAAGAGCTGGAGGATAAGCTGTACCGGATGGTGAGGCCCCAACACACACTGTCCTGAGTAGCCCCTTGTGGCTTGTTCCCTGGAGTGAGAGGTGCTGTCAGGGTAAAAAACGAGGTGGGATCCAGGGGAGCCGAGCCTGTGCCGGCAGCACAGGGCATGACTGTGGGGTTCTGGGCCTCCCCTATATTAGGACGAGGTTCCCGCTTATTCTTGTTCAGTGACAGGTGTTCAGTACCCGCCTGTCTTCAAGCTGAGACCGGAAGGGGCAGGACAGGTAGGGGCTGGGCCATGCTGAGCATCACTCTCCCCGTTCATTGAGTGAGATGACAGGGCAAGCCATACTCTGCACCTCAAAAGCAGGACATCGGGAGCAGGTAACTGAGGCCCAGTGAAAGGACTGGCCTAGGCTAATCCAGTTTATCCTTGGTGGGATGGGGATTAAACCCGGGTTAATCTGTGGTCTTAACTCCTACGCCATTGGCTTTTTGAGCACCTTGTCATCAACAGCTGTTTGCTGGACTTTGGCACTAACCACTGACCACTCCTTCCTCTGTCCCTATTACCAGGGCCAACACTATGAGGAAGAGAAGCGTGCGATGAACCACGAGATTGTCGCCCTCAACAGCCACCTGCTGGACGCCAAGGTGACCATTGACAAGCTGTCGGAGGACAACGTGAGTGCCATGTGCATTTGGCTCTTGGAAGGGATGTGGCAGGAGTGTTCAGGGGCGGGGGAGGGGGCTTCCCAGGGGGTGCTTTGACAGGCAGGGCCTTTCTGATTCAGAGGAACTCCAGCCCGGCTCTGAACAAGGGGAGGGGCAGGGCAGTGAGGACTTGGGGAGGTGTCCAGGGTCACTGGGAAAGAACAGTCTCCCTGATGGAAGGACTGAAGATGGGCTACAGGAGGCCGCCAGCCACCTCCCACTGAGTTCCCCTCTGGGCTGACTGTGGACACACTAACTAGCCTGTGCTCCTTGCCACAAGATCATACGAGGTTCTGAGATTGTGGTCTGACCAACACAGACAGACCCAGGAAAGAAAAATGGCTGCCCTTGTGGATTTTTAAGTCCAGGTGGGGAAAGTAGACAGTACAACAGTCCGAGTGGCCTGTTACAAGTGCTAAGTGCCCAGCTGAGTGTGACAGTCTGTTAGTTCCACTGGAGCGTGTCACCTAGGAAGTATTTGAAGACTAGGCCCTCAGTGCCCAGAGTAGGGCAGGGAGAGCCTGACTGTAGTGTGCATCTCTGTCCAAGGTCACCTGCCTCTCCAAGAGGTATCCCCTCCTCACAGTGGTTGATCTGGGCTGGCTGGGCAGTGCCCACAGCCTTCTGGCTCCCGTGACAGCTGCTGTGGGGTCTCATGGGGGATGACTTTCGACTCTGTTCCTAGGCAGGTCAGGGAGGAGTTGAGAGGGGCTGCAGGACCCAGTTTCCCTCCCCTGTGCAAGTCTGGTGCAGAGGTGGGAGGGGAGAGGGTAGCTCAGGACACTGGTCCTGGTTGAGTGAGGCTGTGGCATTAGTCCTGGGCCCTCTGGGCAATGCAGGTAGGTCCTAGGACAGCTGTGGCTTCTGGAGAGCAGGAACAGCCCAACATAGGCACATGCAACAGAGATGTATTTCCAGAGGTGGAAGCACCCCTCGTTCCTACTGTTTGC
The DNA here is from genome assembly GCF_049852395.1 of Peromyscus maniculatus bairdii. NCBI lineage: Eukaryota > Metazoa > Chordata > Mammalia > Rodentia > Cricetidae > Peromyscus > Peromyscus maniculatus. Next base: position 80,950,593 of record NC_134865.1, on the reverse strand, counting down.
ATCTGTTTTCAGCTCGGGAGGCGGAACAGCATCCCTCCTGCACCTGGGGTCACACATCTACCCTGATCCTGACCCAGCCTGGCAATTAGCCCCAAGGCCAGGCAATACCATGAAGTGGGGTTGAGCACAAGTGGGGGACGAGGGTGGGAGGACTGAGGTGCATCCCTGTCCCTGACTCGTGCCCAGCACTCCCACCCAGCCATCTTTGGAGGGATTCCAGGAGCTAGAGGCACAGGAAACCCAGACTGGGTGGACCCGTCGACCGACCAACCTCTGGGAGCTCGGGGGCTGACAGGGAGCCCACCTGTGGCTGTCCCAGCCTGTGGAGGGTCCCATGTTGACAGGGCATCTTCCACACACCAGCAGGTCAAAACAGGCCCTTGCCTGCGGCGAGAATGTGGAGCCTGGACAGGAACTGGCCAGAACCAGCTGCCCTGCCTACTCTGCCCTCCCCTCCCTCCCCCTCCCATCGCCCCGTTGGCACCGGGTGTGCGCACGGGCCAGGGTGGCCGCGCCCAACGCCTTCTCTTGTCTTCCAGGAGCACTATAGGAAGGACTGCAATCTAGCGGCCCAGCTGCTGCAATGCAGCCAGAACCACTGCAGGGTCCATAAGTTGTCAGAGGTAATGTGTCCCCTCCCCACAACCAGGCCCGCCCCGTCCCAGGACCACCCGGCTCCTTTTGGGCCACCCCACCCCGAAGCCTCTCCCCACCCTCCAAGAAGAAGCTACCCGGTGAGCCTGAACCCTCGTCCCTGGTGCACCTGGGTCCTGGCTTCCTGATGGTGAAAGGTGCCCCCCCCACATACACACACACTACACTCCCCAGGGCCGCCCTAACCCACTTGGGTTACACACCTTTGTGGGGTGCACAATTAGAGGTATAGGCCCATACCAGAGGCAAGAAACAGACATCAAGGACAGGCTTCATTGAAGACATACAGAGTGAGCTAGTCAGCAGAGTCCTAGTCAGCCCTAGGCTGCCTGGTACCCAAACTGGACTAGACAGAGCCCATCCTGCCTGCCTGTGACCATCCCGGCCAGACTATCCCTCCTGGCCCACATGCACAGAAGATCTTCTACCCAGACTCCTGCCCATGTCGCCTTCCCCCAGGCCTGGCCAAACCTGCAACACTCACAAAATAGATCGAACAGTAGCAGGATACCTCACCACCACCACCACCACCACCTGCCACCAGGCACTCCTGGAAACCTTTGGCACCTGGCACTGGCCCCTCAGTCTTGGTTGCGTCTGTTTCGTTCAGCAGCCCACAGGGGTGGGGGCGGGGGCACAGACACTGTGGGCCAGCAAGAACAAGTCACCACCCCTCACTAGGCAGGACCCAGGAAAGGCGCCGGACAGTAGCCTACCCAGTCTCTGCTAGGCCCATTGGAGTAGGGTGGGTGGGTAGAGGTGATGGGGAACCCCAGGTGCTGAGGACATCTTTGTCCTTGGGAGTTAAGTCGGCTCCCACTGTAATGTGAGACACCTGGGGGTGGGGGCTGTTGCCTGCCTGCCTGTCTGTCTGTCTGTCTGTTGGTGATGCGGGTGTGGCCCTGGCCTCGGGGCCAGGGCTGAGCCGCTTTGCTGACTACGACCTGTTTCTCCTCTCCTCTCCTCCATGCCCTTTCCAGCTGCCCCTGGAATTCCAGGAGTGTGTGAGCCTGCATATGGAGAAGCATGGCTGCGGCTCTCCGCTGTGCCATCAGGCCTGCGCTGATTGCGTGCCCCCGTGCATCCTGGCCAAGGTGCTGGAGAAGCCAGACCCTGGAAGTCTGTCCTCGCACCTGTCGGATGCCTCTGCCTGCGACCTGAGCTTCTGCGAGGGAGTGGAGGAGAAGTCGGGCCAACGACCCCCGTACAAGGAAGACATCTACTGCAGCAACGCGGCTCTCTACTGCCCTGAAGAGCACCAGCATGACCGGCGCCCCAGCGTGGAGACACCGATGGCCGACGTGGGCTATCTGCGAGCGCAGAATTCCATCGACAGCGCGGCAGAGGAGGAGGAGGCCGGGGCGGCGGCCTACCCTGAGGCTTTCCGCCGCCGCGATGCCTACCCGGGCTACGCGGCCTCGCTGCCCACGTCCAGCTCCTACTCCAGCTTCAGCGCCACGTCCGAGGAGAAGGAGCACGCGCAGGCGAGCACGCTGACCGCCTCGCAGCAGGCCATCTACCTAAACAGCCGCGACGAGCTCTTCAACCGCAAGCCGCCTGCCGCCGCCTATGGGAGCAGCCCTCGCTTCGCCTCGGCCTCGGCCTCGGCTACCCTGGCCTCCCCGCTCGAGGGCCAGGTAGCCCCAGGCTATGCTCGGACAGTGTCTCCGTACCAGGCCGAGTCCTACCGCTTCCCGACCTCGCCAAGTCCCCAGCAGGCTCTGATGCCTCCGAATCTGTGGAGCCTGCGGGCCAAGCCAAGCGGTGACCGGCTTGTCGGAGAGGACATGCGAGGCCAGTGGCGACCCCTGAACGTGGAGGATGTCGGCGCCTATCCCTACCAGGCGGGCAACGGAGGCCGCGACTCGCCCTTCTCAGAACGTTTCTACCGCGGCGGCGGCAGCGGCGGCCGCGATGGTCGTGATGGTCGCGATGTTCGCAATGGTCGCGATGTCCGCGATATCCGCGATGTCCGCGATATCCGCGATGTCCGCGGCGGCGGTCGCGGCGGCGGCGGTCGCGGCGGCGACATTGGCGGAGGCGGTGCAGCTGGCGGCGGCAGCCCGGGCAATAGCGCTGAGGGCCGTGCCAGCCCCCTCTATGCCTCCTACAAAGGCGATAGTTTCTCGGAGGGCGATGACCTCTCCCAGGGTCATCTGGCTGAGCCCTGCTTCCTCCGAGCAGGTGGGGAGCTGAGCCTCAGACCCAGCCGTTCCGTTGACCCTCTCGCTGGCTATGCAACCGGTGAGAGAGATAGGGGCAGGGAGAGGAATAGGCTCCGGATGCAGCTGTGTGGGGCTGGCAGCAGCCCTGAGCCTGAGCAAGGTTCCAGGGATTCCTTGGAGCCCAGCTCCATGGAGGCCTCTCCTGAAATGCACCCTCCCGCTCGTCTTAGCCCCCAGCAGGCCTTCCCCAGGACTGGAGGCGCTGGGCTGAGCCGTAAGGACAGTCTCACTAAGGCCCAGCTCTACGGTACCCTGCTCAACTGACTGCCACCAGCAGGCTGCAGTCAGGGGCCCCCACCTTATCCTGCCCCAAAGAGGGAGTAGTCAACCCCCCACGTGCCCAACCCCTGCTGCCCCAAAGAGGGAGTGGTCAGCCCCCCACGTGCCCAACCCCTGCTGCCCCAAAGAGGGAGTGGTCAGCCCCCCACGTGCCCAACCCCTGCTGCCCCAAAGAGGGAGTAGTCAACCCCCCACGTGCCCAACCCCTGCTGCCCCAAAGAGGGAGTGGTCAGCCCCCACGTGCCCAACCCCTGCTGCCCCAAAGAGGGAGTGGTCAACCCCCCACGTGCCCAACCCCTGCTGCCCCAAAGAGGGAGTGGTCAGCCCCATGTGCCCAACCCCTGCTAAGGAACTCTAGTTCCTCCTGACACCCCTTACAAACCCCCCAGTGAAACCTGAAAAAGCAACCCTCTCTGCTTTCGTCTTGTTCACCCCAGCCTCTGCTACAACCTCTACCCAGAAAACACTGCGCCCTCCCCTGTAGTGAGCATTTCCCCATTTTGTAAGTGAAACTATTTTTGTAGGGAAAAGGGTGTTTCTTCAAGCACTTGCCTCCAGCTTCTGGATGGCAGGCAGCCTTGGCATTCCCCACATGGTGCGTGGGGCTTGCCCCAGGGAAGGGGAGGCGGGGGCCCTAGGGAGGCCAGTCTCCACGAGTGGGGAGAAGCTAGAAAGCCAGCAGCAAGGGATCCATGATGTTCTGTCCGCTGAGAAGGGGAACTAAAGCCACTTAGGGCGCAGAAATTGTCTTACGCACCCGCACCCGTCTCCCAGTCGCACCCGTACCCGTCTCGCAGTGCGCCAGCACTCTGCCCTGATCCACCCTGAGCTCCCCTGTCGCCCGGCCTGTGGGCCCAAGAGGGGCCAACCCCCAGAACAGCCGGTGCTTGTTCCCCCCCACCCCCTCCCTGTACCACCTGACTCTACCTCAGATATGAGGCTCCTCCCACCCCCGTCCCACTCCGCACCCCCTACCTACCGCTTTGTGCAAGTGTGACTTGTGATGCATGCCTGCCGTCAATTAGTACTGTATTCCGCATTCCCTAATAAAGCACAGCAATGGAAAGAATTCAGGTTCATGGGTTTTTTTTTTTTTTTTTTTTTTTTGTTGGTTTGTTTTCCTGGTGTTAACCAGTTAACCAGAAGCAGGGACCTGGTGTCCCTCGACAGTCCCTTTCAATCTATCAGGGTGGGCCCCTTCCCGGCCTGGCAGCCTCCCAGGCTCAGCATCCAAGCTTTCACCTAGTGTTCAGGTTGCCTGGCCACCTGGCTGGCTCAGCATTTCAGTGTCCCCTGAGGCTGTCCCCTGCTCCCCTGCGCTCTCCTTTCCTCCCTTCTCCGAGGCAGCCCCTCCAGTGTTGCCTTCAGCTGGACTGGGTCTCCTGGTGACAAGGTCCACTCTTCCTCTTCTGAAATGTCTCGGTTCCGGCAACGGCCTGATGCTAGCAATCTCTGCGTCCCTCGGCTCCTCGCTTCTTGGAAGAATGTGGGACTCCTGTTTTGGTTGTGTCTCTCCCTCTAGCTGGACATGGGCTTCTCTTTGGTTTGGCTGTGGTTTCCCTAGGGTGTGACTGTGTGGGGTTCATCGGTTCCGGGAAACCTCATGTCATTCTTTACAAATCTTCTGCCCATTTCCCCTCTGTCCCTCTGGGACGGCCATCCAACTATGGCAGAGCCTCCACCTCTGTCCTGTCAGCACTGCTGTGTGTCTCTCCTTTTGACTCACCCTACAGGGGTCTACACAGCTCGCCTTCTAGCTCATGCACGCCTGTGTCCCTCAGCTGCCAAACAGAACCACTGAGTCTCCATTCCAGTTGCCAATTACTGCCATGGCCAGGTGCTGTTGGGGTGGTAGAGATGCTCAGTGTCCTCATCCGGTTTCCTGTTCCCCAGAGTTTCTTTCAAGCTCACGCCTTATTTCTGTAAAGCCAGTGGCCATTTCAAAGTTGGGGTCTGGCACTTTTACCACATAGACTCCGTGGATCTGTCTCTGCTTCCTGTTCACGTTACCCTGTTTCTTTGTGTGCCTGGTTATCTGCCACATGTTCACTCAACCCTTGAAAGTGCATTGTGGGTTTTCTACAAAGCCGAGGATGGCGGCAGCTTCCTGCAGAAGACAAGGGCTTTCCATCTGCTTCCTGTGGACACTCCAGCCTCTCCTGTCGAGAACTACTTCATGCCAGCTCCGTGCCCTGCAGCTCTGCCTTAGCCTTCAAAGCTGGCACCGGCCAGAGCGCGGGGTATCTGGTTCTCACAGTACTGAATATTGCTGTCTCAGCAGGGCCCCAGGGCTGTGCATCACTCTGGCCCACGGCACTCCCCTGAATTGGGTTTGATGCTTTCCTCCTGTCCTCTGTGCTACAACCACCTATCCAGCCCCATGCTGGCTCTGCCAGTCAGAGACAGGGAGGGAGGGAGGGAGGGAGGGAGGGAGGGAGGGAGGGAGGGAGGGAGGGAGGGAGGGAGGGAGGCAGATGTAGCACAAGGCTCAGAGCTTCAAGGGCCTCTTAGAATCCAAATCAGGACAAGTCCCCTGTTCTAGAGGAGAGGGAAGATGGGGTCAGGAGAGGCTCCACATGGCTATTGAGGAATGGATAGGGGTTCACCAGGTAACTCCAGCAAAGGCCTAGGAAAATGAGAGCTAGAGCATTCCAAAACAGTTAGTGCTTCCAGGTGCCTCCCTGACAGGCTCAGCCTGGAGCTACCAGTTCCAGATGCTCTGTGCCTATACCACAGAGGACAGGTGCTCCTGGCAGTACCCATATACCCATGTCACCAGGTGAGCCCTGGTAGGGGCCCCCTCATCCACAGACCACCCTCTCTGGTGTCCACTCAGACCCTGCCTAGTCTTTAATGATGCCCATCTGTGTGTTCAACCCCTGCAAATGTCCATGCCCCCGCCCCTTGAGTCCCAATGGGCAGTCAGTATGTGGTTATGCTCCCATTGGCTGGCTATCACCAGAGGTAGAGCTAAACTTCCCTTTCTGTAGCCTAAGGACACTGGTCCTTTCCTGAGGCTTTCTAGACAGTTGACAAACTCCTGTATGGAGTCCAGCTGGGGTGTGGGAATATAGAGAGCCATTTGGGGAGGCAGTAAAATGTGTCAAGGGTACAGGCTTCAGGGATGGGTGGTCCCAGCATGCCTCTTGCCCTTGGAACAGAGACCTCCTCAGTAGGCCATTGGGGGTCATGGCCATGCGCTGTGGGGGGGCTACCTGCTAGTGATTCTCAGATGACAGTCACAACCTGACTCGGTGAACAAGCCAGCAGCAGATGCAGCCTGTGGAGGCATCTCTACACAGGGCTGCTTTCCTCCCAGGGCACCTCTGATCTGATGGTGCAGGGTGCAGATGCGAAAGCGGGATGGGGTGAGTTGGGCCCAGGAGGGTGGGTGGAGGGAGAACCCACACTCCAGGTTCATCCTGCTCTGTGCTTTCCAAATTTAGCTTTCCTATTTTTAAATTGCAAATGGTGAACTCCCGACACCTCAGCTGGGATCAAAGTCAATCTTCCTGAATGTTCTTTGGAGGAAGACATTTGAAGAAAGCAGAGGAAGGAAGCAGGGGACACACCTGCCCTCCTGCCCGGAACCATGGGGCACCAGCTCCTTCGAGGACAAACCAAACACTAGGGATGGCACCAGGAAACAACCACAATGGGACTCCCGGAGACCCCTGACTGGTCCCCTGGACCTGAGTCAGAGCATGGAAGATTCAAACGGTGTCTGTCTGTCCTGGTAATACCAACAGGGCGACAGTCTGTAGAACTCTTTCCTCTACCCTCGTTGTCCCTACAGGCCCACTGTGGACCTGAGAAAGCAGAGGTTCAGAGAAGCCAAATCCCACAGCATCAGGGGGCAGCAGGCCCAGAGTTTGATCAGGGCTCCATGGGCAGAAGGGGGCTGGGCACTGAGGTAGACAGGGAAGGCCCCTAAAACCACCCGCTAGCCCTCCTGGAAAATCCTGACGACCAGAGCCAGTCAGTGGTGATGCCAACACTGCAGTGGGGACAGTAATCGGAAGATACCCCAGGGTAGGGAGAAACCTTGGGATGGCAGCTGTGTGTGTGTGGGGGGGGGGGGGCACCACTGGGAGAGGCTGGGCCTACTGCGTTCTAGTTAATTCAGGCCTGCAACTGGGGAGACACTCACGAAGACACCATCAGGGGCCCTGAGTTCTTCAGGGAGTACCCCAGTCCTCTGGCTCATGCTGGGAGATACTGATCACAGCTCCCCATCTGCCTGGGCAAAGAGTCCTAGTCTAGGAGGGCTTGAGACAGAAGCCAGCTGAGCTAAAGCTCCCAAGAGTTTGTCAAGTGGGAAGGAAGGAAGCAGACCCCTGCCAGCATCCTCTGCCAGGACTAAGTCTGGACCTTGCTAAGACCCTGAAAGCAGGAGGGACAGCAGCCCTCGGCCTGCCACTCACGACCTTAGAATGGGACCTGGCCCCAGGATCCACCTGAACAGGCTCAGCTCCACAGGCAGCCACAGATCCAAGCATCTTGAGCCACCCACTGCTCGCAGGCCCCATGATGCTCTTCCGGGGATGAAACTGAGACAATGAGTGAGCACACAGCTTGCCTGAGGCCACACAGTAACGAAGGAAACACAGAGGCGGAGTTCGAATCTGGTCCCGACAGGCTACACGGCAGTTATTCATTGCATGCTTATGTGCCAGGGGCACAGCAGGACACAAAGCTCTGCCCAGGGAGCTTACTCCATACCTGAGTGTCAGTCACACAGGACAGCACAGGGTGGAAGCCAGTGCTTGAGGGAGGAGGAGGCTCTGTTGCTTCCCTGTAGCTCCCTGAATGAGGAAGAGGGTATGCTTATGGGGGAAGGACAGCAGCCTAGGGCCAGGATAGTGGGTAGAAGGGCCCAGAGGCACCCAAGCACAGAGGAGGCAGCCTGGGGACAGGGAACTGAGCTGACCTATTGTGGCAGCAAGGACATTGGAGCTTTAGGACAAGCCTCAGCCTGGGGCCCTGACCTGCTTTACCTTGGTGGGACCGGCCCCCCAGTGCCTTGGACACTAAAATAAACGTCCTTACACAGCATCCCCGAGCCACCTTTGGCCTCAGACTTGGGCTCACTATGGCCAACACTCTTCCAGCTCCCCAACACATCTGCAGGGTGCTCTCTTGACTTCTGGCCTCCCAGGTGAGGAACTGGGGCAGAGGGAAGGAGGCAGGTCTTGCCTGGGATTAGACTGTAGAATGGGGTAAGGTGCGAAATCATACACCACTCTGCCAAGTCCCAGGCCTCCTCCCCTCCTCCCCTCCCTGTCCCTCACCCCAACCTACAATTGAGTCCCTGGGCCATCAGGCAATCTCTCAGTTACAATTCTGGTAGTGTTTGAGACTCATGGGCCCGCCCAGGTCCATAAGGAGCTAGGCTTCCTGTCTTAGTCATTGTTCTATTGCTGTGAAGAGACACCAGACCAAGGCAACTCTTATGAAAGAAAGCATTTAATTGGGGCTTGCTTACAGTTTCAGAGGCTATTAACATCATGATGGGGAGCATGGCGGCATGTAGGCAGACATGGTGCTGGAGCAGTAGCTGAGAGTTCTACACCCTGATCTGAAGGCAGAGAGGGAGACAGAGAGAGACAGAGACACAGAGAGAGACAGAGACACAGAGACAGAGACAGAGTAGGAAGGAAAGACTGGGCCTAACATGGGCTTTGAAACCTCAAAGTCCATCCCCAGTGACACACTTCCTCCACAAGGCCACACCTCTGAATCTTCCTAATCCTTTCAAACAGTTTCACTCTCTAAACATCCAAATGTACAAGCCTTTGGGAGTCATATTTTTTTTATTCAAACCACCACACTTCCTAACCCAGCCCAGTCAGTTCCTGAAGGTGCTTTTGGGACCCTGCTCCTCCTCATCACCCCTTCCAGGATAGACACATAGCTGTGGCCAGCACAGACTCCCACCTGGCCATGGGCAAGCAGCAGCGTAGAGGACCAGAGAGGTGACCAGGGAGAAGCAGAAGCATGGCTTTGGTGTCTAGTAGGGAGCAGGTGAGTAGTAGGGCCCCGTGGAGTTCCTGCACAGAGTTCCTGGGCAGATCGAAGACCCAGAGCCCCAGTGTCCCAAGGATAACACTCTCGGGACCAGCAGGTGACAATCCCACCTCAAGCCCCCCTACCTGCAGGATGAAGGTAACAGGGGCTGCTGGTATGCGTTCATTTCCAAAGTCACACTAAGAAAAACTATAGAACACACACTTACTGATTGAGCATCACCAGGCATTTGGCAAAAGCCTTTACTAATGCAGTCCTTACACCCTGAGACAGCTTCTCAGCCCCATTTTACAGATGAGTCACTGAGGCTCAGCAGGCAGCCGGGCAGTCCCCCTGCACTGGCCTAACCTCCAGTCAACTTCGGTGTCAGCCACCCAGGGGCAGGGTCGCAGTTGCCAGTTAGTGCCAGATCTTGATGTCTCCTCCCCAGGAGCAGGTGCCAAGGACCGAAGGCAGCACAGGGTGGTAGGTGGTGCCAAGGCAGGCCTGAGCATGCCCTTGCAGGGTGCAGGCCCGGCTGGCAGTGCGGAAGCTGAACATCAGAACCCGGCCATCAGCGCTGCCTGTCACCAGCAGGTCACCACATGGGGAGCACTCACAGCCCACAGCATAGCCTTCCACCTGTGGAGAAAGACAGAGCCGGCGACCGGTGAGGCGGTAGCTAGGACCCCACACTACAAAGGAGGAGCTGAGGCCAAGAAGCAGCCAAGCACGGGGTTGGCTTTACACCTAGTGACCCCAAGGCCAAAGGCTGAGCTATAACTGTGAGGCTACAGGATGGTGGGGTGGCCTGGTACCCCAAGGCCACTAGCCCCAACAGTCACATCAAACCTATGGCCCATGGCTGCTGGTCTCCAGTACATGAATACCCAACACAAATGTAACCTTACTTAAAACAGTATGTGTATTTTATTTTATTTTATTGTAGCCCAATTGCACAGCACTCGAGTGTAAACTTCATAGATGACAGCATCTAACCACAATGTCCTGGTAATGGAACCCAGATGCAGTAGCTTCTGCAGAGCTGAGGTTCGGCACCAAGTAGTCAGTGAGTCCCCAGCCTCTTCCAGCCCAGCAAAGTGGGCCTCAGGCAGGAAAGGGGTACATAGAGAAATGGCTCCCAAGTCTGTCCTACCCTGCTCCTGTTCCCACCCCATGACATGGGAACTGACATGCTCTCCTGCCTATGGCTGGGCATGTGGCCTGGACCCTGAATGGACCCTCACATACACAGTCAGAGTGCCCAGAGGGTCCATGTGCCCTGGAGATGCATGGCTGGAAGCTTGGGGACCAATGGTGAGCATCTGACCTAAGTAACAAAGATGGGGGGTACCTTGTGCCCTTCATAGCGTCGCCGTCTGCTCATCCGATAGGGCCACACAGAGGAGAAGAGAGCCAGGTAGTTGCCATTGGTTTGTGCCAGGAACACAGGCTCCCTCGGATGCAAGGCAAGGCTGGGACAGGTGTACCTCTCCTGAGAAAGCAGGACCACAGAGGGATGAAGGCTACCACGGTGGAGTCTCTGCCTCCCACAGATCATCACCCAGCCTGCACTCTGCTCCTGGGGTTTTGTCCCCTTCTCCTGGGCCTTGGCTTGGGGGGTCTGTATGGGTTGCTGTTGTTCTAACAAGTTCCTATATACTCAGAGCTTTAAAACAATGCAACTGTCCTATTCTGCTGCTCTGCAGTCTGAGGTGGAGCTCAGCGTGTTAATCCAGTGTCAACACATGTGTCCCTTCCGCAGGGTGCTGAAGGAGGTCCTCATTTATATATATGTATATATGTGTATATATATATATATATATGTATACACACACATATATGTATGTATGTATACGTATGTGTGTGTGTGTGTGTGTGTGTGTGTGTGTGTGTGTGTGTGTGTGTGTGTGTATTGAGACAGTGTCTTACTTTATAGCCCTGGCTGACTTGGAACTTAATATGTAGACCAGGCTGGTCCCAAACTCAAAAAGATTGGCCTGCCTCTGCCTCCTGAATGCTGAGATGAAAGGTGTGTGCTACCACACCCAGCTCTAAGACTGTCCTTAAGCTACCAACTTGAAAGTATCCCAGCAGAGCCAACAGCTCTCTGGGAGCAGCTGGATCACGATGCCCACTGGACTGGTGACGAGCCAGCATCCTGGTGAGGATTTCAGCAAAGCACTCATCGTCCCTGAGTGTGTGGAAGCGGATAGAGGCAGACGGTGGCCAGCAGCACACTCACCTGCCTTGCACTCATCTCTGCCAGGCTCTCTGAGGCAGTCTGAAAGTCGGCTCAGTCAGGTCCACTCAGAACCCATTGAGCAGAAGGACAAGGCAGGGAGAAGAAGGTCTAGATGCACTCATGGTCACAACTAAGACCAAGGGCAGGACACTCAAGAGATCAGTAACAGCTTACCATTACCAAAAGATGGTCATGGTGGTGACCATCACCTCAACAGTGATGGAGGTGGTGGTGGTGACGACAATGTTGGTGATGGTGGTAGAGATGATGGTGGTGGAAATGGTGGTGATGAGGACTAAAGTGACATTGACATGGTGGAGATGGTGGTGGTGGTGATCCCAGTGATGTTGATGTGGTGGAGATGGTGGTGGTGGTGACTACCGTGTTAGTGATGGTGGTAGAGATGGTGGTGGTGGAGATGGTGGTGGTGGTGATCATAGTGATGCTGATGTAGTGGTGATCACAGTGATGTTGATGTGGTGGAGATGGTGGTGGTGGTAATCAGTGATGGTGATGGTGGTAGAGATGGTGGTAGTGATCACAGTGATCTTGACATGGTGGAGATGGTGGTGGTGGTCGTGGTGGTAATCAGTGATGGTGATGGTGGTAGAGATGGTGGTGGTGATCACAGTGATGTTGATGTGGTGGAGATGGTGGTGGTGGTAATCAGTGATGGTGATGATGGTGATGTGGTGATGGCAGTGGAGGTAATGATTATAGTGATGGTAACGGTGGTGGTGGTGGTAAAGAAGGTGACACTGATCATGACAATGTGGTGATGGTAGTGACCACAGCGGTAGTGGTAGTGGCAGAAGTGATAATGATGGGGATCACAGTGATGGTTATGTTGGTGGTAAAGGTGGTGGTGGCAGTGGTGATCACTGCGATAGTGATGTCAGTAGTGATGATGATGGTGGGTTGGTAACAATAGTTAAACCATTATGGAGGAGTCTCTGTGTCTGATGCTGTGTTAGATCTTTATAAGCATTTTCTTTCTGTAGTTCTTGGTACTCTATGAAGTGAGTATTCTCGCCACCATGGGTGGTTGAACCAGAAAGGGTAGTCTACAGAGGCCATCACTGTGTGCAGGAGTCCTGGGCCTGACCTATGCCTACCCCTATCCTACATATTCCAAATAGCTCATCTCCTCCTCCCCCAGACAGAGAGGGGTCCAGGGCCCCAACCCAGGGCTACAGGAATGTCCCCCATGGCTGACACCGAGAACAACTCTACACAGGGCTTCTCACATGGAAAATTTGGTTGGAGATCTTGGCAGCGGTCCGGAAATCCCAAGCAATAATGGTTCGGTCAGCAGAGTCCCGAGTGGATGCGTCGGTGCTGCTCAGGAACTCAGACCCTTCTTGGAGGAAGAGGATGTCCAGGGTCTGCTGGATGGTTGCCTTGTAGCCTCTCACCACCTGCAAGGAAGGGCCCTAGTCACCATGATGGTCCTGGGAGTATGGGGCAGGTGCCCGCCTAGGGAGAGCCAAGGGGAGTTACCAAGTACCATGCATGGGCAGGGTTAATAAAAAGGTACTAGGCCGCACACTCATGTGGTTTCCTAGGACTTTCCAACCTCAGCTGGCCAATGTCTATTGCTCTTGGGAATAAATGGCCTCCCAGAGGCAAGCTGACCTCTGGTTATGCCCACCTCACCCCTGTCAGTGCATGGGTGGGTCCAATGAGATCCACTTGTTTCCTGGGATGGCAGGGTCCCTCCACAGCAGCTGAATACAAGGAAAGCACATAAGGGACGGGGTTCCCACCTTGCCCTAGGTACTGAAAGGAAGAGTGACATCCAGTGATAACGGTGTTATACTTCTGAGAGGGCCTGAAGATGTCACAGCTACAAAGCCTGGACTATGTACTGTCTCTGGATGAATAAGGATCACACAGGGAGCAAGCATTCTTGGAGAGAGAAAATAACATCAGAATCTCAGATATCAGGAGGAATTTTACTTTTTTGTTTGTTTCCTGGATCTCGCTCTGAAGCCCAGGCTCGCCTCAGACTCAGAGATCCACCTGCCTCTGCCTCCCGAGTGCTGGGATTAAAGGCATGCACACCACAGCCAGGCAGAATGTACTTTGCTTTTAAAGACATGCTTTATGTTCTGGGGCCCAACACAAGGACTCAGAGCAACTATGCTGAATGAGCTCTCCCATGGCATGAGGCCAGCTGCACTACTAAGAAGACACTCAGCGCTGTCCGGATGGCTAACACAGCCAGGACTCCAGCTGCCCCCCGGGACTGGCCACGGGGGTTATCAGCTCCCTGGGCGCCACCATGTGGCTACAGCAGACACACAGTTCTCAGGTCACCTGCTGCCAAGCCTCTCCCATCCCAGTTGCTACCCTGGGGCCCACAACTGGGTTGTCTGCTGGCCAGTTCCTGTCTCTGTAAGTTCCTAGGGACAAACACGGGCAACAAATAACTTGGCGTCTTTAGAAACAGCCTTCTACTAAGGTGGCATCAGGGTGCCCTCCCCCAAGCCCTGAAGAGGAAAGGCCAGCCCTGCAGACTCATGAAGGTAGGCAGATGTTTTCTTGCATGCCATCCCCCAACACCAGGATTCAAAGTCACAGCTTCATAGGGTAGCAGGGAAGAGCTCCAGGCAGGGTCCACACTGCTGCTGAGATATACCCTGGATAGGTCAGAAGCTGAGGCAGCATCTAGGACCCAGGAGAGGACAGGACAGATCCCAATCCCCAACATCTGCTCCCACAAGTTTACACAACATCCAGTGTTCAAGCGAGGTGCTGGCCTCTGCAGCTGATGCAGTCTGCTGATGGGCAGAGGGGTCTGGAGCAAACAGAGGGCTCACCTTGACTCTGGGAGTCTCTTCACTGGCTCTGCTCATCCCCTAAGCCAGAGGTTCTCAGGCTTCCTAATGCTGCAACCCTTTAATACAGTTCCTCATGCTGTGGTGACCTCCAATCATATGATTATTTTCGTTGCTACTTCATAACTGTAATGTTGCTACTGTTATGAAATGTAATGTAAATATCTGTTTTCTAATGGTCTTAGGTGACCCCTGTGAAAGGATTGTTCGACCCCCAAAGGGGTTGAAATCCACAGGTTGAAAACCACTGTCCTAAGCAGTTCACTCCCATCACCCTTAAAGCCTTCTCATGCATCACTTGGCATGTCTGTGGCCACATCTACTCTTCCTTCTGTACCTCTCTCCATCAAGCACAGGCCAGGCTGCCAGGCCATCAAGGGACAGCCAGGAAGGAGATTAAATGCACAGTGAGAAATGGGTCTAGTCCAACCCTCATCTCTGGACAGATCTCTGGAACTGGCTTCTATACTTCTCCCCAGCAAATACATGTCAGAACCCTCCGGTTCATAGAGAAGAGCAGTTAGTAGGCACCATGTGTGCCTTGGGATGCACATGGCCTTAACATCATGTACTCTGCAGCTTCCTTGGGTTATGCAAGGGCTAGGCCAGGAAATGATGAGGGCACCTGGTGACTCTCCCTGTGTTTGCTGAGTCATGACAACAAGATCCCAGATGTGCCTTCTCTCAGAAAGACATACCCAGGGGCTATCAGCTACCCATGACCGAACTACCTGCAGCTGTACCTCCCAAGTAAACTTTACCAGAACAAAAGGACTACATCTTCTCAGAATGGCTAGAAATAGCCCAATTCATTAGGGCGTCATAAAAGCAAATGGATGGGAAACATGCCAATGTGTGATGGACAAACCCTGCCAATGAAGCACAGCTGTGGGCAGGAGGCTGGCCTTTTGAGTGCTCATCACCAAACATGACAGACTTTCCTTCCCGCTGTGACATGCTCTGTAGAGCTGACACGCCATTTGGGCCACTGGCTGCTGGTGAGTTTTACAGCAACCTTGATTAGTACTCCGGCAGCTGGCACACCCTAACCCAGGACTGGAGCCAAGGAAGAGAGCCTTCACTGGCAACCGCAGGCCCACTGGAGAAGTCTGGCCTTGGGGAAAGTGGAGGACAGCTCGTGCCATAAATGGATAATGAAGACCACCTGTGGCCAATCAGCCTGGACTCCACTGTACTGTTAATGCTGACGAAGGCACAGCTCTGCCCATCTTGGGCCCCTGGCTCTCTCAGATTGTGGGAGCTGCTACAGTGAGGTTCTGGCCCTGGCCCAGGTCTCTGCTCCCAGACTGTTCCATTTCCCTGATACCAGGCATATGGGCTTCTTCAAGTGTAAGGATGTGACAGTGTATACATGCCAGCTCTAGAGCATGTGTGCAACGCTTCTCTCTAAGATTTAAGGTAACATGGGTAAAAGGAGACAGTCACACGATCATCAAAGTGTCTGTAGACATTAAAGAAGCAACTAAAATTTTTACATTGAGAAAAGAAAGTTAACTATATAAATATGAGAAGACCACGTGGCTGGACTCCTCTGCGGGCCAGGCCTTGGGGAACTTCCCAGCTACAGCTCCGGGGCCGGGAGCGGTGAGAGGGAAGCCAGTACTGCTGACCAAGTGAGAGAGTAACCAACACGCCTCCCTCGCGGGCAGAAAAAGAGCAGATAAATAATAGACGAGCAGAGGAGAGCCAAGCGGGAGAGGCATTTGTAACTTGTATTAGATGCGAAGGTCACCATCTGCAGCACCAGAAGCTTCTGCGACAAGACGAGAAAGCCTGAGTTCCACAGAAGACGGCAAGAGGACGCAGCTCATCAACAGGGAAATGGCTTCGACCTTGCTCACAACAAGAGCAATTTAAGCAAACTTAAATGTCATCCCTTGCCTATTAAATGAGCAAACTCCCAGAGTTTGACAGTGCTTCTGTTGGGTGGTGTCAGGGTGCTGGGCAGCTCGAGCTGCTGGCAGGAATGCACAACCTCGGCGAGGAGGAGCCCAGCAACACTACAGATGGGCCGGTGTGCAGCAGCCCACAGCCCAGCCCACCCGCCCACACCCACACCCCCACCCCGTCTAAGAACTGGCCACAGAGCTGCGCCGGCAAAGTGCCAAGATGTCAGCACAATGTCAAAGACAGCGAAGAACCAGAAACAGCCCCACATAGACTCCAAGAAGCACGGTGAGGGCGTGGGTACCGCCGAGTTCATCACAACGCCAGGGGGCCTGTCTTGCTAAAGCCATCGCCAGGGCTCCATGTCCAGAGCAAAGGTGGAGAGAAAGTGGGCAGAGGGTGGCGGGCAGATATGTAGGCTAGTGTGTAAGTCACTAGGAACGGTCGGGTATGGCGGAGCACATTTGCGATTTCAGCACTTGGGAGGTCCAGACAAGAGGATCTGAAGTTCAAAGTCATCCTTAGCTACACACCAAGTTTGAGGCCAGCATTTGAAATTTAAGGTCCTGCTTGATAAACAAACAATGGAAAGTTAAGCTTCAAATAGAAATAAGTAAGTATGCTTTACCTGTAGAGGGAGAGAGGGACGGCATTGGGGAGATGAGGTTACCAGTAGAATCTGAGTCTTTCTCTGGGGGCTGGAGAACTGGCTCAGTGACTAAGAGCACTTACTGTCCTTCCTGAGGGACCTGGGTGCAGTTCTCAGCACCTACATCAGCTCGCAACTTCCTGTAACTCCAGCTCCAGGGGTTCCAACATCCGCACCTGGCCGCCCATGGCACCTGTATACATGTGGTATACATACATACCTGCATACATGCATACACACACAAATTTAAAAATAAAAAAAAAACTTTCTAAAAAAGATTTGATTTTGCAGATTTTACCCACAAATAAGAATCGTGGATTTTTTTTTTTTGTCAAAGAGCCAGATGATAAATAGTGTAGGTTTTATGAACTATATATAGTCACTGTTGCTGTGTGTGTGTGTGTGTGTGTGTGTGTATGTGTGTATGTGTGTATGTATGTATATGTGTGTATGTATATGTGTGTATACTCGTGTGTGTGTGTGTGTGTGTGTGTGTGTGTGTGTGTGTGTGTGTGTATTAGAGTTGATTACAAGCATAAAACCCACTTTTAGACCAGGGGCTATATAAAAACAGGTCACAGGCCAGATGGGGCCTGTATGCTCTGGTTGCCAACCTTTTCTCTAGATTCATGGACATATTTTATTAAATTAAATTATACTACAAAATTAACTTAAAAAGCAATTTTTAAAATGTGAAGGCATAATTAAGCAAATCAAATTAACCAAGTATTGATTTGGTAGGTTAACCACACAAATAGGATTGCTTTTAAGAGAGTTTAAAGCATGGTAATTTAATGGTGGCTCCTTAGTTGAATACACATTATTAATGGAAAATCAGCAATCTGACGGTAGGTCCTAAGTGGATGTACATTGTGAACCAAAAAAAGAAAAAGGGAAAAAAAATCTACAAGAAGGTTAGAGCACTTCTCAGCCATCTACTGCTAATACCAAAAGAAAAGTGTCAAGGTGAATGAAAGTAAAAAAAATCCATAAGAAAAGTTTAAAATAAAGATGAAGTAAAAGAAAAAGCCGGCACCCTTACATTTGCAGTCAGTATAGATGATATGTTTTGTCTTAACAATAAAAATACTGCTGGGCTTAGAGACAGGGGATCTGTGAGTTCAAGACCAACCTGATATGCAGAGCTAGTTCCAGGCCAGCCAGGGCTGCACAGAGAAACCCTGTCTCAGAAAAACCAACCAACCAAACAAACAAACAAACAAACAGTACTGCTTCACCCTGTCCCCAGAGAGGGCAGAGAGGTGAACACCACCAGAGAACAGACTGTGGCCTCTAAACCCAGAAAGGCTGGCCAGAGCGGCAGGGGACAGGCCAGGACTTTAGTCAAGAACTGATCTGACTTTAGTCAAGAACTGATCTAGCACACATTCGGTGGAGGAGGACAACGCAAACATGCCCGACAGTACGACTGGCCGACATGACACTGCAGAGGGAATCTACACAGGGTATGGTGGGTGGGAGCATCTCAGCCATGAGCCATGAAAAAAAAAATCACTGGATATTAAAGGACTAAAACAATGTTAACACAAGATGGAGCAAGCCAAGCCCACAAGGGTCCCTTCTCCATGCCTGCCATCTACACACTGAAAAAAAAAAAAAAAAGCTCTGGATTATACTCAAAAGGTTACTCCCTAGAGAAAAGCAAACAGCAGCAGGTGGGCTGGGAAGTCCAGTGAGCAGCTACAGAAAGATCAGTGTGGGAAGCAATGCACACAGAGTAAGTTAAAAAACCATACAGTGGACACTATTGGCAAAAGTCCTCAGCAAGCCCGCCCACCGATCAAATTACCATTCCAAAGCAAAAACACACTGAGCCTTAACTGTCTTGTCAGTGGACTTCCTAAAGGTGCAGGGGAAGGGAGGAAGGCACTTTGTATGAGCCGTAGGGACACTCACCCAAGTACAGCACACCACATAAGAGAAAATGTTCATATTAACCCAAAGAAGACAGGAGAGGAGGAGGCGAGAAAAACAAGGCAAATGGGAAACAATAAATGGTAGGCCCATTTTAACCACATCAATAATCACTTTGCATGTTAATTACTTAATCACCGGCTAGAAACTATCAAATTGGATTTAATTTTTTTTTGAAGACCCAGCAAAGCAAGATGTAGTACCACCCACCTCCAGCCCAACCTGCTAGGAGGCTGAGGAAGGAGGGTTGCTCGGATCTAGGAGTCTGAGGCCAGATTCTGTTTCAAAAATAAATAAGTGGAAATAAAAAAAGACTCAATGGGATCATCACCAGAAAAGCCACTTTAAATAAAATGAAACAGATAGACTGTAAGTGAATGGTTGAAAACCACACCATATTACAGTTAATCAAATGAAAGCCAGAGTGGCTGAGTTAATATGGGGAAAAGCCACTGTGAATAAGAGGGACATTTGCAGATATGGAGGCGTCAGCTTATGCAGCAAACACACACCTAAAGGCTGATTTCGTGTGCAGAGCAAAGATGGCCAGTGTGGCCAGGCAGGGGCGAGCCCAGTTACACCTGGGGATCTTCCTGACAGGTAAGCCAAACCATGACCAGGTCATTCTTCATGCAGGGAAACTACACAGGCCCATGGCATCAGCTGCCAGATAGGAACAGGCCAAGAACCTTAAAGGCTTCTACAGGACAGACTCTGCACAGGCCCACTAACCTGAGGGTGAAAACCTCATAATACACAAACCACTGGGTAGCTTTCTCCTAGGGCTTGAACCTCAAGGTCTCCCACAGGCTCATTGTTTAAGTGCTTATCTCCCTGCCAGTGGTGCTATTTAAGGAGCCCATGGGACCTTTAGGAGTGGGTCACCAGGGGTGGGCCTTTGAGGTTCAAGTCTGGCCCTGGGTTCCGGCCCCCCTGCTCCTAGCCTGCTATGAGAGGGAGCCTCTACCCTCCAATCCACTGCTGTGAGCTTTGCCCACTCTCTCTGCTATGCCAGACTGAACTTCGGAAGCTGAGCCAAAATCAACCTGCTCTCCCTTGAGTTGTTTCTCATCGTGGGCTTTGATCACAGAGGCACAAAACTAACAATGACCACAAGCTGACAAGGCGAAGGGAGCCACATGGACAACTCTCCTGGTTCCACTAGACAAACCTGAGAGAACGTGGCGTATTAGTAAAACGAACAACTTGTTCCACTGTCAAATTTTTAAAAACAGCTTTTTTCACCAAAAAAAACAATAACAATGTATCACAGAGTGATGAAGCTGAAAGTCTACATATGATAAGAGCCTTAAAGAAAAGAGGTCATGGACTGGAGAGATGGCTCAGAGGTTAAGAGTGCTAACTGCTCTTCCAAGGATCTGGGTTCAACACCCAGCACCCACATGGTAGCTCACAACTGTCTAACTCCAGTTTCAGGGGACCTGAAACTTCTCAGGGCAAAAACACCAATGCATATAAAATTAAAGAAAGAAAGAGAGAGAGAGAGAGGGGGGGGGAAAGAAAGAGAAAAAAAGAGAGAGAAAAGAGGTCACATGACTGAAGAGGCCAGCCATTAAGAGCTCTACAGCCCAGGGTTGGTGACACAGTTCACTAGGTAATGGTGCCTGCTACCAAGCTTGATGAATTGAACGGAAGTGCTGGGTCCTACAAGGTGGGAGGAGAAAACTGACTTCCAAAAGCAGCCTTTGTCCTCCACTGTGGTACACACATGTACACACACATCAAATAAGGATGACCGTAAAAAATTGTAAATCCATAGCACGGACTTAGGGGACCCTGGATTCCACGCTCCCATGGGAAGCAGTTTCACGAAGTTTTTGTAGAAACAGAACAACAAAGCAGAGAATGCCAGATAGAAGAACTGGATGTTGTCCGATGACTCTCAGGTTTTGGGCTGACAGAAACTAGAACTTTGTTAAGTTAATACATTCCAACGGGTTTCTACCTGTCAGTCACAGGACACTGTCTGACACAGAAGTGGACAAGGAACGGCTATGTAGGAAAATAAAGATCACCCAAGATGAGTCATAATTAGGCCATGGACCTGCAACATTCCAACCTCCCCACCGTCACTGAAGGAAGCTCCGGTGTGCTAAAATGGGCCTTGGAGCTTCTTTTTTAGGAGCTTTTGTTCATAGCAGAAAAGAAGAGCCCTGGCCCTTAGGCAGCTGGTATAGACCTTCAAATAGAAGCAGTGAGCTTGAGACCGAGAGAACTGAAAAGAGATCAGATCTGGATCTTAGTCACCAGCGTTAGCCAGCTTGCTGGGATTCGGTGAGATAACTGTGGGATGAGAACGTTAGTTCTCACAGTTCTGCAGTTTGGAAAGCTCAAGCAGCAGATCCGGTGTCTCGTGAGGTTCTGTGCCTTCCTGCCACATCTCACCAGGCAGAGGGAACAGAGGGGACAAACACCGTCTTCACAGGCCAGAGACATGGACGGGCAGAAGGGTCCTGATATCCCTCCCCTCAGCCCTTTTATAAGGATGTTAACTCCTCTTGAGAGAACAGAGCTTCATGACCTGATTGTGAAGGGCTCTGAAAGCACCCAGCTCCTAACACATCACCTCCTAGAGAACTCACCTCTTGTTTAAAAGTTTTAAATTGCTTTTGAACTTATTAGTGTGATTTACACTGTGTGTGTTGGCACACGAGCCGTCACCCACATGTGGAGGTCAGAGGACAACTGTGTGAAGCTGGTTCTTACTTCCACCTTCCCATTGGTCCCAGGGACCAAACTCAGGTCGCCAGACTTGTGTGGCAAGCGCCTTTCCCACTGAGCCATCCCACTAACCCTGGACCCATCTCTAAACACATCACTGTTGTCTGAATGTGAGATGGTCCCCCATGGGCTGTGTGTGAACACTTGGTCCTCAGCGGATGGGGCTGTCTGGGAAGGCTGTAACCTTCACGAGGTGGAGCCTTGCAGGAGGAAGTGGGTCACTGGGAGATGAGCCTTGTGATTCCATAGCCTGTTCTACTTCCTGTTTGCTCTCTGCTTTCCGACCACAGATGCATCTGATGGGCCACCACGCGTTCCCCGCCGTGAGGGATTACCCAACTTGGACTCTAAGGCAGATGAAAGACTAAGCCTCCCTTCCTTACATAGTGTCTTCTCAAGTCACAGCAACAAGAAAAGTGAGCATCACAATCACAATCACCTAAGGGTTCATGTTCTAGCACAAGAATGTTGGAAAAATATAAACATTCAAATCACAGCCACAGCTGTTCCTATAGAAAAGACATAGAAACAAAAATGATTTAGAAGACCTGTACAATACTGCCAACCAAGCTGATATAATTGATATTTGACATCTACCATACCCAATCACAGTAGAATATACAGCACACAGGCAGAAGGAAACAGAGTGTACTGGAACATCGGACAAGCCTCCATTTAAAAGGACTAAAATATACAATGTACATCCTGTACCCACAGTGGAATTAAGTCAGAGATGAATAACAAAGGCATTTGGAAAACTCTCATGTGTTTGGAATCTAAACACAAACTTTTAAATAATTCACAGGTCAAGAATAAATCAAAAGGAAATGAGAAAGCGTTTCAAACTGAATGAAAATAAAAACACAATGCATCAACATTGTTCAGCAGAGATGGGATGCCTACAGGGGAATTGACAGCGCGGATCGAGTAAAAGAATCAAGTCTCAAGCAATGACCTCAACTCCCACAGAAAGGAACCAGAAACAGAAGAGAAAATGAAATTCCACAGTAGGCGGAAGAAAGGGCTAAACAGAATAGGAAAGAAATTCCTGTTTCTTCAAAAGGCAAAACAAATACAAAAAGCAAGTAGAATCAAAATGTGCTGCTTTGAAAGGACAACATGTGTAAATCTTTAACTGGACTGATGGGGTGGGAATGACTTACCAACACCAGAAATGTGGAGGACAGGAAAACACCACTAGGGATTATTCAAATATAAAATGCCATCAAGACAAACATTATATCCACATTGGTAACTTTGATGAAATGGGTAGCCATCTTGAAAGAGAAATGACACCAAGAGTAACTCAAAGAGAAATACAGAACTGCATTAAGCACAGGTTTATTAAATACATTTTACTTAAAAGTTTCAAACCTTTGAGAGAAAATTTCATGCAAAATTAGCTTCACTGGTTAACTCCACCAAATATTTAGAGAAGAAATAATATATTAATTTTAACAACTCCTTCAGAAAACCGATGAGAAGCTCACTCCTGAGCTCACACCCCCACCCCGACACCAAACCCTCACAGTGGATGCAGAAACCCTGAGATCCACACCCTCACAGTGGATGTAGAAACCCTGAGATCCACACCCTCATGATGGATACAGGAACCCTGAGATCCACACCCTCACAGTGGATGAAGGAATCCTGAGATCCACACCTTCATGATGGATGCAGGAACCCTGAGATCCACACCCTCACAGTGGATGAAGGAACCCTGAGATCCACACCTTCACAGTGGATGCAGGAACCCTGAGATCCACACCTTCACAGTGGATGCAGGAACCCTGAGATCCACACCCTCACAGTGGATGCAGGAACCCTGAGATCCATACCCTCACAGTGGATGCAGGAACCCTGAGATCCACACCCTCACAGTGGATGAAGGAACCCTGAGATCCACACCTTCACAGTGGATGCAGAAACCCTGAGATCCACACCCTCAGGATGGATGCAGGAACCCTGAGATCCACAACCTCAGGATGGATGTAGGAACCCTGAGATCCATACCTTCACAGTGGATGCAGGAACCCTGAGATCCACACCTTCACAGTGGATGCAGAAACCCTGAGATCCACAACCTCAGGATGAATGCAGGAACCATGAGATCCACACCCTCACAGCAGATGCAGGAACCCTGAGATCCACACCCTCACAGTGGATGCAGGAACCCTGAGATCCACAACCTCAAGATGGATGCAGGAACCCTGAGATCCACAACCTCAGGATGGATGCAGGAACCCTGAGATCCACACCCTCACAGTGGATGCAGGAACCCTGAGATCCACACCTTCACAGTGGATGCAGGAACCCTGAGATCCACACCCTCAGGATGGATGCAGGAATCCTGAGATCCACACCCTCAGGACGAATGCAGGAACCCTGAGATTCACACCCTCAGGACGGATGCAGGAACCCTGAGATCCACACCCTCAGGACGGATGCAGGAACCCTGAGATCCACACCCTTAGGACGGATGCAGGAACCCTGAGATCCACACCCTCAGGACGGATGCAGGAACCCTGAGATCCACACCCTCAGGACGGATTCAGGAACCCTGAGATCCACACCCTTAGGACGGATGCAGGAACCCTGAGATCCACACCCTCAGGACGGATGCAGGAACCCTGAGATCCACACCCTCAGGACGGATGCAGGAACCCTGAGATCCACACCCTCAGGATGGTTGCACAAGTAATAAAGGGAAGACAGGACATGAGGCTCATGCCATGACCACAGAGTGTTCTAATATCTGAAAATCAACTGACAAAGCTCGAATGGACAGAACAAAAACAATGACACATCACACAATCACTTGCATTGAAGCCGAAAAAGCATCTGATAAAATCCAACAACTCCCAACTGAAAAAAAATCTTAGAAAAATCAGAAAAAAAAGGAAAAGTCCTAAAACTGAACTGCTCCTTGACAAGACAGCCACAGTCAACGTGACCTGCAAATGGGAGAAGAATGCTCCTCTGGGATCAGGAGCCAGGCAAGGTTGTCCACTGTTACTGCTTCCAGACAACACTGCTGTCCATGACTGAGGCAGGGCCCAAAGCAAGGAAACAGATAAACAGATAAAAATAGGCAATTAATAGATGTGAATGACATCTAAGCTGGAAAAGAACAACCAAAATTAACTTTGTTTACAGGTGACATGATTACCTATTTTTTAAAACCCGCCAGCATCTCCAAAGAACACACCAGAACTAAGGAGTGTAATAGAACTGCAAGATTCAAGGCGACTATTCAAAGGCTTATTGTTCCTCTAACAATAAACAATCATGAATTGAAATTTTAAAAGCTAGTCACAAAACCAGTTCATAGCTCTCAGTTACAACGATAGCATCAAAAGTGTAAATACTCAGGGATAAGCCTGGCCAGGAACAGGGACACCACAGCCATTCCTGACAGGTATCCAAGACTGTGCTCCTGGATGAGAAACCTCACACACATTCAGAGCTCACTTCTCTCCCACCTACAGACACAATACCAAAGTGCAAGTCAACTTTGTCTCATTTTGTTAGAATTTGGCAAAGTGATTGTAAAATCAAAATGTAAATGTGATAAACTCAGAGCAGTTAAAACAACTGAAAAAGAACAAAGCATGTGCTGGATAGATCCAGGATTCCTTATAAGGGTACAAAAACAATTCAGTTTAGAGAGACAAGGAACTCAGAGCACAAAGACACACCCACACAGGTGCAACTGGTAAAGTCAAACAGGTTAGAAAGGCATAACATACAGGAATATGGAACACCCAGAGTTGGACATTCAAAACTCCGTCCAACCTTGACCATGCAAAATTAATACTAAATGTATTCAACTTTAATATAAAGCCCCAAACTATAGAACTTCTAGAAGTGAACACAGGGCCACAAAATTTCTGAAGGTGATGGATATATTAATTATTTTGATGTGGTGTGATTTTATAGAGATACATATTAAATATATACATACTCTACATATGTATAATATATGTAGCTGAATGTGGTGGTGCATGCCCGTAATCTCAGCATTTGAGAGGCAGAGGCAGAACTGCTGTAAGTTCAAAGCCAATCTGGTCTACATGGAGAGCTCTAGGCCAGGTAGGGCTACAGGGCAAGGCCTTTTGTTATACACATAAAAATACATATGTGGCCAGGCAGTGGTGGCACACGCCTTTAATCCCAGCACTCGGGAGGCAGAGGCAGGTGGATCTCTGCGAGTTTGAGGCCAGCCTAATCTATAGAATGAGAAAAAAGAAAAAGAAAAAGAAAAAAGGGAAGTATGTATGTATGTCCATATATGTCAAAGTTCATGAAACATCCCTCATACTCCAAACATGTCCTGTTTATGATATGTCGACCAAGCCTCTACTACAGTACGAAGAGGGAGCTAAGGATGTAGGAAGAGCCACGGCAAATAAAGACATTCATCACAACTGAAGAGGACTCGCCGTCATCAAACTTGAGTATGAAAAATGCAGAAGGCAGGTCCTGCAACAGAGGTGACACTTTCAGAAGGAGGAGCCAGAAGCTGCTTCGGCACTGAAGGATGAGGACACATGTAAGACAAGAGCTGATGATTTTAGAGGACATCTAAATGTCCTTGAAAAGCAAAGGCCCAAAAATAATCAAGGGAGAGGCAGAATGCCCAAAGAGCCCTTTATTACACTAATTCCACATTATTATGTATTACCTTACATTGTTATATATATATTATGTATTGCATTATTATATATAATATTATTATTGTGTGGTATTATTTATCACTATGTGTGGTATTATATGATTATATATTGTTATGTGTGGTATTATGTTATTATATTATTGTATTTTGTTATGGCATTATATTGTTATTATTATCACCTTCCTATAGAAAACCCAGCTCCAGAGGCCCCGCTCGTGTGCTCTGTCAAGGACTAAGGCAGAACTAGAGCCAATGCTACATGAATAGTTAGAAAATACGAGAGGAGTCTCAGTTTACTTTCTGAGTCCAATATTAATCTCACACTAAAACTAGACAAGAAATAAAATAGAGATTAATAATCCTCATATAGAACCTTAACCATTTATTGTCAGCTTGAACCCAACCACATAGAAGAATGAAGGTGTATCACAGCTGAGGTGGACTCATGCCAGAAATCTAAGGGTTACTGTTTTTAATAACACAACCCATTAACAGAATATAGGAAAACATAATGCAGTAGAGTTAGCTGAAAAAATCCAATACCAACATAAAACTTTAAAAAATTCAGGCTGTGCATGCCTTTAATCACAGCACTCAGGAGGCAGAGGCAGGCAGATCTCTTCTGAGTTCAAGACCAGCCTGGTCTACATATCAAGTTCCAGGACAGCCAGGGCTACACGGAGAGACCCTGTCTCAAAATACAAAATACAACAAGAGAAATGGCAAGCAATCTACTCTCATAAGAACTTACATCATGACCTGTTTCTGGAACAGTGACTCAACACTAACCACTCCACTCCAGGACCTCATGTCTTGCTCCCTAACCCCCAATCTCACCATACAGAAGGCCATTAGCCCTTGTGAGACAAATCATATCCAAACCAGTGTGTATACAGGATGAAATTTAACTTATAATTTAGGTACAAAGGGAGATTAATACCAATAACTGAAAATTAAATGGGACAATGATAACAATGTACCATGATAAAAGCTAAGTAGATCACGTGTGTGTGTTGAAATGTATTCGTGTACTGGGGTATGGTGGCTCATAGGTTTGAATGCTTGGACATGAGGGAGTTGCAGTACTTGGCAAGGATTAGGAAGCGTGGCCTTGTTAGAAGTGTGCCACTGAGGGTTGGCTGGCCTTGGAGTTTCAAAACTCAAGCCAGGCCCAGAGGTTCTCTCTTCCTGCTGCCTGTGGATCCGGATGTAGACATCTTGGCTCCTTCTCTAGCAACATGTCTGCCTGTGTGTCGCCATGCTCCCCACCATGAGGATAATGAACTAAACTGCTGAGCTGTAAGCCAGGCCCGATTAAATGCTTTCCTTTTTAAGAGTTGCTGTGGTCACAGCGTCTCTTCACAGCAATAGAACACTGGCTCAGACACGGGGCTTTCGGCAAGGCTCCACCATGACTCCTCTTTCCTCCGACGACTTTCCCTCCGGCCTGAGGGAAGCACCTCATATCTTCTCTTCCACACGTGGAGCCGTTGACATCACTGCTCTTGGGTTTGGGGGGGTCATTATTAAGTAAACAATGGTGACGTGAACACAACCACTGGGGTGCCACAAAAGACTGTCTGAAAACCGAGACAGCAGCAGGGTGACTGGCAGGCAGATGGCACACACAGTGTGGATACTGTGGCAGCGTGTCAGGGTGCAAATGGTCAACAACTTCCGATTCAGGGACTGTTGGTTTTGGAGATTTCCACTGGAGAGTCTGGGCGATGGCTGAGCATGGATAATTCAGGGAAGCTCTGGCTGGGGAGATCCTTGTATCATGTGTGGATGGATGGCAGGAGCAGGAGAGCTGTATAACACAGCTCCCCCGGTGACCTGTGTGCCTGTGCCAGGGCCAGGAGCTGCAGGACGGAGTGGCTCATGAGACACGCAGAGACCACGGGCATATGTGAGTGACAGATACCACAGGGACAAAACTCGGGGAAATAAAGGACAAGCAACCAGTTTATTACCCAATAAATACGTTACAAGGAAAACCTGCAGATTAAACAAGACTGGAGAGACTTATCAACCAAATGTTTAGGCCCCGATCTGAACAGGGCAACTATTTAAGGCAAATTATGAGGCTACAGGGAAATCTGAGCACAGACTGGATATTTGATGGTATTAAGGAATTACTGCTAAAGTCTTAGAAGGGATAATGGTATTATAATAATTTTGAAGTCCTTATCTTAAAAAATAAAAAAAGTATTTGCCAATGAAATGGATGTCTGAGACTTGCTTCTGAACACCACAGTGGGAGGGAGAGGAGTGGAGCCTACTGGGGAGTGGGCGGGGTTAGGACAGCCAGCCTGGTCACCAGCTCACACCACTGCCAGGAGCCATGGCTGCCCAGGGTCATTAAGTAACTCCTCTACTTTGGTGGATATTTAAATTTTTCAGTAATGAAAAGTTTCTTTAAAGTGCTCTGTGGGGAGGAATTAGCTCCACAAATGTTCATTCTACTTCTCATCAGCTGGGCCTGAATAATAGGCAGGGTGGGGACAGCTGAAATCAGGCGGTAGGTGGAGAAAAGACAATTAACATCGCATGTTACAGCTGTGGCAAGGCACGTCTGTCCCCCGTCCCACAGGATCCGCAGTCTTCGGAGGCTGGGTGTGCCCAGTGTTGTGTAAGCAAACCTGGAGCGTGGCTGTTCTCCTACCTAGGTGCCGGCCGTTTCTATAGAAACCACCAGAGAGATGCTATTCCAGAGAGCGCAGCGCATCTCCACTGGCCTCACTGCTCTGTGCACACTTGCCCATCAGCATCTGAGAGCCGGCCTATCAAAGAGCCCTCACCGCTCACTTTTAAAATAGGTACAGCTCATTATAAAGCACCTGCTCTCAAATGTTTCCAAGGAAACAGAGGCCCCAAGACACCCCTCTCTAAATTCATTAGCATTTAACACTCCCTAATGAGGCTTAAAGATGGCGCACTTTAATAACCATATGCTGGGAGGGCACCTTCCCCTTCACACCTAGGTGTGACTGATGAGCTGCCTGGCTCCCCAGGGACAAGCTGAGAGCAGTCTAGGATATGTGAGGAGGTCCCCAAATCCAAAGGCTCCCTTTGGAGTATTTGGCTCTGGGTCACAATCCACAAATAGCAGGGGTGGAGGCCCTGCCCTGCCCAGCTCAAAACACTGGCCTGACTTTCTTTCCTAACCTTCCTCTGAATGAGCACGTACACACGTGTACACACGTGTACACACGTGTACACACACACACACACACACACACACACACACACACACACACGAGCACTTGCACACATGCAAGTATGTACATGCACACACACATGGAAACAATGTGGTCTCTAACTACACAACCCTCTACCACACATTCTCTTACATACATACCCTTGCCCTACACTTCTGTTGGGCCTAAAATACCCTAATGTGACTGGAAAACTCCTATGCACACTTAAAAACCCAAATGTGCCTATATGAAATCACTAGCTCACCCCTTTGAGATCTGTCATCTCCATTGTGTGATCACCACAAACCACACAATGGAACCAGTTTCCTCCTCAATGGTGACATCGGGGCCTGGTGGAGATGAACCTCCATCTTCCTCCATTTTATAGCCACTCGGCCTTCCCTTGTTCGCAGACTCCCATGAGGAGGAACGGAACTGACAGGGCTCTGGCAGAAGTACAGTTGGCAGTGAAGCGTGGCCTGTGAGAGTCCCTACAGTTCTGAGGAAGGAGCTGACTGCAGACACTGTGAAGGTCTCAGCTGAGCCTTCCAGATGAGCACTGGGGTTCTGGTCCCCACAGGCTACATCCTGGGGCTCAGCTTCTTCCTGATGCTGGGAGAAAGGAGAATGGGGGACTGAGAAAGTCAGTGGACAAGGACTTTCAGCCCCCTAACCCAGGGGACATGGTGACACCGGCCTCCAGAACTGTCCACTCAGTGTGGGAGGGAGAACAAAGGCCAGGCCAGGCTCACACATGGTCTTCCTGGTGTGAGCCTCATAGGGCAGCCCAAGGAGCTGCCCTGAGAGCAGGTCCTGAAGTCCTGGACTTGGAAGGAGTGTGGGGCAGATGCAAAGAGAAGCCTGCCCCCCGAACCATGGCCACCCCTGTGGGCCACCCACCTTCTCTAGAGTGAGGGTGTCACTGGCCAGGCTTCCATGTGGAGTGACAGCTCCTGGGCCACCCTGGGCTACACCCTCCATGGCTGACACACAGCTCCTGGGCCACCCTGGACTACACCCTCCATGGCTGACACACAGCTCCTGGGCCACCCTGGACTACACCCTCCATGGCTGACACACAGCTCCTGGGCCACCCTGGACTACACCCTCCATGGCTGACACACAGCTCCTGGGCCACCCTGGGCTACACCCTCCATGGCTGACATAGAAGACTGCACCTTGGCTTTTCCATGCAGTCTGAGTGCCATACTCAGACTGGCAATAATTAATTTACTTTTGCCTTTTAAAAATTAATCAAAGGTGCAGGAGAACGTTTGCCGGAGCCTGTGATCCCCTGCACTGGCCGTGCCATCGCCCTGGGTGATCATCTTTTGCCAACGGCACAGATACTTGGCATTTTGGTCAGGGTGCACCCAGCTACCGGAACAGATCCACCCTGCTGTTAGCAAACTGAAGACAGCTCGACTACAGTAAGCTCAGAGAGGGCTAGGTCTGCTGCGACCATTTGAGCAGCCAACACCTGCTGTGTGCCATACCTATTACCCACAATCCCCATGGGCATTCTAGAAAGTCAAGGTTAGCACCCTCACTGTGCAGATGAGGACTCTGATTCAGAGAGGGGATGTATCCTGCCCAGGACCACCCAGCCCACACAGCCAGCTGGAGGCCTTGCTACAGTCATGACAAATCTGTAGCCAGACACTTGTGCCTGATCCTGTCATGCTACACTCCACAATAGTAGCTGCTCAATTAGTGCTTGCTGGGTGTGACTGAGACCACAGCAGCCCCCAGACAAAAGCAGGCAGGCTACAAGACCTACTTCCCGATCGATACTAGCCACACAGGGAGCAAGTCCCCTATCATCATGGGGCTCCCTCTATCTCCCCATCCAATGCTTATTATTGTTCCATACACCGGACCTGACACCAAGATCTGACTTCTGTGTTTGTCTGGCATGCTGTCTGAATTCCAAGGATTCTGTGGGACTAATGAGCAGAGAGCAGGAGGAGCTTCACATCCTGGACCTGCTCCGGACCCAGGACACCCCAGGGAAGGAAGGCAGCCTCCCCTGGCCTAGCTTAGTTTCTGCCTACTCCCTCCCGGAACCCTGGCCCCAGATCCCTCTTTGGTCACCCTACCTATCCCTTCTCTGTGTACCAGCTCCTCTCCAGACAGAACTGGGCCTACAAAAGCCTCACAGTACCCCCAAAAAAGCAAAGTGATGAATTAGATTGGGGCTCAGGCAGGCAGCTGCCCTCTGGAAGGAGGTGGGCTACACAGACTTAATAAGCATGCATGCATCTGACCAGCACCCCACCTAGGAAGTCAGACACTCGCCTCAGTGTTATAATAAAGAAAACACAGAAATATTATAAATACCCACAACAAAGGACTGGTTAAATACATCATGGCATACTGGATAATTGTTAAAAATTATAGCGTCCAAAAGTCTTTTAACAATATGGGAAATGCTAATGATGTGATATTAAGTCGGGGAAAATCACATTAAAATGCAAATGTATGTGCCCAAAGAGCTGCAGTGGAGGGTGCCAGCCATTGGTGGAGGGTGCCAGCTGGCTAAGCTGAGCATTGGTGGGCATCTTCCTATTCACACCACTTGGGTTATAATGTGACCTAGAGCCACATCTGTCTGTCCTGGTCCTGGGTCACACATGGGTCTCTATTGCCTGTCCATTCTAAGTCACTTTAAGTGACAGGGGACCTCACCACACCCTCTCTACAGCTCATGGTCCCTCTCATACCAAGTAAGGGACAGCAGGGAAAGAGACAGAGCTACTGCTGGCCCATATGACATCTTCTGGAGGAGAAGAGGAGACAAGAGAGGATAATGGAGCAAATAGGATCCAAGTTCATTCTATACATGTGTAAATGTCATAAGGAAACCAATTTTTTGTATAATATATGAGATTGCCTAGAGACTGGAACCCTGGTCATCCTTTGGCCAGGCGTCTGTGTGCAGTGGACAACCTGCATGGCCTTACACTGTCCTGAAGGAGGAAAACATGAGGACTTGGGCAGGGTAGGAGACTGTAACCCTAAAGCTGCCGCAGAGGTTTCTGATCTGGTCCAGCATCTAAGTGGATGGTGCTACCACAGCCAGAGGCATTTCCTACAGCCTCTTTGAGCCTTATGAACCAGGGAGAGGCCAGGCACACAGCAGGAGCTCAAAGTATGTTCAGTGAGCAAGTGGATGAGGTAAAGCAGATAATACCTTACTTAAGAAAGAAAAAAAAATTAATGTTCTGGTTAAGAGCCAAGCAGTGTGCTTGATGGAGGAGTGTGCCGAGGCCCAGTCCTCGTTTTCTCCCTGAATGTGTATGGAGTGCAGGCACTACGTAACTACAGCCTGGACAGGCTACTTCCCCTTAGCACAGCCAGCAGAGCTCAGCCTTCCCATGGGACCCACTGAGAAGTGGCCATCGGCTCTCTGTGGGTGAGAAGAGGCTGTGCCAGACAGAGTGTCTGCTGACAGGCACAGGAACACCCACATGTGAAGCCACACAAGCATCCACTGGTACAGAACAGAGCTCTGAACCACGGAAGTCTCCTCAAGTCAGACTCTGCAGAGTTCCAAGCCAAGCCAGCACATGAGCAAGGTTCCTAGCGAGTCTAGTCCAGTGATGGGCAGCAAGCCCCAGGACAGCCACAGCCCAGGCTGTGGAAGGCACAGCCTGTGGTTTGCTGGGGGTGAGGGGCTGTGGAAAGGCTCCTGAAGAGAGACATTCATGGGGACCCGGAAGACAGCTGGCCTCTAACCAACAGAGGCCAAGTGCAAGAAATGAGCTAAGAACAGACCCAGAGCTGATGGGGACAAGTCAATGACAGCCAGAGTTCTAGATAAAACACAGGCACTAGCTGAGGAAGAAGAGCAAGTGGGAGTGGGGAGGACGGAGAACATAGAGGCCCGCCTCCCTCTCTCCCTTCCTTCCTTCCTTCCTTTTTCCTCTCCTTCCCCCTTCCTCTTCTCCTTCCTCCCACCTCCTTCATCCCTCCTCACTTCTTTTCTTCCTCCTCCATCCTTCCTCCCTCTTCCTCCTCCCTCCTCCATCCTTCCTCCCTACTTCCTTCCTACCTCCTTTTTCCTTCTTCCTCCTTCCTCCTTCCTTCTACCTTCTCCCTTTCTCCATCTCTCCTCTCTCTTCCTCTGTCCCTTTCTCTTGCTTCCTTCTTTCCTTTTTCTTACGTTCTCTAGAAGTTTTGACCTAACAGCAGGACCTCAGCAGAGCTGGAGTGGCAGCTTCCAAGACTATGAAGCAGAAGAAGACAGAGCCAAAAAGAGAGACAAACCTACAACTATAGCTGGAGACCTCAAGGCTCACATCCATGCACTTCCCCCAATAATGGAAAGAGCCAGTGCAGAATGGAAGGCCCCAGCTGCCAGTCTGACCCCAGTACACTGTTGGGCCATCTGCCCACAAAGGCGGGCATGACTTCCGAGCATGTGCCAGTCAGTCAGTAGGTATGTCCCTCTGGGTGAGAACAGTCCTGACTAACAGAGAGCCACACAACCTGTGTTTCCAACCACAACAGAATTAGGTTAGGAGTAACAGCAGAAAGATATCTGGAGAATCTCTTCATGTTTGGAAATTAAATAATATAATTCTAAACCCATATGTCAAAGAGGACGTCAGAATAAAATTAGAAAACTTTTAAATTGAATTAAAACAGTATATTTTATTTGTAGCAGGCAGAAAAGGAACCTGGGTAGCATTTAGCTATTTCCATTAAAAAAAAAAATCTAATGACCCAACTTGCTTGATTACTAGAAAAAAGGCGGGTAAAAACAAAGCAAGATAAAGAAAACGAAAATTAGAGCAGAAATCAATGAGGTTGGAAAAAGAAAAGCAATGAAGAAAATCGATACTTCATTGAGGTAATGTGATACTTCATTGAGGGGATGACATGAATGCCATAGTCAGAAATGAAGAGGAGGTATCACAACAAACGAAAGACACCATGGACATTGAGGGACACTATGAACACGTTTTTGCATGTGCCTGTCACTGTTTCCATGAGATAAGATTGTTTTCTGAACTCACACATGAAGAAATGCATGCTCTGAATAGTCTTCTCCATGACCTCCAAGAGACCAAGTGACATCAATGTTCTGTGTTACCTCCAGGAGCTCTTCCAGGTCACAGTGAAGACCAGAAGGAGTCCCACCCCTGCTCAGATGTTCCAGGGTCCCCAACCCCAAACTCTGGAAAGCACTTCAAAGTCTAAAACCTTTGAGTGTCACTGAGATGCCACAGTGGAGGTTCCATACCTGGCCACACATAATGCACTGAGAGGACACTAAAAATAGTGTATTAAATGAACTTCAAGCCATGTACACAAGGTATAAATAAAACATAAATGAATTTCATGTTTAGTCTTCAGTCCTGTCCCCAAGTTATATCATCATGCATATGTAAATATTCTAAAATCTAAAAGAATCAGAAATCCAAAACCACTTCTGGTCCCAAGCATTTGGGATAAATGCACATTGAAATGTCCTGAGCCTTCTGTGTTAAGGAGGCCTGCCCTCAGGAGGACCATTTAGCACAGCCGGAGACACTGTGGCTTTTCACACCCGAACTGATGTGCAGAAAGGACATGGCCAACCCCAGCTGGCTCAAGCCCTCCTGTGGCAGGAGAACACACAGTTCCTGCCATGCTGCCTTCTATTTGGGGAAGAAAACACCCAAGCCAGCCCATTCTGGCCTGTCTGATCTCAAGGGACTGGGCACTGGGGGCAGAGGCACTGAGAAACCCATGAAGTTCAGTAGACACACAGCTCACTAGAGGCCTGGCCTGGCCAGGACTAAAGGACAATACCTCCCCCACACAAACAACTTCCCCCATCTTGGGAGTCTGACCTCAGATGTGTTCACCTGGCATACCTGCCTGCCAGGTAAGCATGACAAGGTGCAGGACAGAAGACAAGGTAGGATCAGAGGAGCACAGCAATGAGACAAGAGGGATGCTGGACTGACCCGTAATGAGAAACAGCCGTGTTCCCCATGCTACGGGCTCTAGAGAAGTGTGTGGTTTGGGCACTACAGGCGGAGGGGAGAATCCCAGGAAGGATCGCCAAAACAGAAATGAAGGGCTCCTCCGATGGGCTGGTTACTACACTGTAGATGACTGAGGACATTTCAGTAGATACCTCCAGAGTTTATAAGAGCAAAGAGAAGGAAGACTGGAGGAAAACCCCAGGAGAGACTATGGAACAACTGTAGGGCACATGTCGGAGTGTAATATCAGGGCAGGGTGACTCTGGGAGTCTGGATCCCCAGCACCCACACAAAATAAAAAGCTGGGCAGGCATAATCTCTCACCTGTAATCCCAGCACTGAGGAGTCAGAGGCAGGGGATCTCCTGGGCAAGCCAGCCAGCTAGAAGAGTCAAATCAGCGAGTTCTGGGTTCAGTGGGAGACCCCACCTCTGTAAGTACAATGGAGAACAACTGAAGAAGGACCTTCAACATGAACTTCTGGCCTCCATGAGCACCCACATACATGAGAACACACACACACACACACACACACACACACACACACACACACACACAGCTGTAAGGAAGGACAGAGCTGAGAACAAAATCCTTAGGACGGTCACATGTGAGAATTTCCCCAGATGAATGGCAGGTGCACACAGGGCAGGTCCAGAAGCCCCAGGGAACACAAAGTGGATAAAAGGGGGAATAGACAAAAATATAACACAGCTATATCTAGGCACAGAATTTTAAACTACAGAAAACTGGAGAGGAAGAAAACACCGTGCCAGCAGCCAGGCAGCAGAGAACCACATTTGCAGAGAAGCAAAGCGAACCACACTCAGGCTCCTCTCAGAGTCACACAGAGAACAAGGCAGAGCAGCCAAGGAACAGAGAGGAAGAAACCAGCAGCCGAGAATTCTTTACCTTGCAAATCTAGCTTTGAAAAATGGATAAGGGGTCAGTGAGAGGGCTAGTGGGTAGGAGCACTTGCTGAGCAAGCCTGACATCCTGATTTCAATCCCCAGAATCCACAATAGAAGGAGAAAGAAAACCAAGTTCATAAAGTTGTCTTCTGACTTCCAAAGTACAATGTGGCACACATGCATGCCTGTGTTTGCACACATGATGATGATGATAATGTGGAGGAAAAATAAAGGCTTCTCAAAAAAGAAAAAAAAATCACAAACTTAAATGAATTTGTTTCCCACAGGTTCATCTTACAAAACTGTTAAGAGATGTTTTTTAGGAAAAAAAAATGATAAAAGTGAGGAGCTTGGACATACATTTCAAAAAAATAAGAAGGCCAATGAGATGGCTTAGAAGGTAAAGGTACTCACTGTCAACCCTGGAAACCTAAGTTCAGTCCCTGGAACCCACTAATTCCTGAAAGTTATTCTTTGGTATAACACACACACACACACACACACACACACACACACACACACACACACACACACACACTTAAATAAAAACAAACTTGAAAAAAAAAGAAGACCAGGTATGGTGGCACATGCCTTCAGTCCCAGCACTCAGGAGGCAGAGACAGGCACATCTCTATGAGTTGGAGGCCAGTCTGGTCTACATAGTGAGTTTCAGGACAGCCAGGGCTATCTAGTGAGATCCTGTCTCAAAAAAAAAAAAAAAAAAAAAAGAAGGAAGGAAGGAAGGAAGGAAGGAAGGAAGGAAGGAAGGAAGGAAGGAGAAACAAGAAGTATAAACTGGCCTGTGACTCAATGTGAGGGTCACAGAAACAGGCCAAAGTGAAGGGTCTCTGAATGCTCAACCACTGAAAAGTAATTCAAACTCTAATGTGTGCTTAACTCCAACTGTTTCTGGCAGCACTCACCTTCTATCTCACAGTTTCCTGCAACTTGGTCCTGAACACACAAGTGCCATCACACCATGAGGCACTTGTGTGCCAACACTGCCTGTAACATCCCGGCTCCAATTACAGGATATTACATTATGAATCATGGGGTTTTTACTGTATGTAAGATTTTTCCTATCCTTATGTAAATGCAATGGTTAAATTAACAGAAAACAAAAACTTTGACTCTTGCTGGGCAGTGGTGGCGCACTCCTTTGATCCCAGCACTTGGGAGGCAGAGAGGCGGATCTCTGTGAGTTTGAGGCCAGCCTGGGCTGCAGAGTGAGTTCCAGGACAGACTCAAAAGCTACTGAGAATTTCTGTCTCCAAAATAAATAAATAAATAAATACCTTTGGCTCCTTCCTGCTGTCATTCTTTGGCATGTCAGTATCAAACTGGCACATTGTGAGATTGGATTAGGATGTCTGACTTAAAAAATTAGCCAATGCCAGAATTGCTAACTTGAGTTTCATAAAAACCACTAAATGAGACATTAGGGAGATAGCCTGTTGGCAAAGTGCTTGCCTCAGCAAACATAAGAACCTGAGTTCAATCCCCAGGATCTACATTTTAAAGAGCCAAGTATGATAGTGTAAGTTTGTAATCCCATTGCAGGAAGGCAGAGGCAGGCAGACCCCTGGGGCTTGCTGGCCAGGCAGCCTGGCTTACTGGGCAAGTTCTAGGGCAGTAAAACAACTTGTCTCAAAAGAGAGGTGGGGCGGGAGAGAGAGAGAGACAGAGAGAGAGACAGAGAGAGAGACAGAGAGACAGAGAGAGAGAGAGAGAGGATGGCACCCGGGGAATGGGGAATGACACCTGCAGTCCTCTGGCTTCCACACACACGTGCACATGCATACAAATGAATGAACACACATACACACACACACACACACACACACACACACACACACACACACACACATACTACTACTACTACTACTAAATGGGTTGTGGATTGGGTTTAGGGCAGAATTTCTAGTAACTTCTGAAGTGATCCCAAACATACTTCTGTAGTTTTATACTTCATGTTTATGCAAAGCAGAGTTTTCCGCACTGACAATTATAAAATCAGAATATCCATCAACTGAAAAATGATGAAGATGTTCATGTCCTTCAGTATCAAATAATCTGCCAAGACTTAATGCTTCATGTAAAAACACACAAGTGCACCTACCTATCTCATTAGTACACAGATTTGTGTTCATCTTTAATAATGGTATGTACATAAATCATATGTGTATCAAAGAACTGTTGGAATATATTTCCTTATGATTTAGTACCAGTAAGCGCTTGATTTATAGATGCATTTTATATATCTAGATACCTGGAACTGCATAAAAAAAACTTGGGGAAAGGGAGCTACAAGTGGAAAAAGTTGAAGAAGCCCTCTTAAAAAGCACTCAGCGTGGAATAAGGGGAGGGCTGAAGAGTAGATAACAGTACTTGCTGAGTAAGCTTGAAGACCTGAGTTCAAATCCCCAACCCCCATGGAAAACCTTCCCATGTGGTTGCATACCTGTCACCCCAGCACTGGAGTGGGGGTGGAGAGACAGAGAGATGGGTGGCGCTTGTGGGCTGCTGGCTTGATGCCAGGTTCAATGTGAAAACCATCTCAGCGGATAAAGGGAAAGTAGCAGAGCAGTGCACCTGACGTCTTCCTCTGCCCTCTCTCCACACACGAATAAATACTTAAAAACAAAATGAAAACACCAAAGTGCCCAGCATGCCTTTGGAGTCCTACAGGATCAATGGGAAGTGGGCTTGAATTAGCTTTAATGTAGCAAATTCCATAGCAACCCTCAGAAAGTTAGAGAAGGAAAAGCAGTGTGCTCAGAAAGCAGGAAAGACCACTGTACAAATGCTCGGCCTCAACCGGAGAAGGGGACAAGTTTGGTGGCATGGGCCTGTAGTCCCACACCTGACAACACAGGGGCAGGAGAATCAGGAACTCAAGAGGAGCTATGGAGTGAGGACTTAAAACTGAGGCCACAAGCTCAGAGGCCATGTCGCAAACAAACAAGCAAGATTGCCTCACAATAACCAAAGGAGAGCAGAAACCCTATCTTAACAGATGATCAGGGAAAGTAAGTTATTAGGAACACAGAAGGGCCAGCTCTCCAAGCCTTACAGTGTAAGCAACTAATAAGGTATCAAAACGCCCAAGGCAAAACCCACAGACTTGCGGTGTGAGACTAATGAAGAAGCCACATCACAGTTAGGGCCGTCAACTCTTCCTTCAGAAGTGGACAGACCCAGGAGGAGGAGCACAGTTACAATCCCAGCACTTTGAAAGTGGAAGCAGGAGGATTGTCGTAAGTTCAAGGCCAGCCTGGGCTGTGGAGTGAGATCCTATCTCTTTAAAAATGAAAAAGAAAAAAGGCTGAAGGAGTGAAAAAGAAATATGTCCAGCAGGGAGAAAAATCAATAAGGACACCAATGAGCTCAACAAGACTCATAAATGACAGCTAGAGACGGGAATAGACCTGTGGTTGAAGGGCCTAGGGACAGAGGCCGGGCTGCCACAAGCACAGGGCTCCTTTACTAGTGATGAAAATGTTCACAACTGACTGGGGTGATGGCCGCCGTGTGCTGGAAACACACCAAAAACTACTGTACTAACGCTTTAAACAAGTGAGTTGAATGGTATCTGAATAAAGCTGTCACCAAAAGATTACCAAGCATTTAAAGTATATTCAGACAAAATAAAAATAACCTGGACATCAAGCCACTGGACACAAGCCATGGAAAGGAAGTCAGGTAAAAGAAGATAATTAAAATTTAAATTAAAATAATTTTAAGCACCTGAGGATGAGAACTATTGGGCACATCATAGAATTTTCCTCAGTGGCAACATATGTGGTAGAGGATACACAAAGCAGAAATCTATACACACTGTATTTACAGAATCACCACATATCTAGGAGCCAGGCCTCTGCTCTTCACATCGAGTTGCCTAGTGGGTGGGTGCAAATGACAGTCCTAGGTCACTGGCTCCAGGCTCCTACAGTTTCTCAACAGCAACTCACCCAAGGGAACACTCAAAAGAAAAAGCTAGGGGCAAGTCTTAGAGGCTCTAGACTCTGGGAACTAGCTGCCCTCCTCTGCCCAGGGTTTGGGACTGCCTAGGAGACCACAGGGG
Organism: Peromyscus maniculatus bairdii; assembly: GCF_049852395.1. NCBI lineage: Eukaryota > Metazoa > Chordata > Mammalia > Rodentia > Cricetidae > Peromyscus > Peromyscus maniculatus. Next base: position 80,910,266 of record NC_134865.1, on the reverse strand, counting down.
GTACCCCAACTACTTGTGAAGGTGACCGGTGGGGCTGGCAAATGCTTCAGACATCCTGAGACACAGCTACCTGTCTTCAGCAGTGGGCTTTGCTCTGTGGACGGAATCCCTTGAAGGAGTGGATAGTCCAGCTGGGCTGTGTGACATCATGCCCCGGGACAACACCTGGTATCTGGTAGAGGCTCAGAAAGCATCTGTGACATTGACAAATGACATGCGTCCTCTTCCTGCACTTCCTGCTTCAGATCCAAGCCTCCATGGCTGTCTGTCCTGGCCTGAGAGTTGACCCTGTCAGGGCCAGCTTCCTCCCTAGACTGTAGGCAGTGGGCTTGCACTCGAAGCGGGTTAGGAGGATGCTTCCTGGTCTGAGCTTACACTGGAGATGGTGCCGGCTCTCCCTCCCAGGCCTACTAGGATAGAAAGAGCTATAAAACAGGGTAGACGGCAGCAACACTCAAAGTCTGATAACAGAGGTTTGAGAGGTGGCCCAGAGCCTCACCCACCTCCACCTGACAGATAAGGAAATAGGATCCTGGGAAAGCAAAGCACCCCCGGAGTCCTGCCGCATACCCCCTCTCCCTGCATCCCCAGCTCTGTGGATCTCCTAGTCTCATTTGCATTGAAAAGTTTGCAGCAAAGCTTAGTCAGAACCGTAGAGAGGACAAAGAGTCCAGATAGAAAGGCGTTTTAATATGAAACAGATGAAAGAGACGGATGGAAAGTAATCAAAACCTCATTAGGGCAAATAAGCAACCTGCCTACAGTGTCACCAAAACTGATGGCATGGAGCACAGCGTGGGCGAAGCTGGGTCTCAAACGGCTGCCATCAGGGAGATGAAGGCACATGAAACCCTGACAACCCCACTCAGGGCACTAGCCCAGCACCCACACTCGGGCCTCAAGGCTGCGGTCACCAGGAGTTTTCAAACATCCCAATGCCGGGCCACCCGATGGGACAAGAAGGCAGGCAGCTCCCAGATGCATCCACCCACTGGACCAGGTGGGGGTCAGTGCAGCCCCCGTCAGCTCAGGCCACCCCTACCCAGGGAGGAAACTCCATCCGAGGAAGGCCACCCACATCAGGGGCCGGCAATGAAATCAGTGGATTGTGCCTCTGTCCGCCTGCCAACGGGCTGGTTAATTACTCAGGATCATTCTATCCGTCTTGATTAGAGCTATTAGTCATTCTTGTCAGTGCGTCTCTCCCAGAGCCTACTACGTGCTCTGCACGAACGGTAAGTGCTAAGACACAGCGGCAAAGAGACCCAATCCCTGCCTTGGGGAGGCTCCCTTCTCCTGGGACACCCCAACTTAAAGGTAAATAGCTGTGATGACAAAAAGCCAGGCTGAGGGTCCACAAGACCAAGGGCCAGCCAGGGCCCTGCTGTCACCTCATGTTAGGGCACATGCCATTGGGGTCCTAGCACATGGCGCCAGAAGAGGGTCAAGAAGCCAATTCCAGGAGTCAAAATGTCCCTTTAAACACTTAAGAATGGGAGGAAGAATGTAGAACAAGCATGAAATATTGATGATCCGTGTCAAAGCAGCACCAGGGTGTGCTGAGCAAAAGTGAGCTAGCCTGTCAGAGCTGATATTATCGGGAGAACCCCGGAGCGGGCGGAAGTTGGAGGTTCAGAGCAACAGCGGGGGCCTGCAGCAGAAACACAGCAAGTCTCAACGCATCACAGCTGTCTTTCTCAAGGGTAGAGCAGGAGGCGATGCAAAAGCACTCAGCCCCCTGCCTGCCCGGCGGCGTCTACCCCACACACAGGGAGGAACCGGGCCAGAGTCCAGCCTCCCCAGCTCTGAGAGACCCTCGTCCTAATTCTCCGAGGCCGCTCCAGTTCCCAGGCTAGGCCTGCCTTCTTTGAGCAGTGACTTGCTGAGGCTGGAGTTCCATCGTCCATCCTTGCGAAAAGATAATTCCTAAGCACGGGCTATGGCTTCTGAGCTGGGGCTTCCCTAACAAATGTGATATGAGAAGGGAGGAGTTGCTTTGATGACTTATCCTAACTTTCGCCTCCAAACACAATGAACTTGAAGGTGACTGTCATGCTGACGGGTCTATGTCTGTCAGCTCCATGGCTCCCACACCATGCAGGGCTTAGAGCCAGGGTATCATCAGACTAGAAACCAGGAGGCTATTAGTCCTGTTGTTATTATTACTGTTATAGCTGTTATTCCACCAGAACCCAGGAGCTGGAGAGGCTAGCCTTGGCCAAGAACCAGCACCTTACCCTACACAGGATATCCTGGGAATTCCCTGAAGTCATCATTCTAAACTGCAAGCTGTCTTCACACCCATTGTCAGAGAGGCCTCTCCCTCGACAAAGACCCCAGAGCAACCACTGGTTGGGCCACATGGCCCTGGGTGCCGCTCTGCCTCAGGCTCACTAGAAGATACAGTGCTGAGATGCTGAGATGACTGGGAGCCATCTGAGAGCTATCTGGGGATGAAGAAGCCATGGATGCCTAAGGAGACCAGAAGCTGCCACAGGCATGGAGAAAGGTCACAGCTGGTACAGACCCACTGAGTTGAAGGCCTGGGGTTCTCACAGGAGAGAAGCCAGGAACCACTGAGTTCAGAGGTCCTTTGAGAAGGGCTACTCAAAGGTTTTCACTCTCATCTTCTTCTGCATCCTCTGGAACCTGCTGACATGCAGAAGCCTCCCCACCACAGGGGACTATGGAGGCAAAATCTATACCCTAGTGAGGACTGGAGCTCTCCTCCATGGGGCAAATATGAGAACCCTGCTCTGCAGACATCCTCACTGTTTCCCTCTGCCACAATGATGGGGGGCTGTGCATCACAGGAGGTTTGCCTATTTTGCCTTGGATCGCCCAGGTAAGTGAGTGAGAAAGGGAGGATTTGAACCTAAGTCTCCTGCAGCTCAAGCCCCTGGCTCTGGAGAGAGGGGCACCCATAGCACCATGAAAGCCAGACTAAGGACACCCTTAGCATCAGACAACAGCCCTCCCAGAGAAGGTGCTGGAAGGAAGTAGTCACAAAATGTGGCCCCAGCAGCATCCAGCCAGCTTAGTGCAGCTGAGTACATCCTGCAGAGGCTGGATGTGAAGTCCGGCACTTTGTCATGATGAGATGGACTCCAGTCGCCATGCCATGGCAGGGAGATCAGCCAAGAAAAGGAGAAAGAGAGCCAAGCAGCCCATATTCCATAATGAACTGGGATGGGCTGGACAGAGTCAGAATCCCAAAGTTTGACATTTTGCTGAGTTTTAAAGATTCAGAAAAATTTACTGACTGGCATATAGCTTAAAAGTTATACTTCAGCTATTCATCGGAGCTTGTGCCTGAAGTCCTTGGGTGAGGCTGTTGGTCTGAAGTGGTCCCACAGTGATGGGCTTGAGACCCTTGGTCCTGATGGCAGAAGCCTGCTCCTTGCCTGCAAAATGTTGGCTTACTTTGACTCAGAGTCTGAGTTATTACACTTGAGCTTAAGGGTCTAAATCCCCGGCGTAGATGAGCTCCTGGAACAAGGATGCCATTATGGTGGACTGCATGACAAAGTAAACTTTAATAGTCCACTGTGAGAAAACAAGAAAAATGACCCAAACACCACTAGCTGGAGAACCATCCAGAAAAAAAAAAAAAATCCCTGAGCAAATGCGTGGGAAGAGGCCAGGTACAGCGGGCCCCGCTTTGTCAGCAGCTCACGACCCAGGTCCCTCTACACTCAGGGACAGCCAGACTGTATATATCTGGGGCTTTGCAGGTTGTGCAGTCTCAGCTCTGCCATCGTAGTATGAAAGCAGCCACAGACGGGATGTAAATGAATGCATGTGACTGCATTCCAATAAAACTTTATTTACAAAAATAAATAAACAAAAGGTGATTGGAAAAAGTCATTTTTCTGATTCCTTCTACATGGAAATCTACCAGGTGCCTATCTGAGGCTGTGCTGGGCACAGGGAATGAGACGAGAGCAAGTGAGGAAGACTCACTAAGCCAAAGGCGTCACCAAAACTTGATCTCAAGCAAAACCCTTATAAGCTCCATAAAAAACCAGGAGTCCAGAGTATGGGGGGAAAAGACCAAACTGGCTCTATATTTAAAAAGAGACCAGAGGTACTGGGCACAGTGGAGGGAAAACAACCAAACATCACCACGTCTCTCCTCCTGGCGGCTCTCTGGCCACTCCCCCTGAACTTCCTGTCATAAGGCTGCACACTGCTATCCCATAAGCACTCCTCTCCTGGGTGGTGACACAGGAAAGCTCAGACTGACTGTGAGCCAAGGTCTGTGTTCCTCCTGCTTCTTTCTACCCTCTATGTCCACTGCAGCCCTGATGGCACGGTCAGGAAAGGGCCACACTGCTGGGCGTGGAGACAGAGACAGTCAGATCTCTGTGAGTTTGAGGCCAGCCTGGTCTACACAGAAAGTTCCAAGGCAGCCAGAGCTACATAGTGAGACCTTCTCCCAAAACAAAAGCAAACAAAGGAGGAGAGAAAAAGGCCCTGCTGCTCGCTGCAGACTTCAGCACCAGGGACAGAGCCTCTGCAGGCCCCATTCAGAGGGACCAGCAGCCAGTGTCAAAGCAGGGAAGTGTGTTGTCCCCCGAGCCCAGCTGGTGCAAACAGAGCCAGTGTGCCTCACTCTCTGTGACCCTGTGTGGGAGGACTGTTGGTGAAGAGGAAGTAAAAACAAACACTGTACAGATCCCTTCACCCACGTTATTAGCTTGGGAGAGACTCGCAAACGTGCCGATAGCAGCAACAGCAACATCTGCTTCTAATTGCTTCTCCCCAGAACTTGTCAGCTGGCGTCTGCCCCAGGAGAAAAGCTGGTATTTGCAACAAACTCTTAAATCAGATGGCATCCATAGTGAGTAATTTCCTACGTGTTTGGTCTTTGAGGCTAAAAACACAGAATGCACCTTTACAGGAGAGCTGGGCCATACAGTGGTCCCACACCAAGGGTCTGCTTATAAGGTTTCTTTTTCGGTTTTTCAACACATGGTTTCTCTGTGTAACAGTCCTGGCTGTCCTGGAACTCACACTGTAGACCAGACTGGCCTTGAACTCAGATATCTATCCATCTGCCTCTGCATCCTGAGTGCTGGGATTAAAGGTGTGAGCCATCACCGCCCAGCTACACGTTTTTTATTTACACACCATGCTCAAATATTGCCTTCTATTTATTATGTATTTGTGTCCTAGAGAAGAAGGAGGAGGAGGAGGAGGAGGAGGAGGAGGAGGAGGAGGAGGAGGAGGAGGAGGAGGAGGAGAAGTGTTCTAATGTTTTCAAAAATTTCACTGTGTCCACTAGTTTATGGGTAATACTCCTCTTTCCCAAATATTTTTGCAAAAAGCTTCTTTTGCAAAAGAAAAGTGCTTTCAAAGTGTATGGATCTATGCTGTCATTTAAGAAGTATTTGAAGGAAGAGACCCACCAAGTACTCTGAAGCAAGGGTCTCTGTTAGTAGGTTCTGCTCAGAAGCCCACAGACCTTCTACAGCTTATAGGGTACCGCTTTCCTGGAAAGCTAGTCTGGTGCACAGTGTGGGTATGGACATAGAATCTGGGCTTTGGAGGCTTTGATGCATTGTCCCACATCAGTTCCAAAATGTCTCCAGGGTGGGGGCATCCCCAGGTAACATGGATGCCTTCAGGTAGGACCTCCTAGTAGGATCTCCTAGTACTGTAGACCCTACAACACTGGTCCTCTTCATGATGAAATGGAAGAGGCCACTGCCTGCTGCCCTGCACCCCTTCCTTCCCTATGAGCTTCCATGCAAGGAGACCGGGGCACAGGAATGGCACAGGCTGTGCCTCTACCTTCCTAGGACAAACTGAGAACAAGCTGGAGTCACCAAGCCCCTCAGTCACAGTCCTGACAGGCCTCACACACACCTCTGCCTCTCCACCTCCTCCATAGCTATTGCTACCAGCACAGAGCCCTTCCTCAGCCCAGCTCACCAACCTCCATGGATCCACAGCACTAGTTCCGATTGGACAACCCTCCTCTGGCCCAGGCCAAGACACAGCACTGAAGGTCTCTCCCAAGCCCATCCTGCTGCCCAGCGCCCTCACCAGCCAAGCCCATATATCTCTCATGTAGCTCACACTCCCACCTCCCATGTATGCACAGTCCACAGTCATGACTCTCCAAGTGCCTGCCTGTGCCAGGCACTCCAGCAAACAACAGAATCTTTGCCCCACAAAAGCTCACATTTGAGTGGAGAGAGACAGGCAGACACGAGAACATGAAAAATCCCCGCTGAGCCAGGTGATGGTAAAAACTATGGAGAGAAATAAAGTAGCAGAGGACAAGTGAACTCGAGGAGAGTGGTGGGCAGGGAAAGTGGCATTTGAGCGATGTTCCCTCTGGGCACCTACTCTACACAGGGACCCGGAGGAGCATCGGTATGCGTCTACAGGCAGCCAGTGTGCAGCACGTTCTGGGAAAGGCAGAGTGTGGCGGGGATGGGCTGATGATCAGGGGCTTTGGGGAGATCGGCTAAGCCTTGTGGATCATGGGCTTTCACTGCAATTAAGACGGGAACCTGGAGATGCTGCCGGCGGACGGAGCCATCTGACTTAGATCACTCTGCGGCTGTGTGGAGAACAAATGGAAGGACCAGCAGCGGGGGTAAGCAAACAGAAAGCCCAAGCTCTCCTAGCTCGAGACAATGACAGCCCAGGCCAGCCACACCACACGGCAGCGGACACGGGCAGAAGGGCTGACGCTGTGAAGGGAGGAACACAGTTTGCTGGCGATGACGATGGGGGTCCCATGGAAAGAGCCGAGGCGGGGCTGCTGCGGGGTCACCGTGTGTTAAGAGGCAGAGACAAGCGGAGCAGCAGGCTGCAGCAGGGCAGGAGTGGAAGACCCCTGAGGTCAACACCTCCTCCAGGAAGCCCCCTCAAGACAAGCTGACAAGCCATGTACAGGTGTACACTCCAGAATGTTCTCTGCACTGGAGTTGTCTATCTCCTGGAGAACTCCAGGCTGAGTCACTTTGCACACACAGCAGATACTTAACAAATCTTCAGGGTGATATGCTGCATAGACTTGTACCTGTGATGTTTTAGTTTCTAAATTGTTCTTTAAAACCTCTGAAGACGATGTTCACCCCTCTTTAAATATAAAGCCAAAACTAACCTGCCTCAAATATACAGGTGCAGCTCTGCCCCTACTTATTCGAATTCCGGAGGAAATTCTCCCATAGAAAGGCTGGCCTAGCAGGCACTGAGTACATGGTTTAGTCGGTAAAGTGCTTGCCTCAAAAGCGTTGAGTCCCTCAATTCAGTCTCCAGAGCCCATGTAAAGGTCAGGTGCCGTGGTGTGAGACTGCACTCCCACCACTGGAGAGGCATGACAGGTACAGCCCTGGAGCACTCTGTCTAGTCAGCCTACCCAGTCAGCAAGGCCCAGGGCCCAGTGAGACTCTGTGACAGCTCCTGAAACATCCAAGGCTGATCTCTGTCCTAGACACACACAGACACATTCCCCACACATGAAAGGCCAGCCTTGGAAAAAGGGGTGTCACCTTGCCAGTCCTCATGTCCCAAGCTTTGATTTCAGAGCTGAAGCCGCCACATAAAAAGACGTTGTGATCTTTTGGATGAAATTTCAACGTGGTGATTCTGAAGTCACTCCGACCACTAAATACTTGGGTTCCTGTAACACAGACAGACAAGAAAGAGTGAGAAAATACTCAGATCACAAGTATTTCAAAGTGGAGATGTTCACACAGCTCTCCAGGGCCCTATGCGGCCCGGTGTAGACTTTCTGGAAACAGAGAAGGGTGGCAGTTCATTTCCACTCCCTGTCAAATCCCTCCCCAGAGACCCTGACTAACCCAGGCAGCTGATCCCAGGCCTCCACCTTCCCCTGCTCTGCCAGAGTTGTATGTCATCTCATTTCAACCAACTGCCAACCAACCACGGCACAGCTGAACACAGGCCTGGGAGGTTCGGGGAATTTCTCAGGCTGCACAGGCAATCCAGGAGACTGTTGATGCAGAAATCTGAAAATCTAAAAGCAAAGCTGGTTGGGATGTATCTCAGGACCCATCTTCCAATCCTTATAAAAATGAAGATGGGTTTGTTACAGTGTGCAGCAGGTGTGGGTGACCTGACATGCTGGGCCACAAATGACAGTGACCTGCACAGCAGCCCAGCCACAGAATGGACATCAGGTGTGGCTCACTGGGGTCTCACAAGCGCTACAGGACTCGAGACAGCCCTGGTCATTCTTCATATCATCATAAACGGTTGTTGAGTCCCTCTGTGCACTGTGGTAAATATCTGGCACACACAGACCCATGCGGTGTGGAAACAGCTGTCGCTATGGTTTCCTAGAGGTGAGCAATAGAAACTTCAGCGGTGTTCATCACTCAGGGACAGTTAAAGCCAGCACTCCCTCCACTGCCCAGTGTGACTTGTACACCCCACGGCACTGATGGGATTCTTATCTGTCACATTTAATTTGTTCACATCTGCACCAAGAAATCAGACCAGCTTTGAGAGGCACCACACGGGGAAGCACCTTGGCTTGGCTCCTGACACATCACTAGGGCCCAGGTCCATACGCCAGGGACAGCACCTGCCACCTTCCAATAGCACAGAGGAGGCTTCCCTCAGAGACAGCACAATGTCTTCCTCAGCCAAGTGGGGAAATCTTGGCCACCTTTGGCTACCACGTCTCCTCCACTGAACCAGGCAGCGGCAAAGTGGAACCCAGAAGCTGACAGCCAAGAAGCTGGGAAGGTGGCTGTCGGTAAAATCCATGCCAGAGAAGCATGAGGAGCTGAGTTTGATCCCAAAACCCACATAAAAAAAACTGGGCTTGCTGGTGCATGCTTGCAACCCCAATACTGATGGGCGGGGGGAGGGCAGACAGGCAGATCCCTAAGGCTTGCTAAGACTCCCCTCATCAGTAAGCCCTGGGTCCCAGTGAGAAGGTGGAAGGCTCAGGGAATGGTACCCGAAGTTGACCACCAGCTTCCGCAAACGTGTACACAAGCGAGCACCTGTACGCACACAGCTGGTGAAAAGGACAGCGTTGAGATGTCAAGCCCTAGAAGGTTATGTTGGTTCATTCTGGGCAGAAAGCACTCCCCGATGGCTTCTTCTGTCTGCTGACCCAATACACTGAGTAAGAACTCGGCCAGCTCCAGTTCGTCCGGTAAGGAAATGAAACTCATCAATCACAGCTTATGAGAGTCACAGAGGGACAGCACAGATCCAATGGCCAGAACCACTGGGCCATCTCTCCACTGCCATTATCAACGTTTTTTAAACACCAAAACATAGGACCTCTTACAGAGGGAGGCAAAAATAAACTAGCCAACTTTAAATATATCTTAACATGCCATATATTAAGAGCATCAAGCAAACTTATTTTTTAACATTTTATGTATTAATTTGGGGTGAATGTGCCTGTACAGCATGCAGAGGTCCGTGGACAACCTGAAGTGGTTGGGTCTCTCCTTCGGCTATGTAAGTCCGGGGGATTAAACTTAGTTCTCCAGACTTGGTGGCAGATGCCTTTACCTACTGAGCCGTCCTGCCAGCCCAAGGGCATCACAGCTTCCTAAAAATCATAAACACCACATGGGCTACAGAGTTATGACTATGGTACTTTTAGTGGTAGCTGTAGAACCAAATGTTTTCTCTTATCTAAATGCAAATGGCACCCTGTGATCCGGGGCTTGAGAACCATCCAACTGTAGTTTCTGTTTACCCAGCGAACTCAGTGGGGCTGACGGAGACCCCTCGAGGGAAGGGGCCAGGATGCAGGGTGCTGTCCACTGGCCACACAGCAGACATTCTCCACTTCTGGCCTCCAGGGATTTAGAGCCCATTCTGTCTGGCAAACAACAGCCCTGCAACTAACCAGAAGGTGTTATTGTTATGTTCTCAACAACTTGGTTTAAAGTCAGATGAAATGTTCATTTAAAGGGTTTTAAAACAGATCAGAAAACATGGTGAGTCCCATGGTCAAGGGTGCAGACAGACACTAATTGTTCTGGTTTTGTTAGGTTCTTTTCATTTGATGCCAGGGACTGAACTCAGGACCTTGAGCATGCTAGACAAGCATTCTATCACTGAGCTACACTTCCCACCCGCCTCAGTAAAGTCTTCAATAGATGACACTAAGTCATTTTTGGCAACACCAAAAAACAAATAAATAGATCCATTTTCAGGTACCAGGGCATGGCTCTATAGTAAAATTTGTGCTTAATATACCCAAGGTCCTTGGTTCAAATGCCAGCATAGGGAAAAAAAAAAAAAAGAAAAGAAAGGGCAGGGGTTGCGGGGGGGGGGGGGGGGGGGGGGGGAGAAGAAGTTTGTTTCAAAACATTCTTTCCAAAGTGAAAAATAATAATTATTAATTTTAAATTTTGAGAGGGCAGGGAGATGACTGGGTACATAAAGTGCTTGCCATAGAAGCATGAGGATTTGAGTTGGAATCTCCAACACCCACAGAAAAAGCTTAGCATGGTGGCATATTCATGTAATCCTGGTGCTGGGTGGATGGAAATGTAGGGGTTCCCTGGAGCTTACTGGCCAGACAGCTTAGCTGAATCAGTGAGGCCCAGGTTCAGTGAGAGACCCCGTCTCAGAAAAATAAGTTAAAGAGTGAATGAGAAAGACCTCACTGTCAACCTATGGGCCTAACACACACACACACACACACACACACACACACACACACACACACACACACACACACACACACAGGCACTGGGGTCTTGCTGTGTAGCTCACAAAGGCCCCTACTGAACTGCTAGTACTCCTGACTCAGTCTCCTTTGCACAGACAGGCCCATCCCTGGGCAAACCATGTTTTGCTTTTATGTTTGTTTTGTTGGGTTTTGAGACAAAGTCTCATTCTGTAGCTCAGGCTGGGAGAGAACTCACTATGTAGCCCAGGCTGACCTCCCTAGGCTACCCTTCTGCTTCAGCCTCTCAAGTGCTAGAACTACAGGCATGAGCCACCACACCCAGCTGCTACACTTCCCAGAGCACAGTAACTCCTACTCTGCACCTGCCCCTGCACCTGCCCTTTGCTTCAAAGAATGACTGAAAGCGCTGATTTTTTTTTTTTTTCCCTTCTACTCCCTCTTCTGGAGTCAAGGGGTGGCAGTCACTTGTCACCGCAGGGAAGTCTGGAAATACCTAGCTTTTTATAAAGGAACACCTGTGCTTCTGTACGGTTAACAAGGCTGAAGGCCCTCAGCGATGCAGGAAGGTAGATAACACTCCCCATCTGCCCTCCGGTAGCCCAAGTATTAAACAGGAGTAAAAATGGACCAAGCTAGGGAGAGCCACTGACAGAAAGCAGAGGCTGGAGAGGAGAGCTCTGCCAGCCTTTGTCATTCACTGCCCCTTTTCCTCCAAGACACTTCATGCAACCTCAGGTATAGGCATATACAGTAGGTGCAAAGACCAACTATTTGCTGATAATAATCATAAAAAATTTAAGAACAATTCTTTGGTATACATATAGTTTTACTATTTACTAACAATGAAAGCAAATTTGCATACTAATGAGATGGACTGCTTGGTTATTTCTACATGAAGAATTAAATCTTGAGTATGTGTGGCAAGTCCTGTACCTCCAGGACTCGGGAAGAAGAGGCAGGAGGACAGCCTGGACTACACAGTAAGCTTCAGACCAGCCTAGACTACAGAATGAGACCTTCTCTCAAGATACAAACAACAAAAAGAAAAAAAAAAGAATTGTATTTGATACAACAGGATATATCATACTTTCAAAGTTTTTCAAAATTGCTGGATGTTCAGAGATGTTGAGAATGTCACTTTGCATAAATCCACTTTTAAGAAAATGACAGAAGTATGTCTAGGGCCATTCCGGAAACTACTGGAGAATCTGTCCCAAGCCAAACTTCATTCAACATTTTTTTAATGAAGCTGACTTGGAGAGCAATTTTAAAGTCAACACTCGAACACAGTGCAATGCAAGGATGTACTAACTTGACACCCACATGTTGAGGAGTATAAAATATTAAAAGTCCTTATTTCCCAGAATGGAACTGTTACATTTCTGCAAGAGCAGAAAACTTTGTAAATACAGGCCTAGCACCGCACTTCACCACACAGGAGTCTTGAGTCTGAGCTGAGGCGTTGGGTCAGGTCTCATGGGCATGATATTGCCTGATGGCATTCCCAGTACACAATGCCCATGGTGTGTGCTCAGATCGAGGCTGTGGTGAAGTCATGGGATGCAACACAGGTGAGTGCTGCTAGAAACATCTTGGATCCAGTACCCATTCGAGCTTGAATTAATTTTTGGTCACTGCACATTCAGAAACCTTTAACAGTTGCTGAGTTTTTCACAAGCCTACACTCAGTTATACAACCCTGTGGAGCTGTGATCACAGTTTTCGAAGCTGGGTTCTACCGCGTGGAAGATAGCCTTTTAAAACTGCAGTGCTGTTTTTGTGTTGTGTTATGTTGTTGCTCAGGGAACTCAGCAGGCTGTGGGTGCCCCATGAGGCCTTCACACCCTCAAACCACCCTCATAAACAGTCACCGTACAGAAAGCTAATCTAACTGGGAATATGCTTTTTTTTTCACAGCCCAAGCTTTTCTTCACCTTTTTTTTTTTTTTTTTGAGTGTAGCTTGCAATGTAGCTGTGCAGGGAGAGTGTGGAGGTTGATGATGGATGTCTTCCTCAACTTACATTTTGAGACAGTCTCTCACTGGGCCTGGAGCTCTTCAATCCGGCTAGACTGGTAGCCAGTGAGCCCCAGGCATGTGTCTCTGCCTCCCCGGGGCTGGGATCACAGGCAGGAGCCACCTCACTTGGCTTTTAGGTGAGTGCTGGGGACCCCAACTCAGGTCCTCATGCCCAAGAGGCAGGTGCTTTACTCACTGAGCCATCTCTCCAGACCCTCTTCCATACCCCTTAGCTGCAGTTAACGATCAGACACCAGTTGATACATAGGTAGCAAATGGCTGACCAAATAGAATAAAGAGAGGGTCTCTTCCCCTCTACACCCCCAGATCTGGACATTTACTGCCCATCCTTAGACTCACAGCAAAGAAAAACTCTCCCTAGGGTGTGGGGGCGGGGCAGGTGCTTTCCTGGGTCCTTGGAGCACAGCATGGGACCAGTTATGTTTTCATTTGGAAATGGCAGCAAGTCACCAGGTGTTTGTTAAAAGGTGGGTGACTTGACCTTGCTGACCACAGGAAAGAAAGGGTGGGAAGGTTGAGCTGCTAAAAGGTGATGATTGAAGTTTTCCTGCTAAAAAGAAAAAAAAAACATTTCTGAATGTTATTTCCCTCAATTCCCAAAGACGCTGAAAATCTGTCTTTGAAAGGACTAAAATTTTCCACTTAGAAAGAGGCTGTCATATCTATTTCCTCTTCTAAGAGCTGAGGCTTTACTATTTCTCTTTCTTAAAGGGGTCCAAAGCTAAAAGATTTTTAATAAGCTAACAGGTACTTAATGGAAAACACCAGGGAAAAATTCTGCTAAGACTTCAGTTCGGAAATCAGCATCACAGCCACCATCATGGCTGGACGTTTGAGGCAGTTGAGGTGATAATGCTGAGAGCCAGAGAGACCCAAGTCCCAGACCAGCTCTGTCACTTGTGATGGGACCTTGGGTGGTCCCTCCACTGCTGAGTCTCATGCAGTCAGGAAGACTGAACGCTAAGTGCCATACACAGCACTCTGTGGAGTAAGCAACCAAAGTGAACCATTATTGTTTGAAAAATTAAACCCCAACTTATTGAATTCATCTGTGGTTAAATTAAAAGCTAAAGCCAAGGGATGCTGGGTTCTAACAGCGGGAACCTTAAGAGACTAATGACTATTGAAGCTTTTGCATGAGGCCTGGATAATACAGCAGCCTGGGCTGGCTTCTGCCTTTGCTGAAGAGAAAAGCAGAGGATGCTGGGAGACATTCACTGGGGAGCAGGCTTGGCCAGGAGCACTAGTCACTCTTGAGGTGAAGGCCTTTCTCCTGGATTCTGTGGCCACGCTCTCCCCTCTCCCAGAGGGTGGCCTGTCAGGCAGTTCTCCCCCTGGGCGGGGCTAGCTGGAACAGACCTTTTACCTTGGGACTATCTTGCTTGTCTGCTTGTTATAGGAAATTCTGTTTATTCACTGCAGGCTTATAGGAAATTGAGCTTTGAAATATGTAATCCATTGGCACTTGGCTGTATTGATCTGGTTATAATGAGCTCAACCAGTATAAAAACTGTTTGGATCTTCTTGGAGTTAAGAAAAATTACTTCTTTTCCTTTTTGGATCAATAATGATACAAATAGAAAATATGTTTCTGGGCTGGTGGGGTGTGGCTTGGTGCAGAGTACTTGCTTATGAGTATGAGGCTCCAAATTCAATCCCCAGCCCTGGAATAAATCATCCTTAAAGCAAAGCCATGCTTCAAGGATTCCGCAGAAACCCAGAATGCCCTCTTGACACCACTGTTCCCATCCAGGAGCACTGAGGCGATGCTGGGGTGACCCTGGACAGGCAACTCCTTCAAGCTGCGCCTCTTCCTTTCTTAGGTAGAGCCGTTAAGCTTCCCTGAGGTAGCCACCCATGTAACCAGGGTAACATCATCTGTCAGCCTAATGTCTGTGCCAGGGGACACTCTGGTCAGGCGGGCTCCAGGACTCTCCATTTTCATTCAGCATGTCTGGTTCCCAGACCATTCCTGCCATATCAATGGCATTTCAGGTTAAATGAAACCCAAGCGCTGGTCCCTAGGAAAGAGAGGGGACATCTGTGTCCCTGCAGGAGCTCACCTTAACTCAGTTACTAGGAGGTCACAAGTGGGAAAGGAACCAATATGTACAATAAGCCTGTCCTTCAGGCCTATCTGGACCTTGCACTTATCATATACCACAATCCTGGGTAATGGCAGGAATTAACCTGCATCTCAGAGCTGAGGCAAGGGAGTCTGGTAAGGGAAAGGACATCTGGCCCTATTGGCCAGCCATGCAGACAGTGACTGGACTTGTGTGACCCCAAAGTCGCTCTGTCTGCATCCCACCTCCACACCTGCCAGCTACTCCTGACCTTTCCTTCTCCAGAGCTCTTTGTTCCTAGCCACAGACTCACGAACAAGTAGGAAAAATGTTGACAAGGGAAAGCTTATGTTGTTGGCGCGTGGTAATTGAGCCAGTGTTCCCAGGCAGCAGGCATATGACTCATTTCGCTAAAATCAATATCGTTACACTCATCCTCTGGGAAGTATTCAGCCAGCTGTAAATTTAACCATCCTGACTCAAAGTTAACAAGAAAAGAAGCTTGCTAACTTTCAAATCAACCTCTGTGTATCAGGAGCGGGGCCCATGTTGGCAAGTGGGCAGAGGTCTGGCAGGATGCCGGCTGAGGGCCAGGTGGGCCTCATCTGCATGCCCACCAGCATGGCTCTGGACTCACCCACAGTGCAGCTCAGCTCACAGCCTGACATCCTTCCTGTAAAACTGTGCTCAAAACTGCCCGTCAGAGGCAGCTGTGAGAAAAGAGACAGCAGAAGCAGGAGCAGGCTCCGGAGCAGACAGTAGGGCCACGTGAACGGTGGCTGCGCAGGCTAGAGGCTGCCATCATGCTTTTCCTCCCAAGCCCAGCCACTTTCAATGATCTGGACAAGACTGAATTTCTTAAAATTAGGGGGTGGGGAGCTGGCTTGCAAACCAGCTGTGTTTAGCTATAAGCAGCTTTGTTGAAACACAGAACCAACCATGCTGAAACCAAACATGCCCCGGCTGTGTTCAGCTCCAGGGTCAGTCCACAAAGGCAGCCTAACCTAAGAAGGGCCAGTTGCTCACTGGTGGCTGCTGTCCACACACAGGAGAAACATGGCTCCTGGGAGCCCATGTCAATTAATAAAATCATGCCGGGGCCTGGGTGCTGCCTTCTTCATAAGGAGGGCTGGCATGAGCTTCCCAGCTAAGGATGAGACGGGGGTTTATGGAGATGGAGAAACCCACCCTGGAGGGGAACCAATGAAAGGCTGCTTAGAGAGCTTGTAGGAGAGAGGGTCACAGAGGACAGACACATGCAGAAGGGTTAGAGGGTCTTCTGACGTGCCTAACAAAGGTGGTGGGTGGGCAGCTGTTCACTGGGCAAGACAGTACCTGAAGGACAGTGGCCAGGGATGCTCATCAGCCCAGACCCTGCTAGACCTTGCTGCGATATCACTGGGCCTCTCAAGTGGTAAACAGACAAGGATGCCAGTCTGAAGGCAGGCCTAACCCACTGAGGCCTGGGACACAGTCGGCACACACTGTTTCCTGCCTGCTCTCCAGGGGCACTAAGGACCCTAAGCAGGTTCTCCTGGAATGTGCTGGAACACTTGAGTGTGCCACAGAGCTTGAACACCTACAGAGGCCCTGGCCGCACTACAGCACTTGCTTCAAGCACCAGTGGGAGCTGGCGCCACTTGGGAGGCTTAGCCTGACACGGAGCCTTCTCCCACGGCCTCTCCTCCAAAGCCTTGCGGGCTGACAGTGCTCTTCGCCGCGGCCCTCATTTGGACACTATTCACTCTCCCTGTGCCAAGTGCTCTGGAGCTGTCAAGGCTGACACTGCTCCTACTGGAGCATAGCTGTCCACAGCTCGAGAAGCATCCTTCAGCCCGTCACTTAATCAGAGGGGTTAGGCAAGATCATCCAGGCACTCCATCCTCCCAAGGCTTGTTTTCTGCAGATGTTGAGCCACTGCCTGGAAACAGCCAAGCACCCTGCCAAGATAGTTTGTCCAGGGCAGGGAGAGGCGAGGGGAGGGCATACCAGTTCGTGCACTGGCAGGACACCTTTACCAGCCCCATAAGCCCAAGCTAGATCCAGTTGTCACCACTGGTTGGGTGACCTCAAGAAAGTCACCGAACGCTCAAAGCCTCAGTTTCTGCATCAGAGAAATGGGGATACAGATGGGGTTCTCACAGACCAGTGAAGGACTAGGCATGATGCCCAAGCAAAGGGCCTACTCCATTTACCTTCATCAGCTCAATACAGGCCTAGTAGCATGTGGGACACCAGGGCTACAGCAAGGACTTGGACGACAGACCACTTTCTTTCTCTGTGGCATCAGCCCTAGTCACAATGGGGCTGAAGACAATTCTTAGAAAAGGAATACTCATGTAGGGTGCAGTCCAGCTGGCCAATCCCTCCCACCCAACAAAAGACACAGTGGTACTGAGACAAGAGGAGGTAGTCGGGATAGTGAGCATCCCAGAAAGAAGGGCAGATGTCCCTGGCCATAACAGCCTTGAGTTCTGCAGAGGGCTGGATTGTAGAGTCTACACACCTACCCCAGACCCCAAATAGAGGGCACATGTCACTCCCTTGCCAGGAGAAGCTGCCACCCACCACCAAAGGGATCTGCAAGAGCAGCCCTCAGAGCTGAGCAAGCTCCGGTGGGGGAGGGGGGGCTCTAAGGAGACAACCAGCTAATTGGTTTGCAGGACAGGTCACGCACAAAGCCAGCGACACTCAGGGCCTGGGTGGCGTCTGCCAGTGTTCCCTGAGGCCGCCTGTGCCTAATGTAGCAGAGACGTTTGTTAGGGAGATTGTAGACGGAAACAGGAGCGCCAAAAATAATTAATCTGTGAGCAGATTTGATTAAGTGTTGATTCATGGCTGTTCCGTAAGCCAACAGCCCGTCAGAACTATAAATTAACGAGATAAAATGGTACTGGCCCTCCATATTTCAGGCCGGGTATTGACATTTTAGAATCCACAGATTTTTAACTGTATTGATTGAGGACACCAGGATAAATGGCCTTGGCGCCAAATTCCCATTAATGACAATGGGCACCGAGTGACTAATTCCCAAAGCCCTGCAGAGAGAACGCCCTGCTCGGCCTTCTCCTGGCAGGGCGCTCTAATTAGATTGAAATGAAAAAGCCAAATCACCATGGGCGGGAGAAGCAGAGAAAGAAAATGGAAGATCAGACTTGGGGAAGGGAAAGGCCAAAACTAGTCAGAGCTGGACAGAGGCCACAGGGTGCACCAGTGCTAAGACGCGGGCCTGGGAGGGGTATGCAGACATATGGTGCCCCCACCCCAGCCGCCCTCGGGAGCTTTATCACTCAGGCTAGGAGGATACAGCAGGGGATGTGAGCCAGGCCCATCCAAGCAATGGACAAAGAGACCACCAGGATGGACCCATCCTCGGGGACACATGCCTGCCAGGATACAGACAGAAATGCAAGCTATCCTCATAGGAGAGGCCTCATCTGGGGTCCAGAGGCCTTCCTGGAGGCCGAGATCCAAACCCATCAATGCTGTGCTCTTTGGGAACAAAAGACATCTAGCACACCCCAGCACAGACCCTGTACACAGTAGGTGGATAATAAGTAAGAATCCTTCAGTAGATGAGCCCCATGCAGACATCATTTCTAGCAGAGGAGGATAAAGTGCCTTCCATCGTTCCCTACCGGACAGTAACACTTAGAAGTGGGGCCATGCCTCTCTAGACCTACCCTGCACACAAGAGCCTCTTGGAGGCCTGCCAGCATGCCACCCTCCGTAATCCACCCCACCTGAAGGGTCAGCACCTCCTCTCCCACCTCTCACCCCCACTGAGCCACATGTCACATGATACTAGCTGCAGTTCCAGGTCCTCCTAGCTGGAACACAAACAGGACCATGAGGCACTGCTGTCTCAGACTCATCATCAGTCACTGACTGCCACGAGTCCCTAACTTGTCAGGCATCGGGACCCATCGCTGCTAACAGCCAGAAGGAGAGTTCTGGGAGGAGGCCAGGAAGCCAGGGCTCAGTTGGGCCGTATAGGTTAGACTCCATATTCAATAGTCCCCAGTCTCCCTTGCTGTCGCTGAGAGGCCCAACCTAGGGATGCTGCACAGAGCCTGCCTGGGAAAGCTCCTTTTGCTGGCTCCTCCCTCCTTCCCTACCTGATAGAAGATCTTCCTACGTGAAACCCCCTTGCCCAGGTGCCTCTCAGTATAAATACTGGGAAGAGCCCCTCTGAAGACTTCCCTATGGAATTTAGTTCCACCCCATGGACTGACAGGAATTCTAAACTGATGCCAATCAAAGGACACCGTGATATTTTGGTTCCAATTACACAGCAGAAGTTGATTAAAAAGCTGCCTCTTTATCCAGCCCTGCAGCTTGGGGCTGAGACAACCGTGGCTGTCCTTTGCTGACTGGCAGAGGACTGGGTCCAGTGCCTTGCAGACAGCTGCAGTGCTGTTGGTAAGTGATCTGTATACCGGTCAGGGAAACGAGTCTGCTCTGAGACCCCCACCACACCATGACGGTGGGTGGTTTGCGATCAGGACCCTCCGGAGAGGCTTTCCCAGTGACAGGGCCGACCTGGGGCAGTGGGACATCAGGACACACCTGTTTCGAGGTCTGTTAGGTGCAGGGCAAAGTCGAAGCCACCACTGAGGATGCGCCGGCCACAGGGAGACCATCGTGCAGCCCGTACGGCCTCACTGTGCACAGAGTAGGTCTGCAGGCAGCGCCCTGAGTCCACAGCATTCCACACCTGCAAGGGAAACACAGAGAGGGAGCACCAGACACTATGATGAGGGCCTGAGCTCCAGGTCAGCAGGGGGCTCCCTGGGGAACTGGGTTCCTATTATTCACATCAAAACAACAGCTGGAGTTGCTTTTCCTTTCCTCATAAAAATGTGTAGGCTTCCTTTTTCTGGGGCTAAGAAAACAGCAGTTCCCAGCTCCACTCAACCTTCACACCTGTCCTACCCACTGGCCACAGACATGTCACAGTCCTGCCCCAGTCTCCTGCAGCCTGCTACTTGCCATGGAGCGGACAGAGCACATGGCCAGACCACAGTCAAGGGATCTCTTGAAGACTGAGATCCAGACAGAGGCCAGTCACAGAGTACATCTTCTTAGGAGAGGGGTCCTTCCCCCTAACCATCATCCTGGCTTCCCATCAGGGAATGAGGCTTCCAGGAGAATGTCCAGTACACAACTGACTCCTACAAGTGGCTTACAAGCCAAGGCAGGAGAGCTTGTACAGCTGGAGAGCTACCACAGCTGGCAGGTCTGGCTCACACAGGTGTTAGGGGCTGGTTCTCCTCACTGTCACTTCAGGGTGAAGGGGACGCACCATAAACACCTCCCCTTGACACTGCATCTTGCTGGTCATGTGATAGATCTAGTGGCTCCACCTCACTGGGCCTCAGTCTCTCCCTCCACAAACTGGAAATAAGAGCATCATCGCAGATAGGAGTGAGGCTGGAGCAGAAGGCAGCTCTGCAGCAGGCCAACAGGAGGGCTGCTGGACATGCTGGGTGGGGCTTGTGGGGATGGGGGGGCTTGCAGGGATGGGAGGGCTTGCAAGAACTGGGGTTCTGAAAAGGCAAGATCCCCTGAGTATCAGCAGCACCAGGTTTTCCTGAGTAAGTTCTAGAAAAGCCCAAACAAGCACACCCACGCACTTCCACAAACCTGCTCCTAGGGCAACTCCCATTAAAGATGAGCTAACTCTACCTGCCAAGTCCTGAAGGCTCTCCAAATGCAGCCAATCTGGAGTTCTGAAAGGTTTCCTGGGAGTTTGGAAATGTCTACGCATACACAAACAAGAGGGCATGAGAAGGTCCCACAGAACGTGGGGAGGGCCCCCTCTGCTCTTTCCTTCCACGCCAGGGGTCAATAGCTAGGTCTCAAATTAAAAAGAATGAAACCAAGAGGCAGCAGTAGTTATGTTTTAAAACACAGAACTAACAGGAGGAGCCGCCAGAAGGCTGGTAAGTGCAGTGAGGATTGGCAGCGGGGCAGCAGAGCGCAGAACGTGCTGCTTCCTCAGAATTATGTACAAGTACGATGTTAATAGAAAAATTAAGTGAGCAAGTGAGCTCTGCAGGGCTCCCACAGTTAGACAGTAAGAGGCCAACACTGTGTACATAGGACAGGCTGCATTTACAAAGTGTGATGTCATTTTCTAGGACGCATGAACTACAACATCCTACTAATTAGGCAGGCTGGTATAAAACAACAAAAAATGAAAACAACAAGTGTTGGCATGGATGCAGAGAAATCAGAACCCCCTATACAGCTGGCAGGAAGGTAAGAGAGTGTAGTCATGATGGACAGCAGCTTGGTGATTCCGAGACACCTGTAGGGTTACCATGAAACCTAGCAATTCCACTTCTGAGAATAAACCCAAACATCTGGCACTGGGGTCTCAAAGTTTTGCCTATTTATATGGATAGAGGGTGGAAGTTGCCTACTTGTCCAGACAGGTGAGAGGGTAAACAAAATGCAGACCACCCACTCAAGTGGCGTGCTCTTAGACGGTGCGTCCTGACAGCGGCCACGACCTGGAGGAGCCATGCTCAGTGGGACAAGCCAGCCCCAAAAGGATGAATTCTGTTCAGTTCCCCTCACGCTGCTCCCGAGTAGTCAGAATCACAGGCAGGAAACAGAAAGGCTGCTGCCAGGAGCTGGGGGAGTGGAGTGTGGGTGAAATAAGAGGCGTCCTGGAGGTGGATGAAGCCAAGCCTGCCCAACAGTATGAACCACATCCCTAAACCTGGTTCGAGTGGTAAGGTCTGGTATAAATCACCGTGTTTTTTTAAAGACACACACACACAAACTCTTGTTTACTCACGCATTTGCAATAAGACTCCAAAAACAAGCTCAAGATGGTTGTCGCTCCTAGGGCTGCCAGGAGCTGTGAACGCTGTTCAGTATTTCCTTTGAGAGGGTGAGTGGCACGTGGGAGGAGCAGATGGGGAGGAAGAAGGCGGCTCTGAAACAATGGTGTCCAAATGTTTTCCTCGGCAAAGCTCTTCCACTTACTCATTCAACAAACACTCCTCAGTGCTTACTAGCCAGCTAGGCACTGCTCACAGGAAACAACCAAAGTCAAAACTCTTGCCTTCCAAGAGTCGGCCTTTCGGTCAGGAAGACGGGCCCTACACGAACTAGCAAAACGGAGTGTATCAGACACTAAGACTGATGCTCCAAGGTCAGCAAGAAAGGGGGTTCTAGAGTCAAGAAGGGGCTAAGGGAGTGGCCATGTTAGACCACTTTAAGGCCTGAAGGGTGAGGAAAGAGTTCTGCCTGAGTATACAGCAGCATGAAGACCAGTCTGGCCAGAGAGGGGAATAGCGTGTGGCAAGAAGGGGTGTGGTGAGTGTCTATGGGCAGTAGAACATCCGGGGTCTCCTGGGGGAAGGAGGGAGCTGACTCCAGCCTACAGGACCCCTTTAGCTGCCCTGAAGGAAGAAGATGAGGGGGCTTATGCGGGAATTCGGGACAGAGGCAGCAACAGTGGGGACGAGATCCATATGGGAGTCAGAAGCAATAGGAACCCCTTGGAGTAAAGCCAGTAGAGAGGCCGGAGAAAGGAGGACCACCTTAGGTCTGGGGCCTGAGCAGCAAGCAGAATGGCCAGCTCCAGGAGAAGCAAGGCCAGAGCTGAGCACTGAGTGAAGGAAGCAGGCCATGAGAAGGGAAGACTGGGGAAGTCCCTGCCCCATACTTTTGCATAGCACACACTCACCTCTAAACCTTTGGAGTTAGTGAGGAGGGAGAAGAAAAGGGAGAGGGTAGAAGAGATGAGAGAGAGAAAAGGCAGAAAGGCAGGGAGGAACACGGAGCAGACAGGAAACAAGGAGCACGGGAGGCATGGAAGGAAGAGGGCCGAAGAAAGCTTGGACTCCAACATGCCTGGGCCAAAAGCGCCGCACAGTGCGCTAGGATTCGATTCGCGGGCAGGGGTGTCCTGCAGGCCCTGGGTCTAAGGAGACAGACACAGAGCCGGTAAAGGTGTGATAGCCCCTCCCCCCAGGTGAAGTTGCACACCTGTCTGCTGGCGCACACTGCTGACGGCAGCCGCAGAATCGATGAGGACCAGTCAGTCCCGCCTTGCTACCAAGGGTGAAGGTGAGAGGAATCTTCCCCAATTGCTCTCCCTAATTGAATTGAATGTTCACTGTCAGGCTTTAAAGATTAATTCCCAAACACTGCCGCAGCCCGGAGTGTCTGCCTTTTTTCAACCAAGTAATTAGAGATCCCAAACTGCCTTCACAGGATTAAGGAGCTCAGTCTACTGTCGAATGTTCTGAGATGGCTCTGTATATTAACTACAATTATTAACACGGTCTGTGTGTCCAGCCAAAGCCACAGATTTGACAAGAACATGACGAGTAAAATGCAGTAGATTGGGCATCTGCACCCCGGGTACTGCTGCTTCCACAGCAGCTTTTCTGGGTCTTCAAAGACTATCCAGCACGTTGCTTCAGTCTCAGGCCACACTCTTGATGGCCCTTTGGTTTGGGTTTTGTTTTCATTGTATTTAACTTATCATCATTATTGGGAGGGGACACATGCATGCCACAGCTAACATGTGGAGGCAGAGGACAACTCGTTGACAGTTCAATTCTCTCGTTCCACCATGGGTTCCAGGAATCGAACTCAAGTGGTTGGGTTTGTGGGCAAGCACCTTTACCTACTGAGCCATCTCATAGGCCCTATGTGTGCAAACTCCTTACAAAAAAAATCATACTTTACGAAAGCGGAAAAAAAGGAAAGCCCTGTAGAGACCACTATGGGATGGTTGTTTCTTGGGTTACAAGAGAAATAAGCATGTTCCACCAAAATATATTTGTCAAAGACCAGAAAAAAAAAATCAACAGAGAGTTGCCCATATCTCCACACCTGGAGGCCATGTCACATTTCTGGGGGTGCCTGTCCTTACTGTGTGATCCAGCCTCTGGAGGTCCCCCTGCCTCACCAGCTGCTCCAGTCAGTCTTTTACACAATGGAGTATGTTGCCAGAGATGTTTCTACGGAAAGTCCTTATCAGTTGAGAGAGGCTCCCTTCTATTTACTCAACATTGTTTTAAAAAAAAAGCAAACTGTACGTATGTGTGTGAGAGAGAGAGAGAGACAGACAGACAGACAGACAGAAAGAGACAGAAAGAGATGGAGAGAGAGACAGAGACAGAGACAGAGAGAGACGGAGATCTAAGTGTGAGCACAGAAGCACATATGCCATGAGAGTTCAGAGGACAATCTTGGGGAGTTGATTCTCTCCTTCCACTATGAATTCCGGGGATCAAACTCAGTATCAGGCTTGCTTGGCAAGCTTTTTCATCTACGCTGAGTCACTGTACTGGCCCTGAAAAGTTGCTTTGTTTTTTACATATATAATCAGAAATGAATGTTAGGTATTGCCAAAATCCATCTACTTAAACGGTCTTATGGCTTCCTCTTTATAGTTAATCACTAATATTACAGTTACACCATCAAGCACTGCACTGCTAAGCTCCTATTCCTGGGACTGACCCTGCTTAGTCATGGTATGTCAAGTGGATAGCTGGATGGATTTGCTAAAGTTTTTGTCAAAAAATGTTGCCAGTTCATTAGATATTGGGTGGATGCTCACCTCTATTATGTCTTTTTCTTGCCTTGGGGTCAGGGGAACTAGTCAGGGGAGGTATCCCTCCTCTTTGACATTCCAGAACAGTTAGTGTAGCCACTGTAACATCATCCCCTGAGTGGCTTGGACAACAGACACTGGTATGGTACTGGAGGCTGGAGTTCTGAAAGGAAGGTACCAGCAGGAGCTGGGCCCCTCTGATAGTGGGCTGGCTCCTTTCTCTTATGCCTAAGCCCAGCCTCCATGTCTGCATACCAGTCTTTCTCCATGTATGCCTGCCTCCTGATCTCCCGTCTATGGCCACTAGTCACACGGCACTAGAGCCCATCCTACGCCCTCATTTTGCAACAATTACCTCTGTACAGATTCAATCTCCAAATATGGTTATGTTGTGAAATACTAGGGGCTAGGACTTTGAAAGAAAAATTGAGGGTGACAGGGGTACGTGTAATTCAACCCACAGCAAATGGATACTCGTCTTCCTTAGATGTTTGTTAGAACTCATTAGTGAAGCCATTAGGGCCTAGAGTTTTCCTTGTGGGAACAGTTTGAACTAAAAATTCAATTATTTCCATAGATATGAGATATGTTTCTTCTTGGGTAAGCTTTTATTATTAGGGTCTTCTGGGGGATTGTTCGTGTCACCCAAGTTGTGGCATTCATTAGCACACGCTGATCATGCATTACCTCTATATCCTTTTAATATCCTCCGTAGCATCTATAATTAGCATACTCTAATCATCTCTCATATTGGTAATTTGTGTCTTTTCTCTATATTCTTGATTCTAGTTAACAGTTTATAACATTCATTCATCTCAGAGAACCGCCTCCTGAGCTGGGCGTGGTGGCTGCTCCTGTGATTCCACACTCAGGAGACCCAAAGAGCATCACTGGGAGTTCAGGGTCAGCCTGGGCTGCAGAGAAAAGGAAAAGAAAAGGAAATGGGGCCAGAGAGACGGCTCAGCAGGCAAAGTGCTTGTCATGCAAGCCTGAAGCCTGATAACCTGAGTTTGATCCCCAGAACCCATGGTGGAAGGAGAAACAACTCCTGAAAACTGTCCTCTGGCCTCCATGCATGCATCATGACACACACACACACACACACACACACACACACACACACACTGGAAACTGTCCTCTGGCCTCCATGCATGCATCATGACACACACACACACACACACACACACACACACACACACACACACACACACACACACACACAGACACACTGGAAACTGTCCTCTGGCCTCCACGTGTGCATCGTGACATACACACACTCCGTGTGTCATACCTGCCACACACACAGTACATAGACTTCTAAGATTTTGTCAAGAAATGAAAAGGGCAGTTTCTCACTAGCTGGTCTTCTCTGTGGCTTCCTCTCCCTCTACTTGGGGCCCTTCTGCTCTGCCCTCCTTTATTGACTTGGCCTCAGTTGCTGGGCCTTTCCCGGTGTTAAGTGGAGGCTGAGGTCACTGAAAACTTTCCCCTAGCGACCTAAGCACTTGGTGCTGCATCAGCGTGCTTGTCTGCACACTCCCTCAGAACACTTCCTATGACAGGCGCTTCTGAGACGTTCAGCACTCTCGCGTGCTAGACCACTGAGCCACACCCCAAACTGACCTTCAGCCATAGGTAATGTGTCCAGTTTCCAAATATTAGGGAATTTTCCAGTAGTCTTCATTACTGATGTTTTTTGTCTAATCCTATCCAGGAAATCAACTGTGAATGATTTTGATATCTCTGAATTTCCCGATTCATCAGTTTCACAGCCACACCATGGTTATCTTGGTGGATATTCCACGTGTGCTTGAAAGGCATGTGCACTCTGCTGCTGCGATGCAGACAGTGGCATGGACGTCAATCAGGCCAGCTGGTGGCAGGGCTGCCCCAGTCCTCCACATCTAAACTAGTTTCCTGTCTATGTGATCTACTGATTATTGAGAAAGTGCTGGAAGTTTCCGAGCCGTTGGTGGGTTTTATGTTCATACATCCCATCAAGGCAGCTCTGCTTCGTGTGTTTTAGGGCGCTGTTATTCTGTGTGTATATAAATATCTATGTGTCTGGTGTTATGCACCTTGGGGGATGTGCTGTGATGAACTGATCCCTCCTGTTATTATAAGATGACTCTCTTTATCCCTGTAATATTTCTGCTCTGAAATCTGCTTTGCCTGATATTTATATAGCCACGCAAGCTTTCTTTTATTACTGTTAGTATTGCTTATCTTCCTCCATCCTTTCAACTTAACCTTTTTCTGTTTTTATATTTAAGGTGGGTTTCCTGCAGGCACTGTATAATTGTGTGCTGCCTTTCTATCCAACCAAACAAGCCTTGTCTTTTAAATGGAGTGTTTAGACCTTTCCACCTGCTTTTGATAAGGTTTAAATTCGTTTTGTTTACCCAATCCATTGTTTTTTCCTCATTCTCTGTGCCTCTTTTCAATCTTTTGTTATTTCATTATACTTCCCATTGTTGGGACCCATAACCATAAATCTTTCTCTGTTTGCCTTATTATTAGTCACTTTAAGGTTTACAGCACACATCTTTAATTTATCCTGACCTACTCTCAAGTCACAACACCACTTGCCTTATAAGAACAAGAAAACACTGCAACCTGTTTCCCCATCTTTCATCATGTATGTTACATCTCTACACATTATTGCATTCTGCATTTCAATTTTACTTCCAATGGTCACTTGTCATTGAAAGTAATTTTTAAATAAGAACAGAGTGTTTACATTGCCTCCAATGTACACTGGACATTCACCATCCCTGGAACAGATGGAGAATCCCACCTGGCATCAGTTTCCCTCTGCCTCACAAACTCCCTTTCCTAATGAAAGTTTCCTGTAATGCAGACTTGCTGGCAATGCATCATTTCAGCCTTTAAGTGTCTGAGAAAGTATTGTGCCTTTGTCTTTTCAAGACCTTTCTCTGGGGATTGTGAGCAAAGGTTCCTGAAATGACCTCACCTTCCAATGAGCTCTCTGCAAGGCTGGTCCACTAATAAGAACTTCGGTATCTGTGGAGAGGTTGCAATGTTAAAGACCCAGCGCCTAATCACAGTTTATCTCAGGCTACCTTTCCTGCTTTTGTGTGCAACCTAACGTCCTTGTGAGCAATGGGTGAAATCTTCTGGAATGTATTAACCTACCACTAGCTTTTGCTAACCCCAAGATTAAGAAACCATCCCAGGCCTAGAACAGAGACTCCCCTTGGCTTAACCCACCCACCACATGACATTCCACCAATGCATTTGAAAAGTGTCCTGACTTATGACTTTCTTTGCCTTGTTATTATAAAAACCCAGTCACGTGGGAACACGAATTTGGGGCAGCCTGCGTCTGTGTTCCCATGCCAGGGACATGCTCATCTTTGTCTCAATAATAAATAATAAATCTTATTTTCACCGAGGTGAGAGTTGTGTTTGGTTTTATGTTTTTTAATTCGTGTTTTCATACTTTTCTATATTTATTTATTGATTGATTTCTGTTATGTGGATGAGGGTTTGCCTGCACATATGCCTGTGCACCGCATGCATATCCGGTGCCTGAGGAGGCCAGAGAGAGCATCAGATCCCCCTGGAACTGGACTTACATGGCTGTGAGCTGCCATGTGGGCACTGGGAACCGAACTTAGATGTCCTGAAAGAATAGCCAGTGCTCTTTACTGCTGAGCCAACGCTCTAGTCTGTGAGCTGTGTCTTTGTGTTGAGAGTATCAAATTCTCACTGGCAGTGCTTGGGTTTCTCTTCTCTGCTTTATAATTGAATTTCTTCTGGTATTAACCTTTGTTCCTCTGTATACACTGTGTCTTTTTCTCCTTTTAAGATTTCTAAGGCAAGGATGCACGAGGACCTAAGTCTGAATCCCAAGAACTACTGTAAAGCTGGGTGCAGCAGTGTGTGCAACCCCAGTGTTTCCGGCCCAGTAGCCAGGCAGCCACACACAACAGTGAACAAAAGACCACATTTCAACTGTCTCAAACAAGAGGATAGGTGAGATCCAACACCTGAGATTGTCCTCTGACCTCTACATGTGTACCATAGTGTGTGCGTATACACACACACACACACACACACACACACACACACACACACACAATTTTTTTGGGGTGGTGATAAGGGCTGTCCCTGAACCTGCTACGTACCAAGCTGGCCTTAAACTCAATGGTCTGACTGCCTCTGCCTTCTGAGTGCTGCAATAAACTTTTTTTTTTTAATAAAAAGATTTTTCCAGCCATGTGTGATGATGTACACTTGCAACCCCAGTACTTGGGAAGCTGAGGCAGGAGGATCTCCAGTTCAAGGTCAACCTGGGCTACACATGAGAACCTGTCTCATTCTCTACATTTGGTCCTTATTTTTAAACATTTTTTTCTCTGAGAACATTCATTTCATGCATATTAGGAGACTGAGGTTGTCCCAGGGCTCAATGATGCTTGTGTGTTCAATCTGCATGTTACTCTGGTAGGCCGTTACGGTCCTCAAGTCTATAAACGGTTCCGGCTATAATTCCAGTAGTCTCCTGCAATATGCTTTTTGTTGAAAACGGTTTCCATCTCTAGAAGTTCAAGTTTATTTACACTGTTTTATTCATTGTTAACCAGGGCAATGTGGCAGTCAGAGGGCCACTTGTAGGAGTTGGCTACCATGTGGGTCCCAGGTTGTCAAGCTTGGTGACAAGCACTAACCACTAAGCCACCTTGCTGGTCCTGGGTGCTGTCGCCCACGTGTCTCTTGTCTTCTGGAACAGCGGAGTATGTCACCAAGGTTCGCTGTGTGCTATTCCTCTGCAGCACTTCTGCGTCTGGACCTCTGTAGAGCTTTCCTCTTGTTTCCCTCCTCTGAGTGCCTTGTACTCCTTCCTCGGTGCTGGGCAGAATGAGTCTCTGTCTTCCTATAAAGATCTTTAGGATTGTTCTGGAACATAGTTAAATTCTTGGAGACAGCAGGCTCTGCACCAGTACAGTTCTCTAGTCCACCACTCCCCCAGATGCCAACAGGAAGTTGACTCCCAACCCACCTCAGCCACTTGGGGACATCACAGGACCAGGGTTTCTCCTCCTTTGCTAACCTGGAAAGTCTCCAAGGCAACAACAGAGACAACTGGGCGTTTGTCTTGCTTGCCTGCACTGCCCATGTTCCTGAAAACCACTGCACTGTACACTTTGTTGAATACTGGGCTAGAAACCTGGTCTCCATTCCTCATCAACCAGGAGCACCGATCTCCGTAAGAAACTCAGAAACTGGGCCAACAAGATGGCTCAGCAGGTAAAGGTGCTTGCTGCCAAGCCTGTTTGATTAAAGTTTGATTCCCAGAACTCACATGGTGGAGGAAAGAACTGACTCCTTCAAGTTGCCCTCTGGTCCCCACATGTGCACCATAATGTGAGTGAGCATATGCATGCATACACACATGTGCGCAAGCACACACACACACACACACACACACACAAGCAATTCCTAAAAAGTTTTGAGATACTTGGAAACCACTGCCATTGTCCAGCTGTCCCTTCTGCCTGGTGAGTCATTACTCCTTCCGGACCTAACCCCACTGTGATCAGAACTCCTCTGACTTACGCCAACCTCAACAAAGTAGGGTTAAAACTGGGAAGCGCGTGTGCTCTGCACTCCTGTAGAGGAGTCAGTGTCGGAGCCCACGAGATCGCTCTGGCCTGCTTTTGCAGGCTTGTCTAGTTCCTACAACCAACTGCTTGGGGTAGGGTGTTAGGACTCCAGTGGCAACTGTGGATTTGTTCTGACTCTCCTTCTGTGAAAACTGCTCTCAAATACCTGGACATCCTGCTGTCTGGTGCACACACGTGCCTGATGATGCCACCCTTCCTGGGAAGTCTGCCCTTCCACCACCCTGCATCAGCAGGCTCTCCTCCAGTGACAGCCTCTTCCTGGTCAGCCTTGCCCTCCTCATCATGCCCACTGTCTGGGAACAGTCTGTTTCTTTCTTTAGTCTGTCTCCCCTGGCCCTGGTTCTCCCTCGCCTGCCAGAGCTGTACCACTTCTCAACAGCACAGTTTCCTCTTCTTCCTAATGCACTTTTAAAAAGATTTTTTGAAACATGTATGGGTGCTTTGCCTACATGAATGTCTGTGTAACACAGAGGCCAGAAGAGGATGGTAAATCCCTTGGAGCCAGAGTTACAGACGGGTGTGAGCTGCCATGTGTGTACTGGGAATCGAACCCAGGTCCTCTACAAGTGCAGCTGGTGCTCTTAACCACTGAGCCATACCTGGTCTAACTTTTTAATCCATTCTAGCAATCTCTTTTCATTGTCTCATTTACTTCATTTAATGTAGTTGTTGATGGAGTCAGATTTCTATTTGCTATTTGTTTTCTTTTTACCGCTCTTTTTATTCTTACCTTTCTCCTCTAGTGCCTTTTTAAAAATAACTGAATATTTTGTAATTCCATTTTACTTAGCTCCTGGCCTTTAGCTATCTCTTTACATTATCTCTTTAGTGGTTGCTCTGGGGATTATAATATACATCCTTAATGTCTTGTCACCTTCTTGCAAATAAGATTGTGCCGTTCCCAAACACAGTGCAGAACTTTAACTCGCTTCCACTAAGCCCACCGTTCACCCTGGAGCATCATGTATTGTATTGATATGTGCCATAAACCACATAATGCAGCACTGTCTGCCTTCAACAGTTATGTGTGTTTTTAATTTAAGGTGAAATTATCTTTCAGACAACCACACGAACATTCCCGCTCTTGTGTCCTCCAGTCCTTGCTGCATCCTGACTGCCGTCACCCACCTGCACCCTGAAGAGCTTCTAACACCGAAGGCAGTGAATTCTCAGAGTCTTCATTTACCCAACACACATTAATCTCACCTTCATTCATGAAGGACACTGAACCACAGCTAGGCAATTCGGAAGTTCAATCAGCACTCTAGAGGCACTATCCAGTCTCCAGACACCACAGCTAGGCAGGGGCACTATCCCAGTCTCCGGACACCACAGCTAGGCAGGGGCACTATCCCAGTCTCTGGACACCATTGTTTCTGGTGAGGGGTCAGAGGATTTCTACCACAACTCTCCTTGGGTGAGAGTCATTTTTCTCTGAGATCAAGATTTTCACTTTAACCTACAGAAACCTGAGTGTGATGTACCCTGGTGAGGTTCTCCTTGTGCCTGTCCTGTTTGGGATTTGCACTGAATTGTTTTTCTTTTCTATTAACAGACTTGAGAAATATCCTGACACTTCATACTCGAGGTATGTTTTTTTCTTCCTCATCATCTGAAGCTTCCACTGCTCACATAATCGATATTACAGCACTGTCCACAAGTCCCTGGGCACCTGCTCTTTCTCTCCTCCATTTCCCCCTTGGTTTTTAGTCTGCACAGGTTCCAATGCCCATCTTCCCGTCGTCTCCACTCTCCTGCATGGCCCAGGGGTGCCATCCTGACTTCAGACACTATTGTTCCATGCTGGTATTTCTTACTCATAGGTTTGATTTCTCTGCTAAGGGTTCCTATAGTTATTTATTGGAGGTGGTTTCCTTTATGTCCCTGCACATATCTATGATGGCTACTTGAAAATACTTGTCGGCTAATTTCAGTACCTGGGCCATCATGGGAATACGACTGTTTTGGAATTTCCATCCCTGCTTTGAGGTTGCTGTGGCTGTCCCTAACCCCGCCCTCTGCCAAGTCAGCCACATTGCAGTTCTTTTACCAACTTTTTGGCACTGGGCCTGCCCACAGGTGAGAGCACACCAACGCAGGAAACCAGTGCCATCTTCCGTCTACTTCCTGCCTGCTTTTGTGTCCCAGGGGACATCATGACTGCACACTGTTGACAGTTACCAGTGATGAGAGGGACAGTCCAGCAGGTACCCTGCTTCACTGGCCAAAGCCAGGCCTAAGTTCCAGTTTTAAGCCTGTGTTTTACTCTGGAGAGTGCTGGCACTCAGTCAGCACTTTACCTAGTTCACTGGCCCTCACACCTACTCCGCACATACTCCAGTATCTCATTACTTAAGGAAACATCTTCTCCACACCCTAAAAAAATATTTTGGACAGTTGGGGAATAGAGGTATTATTTTCTGGGGTGCATCATTACATCACAGATAGCAAGAAGGCTCATGGGAAGGCACAAATGGTTATCCACTTCAGGCACAAGAGTGGGACTAGACTGCAGTAAGTCCTGTCTCCTCCACTGTACAAACGAGAACACTGAGGCACATACTCTCTCTACTCTCCTACAGCTTGGGAAGACTGCAGGGCGCTTCTAACTTACTTGGGCAATCTCATGTGAGTTCCTAAGGGCAGAGTACCCCAGCCGCTACCTGGGTGACAAGGATCTCACATTTGCTCACACAGCAAGAACAAGATCAGTGTCTTCTTACACCAGCCTCCTACCCACTTCCTAAAATGTCCTGGATGCTACAAGATGCAAGGTCTCCCAGAGTATGGGCTGAGGAGAAACTTGACTAGAATGTGTAAGTACTGGAGCATCCATTACACAGAGAATTCCAAGCACTTACTCTCTCTATTCAACAGCATCAGAACAAAGGACAGAGTTTTAAATGTCAACAGAAGATGTAAAGGGCAAAGGAGAGAGAGACAAACAGAACATGCCAGAGTGGGAGGTGAGGTGTGGGGAGATCAACAAGGACACCTGCTTGAGAGTGGCCTGCAGGGTCCCCAGCAGGTGACGTGGGGGAACACAGTAGTATTGGGAGTCCCCTTTCCTAAAGCCCTGCATCTTGAACCTTCTTCTGAGAGGAAAAAAAAAACTGTCTTGCTTACCACTTCCCAGTGACATCGATGTTTTGAGCAGGAATGCTTAGAATGCCTTTAGGGACTGACTTCACCAGAATTAACTAGGTCCTTACCAGAGCCTCAAGGAATAAGTGTCATCCACTCCCCCTGCCCAGAGATGGAAAGAGTTCAGGAGACGGTGTTGGCTGTACACAATTAAGAATGTGTTTAATACCAGAATTATATATATTTAAGGATGGGTGAGAAGGAGCAGGGCATGGAGGTGCACATTTGTAATCCTAGCAGCAGGGAGCTAAGAACTGAGTTCAAAGCTGGCCTGGTCTATACAGGAAGATAACATATTGAACAAAAAGGTAAAAGTAGGAAATATTTTCCTGCAATTAAAATTTGTGGGATGCAACAATGTGTTGGCGTGCACCTTCATCCCAGTCTATGGCCTGCAGCAAGCAAAGAGTCTTGAGCTGAAACCCATTCCATCTCTCCCTGCTGAAAACTCTTGAGAGGTTCTCATCACATGCCAAAAATCCCTGTCAGGTGTCCTGACATAGAGTCCCCACCCCCTGCCGATCCCTGCCTCCCATGACCAACTTCCACACCAGGCCACCTTCTCCAGCCATGTTCTTTGTACCCTCCTGCCCCTCACTTGAAGTACATCTCTCCTGCTCTGCCTGATTGATCCCAACCCCTTCCTCACTTCAGGTGAGACACTTCTTCCTCCAGAAAGCCCTCCTAATCTCCCCAGGCCAGGTGAAGACCCAACCCATGTTTCCATGGCACCTAAGGCTTTCATGGCTATGTGCTCCCCTCCTCTCCCCCAGGCTGAGGTAAGAGCATGCAGTGAGCCTGCTCTACATTCTGCTTCTCACACCACCTCCAGTGTGTCACCTGTAACATCTCTGGATTAAGAAGAAATGCATGCATTGTTATGAGGACCCTCACTGCACCTCACAGACTATGGTTTAGACTCCCATGAGCCACACTGCCGGGCACTTACCCAGCTAATGGAATCCACAGGATCCCTCTTACCCTCTGATATGGCTGTGACCGGGCCACTTTATAGATGAAGGGCCACAGACTCTCAGTGGAAGGCATTTGTCCAAGTTGTACAGTGCGCTAGGAGGAGGCCAGGGCATGTGGACAGAGTACTCGTGCTTCTCACCTGGGAGGCCTCCACTGTGTCCACAGTTGGGCAACTGAGAAAGTGTAGAAAGGAGACTTTAGAGGGTGACACTGGGTCTAACCCTCACATTCAAACACAGGCAAGAGCTCGAGCCTGCTAGCAGTTTCAACCCGGCATGCTTCTGTGCCTGCTGTTCTTTCTGGGGATCCCACTGAATACAAAATTGTCATCCTGCTTCCACTGCTTAACGGCTTCCAGTGTTCATAAAACCCCATTTTCAAAGGTGTTGTTCCTCATCAATTCCGGAATCGGAGAGCACAGCTATGGCGGGAGCCTTGGACTTGACCATTTTCCCCTGGTGCCAACAGCTACATGCACACAGCAAGAGGATGGAATGGCCTGATTTGGCATGGTGGGAAGGAGTAAATTGCTTGAGTCTGTGAAATACATTACCTCAATCTCACAAATGGTTTCTGAAAATCATTAGGCTGCAGAAACATCCTCTGCAAGGCCCGCTTCTGCTGCCTTCCCCACCCGCTCAGAGCCACCCAGCCACTGCTTCAATTCAGAGTGCTCAAGCCTGGGTGTAGCAGGCGGAGGCTCTAGCCTGGGGTTACCCACAGCCTGGACGGCAACAGGATGTCCACAGCTACCTAGTAGCAGCAAGAGAGAGAGAGAGAGAGAGAGAGAGAGAGAGAGAGAGAGAGAGAGAGAGAGAGAGAGCGCAAGCGAGCCTGGGACCCCCACCTCACACACATGTGGTGACCCACATGCCACTACCCATGCACTGCAGTCCATACACTTGACCTGTCCACACACCATGACCATACACCTCCTCCACAGGTGTATGCCACCTGCCTAGAACAATCTTCAAAGACTCCCTGGCTATACAGGGTTACAGGTCCCTCATCCATCTGTTCCTGAGAAACAGTCTCCAAGTCTACAGGGATAGTTGGGAACTAGCTGAATGGCTTCCAGCTCACCCAACACGAGGCAGTACAAAGCTCATGCCCAGGCCTGGGATTCCTTCGGGATAAACATGTATTGGACCCTCACAAAGAGTTCTATGTACACATCAGCTGGTGTCACCACGATGTGAAAGTGTAGAATACATCTGTATGCTTATGTGGCTTCAGTGAACACAGATTTATTCTTCCCATAAAAAGTTCAGCCAGTGACCTAAAGGACTAGGCTTGGTCACGGGATGGGTGACACGTTCAAGGCACCTATGCTCGTGGATTTCTGTGGTTTTGCAACCTGCAACTGGCAGGGGCAGTGTGGCTTGAGTGCAATGTGTAGGAGCTCCCCCTGAGTTATGCCAGGGCAACAAGATCTCACATGTGAAGGCAGAGCAGCCCTTGCAAAGTGGTGTGAGCAACCCCTGCACAACTGAGGAGGTCGTGTTGTCCATCATTTACTCTTAACCAGAGCTTTCATGTTCGCCTGTGCGTATGTGTACACAGATGGACATGTCACAGCACACTGTTTGGAGGTCAGAAGACTGCTTGCCGGAATCAGTTCTCGCCTTCCATCATGTGGGTTCTAAGGACTGAACTCAGGCCATCAATCTTGGTAGCAGGCACCTTCACCTGCTTCGCCATCACCTTGTTGGACCCCAGATTTTTTACAACAGGAAAAGAGCCTGTTAAAAACTACTGCTTGGGCTGGAGAGATGGCTCAGAGGTTAAGAGCACTGGCTACTCTTCCACAGGTCCTGAGTTCAATTCCCAGCAACCACATGGTGGCTCACAACCACCTAGAATGAGATCTGGTGCTCTCTTCTGGCCTGCAGGCATACATGGAGGAAGAACACTGTATATAATAAATAAATAAATAAATAAATAAATAAATAAATAAATAAATAAATAAATAAATAAATAAATAAATCTTAAAAAAAAAAAAACTACTGCTGCTGGGTAGTTTTTAGGCCGCTGTTTAGAAACACTGTAAGAAACACCAGCAGCACTGTGTTTCTTACCAGTGGTAGGAACTCACTCATCAGTAGATTCTGGTCCCCAGCACTGACCAGTTCTGGTTGCAGCTGTCGCTTCCAAATGCCCCCAGAAGCCCAGGAGCAATGGCTCACAGTGCCCACTGGCTTCTCCAGATTCTGGTGGCCTTGCAGCTAGCTACCCCATCCCACCCAATAAGGGGGAAGGCAGGATGCAAGACTTTAACAGCTAACAGAAGGTTTTGATTGTTCTTAGAGCCTCCTTATCATTTACCTGGATGACCAACTTGGAACCCTTTCCCTTCCCTTGGTCTCACCCAGGCCCACCTCATGCCATCACAGAGGGGCAATGCTGAGTCGGGACCATGGAGTTATGGACCCCAGCTGCACCCACCATCCACAGTAGAAGGTAGTTCTGCCAAAGTGCTAATACTCAGCTAAGCCTTCAGTTTGCCTCAAAAGTAAAGGTATTTTTTAAATAAATAAATAAGTCTGGGGATATATTGCTCGGTATGCTTAAGATTCCAGGTTTAGAGCCGGGCGTGGTGGCGCACGCCTTTAATCCCAGCACTCGGGAGGCAGAGCCAGGCGGATCTCTGTGAGTTCGAGGCCAGCCTGGTCTACCAAGTGAGCTCCAGGAAAGGCGCAAAGCTATACAGAGAAACCCTGTCTCGAAAAAACCAAAAAAAAAAAAAAAAAAAAAAAAAAAAAAAAAAAAAAAAAAAAGATTCCAGGTTTAATACTCCGTGTGTGTGTGTGTGTGTGTGTGTGTGTGTGTGTGTGTGTGTGTTTAGAGGTTTCAACCTCTTGTGAAGCCACTGTGGCACACATCACAGACAAAAGAACAAAGCTGAGTCTCTGAGGCAAAATGTTATTAGCACCTTGAAGGAGTTCCATATCATTTTTCTTGCAGTAAACATGCAAATCTGGCATTCAAAACAGCCTAAGTTGCTTTATTCTGTGCTTATTTGCATGACTTTTAATGGCAAACAGTAATAAAGTGTAACCGAATCCTCTAATCCTGAATGCGTCAGCCTTTGCTGCAGGGAAACGCACTGATAATAGACTTCAAAGTCTCTAGGGGGACTGGTAGGGCAGAGCTTGGAGATGGCTAGAAGACATGAACAGTGCCAGAGGCCCCTGGGGACACAGGACAGCAGAGAGGACACAGGAGCCTGCGTCTGACAGTCTGCTCTGACCCCCTGCCCCATGAGGCCTGGGGAAATGGCCACCCCTCGGAACCTCCATTCCCGCAGGCAGACAGGGTGTTCTGTTCCCAGGGCCGCGGGGGCACTTGAGCACATTACGGCAGTGACGACGACGATGATGGCAAAAGCACCACAGAAGCCATAATTAGCTCTTGGCTCTTTCCCAGCCTTCCCTGCCTGCTGCCAAAATCTGTGTTGGTATACACAGGGCTATGGGCCAAAAAGCATGGCAGGGAGGGGGGATGGGGTGTCTCGTGCTTCCTTTAAAGCGGGGCCACCAGCATGAGGGAGTGTACATATGTCCTTGGTTTAGACCCAGAGCCCCAATACCAAAGCCCCAACAGAAGGCCAGTTTAAGCTAGATGTGGCAGACCTCCAGACATGTGCAAGAAAGGTGGATACTCTACTCAGGCCTTGCCTGGGATGGGCACCAAGTGCTTTTTACCACATGCTTAAAAGGTATTTGTCCTGCCCTTCTCTGGGGGCAGTTCTCCTGATGAGCTCATCATAGGCACACCCCCAAGCTGACCAGAAGGGAACCACTACTTTCAAAGGATCAGTACTGCCACCAGCCAGAGCCCTGAGGCTCTCTTTCCATGTGCTCAAAATTTATCAAGACATACTATGATGGGCCTGACAGGCAATCCCAGCTAGGGGTGGAGGCAGGGTGTCTTCTTCCTGGGGACCACATCTTTGTGGTAACCAGGGGGCCAAGAGAGCCATGGACCAGGTAGGCCCAGGCTTTTGTTCTGGAGGTTCACCCCAGGAGCCGCAGTTTCTGGGAAGCAGGTAACTTCACTGCTCGAGGTGGCCAGGAGGATGAGTGTGCACAGAGAGCTTTGCCCCATTATTACTCATGCGCCATTCAGTAAGCAGATATTCCTCACGCCTTCCACAGGCCCTCGCTTCACATCAGCCTGCAGCACTCCCAATTAATGAGAGAACAAATTAAACTGTCATTACTTTGGTTTAATTCTGTAATTAAAGAACTTCAAGAGGCGACAGGCTCTAAATAATGCATGCTTTTGTCAGAGGAATGTGGAGTTCTGGGCAGAGGGAAAATAAATAAATAAAGGGAGGAAGCTTTAGGGAGAGGGAGAAAGCAAAAAGATGAGGTGCGAGCAATGATGTTTATCCCCAAACATCGGAGGAACAACCTAGCGACAGCTGAAGGACTCAATTTGTTTTTGAATTAAGGCTTCAGCTCTCAGGAAAGCGGGGGAACGTGTGGCCCCTCCCCTCGGCGCATCTGCCATCAACAGGAATGGCGTCGGGAGTAATTCAATCGGTGGCTTTTCCAGTTGACGAGGCAAAGCAGAGCAGTCATTCTGACATCTGCTTCTTGTGACTCTCCTTTTTATGTCAGATCAGGGGAAAGAGAAATAAAAAAAAGGGGGAACGCATGTGGCACGTAAATTTTTTTAAATGTGTGTCCCTCATCCAGCAGATCACGCAGCTGCCACATGCTACAAACCTAATGAGGCTGTTACATGCAGCTGGGGAGAGAGACTGGCTGGACAGGATTCAAATCCAGCTCAGGGCACCCTGCCCCAGGCAAGAAGATACTCCACTGAGCACAGCCAGCCTCCAAGTCCCCCACCTTTGTGGGACCAGGACTCAAGGAGACAAGCTGCAGGGGGCATGCCTGTGCCCTGGTACACAGTGCAGGAGGCCTGAATTAGGAGCCAGCACCCAGGCCTGCAACCCCAAATTAAATAAGTTACTGGGATGTTTTCTTCTTGTCAAGCATTAATGTTTTCATAAATCCCATCCACAGTATAATTGCTGTGTCCTGATTCTCTGAATCACATAAAGAAACGGTATTCAGACACAGCCTCCGTTTATGTTTCTATTAGCCACAGAACCCGAAGGATGAAACATTAAATGGGACTTTTGTTTCCCCTGCTCTATCTCCAAGTTCCAAGAACAGTTTGGAAGTTTCCCTGAAAAGGCTGGCAGTGTGTTTAGTACACAGAAAAGCGGCTGCTTTACCAACTGCACTTTTATCTAATTACTGCCCCAGCAACATCCATCCTGCCAGCCATGGGATTAAGAAGCAAAAGGAATTAAGCTGACGGGAAAGGCGCTGAGCAACAGGTTGAAGGGAGGGGTGGATCTAACTTCAAGACCGTGCTGTTAGGGCAGCAGAGATGGGTCAGTCTACACAGGTTGCACATGAAGTTACGGGGATATGAACACACTCTTGAAATACTGAAGGCGTTCTGATTCACACTGCAAAATGTGGCACTTTCCCCCTGCCAGCCTGGAAGGCCCAGCCTCTGGCTCACCGTCACCTACCCAGTACCTATTAGACTGTCAGGCATCCACAGCAAATGCTTACTGAACCCTGGCTTAGTGGCTGGGTGAATGAAGTATTTGGCAGTGTGAGGAGCCCACGGTGGTCACCTGGCTGGGAACATGCAGACTCAAGGCCCCTGAGTTGTAAAGGAGAGCTCAGATTACACAACAAAGGAATTTCCTCCTGCCCCCTGCACAGGCAACAGGGAACCCAGGAGCAGCAGCTCTGCCTCTGCAGCAGCTCTGCCTCTGCAGCAGGGACCTGCACTCTGCCCTGAAAGAGAAACTTTCTTAGCAATAAACGAGGAAACTGAGGAACGGACCTCAACAGAACAGGAATTATATGCCACAAACCTAAAGCCAACAGCATACTGAATTGAGAAAAGCTGAATTTGCTCTCAAAATTGGGAGTAAGACAAGAGAGAGAGAGAAAGGAAGGAAGGAAGGAAGGAAGGAAGGAAGGAAGGAAGGAAGGAAGGAAGGAAGGAAGGAAGGAAGGAAGGAAGGAAGGAAGGAAGGAAGAAAGAAAGAAAGAAAGAAAGAAAGAAAGAAAGAAAGAAAGAAAGAAAGAAAGAAAGAAAGAAAGAAAGAAAATGGATACAAACCAGAAAGGAAGAAGTCAAAGGGTCTCAGTTTGCAGACATTATCCTATACTTAAAATGACCCTGAAGATGCCACCAGGAACTCTTAGATCTGATAGATTTCAGCAGAGTAGTAGGATAAAAATCAATACACATTATCAGTGGTTTTCTATACACCAACAACAAATATGCTGAAAAAGAAACTGGTAAATACATTTTAAAAACTGCTCAGCATCCTTATCCATGAGGAAAATGCTAATTAAAACAGCTCTGTGATTCCCTAGGTAACAATGGCTAAAATCAAGCAAACAGACAAATGCTTGCAAAGATGTGGGGGATTACTCACTGCTGGCGAGGGTATGAACTGGTACATTCTCTATAGAATCAGTATGAAGGTTACTCCAAACCCGAAGACTAGAACTTCGGTATGACCCAGCTAACCACACCTGGTTCTATCCCCAAAGGAGTCTACATCAGAATACCACAGAGATATCTGCATACCCATGTTCACGGCAGAACTGCTCACACCAGTGAGGACAGGAAAGTAGCCTTTATGCCATCAATAGACATCAATGAATAAAGAAAACGGATGTTAAAGCGCCTGTACACAGCAGGGGGGCCTGAGTTTAGATCCCAGGACCATATACAGTAAGTAGCAAGTTTCTGTAAGCCCAGCTCTCTTGGTGAGATAGGAGTCCCATACAGAAGAACCCCAGGAGTTCATGTGCCAACTAAACTGGTGTACAGAGAGACCCTGACTCAGATAAAGTGGAAGACAAAGACTGACACCCCCCCAGCAAATGCACAACAGCATGCACAAGTCTGCACATATGCACACACTAACATACATTACACACATACAAAAAGTTTTAAAAAGGTGTGTGTGTGTGTGTGTGTGTGTGTGTGTGTGTGTGTGCATATGCACACACAATGGAGTTTTACCCATCTGTAAAGAAGAATGAAATGGCCAGGTGTACTAGTGTTCTCCTTTATCCCAGCACTCGGGAGGCAGAGGCAGGCAGATCTCTGATGAGGCCAGCCTGGTCAACACTGTGAGTTCCAGAACAGCCAGGGCTACATAGTGAGACCCTGTCTCAAAAGGGAAATGAAATTTGGTCACTTACAGGTAAATGGACAGAACTGGGGATTCATCACATTAGGTAAAATTGGCTAAAATCAGAAAGTCAGATCTTGCATGTTTTCTCATATATAAAATCTAGGTTAAAATAAGAAAGTAGGAAGAGGCCCTGTGGGGGAGGGGGATCTGAAGGGAGGGAGAATGGAAACAAGTGAGCATGGTCAGCAAGGAGATGGATGCTGCATGTCTGCTCTTATGTGGAAACTACTTTCTAATTGTTTGGGTTGAGTTGGGATGGTTTTTGTTTTTGTTTTGTTTTGTTTTTTTGTTTTGGTTTGGTTTTTGGTTTTGGTGTTTGGCTTTTTTTGAGACAAAGTCTCACTATATAGTCCTGGCTGGCCTGGAACCTCCTATATAGATCAG
Source organism: Peromyscus maniculatus bairdii (assembly GCF_049852395.1). NCBI lineage: Eukaryota > Metazoa > Chordata > Mammalia > Rodentia > Cricetidae > Peromyscus > Peromyscus maniculatus. The sequence continues at coordinate 80,868,512 of NC_134865.1, read as the reverse complement.
GCTGGTTTGGAAAATACTGAGATCCACCTGTTTCTGCCTCCCAAGTGCTGGAATTAAAAGAGCACCTGAAATGTGTGGGGGTGGTGAGAAAAGCAAAAGGGGACCTTTAGGGGGAAAGGACCCAGAGAGAAGGAAATAAAATTAGGTAAATGGGGGAGGGATTATATATGAGCTCGTATAATCATATACATATATAAAATATAATGAAATCCATTCTTTTATACATTAACCAAAAATGATTCTTTGCACTTGGCCTCCTGCACCGGTTCCCTGTCCACTCAGTCTGACAGGCCTATCCTGCCCCAATAAGAGCATGTGACCACTCCCATCCAAATCTTCCTGTGGCCCACTCTGCCATTACGGATCCCAACCCCATACCTTAGAATGTGGCACACAGTAGGAACTCTGTTAACTAAGTGATGACTGAATGGGTCATTGAACAGAGTGCCTCCTATGTGTCCATGATGGTGATGCCAGAATGTTCTGGAAAACAAGCCGGAAAGCAGAATCTTGTCTCTGGCCTGGTTTCAAGACCAAATCAGGCAGGGCTCTGTCTGCCTTGGCTGATTAAAGAGATGAACAGGAAGTAAACACAGGCTGTTTATTGGCCCCACACCGAGTCCTCTCGAAATGCCAGGGACCCAGTACTTTGACACAAATTCAGCAACAGCATCTTTAATCATTTCAGGGTTAATAAAAAATGTCAATTACGTTTGTCATCATGGTTATCCTGGGGGAACAATCCCAGCACAGACAATCTCTGGCCAAATGACAGCCTGGTCTGTTTGTCACACATCCCTCCAGCTGCCTCACTGATGAATTAATCGAGTTGGTTCCCTCCCCTTGGCCTGTCCGTTCATAAATAATCAGAAGTAATACGGATCTCCCAAATAAGCCTGACCTGCGGATTGCCGCTCTGACCATTCCTAAATAAGAGAAGGGAATGAAAACTAGGGGCAAGGCTCTAAGTCCATCCAAAGATGTGACACCTGCTTGGGAAGGGTGTTAAGTGAGGCAGCAGGGGCAGCCAGGCTCCCCACAGGGGCAGGATCCTGTCTTTGCAGTGATGCCCCTCTCCCTTGGAGCTCAGCACAAGTCCTCACAGGACTCCTCCTCTGCAGCAGGCTCACCAGCCTCTCCCTGCTCCCACCCCAGTCCCATTATGGGGCCCCATTCTACAGCCAACGCAAAAAAGGAGCTCAGAACAGGCTGCAGAGGCAAAGCCTCTCGGGGACTCAAAGCCAGGTGTCTAGCGCCACCCCGCTGCCCGCAGCCAGAGGGCTCTGAGCAGCTGCCTGTCTACGTTGGAGGAGGAGGTGTTTGCAATCAAGGGATCCTTGAGAGCTCGCTCTGGCAGGAACAAAGGCACCAGGAGGACACTGCCTAAGACAAACTGCCCTCAACATACAGAGGGAAACGGAGTGGAGGGGGGAAGGGGAACGACACTACCTTCTACCCCCCAGCTACTTCAAACACTGAAATCAGAAACCCTGCCTCAATTAAACACTCTATCAACGAACAGCTTGACATGAGCATGCAGCATCAGGGCCTTTCATGGGACAGCTTTCCACGTGTGTCTCTTCACAAGGAGTCCTCTTTCCTTGACATGGGGATTAGAGCCCTGGGGCAATCTTATCACCTTCCCCTCGGCACCTGAGAACACTCTGGCTCTGTCCCAGTTAGTACAGATGCTTTACCAAGTCCTCAAATATTTGAGTCATTTGTATTTTCAGAGAGAACATGAACGGCATGAGGAATCCACAACTATTCCCAGAGCTGATGCTAACACTGCGGCAATTCAAAGGGTTAAGCTAAGCATAACTCCTCAGAGATCACTGTTAGCCTCCTTGCTTTGCTGTCACATAAAAAGTGTCCACCCCCACACAGCAATTGGGAGATGCCAACTGTCCTTCCAGAGAGTTCTGTTGCTAGTGAGAAACCCAGATGACACACTGCTTCCACAGCCCAGCAGTCATTAGGTTTGCGAGCTCACTTTCATGAGGCAGGCAAACCTTTATTCTGACAGCTTCCCTCAACTGTTGGCAGTTTTATCTCCCTCCTTAAATAGTAAGATCTCTTGAATGACTACTATGAGTGGAGTATACTGTGCCAGGCTGCCCTTCACAAAATGCCATCACCCATCCCTTTTGGCAGTCAGCCATATGATGCACAGGGCTGAGGTGGGATCAGTGGACAGATCTGGCCAGCCAGGGATGCCCAGACAGAGCCCTCCATGCTCTGAGTGCCTGCCTGGATCAAGGCATGGCATCCGTGCCTCATGTATGTTGCCTATAACCAGCAGCCACCTACGATGGTATAGTGCCATTCATTCACCAACAAGGGCAGTAAAGGTCAAGAGGAGAAATGCCACCTGCCTAGGACACAGTCAGAAAGTGCCCAAGGAACAAACCTAGCTCTGGTCCACTGTTCCACACCACACTGCCAGGCTGTCTCACAGGAAGGTAATCTGGTCATGAGCCAGAAAAAAGCACAGGCCCTGAGAGAGGTTCTAGAAGGAAGCACAATTTGGAAGACAGACTATTCTGAACTCAAATTTCAACTCTGCCCATCACCAGCTGTGTGAGCCTGAGCCTCATACTACACCTCTCTGAGTCTTCCTTTTCTCAGAAGCAAGACAGAGAAACATAAGGAACTTTCTGGGTGTCTGAGAAGACTGAAAAAGGCTACGCAGGATGCACAGCCACTGAAGCCTTCTTAGTCAACTGTGATGAAACCAGCTTCAGAAGAATGGGCTCCAGTCAGACCCACTTCCAATCCCACCCTCTGGACCCGCCAACTGGAAGGCAGTGGATATGGGGGTAACCCTGCAGGCCCTCGCCCAGCTTAGCTCCCCACAGCCACGGGGCAGTGCAAGGGTTAAGGAGCTGGTGTCTGGCACAGAGTGGGTGTTCAATAAAAGCTCATTCAATTCAATTTGACTTAATTAAAAAACCTTACTCATAGCCCCGGGAAGGGTAGGAACACAGAGGGCTAAAACTCCAAGCTGAAATCCATTTGAAGCTATAAATCCCATGCCCTGCCAATGGATGCATTTTCTTATTAAGTGACAATATTATAAAGCTCTTCTGAATTCCTCGCGATGTTTAAGAGCCCTGTCTTCATCGGGCTGAAAGCTGCTGTCAAGTCACAAAGAACTTGAAGGGGATCTAAAGACAACTGATGAAAAGGAACAACTAAACCAAGTTTGCCGAACATATCAAATGATGCCGAGGCTGTGCCTGCCTTTGCAAAGCTCCTCCAAATTACACTTCATTATGAGACTCGGAAATTAGACACCAGTAACAAAATGAGAACGCCAGAACACATAAATATTTACATAATCGTCAGAATGATATTCGTCTCCTGTGCAAATCGACCTACCACTTTGTTTATTCTTATTAACTCAAGTTTAGAAGTGGGACAATCATGTGCAATGGGGCCTTGGGGACTGCCTCCCCAACTTAAACCATTTCCTTCCTTCTTTTCAGAAAACAATGGTGTGTCAGAAGAGGACACCAGAAAGGAGCAGGGAGGGAAGGAGGTATCCTCAGCCTCCTGTAGGGCCGAGAGCAGCACGGAGGTGGGAGACAGAGGGTCTGGAGGTGGGGCAGGCGACACAGGGTGTGGAGGCTGGGATGGCGGCAGGCGGTAGCACCAGTTGAAAGAGTAACAACAGAAACCGTTTTTGTCCCTATACAAGGTGCTGGGTGCTTGTTGCTTTAAATCTCCACAACTGCTCTGGGCAGATAGGGACTCTGAGCCTTGCTCTACATTATGGGAACAAAAGCTACCAGAATCAAGGAATCACTGTGCCTAGGCCGCACGACTAGAGAAGGCCAAGGCCAGAATCATGTCCAGTGGCTTTTCCTGCCTTGCTAGCAACAATTCTTGGGTACTAAAAACCACACTGTAATGAGGATCAACCGTTGGAGGGACGCCGGGCTGACACCCAGATGGAGGCCTTGCTGGTGGCTGTGTGGCATCTCTGAGGGAGATATTGGGTCTGCACGATGGTAAGAACACATCCCTGTGCAGCCAGGTTCTCCTCCAGACGGGCTGTGCTTGGGCTAGGCCCTGAGAGAGTCCCTGTGCTAGGCCTAGCTCTCCTCTCTTGCCATCCTCTCCAGTCTCAGACATTCAACATTGTGATGGGCTAAGCTGGAGTCCTGGCTTTAGCCCATCACAATGCACTGGGGGGCCCCATGGAGCTCTGGTCCAGTCTGCGCTGAAATCCTCCAGGGCCCACTAGACAAGACTTGGGTCACATTCTCCAAAACAAAGAGCTGGGGTGGACAGCTCAGTCTGGTGGAACACAGCTGAAAGCACTGGCATTCACATCCAGGCCCTCTGGAGGCCTCCAGGTGGCCTTGTCACTCCCTCTACCACAAAGGCTAAAGGGAAGAGACCTGAGCATTCCGTTCTGTTCTGGCGTAGGAGATCCAGCCACACACTGCTAGGTATGGGGGGACGGACAACAGACAGACAGACAGAGACTCCAGTGACGTGGCATGGGAAAGCTGCAGAGGACAGACAACATGAGGTCTTCACACCGGGGGACTCTGCACACGTGGCTCTCAGGAGAGAGTTCATAGTCATACTGCTACACGGTGCCATCACCCAGGGACGTGAGGGAGACAAAAGTAACCGGCTGCCAATCCACAGAGACACCATTAAGATGCCATTAAAGCCCCATTAGAACATCTGAGCCCCAGGTAAAGCTATTCAACACTGCTGCCAAATAAACACGAGGTGAGTTTCACAAAGCACTGGAGTGTCAGGAAGGGAAACTGAGCCGTTCTCGGGTGCCAGCGACCTCTACGTAAGACAGGCTGGCCTGCATCGCCTCACCTCAGCCTCCACCGAGGATCCTACACAAGGACCTCTCCTCTCTGAACTCCAGACATACCCTGCCCTGGGAGGCCTAGAGAGAAGTCCAGAATGAGAATGTCGCACAGCAGGCCCAGGCAGAAAAGGTCCCAAGGACAGCTATCAACTGTGAGGTCTGGGGTGTCCTCTGGGCAGACAAGAGCACTCCTAGAGGTGGCACCTTCGTTTCCCACAACTGAGGCCAAAGAGACGCTAGTGAACTTGATATGCACATGGTCAGCTCACCCACGAGCAGGTGAGCTCCCTCCCCTCCAAGCCCGGACACCCACGCCCCTCTAGATGACTCGGCACCAGCACCGAACTCCTCTCCGCCCTATACACAGACACACAGGTACTCCTAAACCTCTGTCCAGCTGTCCTGCTCCCTGCACGGACTCTACTCCATGAATGCATGTCTGCATGCCTCCTTGTACAGCCCACAAGCCTTCTTCTGTGGATAACAGGCCAGCCGAGGTGCTCACCCTCCAAACAGCTAAGAGAATGCCTACTGTAAGCACAGATCACTACGACTTTTCAAAACTTTATATATACATATATGCTACATGTCTGTAGTACATGACATCCATTCTGAAGCACACACACAAATAGTTTCAAAAGACGAGCTGAAAGCTAAGGATGAAAAGAGTGTCTCAGGATCTCTCTTAGGGAGCCCCTCCCTCCCTGAGGTCTTTGTGCACAGCCCCCAGGGTGGTATGTGTGATACTCTTGGCATCTCAGGCGTGTGATGAATCCCACAGGAGAGCCTAAATGCATCCTCATGCCTGGGTCTGAACTCTGACACCAGACAGCTGACCTGGAGGACAGGAAGGATAGCAGGTATCTGTGAGGCAGTAGTCCGTATATACCATCACCCTAGCCCCTCGCTCCGCCAGACACAGCCACTCTGCTCAAGTCAGACAGGAGACATGAGGCCCAGTTAGGGCCTCTATTATCTGTGCTATTACCGGCTCTTAGAGACACAGCACAGTTCCTGCACGCCTAAATAACAGCCCAAATGGCCGAAATGATGGCGGACAATGGACAACGGCTCCACAGCCGCGCAAAGGATCCAGGCAGCTCTGAGAAGGACTGGTGTGGCCTGATTGGATGTATTGTTAAATGGAAAAAAAGCAAACTGCAAAAGGAGATCTATAATGTTCTACTTTTTATGAAGAAAGAAAGGAAAATGAGACTAGCCATTTGTGGGGCGAGGTGGGAGTGAAAAAGCCAACAGTAAGGAGCCTGGTTATCTACCTAGCAGGGCAGGAAGCGGGTGGATGGGATCAAGAGAGTTTGGAAGGACGGGGGGACTCCTCCCAAAACAGAACTTTTTGCACTGGCCTGACTTTGGGAAGGAAGAGAAGGAGAGATTCGGAACAATACAAAGAGAAATCAATGAACCAAAAGTGATTTTTTGGTTTGGTTTGGTTTGGTTTTTTGGGGTTTTTGTTTGTTTGTTTGTTTGTTTGTTTTGAGACAGGGTTTCTTTGTGCAGCTTTGGAGGCTGTCCTGGATCTCACTCTGTAGACCAGGATGGCCCCGAACTCACAGAGATCCACCTGGCTCTGCCTCCCAAGTGCTGGGATTAAAGGTGTGCACTACCACCGCCCAGCCCAAAGTGTCTTAACAATGAGTAAAAGGACCAAGTACTCAGTAGACTTCTTGCCCAGGTCAGCAACCCTGACCTCTCCTTCACATGCTGGGATGAAACAACTCTACAGATGCCTATGAAAATAGGGGCTGCAGGGGCTGGAGAGATGGCTTAGAGGTTAAGGTCCAAAGGACCTGGGTTCAATTCCCAGCACCCACATGGCAGCTCACAACAGTTTGTAACTCCAGTTCCAGAGGATCTAGCTCCCTCAGAGGGATATATCTGCAGGCAAAACACCAATGCAAATAAAATAATAATAAATAAATTGTTTTAAAAATGGGAGCTGGAAATGGCAGAAGGCAGGTAAAGCTTTGCTGTGCTCAAATGGAACTAGAGACATCAGTGTGCGGTCTTAGGTTTCCAAACAACACATGTGCATGAACATGTAGGTTGTCCAGATCAGACTGCTGAGAAGTGCAGCCCGCCAGTGATGAGCACAGCTAATACTCAAACTCTGGTGTCCAAATGCCTTTCTCCACTCACAGGAACCAGGGCTCTTTGGACGTGGCTGCTATTTAGAACTCAGGCAGAGAAAGAACAAGTGACCCTGGAGCACTCTGCTGTACATGTACACACACACACACACACACACACACACACACACACACACACACACACACACACACACACGAGTACTCAAATGATGGATTCATCTCAACTAGACAGTGAGCTGGCATGAAGGGGCTTCATAAACCAAAAATAGATACAGTATATCATTAAGTATACTACTGTACACACACACACACACACACACACACACACACACACACACACACACACACACGAGTACTCAAATGATGGGTTCATCTCAACTAGACAGTGAGCTGGCATGAAGGGGCTTCATTAAACAAAAATGGATACAATGTATCATTAAGCTAAGAGTACAGGGAGTCCACAGAGATACAAATTAAATAAAGAGACTGCTGGGAAAAGAAACAACTCTTTGCAGCCAGCAAGCAATCTGAGAATGAGAAAGTGCCTTTTGACAACCATCATCAGAGGTCTGGTTCCCAGAAGAAGAAAAACAGCACCAAGGCCAATGAACAAAAGTTTGGGGAACAGCAGGGCTTTTATGTAGACTCAAAGTATGTCCTGTATCACTTTTAATGTGGAAGATGACATCAATAGGACTACTTGGTGGCGACAGCACCCACCTTCTGACAGGATGCTTTGAAAGCACACAACGGGTCATATTATGTTCCTGCCCAAAGTATGGAATCAGAACCCCATCACAAGAAAGCACATGGCAGAGCCACCAAGGTAGCTGTCGTGTGCTCGCTAAGCACGTGGGTACCATGATACTAAAGGAGACTAAGAGGAGTGACTGAGCAAGCGCCACCAGGCCCTGAGCTCCTTTTGACTGCACAGGACATTCCTGGGTGGAGACGTCTCAGTCGGTAGAGTACTTTGTCTAGCACGCTGCGAGGCTTGGGTTCCATCTCCATCACCACATAAATGGACTAGGCAAGCAGGCCTGTAGTCCCAGCGTCACTTTGACGACTGTACTGGCTTATTTTATGTCAACTTGATACAAGCTAGAGTCATATGAAAGTAGAGGGACCTCAACTGAGAAACTGCCTCCATAAGATCTGGCCTCGGTGGTGCACACCTTTAATCCCAGCACTTGGGAGGCAGAGGCAGATGAATCTCAGTGAGTTCGAGGCCAGCCTGGTCTACAAAGTGAGTTCCGGGACAGCCAGGAATGTTACACAGAGAAACCCTGTCTCAAAAAACCAAAAGGAAAAAGAAAAAAGATCTAGCTTAAGACATTTTCTTAATTAGTGATTGGTGAGGGAGTGGTGCCAGCCCTGGGCTGATGGTCCTGTATTCTATAAGCAAGCCATGAGGAGTAAGACAGTAAGCAGCATCCCGCCACCATGGCCTGTGCTCCTGCCTCCAGGTTCCTAGTTTCTGCACTCACTGCTTTTGATGATGAACTGTTATATGGAACTGTGAGTGGGAAAAAGAAAAAAAAAAACCCTTTCCTCCCCAAGTTGCCTTTGGTCATGACATTTCATCACAGCAATGCAACTCTAAGTAAGACAACTACAGAGCAAATTTCAAGCCAGCATAGGCTATGCAAAATCTTCCTCAAAAAGAAAAAAAAAAGCATTTTTAAGACAACTGACAAAAATCTCAGGAAGGTGTGCATACAGCAGATGAGGTGTTAGTGCTTCTGTGTTGAAAATTGCTCTGTGGGTGTGGAAGAAGCTCTCTTACTTTGAGAGACCTACACTGGAGTATTTAGGAATAAACACAGTGGTTCAGAAATGTGTGTGAATACATATCAATAATACATATACACAGGGTGTGAAATGATGCTGACGCTTACAGAACTCAGTAAAGAGTGTCTGGGAATTCTCTGTACTATTCTTGTGACACTTCTGTAAGTCTAGAATATGTCAATGTTTTTAAGAGGAGGAAGAAAGGACAGAAGATGGGTTTGTGTAAGCTAGTAAATTTGCTAAACTTATTTGTAAGGTCTCCTTCAACAGGCTACACTTTGGAAAGATTCAGACATCGTGACAGTGAGCTTCCAAAAAATAATAATGAGATGAGTTGACTCTTCAAGGGGGATAATAACCAGGAGCTGGCTACACTTTGCAGCCCGGGCATCTGTGGGCTCCTTCCCTTTCCTTCACTGTTTCATATCAAACCACTGTCATAATTTACCGTTTGCTGACACTGAACCTGGGCTGCTCAGTGCAGTGCATCGACGGCACTCAGAAGCAGCATGGGGTGGGGCAGCGAGTGCGCATCTGTGAGCAGGGACTGCAAAGAACAGGGTGGACAGAAATGCAGCCCTGTCTCTCCAGGCCAATCGCTCTCTAACAGCCATAAGTGCTTCCCATCATCCTCAAAATTAATTCAGCTCTTATGGATTTTTCCCCAATATATAAAGAGGGTGACATTAATAAATAATCCTTTAACTGCCTAATATCAACTGTGTATTACTTTTTAATTTGAATTAAGAAAAAAAACAAACAAAAAACCAATTTCTTTTAGTTAACTAGGGAATTGAAGTACCTTGCCTGGACAGTTATATGAGTCTAGAAAAATCCTTTAGAAAATATAATTAAGTCTAAATGCTCTAAAATCATTGGTCTTATCAAAAGTTATTTTATTAACTGAAGCGCCAACAGTACAGATACTCAAATCAATCCATGTCAATGTTTTAATGTCATGCGTTAATTAGCCATGCTAATAAAATCAGAATGCACCTAATCACATGTGTCAGGGGCCAACCAGAGTGACAGGTTAACTGGCTGAGCAGAAATGGCATCGACTGAAACCTGGAAGTGTGGTTAATGTGTTCTTTCATTGATTTGCTCAGGAAATACTTACGAAAGGCTGGTCACATGGAAACCCAATACCAGAAGGAAGCCCTTCCCCAGTGCTATGTCCCAGAGGCTGAAGTCTAGGGTATCTTGGGCATTTCAAGAGTTAGTGGCTAAAATGACCCACAAAAGAAGGGAGTAAGCACCTCCCAGGGCCCCAGCTAGTCAGTCCAGAAGGTGCATCCAACAGGTTGGGGAGCAAGGGGCAAGCTTGCTCGGTGCAGGCTCACCCCAGCATATCCTACTTCCTGGGACTAGTCAGCACCCACCCTGCACCCCCGGCAGGATTGCAGGCTCCCTCCCTGAGTTACCCATAGTAAGCCATCCACTCCTTCTGTGCTTCAGTGTGCTCTGCAATGGAGGCAGCATTCCTTGTGTAAGCAGGGAGGCTGTGAGCACACAGCCATCCTGCACAGCATCCATTCGAGTTAAATCAGCACACAGTAGGTCAGCAGTCAATTTATACTGAACAGACACTGTTTCTTCACGTGTCTGCAGTGCTGGAGCTAGAACTAGGGCCTTGAGCATTCCGTGCAGACACTCTAGCACTGTGCTAAATCCCCAACTCTCACTAGAGCAGAGTCTCACTCTAGAGCCCAAGCCAGTCTAGAACTTACGATGTAGCCAGGCTGGGCTCAAACTTGTAGTAACCCTCCTGCCTCAGCCTGCTGAGTACTGGGAATACAGGCATCCAGGCCCAGACTGGTGCACTGACTATGGAAAGGAGCAACACCGAGGATCCGAGCCAAGAGTCATCTCCCTCTTCTTGGTCAAGATCACAATTTCTCTGTTTCAGAAGGGGCAGGGGAAGAGGAGTGTCAGGATGTGGAGGCCCAACAAGTAGATCCTGTCCCTAGCCTTCATCTGATCTATTCACCAGAGTCAACAGGCAGAGCTTGGCAGGCTCAGGGGAGGAGGCCACCTGCACTAAGGGGCCCTTTGGGAACTAGGTAGAGCCTCCGAGACCAGTTCTGTCTCATCGCCACAGGGCAAACTCACTGAGCATCTGCTAAGGACCAGACAATATCTGGGTTTAGGGTCACATCTTCCCCCAATTCATACACCAGAGTCCTAAACCTCCTGTATGATTGTATTTAGACAGGCTTCTAAGGAAGTAACTGACATCCTAAGGCAAGGACCCACAGGGTTCACATCCTGAGAACAGCCATTTGATAGTGTGCGAAGTATGATTCCCCTGCCCATGGCTGTGTGTGCACATGTGTACACGCACATCTACTGCAAAGGCCTTGTGAGCACACAAGCAGTGTTGTGAGCACATCGAGCAGCTTTCTACAACAAAAGAGGAGGCCCCCTCCCAACCCCAACCCTGCTAGCACCTTGACCTTGGGACTGCCAGTCTCCAGAACCATGGGAAACAATTTTCCTGCGGTGTGTGCCAGCTAGTCTACCACACGCAGTTGCACATGGTGACTCCTTGGCTTCCTGATACTCATAAACTGTGTATGAAGAGTTGCTTAGGCCTCTCTCAAGCCGCTGGAGCCTCCTGAAGAGCTGGGTAAGAGGGACGAGTGGGTTTCTTGTGAAGCCCCTGAGGCCTGAGAAGCTGCTCCTTTCTCCACTTCAGTCTGCAAACCTACCTCCCAGGAGTCTGTTCACCCCGCGGGGTGGGAGCACGGGAGGCTCCCATCCATGGCATGTGGCTTCTGTTGTACCACTTCTCATCCCCAAGAATGGAGAAGCCAGTGACAAGTGAGGCCCCTGGAGAAGGGTGCGGTGTGCCCTCTACAAAGCACAGGGTCACTGAGAGGTGCGGCAGGTCCTGCTCTACAGCCCTGACTAAAACTCAGGGGAGAAGCCACCTCAAAGTTTCACAAATGAGTGCCTGCGGCGAGGTGGAAAGTTCCCAGTGGCAACAGCACACTCTGATTCACCAAGGGCAGGATCTGAGAGGGTTGATGGGAAGCAAGGCTGACACGCTTGCTGGAGAGAACTGCATTAGATGAGTCAGAGTGGCCCGGGGGATAATGATGACACCGACGCCAGAGACACCAGAGGAAGCTCAGCGATAGCGCTTTGTGAGAGGTAGGAAGGAAAACAACCCGATTTCATGAAATTAATTCCTATGAGATTTTAAATATGAATGTGCAACTGAATTAAAGTTCTATTCAAAGAATAAAAGTGAAGGTACAGTGCTTTGGAAAGGAACATCTCAGATTTTTAAAGCATCTCTACCTGACAGAGAAGGAGAGCAATGGCTCCTCACAGGGGCAGCTGTGGGGAGGACGCCTCTTACGGAGAAGGACCAGGGCAGGATGGCCTCAGCCAGGGAGTCCCAAGAAGTCTCCTGAGTAGCACAGGGATGAACTGAGGGTTGAAACAGGCAGACACTGCTGCAGGTGACACCCGCAGTGACTGAGTGACCAGCACAGGGTGGAACATTCCATACTCAGAAGAGGAAACTGAGGTCCAGAGAGCCTGAGTAGCTTGCCTGCATTTTATCAGTGGCAGAGCCAGTACTGGAACCCAGGCCCCTAACTCTTGACCCCGTAGTCTGATCCGCTTTGCTACACACACCAAGCCTGGACACTCACATCTTCCTGCCTCCTGCACTACTCAGAGGTGGGAGAACCCAGGACAAGAAGCACAGCCTCGACTTCCTGTCTTGGGCTCTGTGCTGAGCCCTCAACACACTTTGCTCACATGTACCTGTGGCTTTAATCCTACACTCAGAGCACATGACAGATGTTTCCTGAAGGAAATGTGCCATTGAGGAGTGTTCCATGGGGAACAATGATGCATCCCTGGCTGTGGGGGAACCAGACAAGGAAGGGGATGAATGGAAGAATTCTGGGTCTTCTGAAGACAACCCTCACCCCTCAAAGACACATCAGGATCAGAATGGCAAAGTCAGAGAGAGCTATCAGCTGCCTTCCTGGCAAAGAAACGTCTCAGCACCACGGGCCTAAACATACGGAGGAGCAGAAGGAGCCCTCCCAGCCTGTCACTGGGTTCTTGCATACATGGAGGGAAGGAAGTCAGGGTATCCATGAACATGGCCAAACACCAGCCTTGTCAAGCCTAGCACTCCAGCCAGCTCCCTTACAGCAGCATAGGTCCAGACACCCTGAACTTGTACTTGGACCCAGGCTAGTTCTCCATGGTTCAGGAAGGATGCTAAGTGACAGGATCTGTTTACTCAAGAGTGAGGCCTGGAACCACAGAATCCATTCTCCTCCCCATGGTCTCCAGCTCCAGCCCAGACTGCTGCTGCTAACCTGCACTGGTTGCACAGGACAGCTCCTTCCCACAGTGTTCACAACATTTCAACTACGTGCCACCTACTGTGATCACACCAGGGCACAACAGTGAACAGGACAAACGGGTCCCTTCCTCGAAGTCACTGGAAAATGGTCCAGGTGGTGCCTAAGTGCTATGATGGAGAACCTTCAGGACAGGTGAAACAGCAGCAGAGAGGCATTCAGGGTGGCCTTCGGGGGATCAAGGATAGCTCCCTGGAAGGACAGACAGGAATTATTCAGACGCAGTTGGAAAGACAGAAAGAGGCAGCCAGGTCAGGATAGGGAAAGACACACAAAGCCTGGCATGATCATACACACCTGGAATCCCAGGTGGACTTGGAGGTGGAGGCAGAAGGATCAGGAGGGCAAGGCCAACCTGGGCAACACAGCTACAGGAAATTCAGTCTAAAGGAAGGAAGGAAGGGAGGGAGCAGAGAGGGAGGGAGAAAAGAAAGAAGTAAATGGATGAATAAATAAATAAGTGCCTGGTATGGTGGCACAAGCCTTTAATCCCATACTTGGGAGGCAGAGGCCAGCCTGGTCTATATAGCAAATTCTATGCCATAGTGAGATCCTATCGTGTGTGTGTGTGTGTGTGTGTGTGTGTGTGTGTGTGTGTGTGTGTGTCAGAGAGAGACAGACACAGAGAGACAGAGAGAGACAGAGAGACAGAGACAGAGAGAGAGAAAGACAGAGACAGAGACAGAGAGACAGAGAGACAGAGAAGCCAGGAAGAGTAAGGAAAGGCCCTGGAGGCTTGGCAAACATACTGAGGACTCATGCTCTGCTCTGGAGGCTGAAGAGGACTGTAAGGGCTTGGGCAAGCCTCTAGATCATCAATAGCTGTCACTAGAGAAGTCACTAGGGTAGGTGATTGGTTTGAGTAAATGATAACAGGGCCATCAGCACCCAAGCCAAACAGCACAGCCAGGACATGAGTTTGTCTTTTATTCCTGTGTCCCTAGTGCCTGGCATACCACCTGGTTTAGAGCAGATGCTCAGTGAATGAGGAATAGAGAGCTGTTCTTCTGGGGACAAGATGAGTAGGACTGGGCCCTGGCTCTGGAAGGCAGAGGTTCCAGCAGACCCCACCCCAGGCCAGCTGTGGGACCAGCGGGTCAGCAGAGCTTAAGTCCTTCCTCGGGTGCTGAGGGGAGGGCAGGAGAGCATTTGACAGATGCTGGCTGGGGTAGCAGGCCTCTGTCTGAGGACGTGATTGACTTCTGACAGTTCTGCATGCCAATCTGAAATACAACGCCTGGTGCCACTGTTTGAGACTCTCGCTTTCTTCAGAGAATCTGCAACACAGCATGCCCACTGTTCTCTGGAAGGGCAATCCTTCTCTGGAAAAATAACCAATAACTCTTCTGAGTTGGGAGCCCATTCTCAGGTTGATTTCCCAAAACACAGAAGAAGAGAAACAAAACAAAGTGTAATTGCATAAAACAACAACCCTGTGAGCACAACCCAACATGGACTCCATTATCTGACCGACGAATCTGCTATGGGTTCCTCCAAAACGCTTCGTTTGTACTTTTAATCACAAGCTAGTGAGTCGGGAAACAACTTAATTCTAGCTTAGGTTCACAGAGAAAAAAAATAAATGATATCTGCTAATATTTTAACTTCCCCACTGGGGGCTCTGGGTGTATACTCACCATGACACTGTGTGGAGAACAGTCTTGTACTCACTTTGTGCTTGCATAAATCTGGTTTATAAATCTCATCTATGGTGAAAATATCTGAAGGAGCCCTCAGAGGGCCTGGGGTCTAACCCTGCCCCCCTGCATACCCCAGTGCTCACACAGTCGGCTTCCCCATCAGAGGGCCTGGGGTCTAACCCTGCCCCCCTGCATACCCCAGTGCTCAAACGGACAGTTAGCTTCTCCAGATCATTTCTCTGTCTGCATATTCTATGCCTGAAATGAGGCTGAAATTGTCTTAATTCTGTCCCTAGCACACAAGAGCTTTGGGAAAGAAAAAAAAAAAAAGGCCCACAAATTTCAGCCAGGGACACTATTAGATTAACAAAGACCCTTGAAATGAAGCCTGTCATTTCGAGAACTCCTTCAAAACAAAATCGTGACAGGGCCTTCAAAATCAGCCGGCTGAGTCTGCGTCAATGTGAGACCTTGCCCGGCATCATCCGCCTGTGACAGCACTGCCTAATGGGTTTTGTGCGTGGGAGAGCTGAGCTGCCATGGACGTTTACGTGAACTACACAAGCAGGCTCTGGCCTGAGTACCTGCCCTTGTCAAACTTCTTTTGTAATCAATGGGGAGAGGTGGAAAGGCCCTAGAAACTAACAGATGTAGGTCTTGCTGCTTTCTCTGTATGTATTCACCCTGCAGCTGCACCCCAACACCTGCTACATGCCTCCCCACACTGGGTGCTAGGAGAGCTGCTGCTCAGACCTGTGAGGAAGAGACAGGACATGCATACTAAAGGAGGTAGGCAGGAGACCAGCCTCCAAGAATCCAGGACCACAGGAGCCCCGTTGACTGCGAGGCCAAACCCCCAAGCAGAGAATTACAGAAATGCTGGCTGCCTGGGTAAGGTGGAAGCAAGTGAGACACCTGCCTAGGGCTGCTGCACTCACTCTGGCCTGCCTGAAAGTAGATGGTCTGGACCACAGACTGAGTGAAGACAGACCTGGCTCTTCAGAGAGCACCCAGGCACACGACTGACAGACCCAGCCATGGACCCAGAGATAACACCATGTGCTAAGAGTGTTGGGAAGGTGTAGCCTTGCCAAGCCTCAGTTTCCCTGTCGGTGTGATGGGATGATCAAGCTCTTATGCTGTGAGATGGAAGGTGTGTGGCAAAGCCAGGTCCAGAGCAGGCTCGCCTAGGCAGTGACAGTTGCTATTGCTTACAAGGACTGCAATGACAGGCCAAGCCTGAATCTCACTAACTAGAAAACCAAGATATTAGACCAGGAAGGGTTGGTCCCAGAACCCAGTGCCAGATGCCCAGGCCCAGAGCACTAAGAAGATGGAATGTATTGGTCTGCGTACTCCCCAGGAGGTTGGGATCCTTGGATAGGTAGGAGTAGATCAGACTTTATAACAAGGCCCCATCAAGATGTCATTTGGTTCCTCATCTCACTACAAAGCCAGGGGTCAGTGAGCAAATCTCCAGAAGCAAGGCCAGGCCCTGTAGACTCTCAGCACGCAAGTAGGGCCTGGACCTTAATGAGAGCAACAGGCAGAAGGGGTCTGTATATGGAACTGCTAGGCTGTAAGCAGTCTATCTCAGAAATGGAAATAAAAACCCGGCCCCTATTTGGGTTACTGGTACCAAGAATGCTGTTTGAAAACTCCAAGGTTCTGCAACTTGGCCACCTGGAGGGGTAACAGTGTAAGTACATGGACCCAGGAGCAGTAATCTGGAAAATTGGCCTGACATGTCCAGGACCTCCTAGTGGATCCATGGAGGGGTGCTCAGACCCCAAAGCCTTCTTCCTGATGCAAAAGGAAATGAGGCCAAGTGTGGTGTCACACACCTTTAATCCCAGTACACTCAGGAGGCAGAGGCAGGTGAATCCTGTGAGTTTGAGGCCAGCCTGGTCTATATAGCAAGTTCTAGGATAGTCAGAGCTATATAATAGACTCTATCTCAAAACTACCATCACACACACACACATACAACCCCTTGTTTATACTCACTCAGTTGGTAGAGGGAGAGCCCCATGAGATGGCTGGTGACACACCTGGCTTTCCCCATTCCATGGCAGCAGACACTGCTCAGCCTCCCAGGGACCAGCACGGAGCCTATCCAGGGAGTTGCTCCATCTACAGTTCCTGCAGAGGCCTGTGCCCTCTCACTAGCTCTGGATAGGGCTTCCATGTCCACAAGGCACACCGCATCCAAACCACCTAAGATAGATGGCTTAACACACACGGCTCACAGCGTGATGCGACAGGAGCAGCAGGCTACTCCTGAGCCGCAGCTCTGCTTCTGTGTACCTCTCATTTCCGCAGCCAGGCTCCAGGCCCCAACACTGTAAGATACCAGCAGCCCTTAGGAGGAAAGCAGAGCGGGTAACGGTCTCCAGTGAGCCACAGGTGGAGTTCTGAGTGTACAGACAAAACTAGCTGAACTTAAAAAGTAACTCCAACCTCACTCTTCAAGGACAGCTAAGAAACTTATCAAAGAACTCCTGGTCAAAAAGCAGTTTTCCAGATGTTTCTGAGAGAAGTTAGTAGATCAGACTGGTAATTATAATAACCCAGCACTCCTCTTTATTTGGGTAAAAGCGGATTTCCTGAATACCACCCCCATGCCAGGTTCCTGTGGCCTCACAGTACCACTTTTAAAGGTGTACCTGAAGAACTAGGTACTGTGCAGTCCACGGGGAATCCCAAGCAGGAACCTTGGCTTCCAGTTTCCTCCAAAGGTTTTACATAGACCATCAGAACACAGACCACAGTAAGGGAACTGGGTACCAGAAGTAACAAAATGTCCACAGAAGAACTGGGGGATGGCCTGGTGAGCAAAAGCTTGCTGCACAAGCATGGAGAGCTGAGTTCAGATCCCCAACACCCATGGAAAGGCGGGGTGTGGCAGCACACAACTGCGATCCCAGTGCTGGAGGAAGGGAGAGACAGGCAAATTCCAGGGGCTCACTGACCAGCATACCTAGCCAAAATGGGAGCTCTAGGCTGAGTGAGAGACCTAGTCTCAAAACTAGGGTAACAAAGCAACAACAGAGGACGCCCAACAGTGACCCGTGGTGCGTGCTCACATGCACATACACATGCAAAACAAAAATTAAAACTTTTAAAGAATTTCTAAAGCTCACAAAGACAGCAAGAGCTAGGAAACACCTATTGGCACTATTTCTTACGTCTATTATTGTGGTTCAACATACTAAGAACAGGGCTCTCAGACGAAGAGAAAGCAAGCCTCAGGGCATTTTTAAATCGGGGAAATTACAGAGAGGTGAGAGATTAAATAGAAATCTATGGCATTACAAACGCAGCCTAAAGTTACTGGGATCCTTCTTTTCATAAATGAGTCATGCCAATAGTAACTCCAAGATCTTCACAGTAGTTTGCAATAAACTCTGTGGGAAACTCACCACTCTCTCTTGAAAGATTGACATCATAAGCCAAAAAATAGCACTTTGACGAATTGTCTTCTTCAAGGCAACCAGCTGGGAAAGGAACACAAAACAATCCCCACAAGGCCCCCAGGGTTCAGCCTCAGCAGTGGGCAGACAAATAAAACAACAAGACCTGATCCCACACCCACCAGAGGGGCAAAACTCAAAATCCAAACAGCACGAGTTAGAGGGGGTGTGAAGGCATGGAGCTGTCAGTACACGGGTGGGTGTCAGGAAACAAACATGCGGAAGAACAATTCAGCAACACCCAGGGGGTCCAAAGGGAGCCCATGCCAAGACCCACCTGTGCACTGTGAGGGGCCCAGGCCGCAGAAACTCTCCTGCTGTATACAAGGAGGCAGACCTAAGGATGCTGATCTTAAAACAGGCCTGCCAAACCAGTGACACTCACCCCATTCAAGACGAAATCTGACTGCTCTTGCCCTGAATGGAACCCGGCTTTATGGACTGGCTTCTGAAGAACAGAACCTGGAGAAAAGAACACACTTGACAGTGAAGTCCGAAGTTACAGCCTGGATCACTGACTCCTTCATGACACTGAACTCTAGAGCCCAGCTACTGGAGGAAGCCCAGGTCACAAGGAGAGCGCAGGCCATGGACGGCAGTGCTGCTGGGCTCCCAGTTGACAGACAGTATCACTCATCGGACACCAGGTAAATGAGCCTGCAGGTGAGACCAGACCCAGCCTTCTGGCTGCCCTACACAGTACCAAGTCAGACAGACTACTGCTTTACGGTATAAAAAACACCAAGTTCAGAGGTTACTATACAGAAACAGACAGCCAGAACACACGTTCACCACAATTTTACTGGCAAGACACAAAGTAAATAAAGAAATAAAATACTTAAACTCATTTATTCACACAGAAGAATGCTACACAGGAATAAAAAATGAATGAAGTAGGGGACAGAGAGATGGCTCAGTGGTTAAAAGCTCTTGCAAGGGACACAAGTTCAGTTCCCAGGACCCACCTTAGGTTACTCCAGACCTCTGCAGGCACCCAACTCAAGCACATATACCCACCACCTCCACATACACATAAGTAAAAATTGTTTTAAAAAATCTTTGTAAAATGAATGAAGTAGATGAGTGGATTGATAGGTAGAATGGGTAAGTGGGTGGATATGGATGGATGGCTAGATAGAAAAAAAAACATAAAGCTTAATGTTTTATAAATTGAAAAAAAACACAAAGTGTGATAACATTTTTATGGATCTTAAAATTTTAAATGTAAATCTTAAAAATTTTCCATGCAAAACTAAAACCATGGCCAGCAGGATGGCTCAGTGGGTAAAGGTGACTGTGCCAGACCCGACAACTTGAGCTTCAGCTCTGGGACCCACACTATGGAAGGAAGAAACGACTCCAGAAAGTTGTCCTCTGACCTGCACATATACAGGACATGGCACCCACATACCCACAAACACAAATAAACAAACAAATAAATGGAAGTGTTTTTAAATTAAAAAGTGCAAAAACAGTATTGCTTACGGATAAACACATACAGGAAACATTCACACCCCCACCAAAGGCAGGACAGTGCCATACCCGGGAAGGGAAGGAGGAAGACCTTCAGCTGTCTTATCCCTATCTTATTCCTTACAAAACAAAAAGAGGGTCCGACATAGATACGGCAAACGCTCACAATTGTGAAACCTGGTGGTGGGCATGAGGGAGAGCTGCTTCTCACGCTTTTCTATAGAATTAAAATAGGTCACAAAGCACTCATTTCTATCAGTCAAACCCAGTTTGGTCTACATGGGAGCAGTGTGGCCATCTAGAAAGCTTCCGTTTCCTCCCCTCTTCTGTGAGCCCAGGCTGAGGCTCCGCCCAGGCTGTGGCTCCCAACTCCCCACCACACCCAGTGGGAGCTCAACAAACTTCCTTGCAAGCCCAGCCAGGGGGACCACCAAGCCTGGAAGCCTCTGTTCTCTTCCTGGCTCCCCCTTAAACAAGAATGAGCTGGGCGCTTCTGCGGCTCCATCAGGACTCGGGCAAGTTTCTGCCTTGGCCAGATGGAGTGCTGTCAAACAGGCAGCTGAAGACTGAAGGAACACAGGAAAAGTGAGTGTCCCACAATGGCCCCCGCGCAGGGGGCTCTGAGTATCACAAAGGAGCAGAAATGACTCAGCTGAAGCGGGAGCTGTCAAGGGAGTAAGATCAGCCAGGCTCTCCAGTGGCATGGCCAGCATCACTCTGAGACTGGCCCAGACTCTCCTTAAACTCCCTGGTTCCCAGGGTTCTTGCTGTTTGCAGCCCAGTGAGATCCTGGCTGATACACTGCCTGGGGCCCATGGCTCATCTTTATTTCTATTTTCCAAAACTATAAGAAATTTTTAATTAAAAAAGAAAAGCTGTTCTTAGTCTTGGCTGGTTAATTCCAGGCGTGGAATCAAGCCTAGGAAAATAACCACATAGAAGCTAAATATTATGTACCTAAGATGACTGTGGCAGCACCACCTATAAAACAACGGTAAAAACGGCTGGAACAAAACCTCCAGCATTCAGCACAAGGGGTGAAGTTCTGCTAACCCCGGTGCAGCCACAGCACAGAGGGTGACTGTCAGAGCCTATAAACATGAGCCAATTTACTAATTAGTTTTGAAAACACAACCCAAAATGACACATGAAAAAAATCTCTACAGAACTAAACAATATGTTCACAAGTGAAAGCCACAAAACAGACGTTATTTGCTGTGGGCCTGGATGCCCAGCGAGCAGAGGGAGGCGAGGAGGTAGGCAGCTGGGGCCGGGTGCCACATACAAACACGGCTGTGGAAGCAGCAGCTTCAGCCCTCTGGATGCCTCTTGGCAGGTCTAGGGTTGGGAGGCTCTTCCCTGTGACGCTGTAGGCACAGTTACAGACTAACACTAGGCAGACCCTGTGGCAGTTTGTTTCCAGGTCCCGTCCCTCAATCCAGGGGAATGCAGTACCTAAAAGGAAGATCCCAGAAGAGACTTCAGAGCATGGGCTGATGTATGCAAAATCCTTCAGCTTCCCATTATTTCAAATATGCACATCCTTGGATAATTAGCACCAGAAGAGACTGTAAGCATATACCCTGGCCTTCAGCACTGAGCCTGGACCAGGGGACATGGGCTGCCTGGGGGCACAGCACAGGCCCATTTGTGAGATGTGGACATGTCCACGTCCCTACCCACGATCTTCCTCCAGCTACAGAGACAGCTCTTGACATTGTTGTCTGAAGCTACTTATCAAAGTTATTACATTAATGTGAATGACTACAAAACTATACCTCGTCTCTAAATGAAAACACCAGGCTGCCAAACCTTCCAGCAGATACAAGATTGTTAATGTGGTAAAGACTATTACATCTCCAAAGACATTACCACAGCCCCCACCCTTTTCAACATGGAGAGATGCTGAACTATATTGGAAACCTCTGTGAATTGCCTAATTATAGTTAATAAGGTCATCATCTTCCCATGAAATAGCCTTTTTGTTTTCCAACAGAGCCCTCAACAATTCTAAAAGCTTCATTTGAAGACTCCCCAAGAAGGCTATCACATTACAGGGCAGGCAGCAGCAGAAAGGAGTGAGGCATGAAGGAGAGGAAACAGGATGCTCTTAGGTCAGCACCTCAAAGCAGAGTCCTAAGTGAGAAAACAGAGGGGGAGGCAATGAAACGCCCATGAGTCATGGGCATGCGGGCCACCATGGGCCCAGTGCTAGGTCCACCCTGGGACAAGTACAGCCGAGTGTGGCCCCCACCTCCCAGGCTGCCCCACAAACTCACCTTGGCATTGACCCTGTATGCCCATTGCTCTGGCAGTTGAGACACCACTCAAAATTTTCACTTTTAATAGTTGCACAGAAGCCAGAAAGACAACTCTGGGGTACCAATGTGTGAGGCACAAGGTACCTATTGCAGGTAGCTTAAGAGAAAGAAACAAGAAACTAAAAGCGACCTTTGAGCAAACCTACAGGTCCATGCTAGGAGCTGGGACAAGGTAATGAGTCCCCGTGACAAGTCTGTCCATGAGGAGATGACGGAGGTGGATGAGGGCAGGACCAGGAAGAGTCAACAGTCAGGCAGAAACTGTCCTCTTGCCTCTGTGCATGTCCCAGCCCCATCAGGCAGCAAAAGGGTGAAGGCACACTGATCTGCACAGGCCTGCTCCTGACTCTCCCAGTCAGTCTCTAGCGCCCCTGTCCATGAGAGGGGGAATCACTCCAGCAGCTGTCCACAGAGGGTGAGGGAGGCTCACCTGAGCCTGCTCACCAATGGGGAGTCAACCAGGAGGGGAGGCCAACAGCTCAGGACCTTTAAAGAGGTTCCCCGGATCATGGTAAATAGCCTGGCCTTCAACTGGGCATTATCAGACCTCTGCAGGCTGAAACACTTGTCTCCAATCTCATGGGTGACTGGCAAACTCGCAAGTGGGTAAAACACGCATCACACAGTAACAACCCACCAAGGAACTCGCCGGGTTCAGCTACTTACTCCCACTTCCACCCTGAGTTGGTGTGGGCACAAGACTCGGCACAGCAGACGACCAGAACTTACCGTGGCTGATAATGGGAAACAGGGGCCACACAATCACCACGTGGCAGCTGCTATTTGCCTGGGGCACATGAAGCACTTCAGTGTGCTTACTCTGACCATCTGAAAGTGTGCTTCCCACACAGGGAAAGAAACTGACACACTCAGGAAGACTGGGCAAGTCAGTGAGTCACAGCTTGGTGAATGACGACAGCAGAGGCTACCCAGCAGGTGCCCCGCTCTGTGAGGCTGGAACACACCCCCCACCTCTCTGTCTCCTGCCCCTGGGCCTGCCATCTGCTAGAATGCTCATCAAGAGCAGCAGGGCGGTGGGGAGGAGGTAACACAGCCAGCTGTGCATGGTAGCTCACAGGCACTGTCAAGAACTATGTGTGTGACATTTGAACTAACCTTGCTAGCAAACTGACAGACGGGACTGCCAGAGTCTCAACACATTGCCAGAAGACACAAGACTCCTGGGCAGACAGAAAAGCTGCCCACAATTCAATGGCAGGCAGTCGGAGACCACCTCCAGATTCCACAGGTGATAAGACGAAGGCCAAGTGGTACCTGAGAACACCTTAGGATGCACCACGGAAAAGGGTTCCAACACTGGGACGGCCCAGGTATTTATGAGAGGCTGTGTGACCTCTGATCTGGGGAAGACACTGTCTTTATTAACATAGAATGTAAATAAACAGGCTCCACATAGAGATGCTGTCTTCATTATCTAAGCTGCTTGCAATACAAACACACTTGAAAGCATGTCTGGGCAAACTGTTCTTGCCTTTGATCAGGGGATGGTGGAGGAGGCTTACTTCAAGGGGTGGTTTGGGCACAGGATTGCTGGTAGTTGGTGATGCACTGGAGGACGATGTTCTGGCTCCAGGAACTGAGAATGAGATGCCATGTACTATGGGTAGGATATGAATCTTGACATATCACATCCTACCCACAGTAAAAAACATCTTATTGTCAGTTACTAGAGCCAAAACATTACCCTCCACCCCATCGCCAGAGTCCCTCATTATAAAGCAGAACATATAACTACCACACAACCTGTGGCCCACTCCTAGATGCGCACCCAAGAAAAACAGAATCGTCCAATTGTCCATATAAATGGTCATAAAAGTAAAATCTCTAACCGCCTCAAACTGGAAACAAAGAGGTCTACCAACAAAAGAATGGATGGCAAATCACAGTATTTTCAAGAAATGGAATACTCCTCAGCAATAAAAAGAAATTAAGAGCCAGTGAGATGGCTCAGCAGAGAGATAAGGGTGCCTGCTGCCAAACTTACAACCGAGTCAGACACCTAGAACCCACGGAGTGGAAGAAGAGAACCAACTCTCGAAAGCTGAAAGTTGTCCTCAGTCACGTGCATGTGCAAACACACACACACACACACCACCCATGCATATGGGTAAATAAATAAATAGATAAGTAAATAAAATGTAATACAAATTGAAAGGGATATATGATAAGCATTATGGATGAATCTCAGAAATGTTTTGTTACATGAAAGAAATCTGAGCTGGGCATGGTGGCTTCTGCACATAATCCCAGCACTTGGGAGATGAGTCAGGAAGACCGCCATGAATTCAAGGATACCTGTGTGTTCCAAACCAGCTTGGGCTAACAGCCATACCCTGCCTAGAAGATGGAGGGGGAAGGGGAGCGGTGAGAAGGGCATGAAGTGGAAGGAGGGAAAGAAAGGGAAGAAAGGGAGGGAGGGAGGAAGGGAGGGAGGGAGGGAGGGAGGGAGGGAGGGAGGGAGGGAGGGAGGGAGGGAGGGAGGGAGGGAGGGAGGGAGGGAGGGAAGAACTACATACATGTTGCCTAGTTCCATTTACGAAAAATACACAACAACTATGTGTTTCCTGAGGCAGGGGCTGAAAGGGAGACTGACAAAGGACGCCAGAGACGCTCTGGACCAGAGCAGATGAGGGTGACAGACCGTCAAACTCGGCCCAGAGTACTCTGAGAGCGGATCCATTTTTTTGTACGTAAGCAAATTCTTACCGAGTTAATTTTCTAAGTCCTGACCCGTGGTAGCTCCCCACCTTGCTGTGTCGGTATGGGAAAAGATGACAAGCACAACAGAGAAGTCAGGACACCTGAGTCCCAGCATGTGCCCGTGACAAGGGGAGCTTGTCTTCTCCTAACTGCTAATGCAGATGGTTACGCGTGCAGAGACGTGGAAGACATCAGTGAAGGTGTTTACAGCCAACCCAGTAACGGACACAGTCACCCACTGCCAGAACCACTGCACATTTCAAGGCCATCTCAGGGAGCATCAGTGTGCTCCTCTCCCTCAGCATCAAGGACAGGGTTTGTTATTTCTAGGAACTGGTATTTAGACCAGCAAAAGGCACCCCAAGGCTAAGTGGCAGCCATCACTGTGCATCTCATTCCAAGCACTGCCCAGACCACCTTTCAAGGATCTTTTCACTGAATCATTAAAAATAAATAAATAAAAATAAGTTACCTGCATACTGTCACTGCAGTTCCCAACACACTCCCAGGGGTGCCCAGTGGGCTATTTTAATTGTTTAAGAGAAACAGCAACATCAGCTCAATGGTGTGCCAAGGCTGCAACCTTGATTTTGACATCCGATCTCTCTCCATCTCTTTGGATATTACCTCTTTGGGTGACATCCCCTCTCAGCAAAGCTGGGTTTGGGGTAGCTGTTGTGATAAAATAAATGTTAAGTATTGGGTGAGAATAGCTAGAAACAGTAAGTGAGGAAGCCTGAGAGCCTGTGGGTGTGAAGACAGTAGGGCCATGTTTATTACATTCTTTGGTTCGCCTTGGTGGTCAGGACCATGAAGTTGTGCTCTTCCTTCTAAAGGAGTTCCCTGCTCCCCACATCCCTTCCAGTCCATTATGGGGTTTTGTGAGATTCCCACAGTTCTCCCCAACCTGCCCAGTCATTTCCCATATTTCCCAATAAAAGCAATTTTCACAATTAAGAATCACCTAACTGAGGAATGGCTTCATCGGGTCATGAGTGAGTCACTGCCAGCCTTCCAGTAGTGCCTGGCCAACGGCAGGGCATCATTAAGAAGTGGCTGCTTCCATGTTCTTTCTTCTCATTGGCTTCTCTACCTTCACCACAAGGCACGGTACATACTCTCTCTCCAGATCTCTGGGCGTCCAGAATGGATGTTCCTAAGGCCCCAGAGCCAGGCACCTGCTAGCATACATGATAAAGGACTCCCTTGCCTTTCCCTAACCTCGGTGGCTATTGGTCCTAACACTGCTTGATTATCCCCCCTCCAGAAATTCAGATGGACTCTGGTCCAGAGTGTTCTTACTTTTAAGACACTTGTTTTCTAAAATGGTAAGCTTTAGCGACTACTGCAAACAATTAAAATTGAGAGAGAGCCATGGAGAGATGGAAGGGGGGAGGGTAATTATTACCGGCAAAACCAATGAGAAGGAACAAATGTATTGGGGCCAAAATCTAATAAAATAAGTATGCGAATTCTGCAGCAGCTCCACAGGAAGCAAATTACTCTTCGGCATCTTTGCAGACAATATGTGGGAGAGGCAATTTATTAACTTGCACCACGTCGGCCTCAGCATTAACCTGTCCCCCTCTCGTACTTAACTCTCACCCAGGAAGCTACTCACTTGACTTGCATCAGGACACACAGGCCGATGCAGGTTTGCTATTCATAGCCACAAATGCAATTTCAAGGGATCCCTGTTCCAATTTCCTGTAGAAAGTTACCCCGTGTTCTAATACATCAGTGTCAGGAAACGCGGCCTTTACTTAATTTCTTCTCATTATTCATACAACCAGGGATCACCCAGAGCAATTTCTCCTCCTTTATGCGCCTAACAACAATGATGGGCTTTTACTTTCCATCTTTTCAAGTGCCAGCTGCTCTGGGGTCTCCCTGCCTTCAAAAGCAAGCCCTTTGGGGACCCTCCATCAGCATCCCAGGGGGAAGGGTCTCTGCACAGTAGCATAGCTTATGACAATGACTCACACTAAAGTGCCAATATTTCTAACTGACTCATTCTAAAAGGCAATGGTGAGTCAGAAAGCATGAAGACTAGCCCAAGCCACCAAGTCACCTTGGGCCAGCCACATCTCAATGGCCTGGACTCTCTCACTTGTCAAATGAGAGGCTGGGCTAGATCCCTATGTCTTCAACTTGATTAGCCCACAACCATCATTCAAAGGGAGCCACAGAAAGGCCAGTTACCAGCCAGCCGGGCAGGGCTGTTTCAGAACTCTGCGGATGAAGTCCATACACCTAGCTTCCTTTCCTGAGGTAACCCTAAAGACTGTCATGGAGCCGGTGGAGACCGGGAAGCACAGCTTGCAAACTGCTTATCCCATTACCTCAACAAGCCCCTCAAATAAGTCTGGTGCTCCCAATTTCCTCTGCATAAGCAAAACATCCTTAATAAGACTGTAATGGGAAAAATAATTCATGCATTTTATTTCCTAGTTAATGCATTCATGTGTTTTCCACAACGAGCATACATTAGTTCAATAATCAGAAGAAAACAAACATTATTAAAGAGAAAATCATTCACATAGATTTTTAGAAGAAAACAAAACACCCTAGGCCCCAAAAAGAGCAGCCGGGCAGGTCTGCGTACTGTTGGCGTCATCTGCTACCGTACTGGTAATTACTTTCATCCCTCCAGACGAGGAAAATATCACAAGTGTTTGGAAAAGGTCTGATGAGCTGCCGAACGCTGCAGCGCTCAGCTGCGTCACTGAGTCCTGTGCTGCCTGCGTAAATATTCATAACCCTCCAGTTCACCTCGGGCTTCAGAGACAGATGCGGGGGTGGCACGGGGGAACGGCAGGCGGAAGACGGCACCGCAGGGCGGGGGCTCCAGCCCAGACCCTAAGGTGCCAGGGGTCTTTCCATGAGAATGTGACCTTTTCAAATCTCAGCTTCCTTCCACAGTGGCACCCACCATCCAGGGCTGAGAAATGTAGAAATTCAATACTCCTATGCAAAATACATAGGTTTTCTATAAACAAGGGGTTCCTTGGCCCTGAAAATTTAATTACATTATGCTCATATCCTGAGTACCCATGAGGAGGAAGGGCAGTCATGGCAGAGCTCCCTGAAGTCAGGATCAATGAAACCCCACTGTCCTCAGGCCTAGCATCACAGGAGCCTCGGAGCAGGTCCCCCTAGGAATCCTACTTCACAAATTGTCGATAGGTCCCAGTTACACAGTCAAACCTCCAGATTCACCCTCATGCCTCAAAAAACCCCAATGGAGGACCCTGTCACTAACCTGATCATCCCACAGCCTGCCCATAGCCTCCCCTTACTCCCAGAGCCAGCTTAAGTGCCCTTTCCTACTGGTCAGGCCCTGAGCCAAGGGTTCTTATCTGTCCAGAAGGCCCTTCACACTTGGCACCACAAGCTCTCACAGAGGAACTGCCATCTCTCTGTCCCCCAGACCCAGATTAGCAAAACTGGGTGTTGGGACTGCTGAAGCACCAGTGTGTGAAGTTTGAGCCCTGACCTTAAGAAGGTTTGGCTTCTGGGAGTGCTATCTCCAAAGTCTGCACCACCATTCTCAGGGTATTTAAAGTCCAAAAGTTTTCTTCAATGTGTATGCAAGATATAGCCACCAGCAGCAGCTGCCCTGGGAATGCACCAGCTTCCAACAAGGGCACACTGAAGAAGGAAGCATGAGAGTCTAAACCATCCACCTGCCCCGCCCACCACTCCAGCCCCGCCCACCACTGCCCAGAAGGCCAGCTTCAATCATCTCATCAAGCCCCTCCAAATCTCCCTGACCTGAGCCCAGGATGTGGGCTGGCTGAGTTAAGAGCCTCTCCATACTACCTCCCAGACTCTCAGAGGTGGTGAACTTGGGAGTGAATAGGGTTACTAATGCCAAAGGACAACTGCCCCCAAACTGTACTCACATCAGTAAGAACCTGGAAACTCAGAAACATAAGACACATGCAAACAAATGACGGGGCACAGAATATATGCCATCAGTTGATCTTTCAGAAACTTTCTGGTTACTACTAAGATGTTAACTATAGGCTCAGCGAAGCATCCATGCTCCCCAAGAAGCAGACTGACTCTGCTTGTCCCTGCTCACCCTCCTCCACTCCACACCATTACCTCATGCTGGCCAAGGTCGGAGGTTGACCAAGCTGGTGGACCCACCCCCACACCTCTCTTCCTAAAGAGCCATGCTCCTTCTTTCTCTAGCCACCTCGAGTGTCCCTCATTTTCATGCCTTCACAGCCTAGGTGTCTATCCAGCACTTGCTCTGTGGAAGGCAGGTAGGTAGCACAGGAAGAACAGGACCTGCCCTGACCCTGACGAGCCAGGTGGGACAGGCACAGCTCTACGATGCCCCCAGTGGGAATACATAAAGGATGCACTCCAGCAGTGTCACTAGGTGGTGTGACCTTACACTCTGATCCTTGTGTAAGCCCCCTGTGAGGGGCATGGGACATCCCCTCCCACCAGCGCATTCCCCTCGCAGACTCCAGATCTTCATATGAAACACAGGCACCACGAGCGTAAGTCTCAATTTCTTCAATTACAAAATGACGCAAGATGCCTGGAAGGACTCCTACGAGGCTGTGGTAATGCATGTACAGATTCTGCACGTAGCAGACGCTCAGTGAAGAGCAGCTGCTGTGACTGCTCTTGCTCCACTTTCCAACTGCTGCACATATATCCTCAGAGTGTGCCAAGAACAGAAAAGGCACCTTCCTTGTGGTCCTTAATCAAGCCCACATCCTTGCTACTAACAGTCCACCTGACCTCCAAGGTCACTCTAGGTCAGCACTGGAGGACTTTGATGTCAGGGAGGTTCAAGCCTCTTTCTCTACCCTATGCTATGAACACAGGCCCCACCTATCACGTGTGGGCCAAAGCATCTACACCCTGGAAGAGGCTAGCCCACTAGCCCTTCCCTAGCACAGACAGCTGGCCATCCTCTCTAAAGGCAAATCCACTGTTATCTACTCGAGAAGAGCACAATCATGAGCTGTCCTTGACTAACCAGCCAGGAAGCACTGCAAAATCTCTTTGGGACCCATCTAGGCACCTAAGAAACCCGGAAGCCCACATGTGGCCAGGCCCTGCTTCCAAACAGACCATTACAGGGAGCCACATCCAGGTGAATTCCCTCTGTAACAGCTTCTTTTGAGTATTGCCATCAGCCCTTCACAAAAAGTGCCCAAAGCCAAGGTCCATCTGAGCTTGGGTTACCAAGAACATACTGCCCATAGCAGTAGCTGCCTCTCATGAAAAACCCAAGGAGGAAGCAGAGACGAAGCACTCGGCTTCCGCAGACCAGCCCTCACTGCCTACAGCTTCTCCAGAAAAACAAGAATCCAGGCTCCAAACTTCTGGTACAGTCCTGGGAAGCATGAAGAATGGAGAGGACACAGGTTTTGGAAACCAGCAACCCTAGACTCTAGTTCCAGTCCTGCCACCGTGTCCCTAAACCCTGTGTGTATGAGAGGCAACTCCGAGGTTCTACAAGAATGAATCACTTGCCCGTGGTACTCTATGCTAAGCGCATGGTGGAAGCCTGGAAAATGTGGAGTTTTCTGTGCTACCGAAAGTGAGCCTCAGGGAACTGGCCATGTAGAGTTCTTAGGGCACCAGACAGAGACCCTGACAGAGCTTGCACCAGCATGGCCTAGCTCTACTCCAGGCACTCCATCAGGCAAGCCAGAAACCGGCAAATGGGAATAACTTAATGCTCTGCTTGGCAGTGCTTCCCTGGGTCCATCATCCATCCTGACTCCCCGCAAGCTGCCAGCCAAGCAAACTGGAATATTGATCGCGGCAATCATCTCGATGGAAGTCTGAGGGCCAAGCACTTTATGTGTGTTTCAATTAGAAAAAAAGGCTTGCCATCTGAATTCTGCTTCATTCCAGCCAGCTTCATTCTGGGCAACAAATGGGCTCCTAAAAAATTCAGTTAATCAGCCATCTATTAATGGAATCACACCTCTGCATTGATTTTATATTATCATTTCAAAATGATACATATTCATCTCCATCCTCAATTTTGAGCACAGGAAAGGAACAGCAGTTAGAGTGTCTATGCCAAGCTCTGGATGTCACTCAAGGCAGCCACCTAGCTGACCATGCACATGGTCCTGCAAGCTGAACACACCAACCTGACTGTGTGTGAGACCACAGAAGAGGCAGGGGTCTCCCAGGCCTACACTAGCCATAGCTCCAATCCAAGACCACGTTCCTTTCCGGAGTCCTTCACCTCTAGTCTGCTCCCTGACATGTGGCCAGACATGCTTTGGTAGGAAAGGCAGCCAGGCAACATGGCCCAAGTCAGCTCTCCATCCCTGGGTATGGAGATGAGGCAAAGGTAGACTCTCCAGAACTAGGCAGGAATGAGGGAATGACATTTTTCTCTCTATATCCTTTTCTCTCTTTTGAATTTTGTATCAAATTCATGAATTTCTATTCTTAAAAGAAATAAGAGTATTTCGTCACCTCTGCAGAAGAAGCTCACAACAAGGAATCAGGTGCAATCTATACAAGAAACTTTAATTCACCCCGACAACAATTTATTGGGCACTTCTGATACAGAACAGAGGCGAGACAGGGTCACAAATGTAATGAGACTCAGCTGTCAGTTCCTCAGAGAGGAAAGACCCTGTGCAACCTAAACAGTATCCACTTAGCAAGTCCCATGAACTCTGGCTGCCCGTGCTGTTCTCATCCAAGTGGCATTTTTTACACAAATGCCTAAGAGACAGGACTAGCAGGTACCTTGGTCAAACCATCCGGGAAAACAAAACACACAGACTCACGTGATACTTTAGTTTAAAAATCATTCACAGGATGCTGAGGAGATGGCTGAGTGGTTAAGAGCACTGGCTGCTCTTGCAGAGGACCTAGGGTAAGCTCCCTGTACCTCACAGCGCTCACAACCATCTGTAACTCCAGTTCCAGGGACCTAACACTTTCTATGGCCTCCACAGACACCAGGCATACACATGACACTCATATATACATACAGGCAAAACACTGATACACATAATAAAAAATTAACAAATCTTTAAATATATATATTCATTGGAGACCGGGCATGGTTGTGCACACCTTTAATCCCAGCACTAGGGAGGCAGAGGAAGGAGGATTTCTGTGAGTTTGAGGCCAGTCTAGTCTACATAGCAAGTTCCAGGACAGCCAGGGCTCCAAAGGGAGACCCTGTATCAAAAAACAAAAGCAACAAAAAATTATTCATGGGCCAGAGAGATATCTCAGCAGATAAAGTTTGGTTGCCACCAAGCCTTTGAGTTTGATTCCTTGGATCCATGAGTGGAAAAAGACAATCAATTCCCAAAACTTATCCTCTGGCCTCCAAAAGAGTGCTATAGCACATGTAAGCCTTCCCCTCCACACACACATAAACACATACATACATAAATACAAGAAGGTTTTTGCAATAAGTGAGTATTATTCATGACATCAATGTTAGAGCAGGTGTTTAAAGAATCAAAAGGAGCCTAGGGAGGTTGCTCAGTGGGTAGAGAGCTTACTGCAAGTGTCAGACAGAGGTTTCTATCGACGCAAGGAAACACCACGACCAAAGCAAGGTGGGGAGAAAAGGTTTATTTGGCTTACATTTCCATATCACTGTTAATCATAGAAGGAAGTCAGGGCAGGAACTCAAACAAGACAGGAACCTGGAGGCAGGAGCTGATGCCGAAGCCATGGAGGAGTGCTGCTTCCTGGCTTGTTCCCCCATGGTTTGCTCAGTCTGCTTTCTCATAGAACCCAGGACCACCGGCCCAAGCATGGCACCACTACAATTGGCTGGGCCCTCCTCCCTCAATCACTAATTAAGAAAATGACTTATTGCACTCTCGCTGCCCACAACCTGATCTTATGGAGGCATTTTCTTAATTGAGGTTCCCTCCTCTTAGACGCCCCAGCTTGTGTCAAGTCGACATAAAACTATCCAGCATACTGCATAAGCGTGAAGCCTTGAATTCAGATCCCCAGCATCCCCAGGAAAGTCAGATCCAGCAGCACATGTCTGTGACCCCAGCATTGGGAGAAGACAGGTAGACCCCAGGGGCTTGCTGGCCAGGCAGCCTGGATAAAAAACCAAGTTCCAGATTCGGTGAGAGTGGAAAGTGACAGAAGACAACACTCAAAGGATGCTGACATGCAGCCCACACACGCACGTCAGCACACATACACGAAGACTCAAATGGTAGAAAAGTAAACGGTGAAAGCACAAGTTTGCACAGATGAGCAAACGCGGTGCACAGCTGGCTTTGAAGGGAGGCAAGGGCACTGCCAGGTGCGCTGTGACCTGGCCACAGTGGCCTTCTAGGTACACAGGAGTCCCCAGCATCATGCCCTTCATTTTCCCCAACCCACAGCATCTTATGGCAGGCTGCGGCTCTACCCTGGAGTGGCCTCAAACTGTTAGGAACTTCCTGTCTGTTTGTTTAATGGCCGCCTCTGGAGGTCACATGGAGAGAGAATCAATGGAGAAGAGCAAATGCTCGCTGCAGTGGCTCTGCGGGTAGGGCTGCCACCTGCAAGCCTTCCTCACCACACTGTGCTGCCGCTACTCCGGAGACCAGGGAACTGCGGCGAGAGAAAGGGCATCGGAGATGGGTCAAACCTCCACGTTCTCCCAGACGAGGAGCCCAACGCCCAGAGGCTGCCTGACCTGCCTGGGGCCTCAGCTGGTGACTCACTGGAACCTCTGGCCCCCGGCAGCCAGCTTCATCACTCCATCCATCCCTTGTGTCCCACCTGTCTCACCCCTGTCCACGGCGATAACCTCATAAAGAAATGAGTCACTCTTCCCACAGATCATGCCTGTAAAGTCGGGAGGTAGTTTTGGGGGTTTTTTTTAGAGGAGGTAATAACAAAGGAAAGGGGGAAAGTGTCTTAAATAAAGGTTGTCCTTCCTACACGACAGATGGAAAGCTTTTGGCCATCAGATGGAATGGCGCGTGATTACACCAAAGTAATAACGGCTGTCACATGTCACTACCTTTTGACAGAGGGCACTTGGGAAGAAGAAGTCACAAATAGAAAGCTTTCCCTTTCCCTTCTAAGGGGTAGAATAATAATTCACCTGAATTGTCGGGATCTGATCCAGGCAGCATTTGCGCAATAAAGAGAGGTTCAGGAAAGCTCCCGTGCCATTATGGGCATTCATAGGAGCAGCAGTAATAACTGGGTTTTAAAAGCCTCTCGTGATTGAGCAAAAAAGTACTTTTAGCACTTACTCCTCCTTCATCAGTACCAACTGATGCTAGTAGCACCTCAGGAAGTGTACTGAGGAGAGTGAGGCCCCGCCCCTCCTCGCACTCCTAGCACAAAAGACACCCAAGCCCTGGAGCCTGGGGAGGCAAAGAGAAGCTCAACAATGCAGAGTACCCACCAAGGTTGCTAGGAGAAGCCCAGAGGCCAGAGAAGCCCATGGCTGCAGGCTGCAGGTAATGATGGATCAGCCTGCTTCCTGTTTCCTCCAGTACTTTTCCATTCCTCTGGGCGATCATGTTTTCCCCAGAAACAGAAGCAAAGTAAAAAGAAGCCAAATATGAAAAATTTAAACAAACAAAAAGACCACAATCTGATAGCACAATGCTAAAGGAGGGGTATAGATTCCAATAGGGAGGCAGGGGATGACTCCAAGAACAGACCCAACTTCAGGCAGCCATAAAGGGCAGGAACCTACCTGGTGGGGGCATAGGCAGAACACGCATGGTCATGCATGCCAGGGAAGCCTATGACCCTGCGTGGGAAGATGCCAGCCCCCCCAATACTTGGAAATCAATGTGCAGGACTGCTCTGAGTCCCTGAGCCAACCAGAGGTGATTAATAAGGAAGTGCTTAATTAGGCAATGCACAGGGGACTGCTGTGGGCTGAAGGCAGAAGGAGCGGGGCAGAAGCAGGGACCTGAGCAACCCCACACTCGATCGCTCAGTCTCCAGGGAGGCAGGAGGCCTCTCTGCCCCAGGAATGGAGGGGGGCAGCCACTGATGCGCCCCAGAGGCCCAGAGGAAATATTATTGCAAGACAAAAACTGAATTATGAAATCCGCAAGCAATAATTAGTTTAAATTACTACTTCTACTTGAATAATTAAACACGCTTATTTTCACTCACTGATGTTTTATTCATTACCATACATCTTTCCTGAAAGTTGTTTTTAACGTGGATATTCTTTTATTTGCAAAGATCCCACAGAGATTTACTATGCTAATTTCAAACCTTTCTTCTAAAATAAAAACAATAACAAAACACTCCCAGATTATCACCCATTAGCAACTGCTGTGTGTGGTCCATTATCAATTTAAGTCACAGCAACTGACTGGAAATACTGTGGGTAGCCGTGAAGTTATTCACATAACATAGCGTCCTCCCTTGAAAATTCACTACTGAAAGGGCAATATTTAAATAAGCTCCAAGTGATTATGAAAATAAAAAGACCCAAGTGCAGAAAGACCATTCAGGCAGACGGAACTCGCCTGTGCTTCTAGCACACCCTCTATTAATGAACATGTTTGTGCACCACCACAAATAATATTTGAGTTTTGTAAGTCGTATTTGTACACCCTGGAGCCAGGGTACCCATAAGCACAGTAATAGAGGCTTAAGGTTTTTATTAAACAAAGTTACCTTTGGGAATAAGGACTAACTTAAATATAATCCATGGACTAACTCTTCCCTGCTGGGCTATTAGCTGGTGTTGGCTGAATGGCAGGATTCCAAATCCTCACTAATGCCAACAAGCTGGGCCTGAGTCAAACCCAGATGGAGTGTGGCTGCCACCGCTGTCAACCAGCGCCATGGCGGACCAGGAGCCAAGTGTTTTGTGGTCCCTCCAATGGGACCACAAAGCCTAGTTAATGTGCAGGCAGAACAGGCAGCAGCTGGACTCCCTGGACCACTGCGACAAACACCCCTGTAACTAACTAACATCAGTGCAGCAGTGTGTGCACGCGCCAGCCCTGCTGTTGAAGGACAGATTCCTTGAGGCGGCACGGGGCTCTGCACACTCCTGACCCAAGGCATCACACCATAGCACCAGCAAGCTTTTCTCAAACACCTGCTGAAGGAGACTAAGATCTCAAGTTTTTCAAACCCAACTAGACTTGAAGTCCCTCTCCTAAAGCAATCATTCGTTCATCCCAGCAATTCAGCAAAGATTGCGTGTGACTTGTTCCTGAAGCCCTCCCTCTCCCTGGCATCTCCATGTGAGTGAGTTCAGGGGAAGCTCTTCCACACAGATGCAACCAGTATTTTGGAGGTGGCAGGAAAGCAGATTTCTCAAATTTTTAAGTTTCCAAATAAAAAATGACCATCAGCTGAAGAGAACTATGAGCTGTGGCGCTGGTTTTGGCCTTTGGAAGATGAAGGGCCTCCAGAGGCCACAGGCCAGAGCTCAGATGCTTCTAGAAGTCAACACAACCTGCGTCATCCTGTTAGATGCATAGGGAAAGCAGAGCAGAGCCTCTGCTAGGCTTCTGTTACCGTGGCAACAGCTTCACTGGCCTGTTGCTGGGAAAGGAATGCAAGAAGGGAATTGGAGAGGGAGTGGGGGATGAGGGAAAGGCAAGTGGAGGCGGACAGGGATGATGGAGGACTAGGGGCAAGCAGAAGGGGAAAGTCAAAACAAGGCATGAGAGGAAGGATGGAAGGGACAGGGAGGGGCAAGCCTGGAGATGGGAGTTGCCCACAGATGTGCAGCTATCTGTATGCAAAGACAGCTTGTCTCACTCATTAAAGGCAACACATTGCAACTCTCAGTTGCTGCCTCAAGACACACTCAATTATCCGATAAACCACAGGAAAACTGTGAAGACGTCAATGTGGTGGAAATGCCTAAACACAAACTCTCCCTCATGTCAGCACTAGCCCAAAAGGTTGGCCGGGTCAAACCTAGAAGGAAAAGAGGAGTAGGAGGTGAGGAGCGAGGGCATGAGGCACCTGTAGTAGGAAACAGCTACCCTCCCACACAGCCTGAAGAGCAAGACCTCACTCTTGTTCATGATTTAACGAGGCGGCAGGCCCTGAAATCTGAAAGGCTAGACTCAGTTAAGCATCACCGTGCTTGTTCCCTGGTGTAGGCCAGGCAGGAGTTGGTACAGCACAGGAAACTCAGAGTAAGTGGTCAGGACAAGTTCCAGCCGTTCCTCAGGTACCCCAAAACACATCACCTGCCAAGTTTCAAGGGCCGTCCAAATGCAGCGTGGTGCCCTGCACTGGACCCTGACACAGAAAAGGAGCAGTAACGGGAAGAGCACTAACGTCCAGTCCGGCCCAGCCCACAGCCACCACAGCGGTGTGATGCCGCCTTCTTGGTTGGTCCTGTGCACTGGGCTGGGTCGGGTCAGCCCTGGGAAGGTGGGGGAGAAGTGGGTGCTCTGTGCTGCTTTACAACTCCTCTGTAAATCTGGGGTTATTGTTTAAAGTTTTACAAGGAAAATAAGAAGGGCTGTTAGAAACTAAGAG
This sequence comes from Peromyscus maniculatus bairdii, assembly GCF_049852395.1. NCBI lineage: Eukaryota > Metazoa > Chordata > Mammalia > Rodentia > Cricetidae > Peromyscus > Peromyscus maniculatus. The sequence goes on along the minus strand of NC_134865.1, from coordinate 80,831,277 downwards.
TCCCGATTTTCTCACAGTGACTCATCTCTTTCGTATAAACCAGCACCCCTGACAGGCTTAACCGCCATAAAGTTTTACTGGAGTGCTGGCTGAAGCATTAGAGCAGAGCTGCACTCCCACAGCCAGAGTGAATTATTAAACCCTGAGTGTTCTGGCAGCGTCCTTCCCTCTGAAGCTGGAACACAGGAGTGACATGCCACCATGCATCAAGGAGCTGCAGTTCAGACCACGGAAAGTAGACACGCTCTGAAGACTGTTAGAATCTCTCTGCCCTCCCTGTCCTTCAGCTCTGGCTGCATGGGTCACTCTGGACCATCTCCCTCCTGGGCCTCAGGTATCCAACCAGCCAGTCTCCTTGGACTACCTCAGTTTGCTTGACAGCGGTGCACTCTGCCACACGGCTAGGCCTTTGCAGTCTGTTTGCAATGCCTCCTCAATGCCCTAACCCCCATGCCACTTCCTCTCAGTGAAGACCATGCCATGCACTCATCTCTGTCTCTCGCTCTGTCCTAGCACCCAACTCTTGCAACAGATGCGGGATGAATGAGACACTGAGTTAGGAATGCAGGCGATTCTTCCCCAACTCTTTCAGAGGAGGAGATACCAGTAGCAACCTGCCGACTCCTGTGAAAAGGTCGGGAAGATTCTATTTGTTAGAGGAAAGGAAACAACCCCTCCAGAAGAAACAGATTTTGCTACAGAAGGACAGGTCCATTCCCACAGACAACATGATTGTGGCACAAGAGTCCTCTTCTGACAGGGAAGCTGAAAAGCTTTTCAGAGACTTTGGTTTCCTTGACAACAGCATTGCTGTAGACAAGCAGGGAAATAATTAAAAAGTATGTTCCCTTTGCTCCAAACGCCATAAGTGTTTTTAAGCAACAAGAAACAGGCCACTCTAGGTGAGATCAGTGTGGACAGAGCCAAGGGCACACAGGAGACCCCATCCTATCATCCCCTCCACACTTCCTCTGCACTTGGAGGCCTGAGAAAAGGACTGGAGCCATTAGCCCAGTACGACAGTTGACCATGTGAATTCTAAGTCAGATGAAGAACAATACTTTCCAAGGGCCAAATTCCTGGCAGACACAGAAAAAAACAGTTCCCTGAACTGACTCTTGTTAACATCATGTGCTAGAAAGAAACTGAGGCATGAAAAAGAACTCAGGCTGTGTGGCCAGGGGCCTACACACAGCCTCTTCTCAGGCTGACTTCCAGAGACAGCCACCCCTGGAAGGGACTCACTTCCTGTACTCTGTGCTCTGGTGGCCATGGAGAGCCATTCATGATCGCTACTTCACATGGCCGGACCTGGGGAGTCCTGTGCCTCCTACAGAGCAAGGGCACACAAAGCCAGGCAGTAGTTGGCCCTGCCCCTGATCTGCGTGTTCCTTCTCTTTTTTCAGATGGCTCTAATGTTGTCTTTTGTTTTAACAGCTTTACTGTGTTCATGTCTTTTATTGTAAGCTTCCTCAAATCCTTTCTGGATTTATGATTTATAAATAAGTAATAAATAAACACACAAGCTGCAAGCGTCGGCCCAAGACTATTACCTGGAAGCATGAATACAAACATCTCAACAGATGTGGCACAATCATCATTTTGATTTAGCTCCCAGCAGCTTCAAAGGCCCTTGAACAAACCTAGACACGGTTAACACATCACCCTCCTCGGGGATGCTTCCTGCATGCACTGGAGAGCAAGATGGGACCAAGGAGGAGAGTGCAGCTGAGGCCTCTGGGAGGTCTCCCAAACTCTGAGGCTCAAGAGGTTCATCACAAACGTCTTCCTAGCACTGGCTACACGTCCTGTTCTCTTCCAGGACTGGAACCACATGAAAAAGAACAGAGTTCGATGATCCTGAAACCTAGAGTGGAGCCCATTCATGACAGATGAGCTCAACAAGGCTCAAGATGCAGGGCCTTACCAGGGTCCCATGACTGCCTTTTGCCACTCTAAGAAGGGGAGTGTCTAGAAAGTCCCAAAACAGAAACAGGAAAGGCTGAGTTCAGAAGCCAGCTCTGTGCTCACACATCCTTCAGAGGCCCCTTTGGTCCTCAGTGTTCTCACCAGTCAAATGGGCAGAAGGAAGTCACCAAAGCCAGCTGGCATTAATGAGTGTCCATCACAGGCCTGTCGCTCACCTAAGAGTCCTTCCATGGTTCTCTTGTTGGAGCCTCAGAAGGCTCGAGTGGATGTCCTCACACTCCTTTGCTTACTAACAGGCAAACTAAAATCAAGAGCTGAACCCAGTTGGAAAGACTGAGGTGTGAGGTAGAACCCCAAAATAAGATTTATGAGCTCACTGATTTCCCCATGCCCCAGCTATGAAAAATGGCATGGAAGCCCTGAAGAAGCCCAGCCCTCCAGAAGCACAGGAAGCCGTGCGTGTTGACCATTCGGGCCCAAGGCCAATAACCAGGCCAGCTCTGCTTCTGACCCACTCTCAGGGCCATCCTCCCCTGCCTGCTCTTCTCGGTCACCCAGGCCAGGCTCGACCTCACCTTCCCTGCCTCTGAACCTAACAGATTCATCCAACTCTCTTCTAGATTGCACCGTCCCAACACTGGTGGTCCCTACAGAGTTGACACACATTTTCATGCTGATGTCTGTCCCCAGCTAGCCTTTTTGATGGCCAGAGTGTGCCTACTTTCCTCAAACCTAGAGTCCTGCATAGGCCCAGAATGTCCTCCATGACTGAAAGGACAGGTGAATGACCACATGAAATAGGAAATAGACAAGACATGCCTTCTGATACTGCAATCAAGAGCCATCTCCCAGTCAGTCTCTGGGGCCCTTGTTGTCTATATTTCAGACAGACACACAGACAGCCCCAGGCAAAGCTAGAGGAACTCATGGGCCATGCAGCAATGTCCCAGAACCCTGGCTGGCAGACACTTTCAGAAACCCATGAGCTGAGCTATCTCCAACTCTGCTACCTCACCCATCACGGCTGGCATCATGTTACTGAGCTAGAAAACAGGCAGCCATGCCAGGAGGAGCCAAGGCCCCTGAGAGACCTCCTGGAGTGAGTAGGTACAATGGAGCATGCTAATCAGCCAGACCTAGAAGTGCAGGCAAATTAGATGGCAAGCCTCACCTGCTCAGCAGTGAGGCTTAGGAGGCAATTACAGAATAACCCCATTTGGAGCACCGGATAATACCTTCCATTTGTAAGGGCTTCATAGTTTACAAAGTGGCTTCACACATCTAACCTCCTGGATCCTTCCAGCCCTAGGAGGTAATTAGTTCACAGAAGCACAGGCTGAAGCTCAGAGCAATGAGGGCATGGTGGTCCCAATTGTCAGTGGCATATGCACAGCATGTAGCCCTGCACTAGGCTGATCCAGGCTGGGCAGTGCTTCAGGGCCACACTCAAGCTCTCTCCAGAACTGCCACAGCTGACGCACAAGCACAGAATGCTGGGTCATACAAACCCCCAAAGGGGCCTCAAAGTCACCTATGCCCCCAGCCCCACCCAGCAAAAGCACCTTCTTCTGCCAACTGGCAACAATACGACAGAGCCCTGGCAGACTGATGCTCTAGCCCTCTTTCAACAGTCCACTCCCCAAGGTGACTAGTCAGAGCACTGTGAATTTTCAATGCATCTTCCACATAGGAACTGCTGCCCTCAGGACCAATGCGGATGCATCCAAGTTCCCTTTCCTAATAGCCTTAGCCTGATGACAGGTGTCATGCCCCCAAGGAAGTGATGACACAGAAGGGTCTAAGGTACCAGCAGAACACATTTCAGAACACATTTAGAGTGAAGGAATGTGAAAAGAGGCACAGATGAAAACAAAACGACTTTCCTAGCCAAAGGTTACAATGAAAATGTGATTTAATTTGTGTTTTTGTACCTTTCGAAATAAACACTTCAACAAGTGTAGAAAAAGACCACTTGTGTTTATAAAAGCTCTCACATTTCCCTACAGTTGTTGGGCCGTGTAAATACACTTTGAGGAGCGGGGAGAGAAACAGCTGCTTGTGAAACTTTTAATACTACCATGTATGAGAATTAGAATTCTAAACCCAGCAGGTTAAAAACGTTCTGAAAGCAATTTTGGTGTTAGTCTAAATAATTATAGATGGTGCTCACTTAGATAAGGGCCTTTGCCCCCTCGGGGCTCCAAGGGAAAATTCTAGGCATGATAGTTAAGCAAAATAGTTGGTTATTACAGAGGCTTTGCGGCGGCAGTGCAAATTGGTATAATCCTCCTGGAAAGCAATCTGACAGGAGACGAATCTGGACCCACGGAAATGTACAGCCCTTTGACCCAGCAGTCCCACTTCTGGGACTCAATCTGAAAGGAATAATGCAACAGAAAAGGGTTTCATGCATGAAGATAACCACTTCAGGATTATCTGTAACAGCAGAAATTAGAAACCACCTCGGTGTCCAAGGGCGGCTAAGTAAATTACAGTTAATCAACTCGATAGAGCGTCGCAGAACCAGTGAAAATTGACGGCCCTCCAAAGACACAGAGCGGCTGGTGGTGCAGTGGTGGGCAGGGCTCTGGGAGAATGTTAAGTGGCAAATGTAGGCTGTTGGAACTGTGTGCACTCTGAGAAAAGCCCAAGCCGGTGTGGACCAGAAGGGGACAGGAGGGTGGCACCAGGATGACCAGGGCTTCAGTGCTCACTGGAGATGAAGGAGCTACCCTTGTAGTACTGCTCAGCACCTGGGAGCAAATGGTGGCTCAGGACCACCTCCATCATGTTTTTGCCACTCAGTGAGGAATCTATTCAAGCAGAAAGCAGGAACACAGCTGGAGCAGAACCTAGTCACTTGCCCCAGAGCTGGGACAGGATGTCATTCCTACTAAGTCAGTTACATCCCCCAAGTGAGACTGCAAGTTACTTAAAACGACACTTGTCAGACCTTTTGGTCTCTCCCACACTGCCTAGAAGGACTAAGGGTCCCAGAGAGCTGTTGATTATGTACATGACAGCTCCTGATGGCTAGCTGGCACATCAGCAATGAAAACAGGACATTTGAAAATATTTATTAACTTGTGTGAATTTAGCAATAATAAACCCATCACTTGTTAATATAAATAACGTATTTCTTATCAAAATAACTAGATTTCTTCACAGCATAAAGAAAATTAGTGAGAAGGCATTGTTTACATTTTGTGGGTCTTATTATTGCCTGGCTTAATACAAGACAGCTGGGCTTTCATATTTGCTTCGGTATTTAATCTATGGCAACAGCGCCCATCATGTAGCCTCTGGAAAAGTCCATTTACCCTCCTGAGAGAATGAAAGTAGAAAAGGCAAATAACTTCAAGGTGTGATTATGAAAATAGTTTTGACCCTCTGGAAGGGTCTCGAGGACCCCTGAGGTTTCCAGATCACACTGAAAACCATTGCAATAAATTATAACATTCCAAGCTAAAGCTACAGGGCAGTGGGGTAGTTCATAGCTGGAGTGCAACCACATTGAATTACTCCTAAGACTAGATGGAAATGCACCCAAAAGTCTACAGTTACAGCCTCCAGAGGGCACAGTGGCCTTTTTACCCCCTTAACCTGTCTGGTTTTCTCTATAGTGTGTGTATATTTGTTTTAGGGTCAAAAAAACATTTTTTGAGGCAAGGTTTGGAAAGTCATGGCGCACTCATGCCCCACAGAATGAACTCAACGGGAAGGTCATTTTAAATCATTAGTAGCCAGTGTTGGTGTGGGGGAGGGAGCATCACGAAGCAGGGCTGGTGGGGATGGCAGCGCTGCTCCTTAATATGCTGATCGATCCCTGGCACCCAGCACACATTCATCACGGTGCCATGTGGCCTGCCTGGGACCCAATGATGAGAATTGAAACTGGCTCAAGCTAATCACTGCTAGATGAAGGTCAAATATAGGTGACTATATATCAGCTCTCGGGGTTTGAGCAGACATGCCACTGCCTAAAGCTGCTGGACACTTACAAAGAGAGAAGTCCACACACTTGACCACAAAAGATGTCAGGTTTTCCCTGCTTTAAAAAAAATTGATAATGAAATACCAGGAGTCAAACACCACCCAGGGGAAGGAGAGGTGGGATATGATGAGGGTCAATATTGTTAACATGTAAATTGCCTGGAGAAGGGGAACACTAAGACCACAGGAGATTAATGGACAGGAACCCCAATGACAAACCACTTATTTAGCATTCACAAGGTGCTGAGTCTAACCACGCTGTCCATAAATGAACTCATCTGGTCCTCGAACAAGATGCCATTAAATTAACAGATGTTGGGGGGGGCGGGCAGTGATACTTCTGTCTCTATAAAGGACAAGGAGACGTGGTCGCTGTGCACACAGGCATTGGTGTGAGCCACGAACAAACACTGTGGAACCACAGGAATGAATGCTGTGAGTCTGTGTACCCAGAAGAGATGTGCTGGTGACATGAGTGAAGAAGTGAAAGTAGATGACAAGAGGGAGGGACAGGAGTGGGCGTGCCAAACCCCCGCCCCCCGACCCTTCCCCCGCCAGAGCACAGATGACAAGGGGCTGCAGCCAGCAGAGGGTCCACTCGGGAGTGAGAGTAACCACTCTGAAAGAAAACGCCCAGGCTGAAAGGAACCCCGCCCACAGACACACATAGGGGATGAACACGCCACCTCATAACCCTCAGGCAGGCTCACGGCAGACAAGTCCTTCCACCCCGACTGCCCTAAGCACTCTTCAGGAAGCTCGCTAGAGGGGAGGGTGGGGCTCCTGGCTCACAGCAGGGTACCCCCACACTGCCACCACACCTGGAGGTTCTTAGGCCACACAGGAAGGCCACATCAGAGACACCTGTACCTGCTTGTTGTCCATCAGGGCAAAAGGACAAGAGAAAGACATGGCAGCTGTGTGTGGTGACACTCAGGAAGCTGTGACAAGAGGAATGCCATAAGCTCAATGCTAACCTGGCCAACCTGGGCCACTGAATGAATTCCAGACCAGTCTAGGTTACAGAGTGAGGCCCTGACTCAAAAATAAACAGACAAAAAGCAGCAGTGGAAGACAGCGAGGGGAGACTCGACCCACCATCTCTTCTCTTACTGGGAGAACTCTGGGAACACTGAGGGAAATCACTACTATGAGATGTTATTTTTGTGGAGGAGTTTTGCTTTGTTTGAGACAGTCTTGATGATGGAACCAAGGCTAGCCTCGAACTCTTCCTTGCCCCTCGCACTCAAATGCTGAGATTATTGGCATATACCACCATACCTAGCTATCAAAAAAATTTAATCTCAAAATTTTGTAGTGTGAGTGACAAAAAGTGCCAACGGTGTGATTAAAACCTGATGATGTGTGCAGAAAGAGAGAGCAGGAGAAAATGCTGATTGGTAGATGTTCACGGCCATCACACAAGTGGGCTACTAAGGCTGGGTTTTGTTTTTGTTTTTTGTTTTTTTTCATTTCTGCCATTTTCTTCCCAAATTTTAACTATTTTTACAATGAAGCAAAATAAAATATTAAAAGAACCCCCATTTTTAAGAAGCAAAAAGACCTTGCTATTACTGGGCACTAGAGAGGCTCCTTTAAGAGTCTTGTGTCCAAGTTTTAAAAGCAACAAGAAATAATTCACTAGACTGTCTCAACTCCTAAGTGTGCCAATTTTGCAATCTGCATTTTTCAATTACATTAAAAGCATTTTTCCAAATTGCTCTATTCTCCCCTTAATGACACAGGATGAGATTGGATGAGACTTGCTCCCCGAGGACAGAGCGGCACCTTCATGCCACCCTGGTTTCTCTAGCAGCACTTGAGCGTGAGCTGTTCTTGGGGCATGGAACTAGTCAAGTTCAACAACAAAGGTTCCCCGAGAGCAGAAAGCACAGGGGCAGCACAGCGCTGCTTTTAGTCAGCTCAGGTCTGTTCCAAGAGCCACACACGCTCAGAAAGCAAAGGGAACGGGAAGTGTCTCATGTATTGGCCTCAAACTCATCTCGGTTTTCACTTGAGAGAAGAGGGTGTCAGAAACATTTTGCCTCCCACGAAAAGAAAGTTCCAGCCCAGAAGCTTACAACTTTCCAGAGGCTCTGCAGCCTGGCTGTCAACTACCTCAGGGACAGCTCGGAGGACTTTCAACCTTCTCTGGAAGATGGGAAAGAAGAGATGAGCAAAACGGGTCCAGAAATGCACACCCCGGGGTGACTGCCTACCCCTCCCTCGGCCTCTGTCAAATAAAGAAGGACCAGATGATCTCTGCATGTGCTGGTGTGTGTGCGTGTGTTAACACACACACACACAAATTCTCTCCTCGCCTTCACCTAATTACCCTCGATGCACTGTTAATCATTCACTCCCCAAATACCAAACGCCCACCACCACAACCCGCACCTCCTCCCCAGCTGCGCCTCTCATTTCCAACAGATTTGCCTCGTGCTCGGAATAAATTGCCAATCATCTGCATAATGCTCCACGACTCCTTACTCCACGCATCAAATCACTTCTCAATCTCATTTCGTAAAAATCCATCAAGAATAATTCTTTCAAAACTGAACTAAACCCTCGCTCTGGCACTTGGATCCATAAATTCCTTGTCTTTGAATGTGAAATATATCACTTTTTACAAAGCACATCCAAGATACCCTAATATAATCAGATCCACTAACAATGATAAATCAGCAAGATCCTGTAATATATAAAAATGCAAATCCAAGCCACCAAGGAAATCATCTCTGCTCCTCCTGCCCCTTAACAGAACCCGAGGAGTGAAGCCCGAGAGTGTCTGGGCCCATCTGGGAGAGGGCTCTTCAACTGGGCATTTCCAGAGTGGAAGAGGGAGGGGGAGCAGCTTGCTGGTTCTGTTCAGTCTATATCCTACCAGCTCCCCATGTTGCCTCCAACATCTACCTGCTGTGCAACTGGGCACAAGTCCCTCAACCGCTGTGGTAAAGTGTGTTTAAAAAAAAAAAAAAAAGCCTGTGGTAGGTCCAGTGCAGCTGCTGACTCCCCATTCTCTCATGTGTCCCTGGTTACCACGGAGCTGGTGACCCACACGAGGAGACCCCACCCGGGGTCACCAACCTCCACCACAGGGCCTTCAGCTGTCCCTGAACGCAGCTTGCCTGACAGAGGCAACACAGCTCCCTCCTGGGTCTCCTGCCTGCGAAGCTGCTTCCCCAGCACAGCCTGAGGCTCTGACTTTTGGAGTCAAGCAACTACCTACTACCCTGCGGTCAGTGCGCGCCCCTGGCGAGTGGACCAGCCCTCGGCAGGGCCTGGCAGGTGCACAGCACTGCAAAGGACTGCATGGGAGGCTTGCTATCGAGGATCGCAGAAGCTCTGTAAATTTTAAAGGTATTTATCTCAGAAACACTGAGAATGAAACTCTCTAAAATCCATATCCAAAAACAAACTACGAAGAGAGTCACAAAAACAGAAGCTACGTTAAGTCAGAAGACCCTAGGTGAGGCGGGGTTTTTTTTTTTTTTTTTGCACATTGTATTTTAACCAATCAATACAGGTCCAGGGGGGAAATTCCCACTAATGCCAGGCACTGGGGTAGATCATTTCTATTCATCTCTATAGCAACAGTCCGAGTCAACAGGCATTCTCTCTACTCTACCAGTGATACTGGGGATCAGAGAGACTAAGTAACCTTAAGAAAAGTCACACCGGTCCTGAGCAGCAGTAGAGCGCAATACTGAAAGTCGCCAACGTTCAGGTTCCATTTACCACACACAGGCCTTCTGCCGAGGCCCGATAGTGCAAAGCCCATCTTCACTACATTAAGCAGCAGAAAAGATGGCATTATGCACAGTGTGATCGCCGCAGGACTACTTGCTTCCAAATGGACTCCAGAAGCTACAGGGAACAACACAGAAGAGACGAGGGCAAGCGTGAGGAATGAGACCATCATACAAATGTTTGTGGACAGTTTTTCAGTGGGAGTTTTGGTTGAAGGAAGGGGATGGAATCCCAGGCCTAGTGCCTGCTAGGCAATCATTCCACCTCTGAGCTACATTCCAGCCCCACAAACAATACAGAAGACAATCTGGTGGTGGACAAGATAGCACATGACCAGCTGGGTTGTGTCAACACAAGGGTCTCAGCGGCCAGGCCGGGATGCCCAGTGATGAGAGCTTTACTGGAGTACTATCACCAGTGATGTCTGTTTCCCCTTTGTATCCCTTTATCTTTGTCTGCAAAGGTTTCCCAATAAGCACCAGTTTGGTTTTTTTTTTTTTTAAATATATTAAGGAAGCTTGTTATTGAAAAAAAACTCTAAAACAAATACAGCAAATCAACAACATCTAACTCAGGTTTTATGTATAGACCTGCCTGTGTGAGAACCTGGGTCCCCCACGGCGGCACGCCGATGCAGCAGGAGTCCCCTGGGGGGCCTGGCAGCCCCTGCATGGACAAACAGGCAGGGCTGGCTGTGTTTGGCTTTTTCCCTCAGAAAAGGCATCAAAGGCTGAATTCTACCTTGACGTGCAGTGGGTGTTCAAACACGTAGAGCCGAGCGAGTTCGCCGGGAAATGAAAAGAGAGTATAAAAGGGTGTCTGTGCTGGGATTACAGCCATGAAAGCCCCAAGCTCACAGCGGAGGGCAGGAAGGGCCACTGCCTGAGACAACAGGGCAGTGGTGCAGAGACTGTGACTCACTGTTTTATTTTACTTAATTGCTCTGGCTGTAAATTTTTCAAAACTAATATAAGCATATTTTACAGCTCACAGAACATTTAGAACATATTAAAATATGTATCTTCCCACTGTAATGTGCCTAGTTGAAATTTCTGACTCCAAGCTGAGCTTTAAGGCTATGAAAGACTGGCACTCGATGCTCTTTACATCAGTTAGATGGACGGTGTTGTTCTGCTCCGGATCAGAGAAAAATCATCTCAGTAAATGTTCCGGTGAGTCAAGGATTCTACCACATTCTAGAAGCTTGGATGGGCCAAAGATCGTAAGTCTTACTGTGCCCCCTAGAGGCGAGCAGCATTTCTGCACCCACACAAAAAAACCTTCCTAAAACAAGGCAGTAAAATCCAGAAAATGTCTTTAAATCTTCATTGATCACTTAACATGTACCAAATTTCATGCCAGATGCTACAGAGAATATAAAAATGGGTCTGGTGTGGCTGCTGCCCCCACAAAGCTTACATCCTTTCTCTCAACTCAGATCCCAGCCAGGCACCACCACCTGGCAGGGAAGGGGGTAAAATCCTTAAACAGCAAGACCCCAGCATTCTGAGTGCCAGCAGCACATGCCAGGTCCTACCCCAGGTGCTCACATTCAACTTCGTCTACTGCTCATAAAGACCACGCAAGCACACACAATCACCTCCACTTCACACTCAGCTGAGGCTTGGTTTATAGCCATGGACCACATCTGTCACGGGAGGGAAAAGCAGTTGCTGCTCAGCACACACCAACCTGCAGGCCTAGGGCAGGCCTTCCATCCTCACGTGCCCATCTGAACCCTCCATGCCCTAGTCCATCTTCCCATCACAGCTCCTCGGTCCCTACTATCCTGCACTCTGAACTTACTCAAGGTCCCACTTGCATAACCTCAATCGCTAAAATTTACTAAATCTTACTAAAGTCTCTGCTCAGGTTCCAGCTCGACATTCACCTCTGGCTTCTAGAAGCCTCATTTCCAAGACTTCTCAGTGAGAAGATGAACAGGAGACACTGATCCTAGCAGTCACGGTCAGTATTGACCCAAATCAACTATGGCAAGTACTTTGCCTCTGAGGCCATCCCTGGGATGTATTCGGAGGACTGGACAAGAGGGTGGGGGCACTCCCTGAAGCTTCCTAATAGCCAAGGAGTCTCAAGCTAGCATCACTTCCAGCCCACATGCCTCCTGGGGACAGGCCACACAACAGCATCCTAAACGCAGGTTTCTTGTCATCCCAAAACAGGCCAACTGCGACCTCTCCTGGCCATGACCAATCCTGGCACATTCATCTTCACCACACCCAGAGCCAAGGCTCCAACTCCTACGCTGCTTTAAAAACCACCATGGAGCATGGTGGCACATGCCTTTAGTCCTAGCACTGTGGAGGCAGAGACTGGGAGATATTTGTGAGTTCGTGGCCAGCCTGATCTATATAATGAGTTACAAGGCAGCCAGGGGTACACAGTGAGATGTTGTCTTAAAAAAAAAAAAAAAAAAAAAACCAGAAAGAAAGAAAGAAAAAAAAGAAAGATCAATTGATCGATCTTTGGGATGAAAAAAAAAATGGCTCATCAATTAAAGGCACTTGCTCCCAAGCCCAATCCCCAGAAAAGACATGGTAGAAGGAGAACTGACTCCCCAGAGTTATCCTCTGACCTCTACACACATACCATAGCATGCATGTGCCCACACACAAGCACACATACAATAAGTAAACAATTAAAAAAATAAAGCCATCATGGTCCGAGATGACTCAGCCTGTACTGTGCTTGCTTTACAAGCAGAAGGGCTGGAGTTCAATCCCCAGAACTCATGTAAAAAAGCCAGGCACAGTCATACAATCTTATAATACCAGCTTTGGGGAAACAGAGACAGGAGGATCCCTGGGACATACTAGCTGGCCAACTGAGCCCCCATGGCAAGTTCCAAGCCAATGAAAAACTCTATCTTAAAAAGAGTACCTAAAGATCAATATCCAAGGTTGCCCTGTCCTCCACCTACAAATGCACACATACATACACACACACAATCATCATGGGGGGTGGAGGGAGTGGGAGTATAGCTCAGTGGTAGAGCATTTGCCTGCATGCACAAGGTCCTGGACTCAAGGCCCCATCACCCAAAACCTCAAAAAACAACAAGGATACCTACAGTGTCTGTTCAGGAAACAAAAATTCCCTATCAGTAATGACCCAGGGGAACCAAGCTGTTCAGATCTGTCAATGGGGGCTTCAGGTGAAGACCAACTCCACAGGGCTCAGGTCTGCCTCTTCCCATCGGTGCACAGATAGTTGGCAGGCAGACATCCCTGAGGACAAACCTGACCTCTCCATAAAGCTGCATCATAGGTTCAAGGCACAACAGCCACAGCAACCCGCTCCACCTCCTTGATGTGCTCCCCACATCGGCCAGTCTGTACTCCCCTCTCTCAAGTGGCCTAGAGATATGACTATAGCACCCACTTTAGAACCACAGCTAAGTTCCCACCAGGAGCCAGGAGCACACTGGATACTGTGGATACAGCACATGTAGGTATGTGTGCCACTAGAGAACCCTCAAGCCTTGCCAAGGGCGTAAAGTAGCAGTTGAGCCAGTCCATTGTAAAGCAACCCCCTCCACCCTGTGAGTGCTGCCTCACCCTTAGTACTGAGGGGCTGGGGAAGAAGCCCAGCCTGCTTCCAGGCTCATCCAAGCAGGGACCTCTACATTCAAACAGCAGAGAGTGCACAGGTAAGTGTAGGAAGACAGAAGGCTAGCTATAAAAACAGCTTGTTGACTGTCTGGTCCCAACAGGAAGAACATGACCCATCTGGCTCGATGCAGCTCCTGCTCCTGGCACACTGCCCAACCCAAGACCGCAGAATAGATAAACACTGTTCATTGGTCCCTTTCTGAGCTGGGTCTTGACTGTTCAGTAGAAATTAGCCAAGCAAAAAGCAAAGGGGAAGGACCCTAGAGAAGAAAGGACAAAAGAGGAAAGAAGTCCAACAATCAGGTGAGCTCAAAGTCAAGGGGTATCCTGTATACTCCAGAGTCAGCAGGACACTGCCAGGAGCCTGGGCCCAGCTGAAATCCTCAAATAGGCCCCATGCCCTGCTGGCCTCTGTGCACCAGGCTCTCAGGATGGAGGACTGAGAGGCCAGGACTCTGGGTAGGTCCAAGGATGTCATGAGCCACCCCAGGAATACTGAACACCCCTTGCACAGATGACACAGCCCAGCGCTGCAGAAGCACCACAGCCTGGCTCAGAGAAGCCAGGACCCCAGCTGGAAACTGAACTGAACACCTGTGTCGGCCTTGCTGAGTCAAACACAAGAGTTTCATCAGGATCTGTCAATGTCTAAAACCACCACCCACAGACACAGCTCACCTCGAAGCACTTGGGTCTCCTCTCTTCACTTGAGAAAATGCCTCCTGGGTTGGTGGGTGGGGGCTCAAAACATAATCTCAGATATAAGGACTCAGAGAAGTGGTCTTGATAATGCTGAGGACAGAGTGGGCTGAGCTCCTATGGGGTCCGGCTCTGCAATAGGTGTCTTTTTTTTTTTTCATAGTTGCATGTGTATGAAGGTATGTGTACATACATGTATGTGCAGGTGCACATACATTTTGTAAGCATGCAGGTGAAGGTCAGGTCAGAGGGCAACTTCAGCTGTTGTTCTTCAGGCACTGTGCTGGCTAGTTTTATGTCAACATGACACAAGCTTGTAGGGCATTTTCTTAATTAGTGATTGATGGGGGAGGGCCCAGCCCATTGTGGGTGGAGCCATCCCTAGGCTGGTGGTCCTGGGTTCTATAAGAAAGCAGGCTGGACAAGTCATGATAAGCAAGCCGGTAAGCAGCTCTCCTCCGTGGTCTCTGCTTCAACTCCGGCCTCCAGGTTCCCGCCCTGTTTGATTTTCCTGTCTGATGTCCTTCAGTGATGGGCTACAATGTGGAAGTGTAAGCCAGTAAACCCTTTCCTCCCCAGCTTGTTTTGGTCATGCTGTTTCATCACAACAATAGTGACCCTGATTAGAACAGGCACCGCCCTTGGTTTTTAAAACTGGGTCTCTTGCCAGTCTGGAACTCACCACCTAAGCTAAGCTGGCTGGCCAGAGGACCCCAAGCACCCACTTGTCTCCACCTACCTAGCACTGGGATTATAGATATGCACCCACATTGTATGTGGATTCTGGGGGTCAAGCTCAGGTCCTTGTATTTGCAAGCACTTTACTGACTGACCCACCTCCCAGCCTACATGATGTGCTTTTTAAAACACATTTCTCCAGTGGTCATGTGACAGAGGTATGAGAGTCCCTCTTGGTCAGACTCAGAGGGAAGCCCACCTGGGCAGAAACCAGCTACCCTGTCCATGCTGTTGGAAGCCATGTTCTTCCCAGGAGGCTTGTAGTTCAGCTAGTCAGGGGTTACTTGGAGCCACTCAGTAAGTATCAGTATTTGGCCTCTATAACTTATTTGTTCTGAGGGCCAGAAGTTGGAATTACAGACTGGAGTTAAATTTATCGCATGGCTGGCATGGTGGCACATGCCTTTCATCCCAGCACTTGAAAAGCAGAGGCAGGGAGATCTCTTGCCTTTGAGGCCACACAATGAGAGCCTATCTCAAAAAAAAAAAAAAAAAAAAATCACTGCACACACTGCATCCCCTGAAAACAGATGTCTAATTTTTCTGACATCATATGCAATAGACTTTCCATCTTTTCTACATGTATTTCTGTGTATGTATGTGTCTATGTGTGTGTGTCTGTGTGTGTCTATGTGTATATGTGTGTCTTTCTGTGTCTGTGTGCCTGTGTGTGTGTCTGTCTGTGTCTGTGTATGAGTATCTGTGTGTGTGTCTAGTCTATCTGTCTCTGTGTGTGTGTGTCTGTGTCTGTCTGTACTGTCTGTATCTGTGTCTATCTGTCTGTGTGTCTCTGTGTGTCTATGTGTGTATCTGTGTGTATGTCTGTGTGTGTTTGTGTCTGTGTCTATCTGTCTGTATGTGTGTGTCTGTGTGTCTCTGTGTGTGTGTCTGTGTCAATCTGTGTGTGTGTGTGTATCTGTGTGTGCCTGTCTGTCTGTCTCTGTGTGTGTCTGTGTGTCTATGTGTATGTGTGTGTGTCTGTGTGTCTCTGTGTGTGTGTCTGTGTCAATCTGTGTGTGTGTGTATCTGTGTGTGCCTGTCTGTCTGTCTCTGTGTGTGTCTGTGTGTCTATGTGTATGTGTGTGTGTCTGTGTCTTAGTGTGTCTGTGTGTGTGTCTATGCATGTGTGTCTATATCTGTCTATATGTGTGTGTCTGTGTGTGTGTCTGTGTGTCTGTGTCTATCTATCTATGTCTGTGTGTGTGTCTGAGTCTGTATGTGTGTGTGTGTGTGTGTCTATCTATGTCTGTGTGTGTGTCTGTGTCTTAGTGTGTCTGTGTGTGTGTCTATATCTATCTGTCTGTCTGTATGTGTGTGTCTGTGTGTGTACATGCACACCATGCACAGCACACGTGAGGTTAAGCGGACAGCCCCCATGTCAGTCCTCAGGTGCCTTCCACCTTGTGTTTGAGATAGGGTCTCTCACTGGCCTGGAACTTTACCCTATAGACCAGACTCTGGTCCTGAACTCCCAGGGACCTACCAGGTATATGCCACCATGCCAGACTTCTTACTGGATTCTGGGGATCCAAACTCAAGTCTTCATGATTACAAGACAAGCACTTTAATAACCAAGTTTGTTTGTTTGCTGTTGTTTGATCTAAAAGTCTCCAAAGCTAGCTGGGTGTGGTGATGCACGCCTTTTAAACACAGCACAGGGGAGGCAGAAGGAGAGATCTCTGTGAGTTCAAGGCCAACCTAGTCTACACAGCTAGTTCTAGGACAGCCAAGGGTACCAAAGAAACTCTGTCTCCAAAAAAAATTTTAAAAAAGCTAATAAGTAAATAAAGTCTCCAAAGTTAGATTAACAAAACTCAAGGGCTGATCATTCCATACCAAGGTTCAAGGCGAAGCAAGACAAAGCATCACAGCTTATTAGCAAAAGATTAAGAGAAACAATATTCAGTGCTGTGAGCACATGGGGAGATGGGATTCTTATACTTCAGTTATTCTTGAGTAGGGGGCCATAAACCTTACAGTTCAGCCTGGACTGCTGCTGTGGAGGACCCTCTATAAATAAATACCAAATCTGGCAGGGGAATACATAAGTAGCAGCATGCTTACAGCAGCATGGTTCATGGGAATGTGCTACTGAAAGGTGATGAAATGTCCAAAACAGGAAAGGAAATAAGTTATGGCATACTTGGGTTAAAATAATGTATTATTATAAAATGAAGTAATATGTTTATTAGCTGGGCACACTGTAATTTATTTAACACTGCGGTGCTATGGCAAGGCAGCTTTGAGAAAGGAAAGGAGTGGGGCAGGAAAGACCAAAGATTTGAGCTAAGCCCCAGGAATCCTCTCTCAAAAGTACCAAAGGGAGCTACAGAAATTCCAAAAGGGAGTATGTAGCCTGTCCCTACCCACTGCCTGACTGTCAGTACAACACCCAGGAAAAGCCCCTGCGAGTTGTTCTCCCTCACCTTACCTTGAAGGTTTTATCCATGGAAGTAGAGAGAAGCATGTGGCTCTTACAAAGGACTGGACACCACTGAATAGTGTTGACAGGGCCCCTGTGGCCTCGCAGGTGGAAAAGCACTTTCTTGGGGACCTTAGTCTCTCTGTGCTGACTCTTCAAATATGGCTGGATGAACTCAGACACCGTGGGAGCCACACTGAGGGGGGCTGGGGCACACCCTGCAGGAGGTCCCGGAGGCTCTGTATCTTTGCCCCCACCAGCTTCTGGATTCAGTGCCTGCAGCTGCCTCAGTCTCTTGGGGGTATAGGGAACCACACAGTCCTCACCCCTTTTCCTCTGAGAAGAGCTGATAATTTTAACGGTGCTTTCAACTTTGCTTTGAGAATGAGCAGATGACGCGAGGGCATCCCGAGCAGGTTTTGCTGGCTTTAAGCAGGCAGCTGGCAGGGGCCCATGGCTGGCTGGAGCTCGGCTCATCCACAAAGAAGGGCGAGGAGACTCACTGGTGAGGAAGGTGGTATCAGGTTCCTTTGGGGGCCACTGGAGCCTCTGGCTGGGACAAGATCCCGGCAGACTGCTCCAGATCCGAGGCAGTGGCAGATGTTGGTCCCTTGGGTCTTCATGAGGACTGCTCTTTGTGTGTTGTGCCCCCTCTTCTGTCACATCCACTGTACCAGATGCAAAAGCCATCCCAGCAGGTCTGGTCATGCCAGAGGCATCATCCATCTGACCTTCAGAGTTCACACTTCTGGCAGGCTCAGTCTCGGTCTCTGAGTCAGAATCATCATATGCCACCAGTGAAGCCATGCAGACACACAAAGGTGACTTCCTAGAACTAAACAAGGTCAAGAGTCACAACTGTGAATGGGAAAATAGTTCTGTACTTCATAGCAGTAATGTCACCTTGAAAATCTAAGACTTCAAACTCCACTAACACAAACACAGGAAGAATAAAGGCTGAATTTTCTTTTTTTTTTTTTTAAAAAAAAAAGATTTATTTATTTATTTATTTATTTATTTATTTATTTATTTATTTATTTATTATGTATACAGTATTCTATCTGCATGTACCCCTACCTGCCAGAAGAGGGCACCAGATCTCACAACAGATGGTTGTGAGCCACCATGTGGTTGCCGGGGAACTGAACTCAGGAGCTCTAGAAGAACAGCCAGTGCTCTTAACCTCTGAGCCATCGCTCCAGCCCTAAAGGCTGAATTTTCAAAAGCGCTAACAGAAAAGATTTCAGATATTTCAACATAGAGAAATGATTTTGGGGTAGGAGAGGTGGCTCAGTGGTTAACAGGATGTACCACTCTTCCAGAGGATCAAAAACAGTTCCACGGGATGCAACAGCCTGCTGACCTCCACGACTACCCACACTTACATGTACACACCCACACACCAACATATATGCACACACACAATTAAAAATAGAAAGCATACCTTTTTTTTAAAAGTAAAAATTAAAAATAAGTGATGTTTGGACCAGCAAGATGATTCAAGTGGGTTACATGTGCTTGCTGCCAAGTCTATAGACCTGAGTTTGATCCCTGGAACCTACATGGTGGAAAGAGAAAATCAACTCATGAAAGTTGTCCTCTGACCTCAACATGTGTTTCTTGATGTGCATGCCATTGCCCAACCATATAAATAAATAAATGTTTAAAAAAAAAGGGGGTGGGAGGAAGGAAGGAAGGAAGAAAGGAAGGAAGGAAGGAAGGAAGGAAGGAAGGAAGGAAGGAAGGAAGGAAGGAAGGAAGGAAGGAAGGAAGGAAGGGTAGAATGTTAGGGAGATGGCATGGGGAGATGGTATGTTTACACTAATTTAAACATTACATACTATATAAAAACATAAGTAATTTTTAAAAATAAATGGATTTCCTATTCAGTAGACATACTTACTTAGAACATATAAGTTTTTAAATGGAAACCTATGTGGGGCTGGGGAGGAAGCTCCCTGAAAGAATACTTGCTAACACATGCAAGGTTCTGGGTTTGCCCCTCAGCACTGCAAAGCAGATGAGGAGAAGGAAAAAGTAAAGAAAGGGAAGAAGAAGGAAACAACAATGAGCTAGGTATGGTAGCACCCACCTGTGAGCCCAGCACTCATGAAGCTGAGGCAGGAGGATTATGATTTCAAGGCTATCCTGGGATACATAGCAAAACCCTGTCTTTAAAAACAATCAAAGGGGAAATTGAGAGAAAACAAGCTTCTGGAGATGTAGAGCACCTACCTGGCATACCAAAGCCCAGGGTCGGATCCTAAGGCAACAGTCTACCTACCCAAGTGTGTCGAAAGCAATGCTGTTCATGGCATCCAAATTTGTGTCTCACCTCAAGTGCACAGATTCACACCGTAATGAAGTTCCTTTTAAAAATTCTTCCTGGAATTCTGAGGCATCACAAATTGTTATCAGCTAGTTCTCAGCAAGAGGGGTTTTGGTCTAGAATGCAGTATTTGAATATCATGAAGAGAACAGCAAGTACACGCAGGAAGAAAATAGGGGCGCTAAACATATCACAGCCAGCAGAGGGCTGGGTGGGACAGAGTGCAAGCCTACGCCATGGACCAGCTTCCCAAATTAAAGAAAACCCAGCCATGCCTCATGCTGAGCCTCTCTAGCCCCATACTGTTAAGACAAGATCTCACTATATAAGCCAGGCTGGTCTTAGTCTCAACAATCCTCCTGCCTCAGCCTTCTGAGTGCTGGAATAACAGGCATACATCACCATGCCAGGTCATACACTAGGTCTCAACATCCCACTGAAACCCTTCCACACCTGTCCCTCTAATGTCACTATTCATCTAAGAACTCCACTGCCACACACGTCTGGTCATCATTCCATGCCTATGGTTATGGTTCCCACCAGCAGCTGAATCCAGGTAAGCATCAATGTCCACATTTAAAGTCGTCTTCTAAAAAGGACTTCTACAACTAGCCAGACACTCTCCAACTGAACCAAGGGCAACTGGGGACTAACTACACACGGATGAAATCTCTCCATACTCCGCGGGGATCCGAGGCCAAGCTCCTGGTCCCTGCCTGCCACACGGAATCCATCAGATTCCCACCACTGGGTTATAGAGCGTTCAGTCACAGGCCCAGGTTTCAAGCCACGCAGTTATCTGCAGGGTTGACTCACAAGAGAGGCCTACGGCATATCAGAGGACTGCGTAGTCCATCAGCTCCACAGGGCATGGGAGATGTCTGAACGACTTTTTCCAGCAAGAGGCTGGACTCCTGATGCACTCCACCCCATGTGGATCTCATTCACTCATTCAACAGCTGCAACAAGAGACAAAACAGTAAATGACCTTCACGCAGCACACTCACAAGCCATACGGAGAGGGACAAACACATCCCCGACTCCACGAGTGAGCCAGCGGATGCCATGGCATGTGAACTCAACAGAAAAAAAAGGAAGAGAAGAGTAGAGCAGCTGGGCCCAGGACTGCACGTTCTTATGGAGCCAAGACAGGCCTCAGAGGGAATACACCTGTGTGGCAGTCTGGAGAGGCCGAGGGACCCAAGGTGATCACAGTGCTGGGTCTAAACAACAGAACCAATGACGATCATTAGGAGTCAAGGGTGATTCAAGAAAACACACGTGAAGGGAGACGGCTGAGAGCTAAGGGGAATGCACAGTTTAGGTTGCCATTTTGTACCCAAGTCCAAAAGATGTCATGGGAAAGGGGGGTGCGGCGAAACCAAGAGGAAGAGACTAAATGAAGGCAAAGGTAATGAGGCCCGTAGGGAAAAAACTGAAGAGCTAAAGGGGGCACAGACATGTGGGGCAGGGAGTCCTGTGTGTTTTGCTCACTGTCCAAGAGCCCTCGATCTACCTGTATTTGTAGCCCGAAAGATGGTGGGGCAGGGTGCTGAGGAAGTAAAGAGAGACAGGATTTTCCCTTTCAACAAACAGTTCCTTGTTACCTACTCTGTGCTTAGCTCTATGTTGGATCTGATGTGGGCAGAATTTAAAACTCGGATCTTGCCCCGGAGGCCACAGATGCCTGAGGGGAAACAAAAAGATACCACTCGACACAGGTTTTGAAGGATGAAGAGAACTTAGCCAAGCTGTCAACAGTAATGGGTAGAGTTCAGAGCACTCTACGAAGAAATGGGAAGAAAAGGAAGGCGAGCGACACTCTGAACCTGGCGCTATGAGGCGGGAAGCACGCGGCCACCAGGTCCCGGTACCCTCCCGCCCGGGCCCGCGGCTCACCACACATACACACGGAAGCGCTTGGTCCACCCCTACAACGCTCCGGCTTGCACTCGGGCCGCCCAGTCGCGTTCCACCACGACGTCGGGGGCCTTAGCCAATCAGAGACGGGATATGCCCCGCCCCTGGATGGGCAGCCAATAGCGACATGTCAGGACAGGAAGTTGTTCCGTCCGGATGGGTTTTTCCACGGACGCCCTGGAAGTACCGGTAGCTGAACTAGCGGTGCTGACTGGTGGGGTCCGAACGGAGGCCGGTGAGTGAGAAGAGGGCGGCCGCCGCTCCGGGAGCGAGGTAGGGAGGCCGAGGTGGCGCCGGAGCCTTGGGCTACTGCCTGCGCACTGAGCCCTGAGGACCCGGCTCCGAACCGGGCTTGCTGTTCTCTGGGCACCGGCACCGCAAGGGGCGGGGAGGCTGCGGCGGCGCCGCCCACCCATGCTGTCATCGTTTCCCACCGCCTGGGGCTTTGCCCTGTATGGTCGCCAGCAGTCCCCTCCACGAAGTGTTAGGAAGGTTCCTGGTGCGCATTTCACAGATGAGGAACCCGAAGCAGAGCAGAGAAGTAACGCTACTTGTCCGTGGTTTCAAAGCAAGCTTTTGCTCAACATCAAAAGCCGGCCCTCTCTGATCTATCAGAGTTCCTATCTTTCCCCTGCGGTGCACAGCTTCAAAGCAGGACTGCCTCAGGGAATGTACAGGCTGATCTGTACACTACACACAATAGCAATGATGCTGTGGGTGGAGGGAGGAAGAGGGATGGGGAGGTCACATGGCGGTCAACCTAAAGAAGGGGCGGCTGATGCAATGGCAAGTAGCTTGGGGCTCTTGAGAGTTTGATTGGTCTCAACCTCCTCCTCCCCACAACCCAACCAGCCACTGGCTGGATTTGCTCATTAAGGAAGCTGGTCAAGTGGCCAAAATGTTCTGAGAACCTGAGTGATTTCTGAGAAATCCCTAAGTAAATGAAACTAAAAGGGTGGGGCAAGGCAGGAAATTAAGACAATAGACTCATCTAAAAACAGAAACTGAAAGAAAAGAAAGGGAGAGTATTAAAGACCTCCACCCTGCCTGGGCATTTTCATCTCTGTCCTTTGTGACCAGGGGCCACGAACTCCACAGAAAGGGTATGTATTGCCAACTTACCTAGGCTTGGAGCTTGTTTGCTGTTGTTCTAACAGAAGTTTGTTCTGTTTTTTACCTGCCTTTTCTGAAAGTGCTGAAGACTTTTGAGAAGGACCTGTGTCAGGATTGGAATGGCGTGCGTTTATTTCATCTAGTAGACCCAAGTTCAGGTGATGCCCTGTTTTTGAGGAGTAGATGCAATGGGTGCCCAATGGCCTGTTTACGCTTAGAGCTTGACTTTCATCAACTTCAGAGCTTTTGGCAGATTTAGCCTCCTTAAATGGTCAGTGGCCATTCACTGGCATTCTTATTGTGACAACCAAGTCTCTAATGTCTGTCTTTGTAAATTAATGTCTTTCTCTTTTAAGGTAGTGTTCACAGGGCTGGGCATGTAGTTCAGTTGTTAGAAGGCCTGCTTGGCATGTTCCCGGCTCTGGGTTCTATCCTCAATGCTTTTTTTTTTTTTGGTTTTTCGAGACAGGGTTTCTCTGTGTAGCTTTGCGCCTTTCCTGGAGCTCACTTGGTAGCCCAGGCTGGCCTCGAACTCACAGAGATCCGCCTGGCTCTGCCTCCCGAGTGCTGGGATTAAAGGCGTGCGCCACCAACGCCCGGCTTCCTCAATGCTTTTATATGGGAAAATAAGCCATCTATCCCAAGTTTAGGAGTATAAAGAACTGTTTGCTCTAAAGAGGTCTTTGTCTTGTAGAAACTCTCCTAGGCTACCCCTTTTTCCAAGCTGCCCCTAGAATCTTGCTGCCCTCTTCCCTCAGGCTGCAGATTCTGTAGATCCTACCTGTGTGGGTTTTGTTATGGACCAGGTTCTTCTCATTCCTTCTGCTCACACTGTTCTGTGCCCACTTTCTTTAAGAGCCCACAGCGTTTGTCCAGAACAGTGGCATCTTTCCAAATGAGCCATAGATTTAGTTCTTAGTAGGGGTGGTGGAGCCTTTGTAGGTTTCTTATCAAAGGCCTGCTGTGCTTGTTCTGGGTTGGGCAGTTTGACTTTTTAAAATCTCGTTACTTTTGTAACAGGATAATAGATCACTTCCTTGTTAATAACATCTCTTCTTTCTTCCATATTGTGTTAGTAGTTAGATAAAAGAGCATTTCCTTAACAAAGACACAACTTCTCTTCTGGAGTTGAGAAATAAGCCCTTGAGACAGTGATCCTTAACCTTTTGGCATCTCTGGACTCCTTCATAAAGACAATGAACCGGCCAGGTGGTGGTGGCACATGCCTTTCTTTGATCCTAGCACTCAGGAGGCAGAGGCAGGCAGATCTCTTTGAGTTTGAGGCCAGCCTGATCTACATAGTGAATTACAGGACAGCCAAAGCTGTTACACAGAGAAACCCTGTCTTGAAAAACCAAAAAAAATAAAGACATTGAACCTAGACGCTACTTAAACCTGTGTACATCCAATGAATATGAAAATGTTGATATACTTTAAGAGGTTCAAGAACTCCAGGCTAAAAAGTTAAGCTCAATTCTAAAAGTGAACAAACAGATATAAAGGAGGATGGGGAGAGCTCTTCACACAATACAATACACAGGTAAGTGTGTTACTGTGAAATAAGGAAGACGGTAGCTCTGTTTTCCTTGTCTCAATCATTCCTAGAGCATTCACTCAAGAAATTGCCTCTCAGTCTCTTGATCTCCCTCACGGACTCACACACACAAGATTTAAATAGTGACCATGCGTGAGTGGATGCCTTGTGATTAGAAGAGCAGAGATCTCACCTGTTGTTCCCTCCATCAGATTTTGTTTATGTGCCTCTTCCAAGTCAGAATTCTAATACTTAAAGAGATAGGTGTTCCCCTACAACATGGAGCCTGAATGCAGGTCCAGTTCCCCTAGCTGATTGCACCAGCTACCAGTCCTGTCGAGGTGGGAAGAGGCTAGCTATCCAGGCTCACTCATTCATTCTCCTTGGCACTTTTTCTAGGAATTGAATGTAATTGTGACCTCGACTGATTGTAGTCTTTGCAGAGCCCCACATCTGTGGAGGAGCAGGCTA
The DNA here is from genome assembly GCF_049852395.1 of Peromyscus maniculatus bairdii. NCBI lineage: Eukaryota > Metazoa > Chordata > Mammalia > Rodentia > Cricetidae > Peromyscus > Peromyscus maniculatus. The sequence continues at coordinate 80,806,747 of NC_134865.1, read as the reverse complement.
AGCAAAGTGAAGTCCAGGGGTAACCAGGACCGAGCAGATGTTACAGTGGGCAGAGACCCAAACTAGAAGTCTAAGACCTGGAGGAGACCCCAGGTGGTCTTCCTGGCTCTCCCCAGAGCTCAGAGGACATGGCTCAGTGCCAGAGCGTTAAACTAGAGGTAGTTTTAAGTCCTGACTAACTCAACCTTCAACTAGAACAAATACTGGTATTTTGTGTTTGCTGGGTTTGGAGGGAGGTGCAATAGGGTCTTACTTAGATAGCCTAAACTAGCCTAAAATTTACCACAGTTTCCCTACTCAGCTCGAATTGGAGGTGTACACCACCATGTCCAGCTAGAACCCACACTTACAAAGATGATGTAAGAGAACAGCCTAGAGGAAAGGTCGAACTTACTGATTTAGGAGAGTCACTAAGCCAATACTAGAAACAAATGGTCTTTGAGCTGGTGCACACCCTCACTGTACTAAAGATTCACTCAACAGCCAGGAAGTGCTGTAACAAAGGTAGAACAAGCATGTTTAGGGCCACAGAGTGAGAGTGGCCCCAGGGCTTCAAGGGTTGGGAACAGCTGAAAAGCTGAGGTTGAGTCTCAAAAATAACAGAAGCCAAACCACGGAGGGGGAGACATCCTAGACGGGAGGAGCAGCGGGCACTCAGGGCCTGTGACTGGGATGGGCTCTGACCAGAGCCTGACTTAGTCTCTGGATTTGAACCTCAGGCAGATTCTTGAGGCTTCTCTGAGCTAACAGGTTGTACAGTTACAGCTTACTCATCCAGGACACTGGGAAATTCCAAACTGGATATTACTTGACCCTTTGTGTCTAGAAGTCATTTTTATTGCATTCATTATTATCTGATCCAAGCAAATAGACCCAGAGAAAAGCAGGGCCTGGGAGTTTCTCCTTACTCCCTGGTTCTACGTTCCTCTTCCCTGGGCTACAGGACTTTGCTATCCAAGTCAGTCTTTCATTGAACTTCCCTTAGGAATCAGGTGAGATGATTCCCAATGGCCCCTGTCCCATCCTGGTTTTGGTATTAATGCGTTTATTAACTTGTATGAAGATGGTGGTGTTAAATTTAATAAGTGGATAAACACAAACATCTCCACCGTACATTAACTCTGAGAGGTGGGTAGGTGGAGGACAGTGGCTGAGACTGTCCTAGCTTGTCTCAGACATTGCTTCTGTAGCTGTTTCCTCCAGATGAAATCTTCCATCCTACAGGGAAGCTTGTAGTAACACAGGATCTTGGCAGGGAGGTGAAACAACTGTATGTTCTAAGAAGGGGGATAAAGGTCCCGTCCTGCAGGAGGGACACTCATTAAACTCAGAAAGTAAACAACTTAATAGCTTCAGGAAATCCCTGAAACTAACCGTATTCCCTAGGCTCCTCCCCTCCCCCAGCATTCATTTAAGGACTGCTGAGAGACTCTGAGAGGAGCTCTGCTTCCTAGAAGAGGCTCGGACCACCTGGGCCGCCAGGCAGCTGTGCAGTGCACACCAGGTGACCAGCTTTCACCAGCCATCACCCATGCTGCTCTTGGTGGGCCTTGGTGATAGAGCTGCTGTTGAATCATCCACCCAGCAAAACTCGTTGGTTGGGGGCGCGGTGCACAACACTCACTGGTTCACTACTTTGGACTTTGGTGATATCCTTACTTGGGTCTGTCATCAGAGATGAGGAGACATTTGTTCTTGTCTCATCAAGAATATTGAGCACACTCCTTGGCAGTCGTGAGCTTCCGTGTCCATGAGCTGGGGGGGACAGATCTGTCACAGGCTCTGGTGGAGTTCAAGTAACTTGGTGCATAGAGGAACTTAGACCAAGGTGCCAGGTCAGGGTTACTGGTCCATCACAGCCTGCAGCTCCTTTCAGGTTAAGGTAAGTCAGGTGAAGCTGAGTTGGGTTGATCTCCCAAGACCTCTCTCCCAAACCCAGGAATAACAAGACTAGATGTGTAGTTGTATCTTGCTTATAGTTTGCAGTGTGTTCCTGCATCACTTTTTTCCCTTTAATTTTTATAACAATCTTTGTGGTAAATTAAAAGTTCATAGAGTTACCATTTTATAGATAAGAAAGTGACTGACCCAACAGGGACTCCAGATGGCCCAGTCTCCATCCTTTCCAGTGTCAATAGAAATAATGACTGATAGCAAGATGTCACAGGCACACCTTCCCAGCCTTAAGTAAGGCAGCATGTGGGATGGCTAGGCTCCTGATCCTTACTGATCTAGAACTCAGAGCAGAGAAGCCCTTATCCTCCACCTGGACCATGCTGTGAGCATAGCACCAGGTCAGCTGGAGGACATTGTGGAACATTGCTGTGTTCTTTATATCTCAAAGGCCTGAGAGTTTGTTCTCAAGGCAGTAAAGATAAAGAACAAACAGCAGTTTACAGAGTGTTTTCTTTCTGGTGAATGTAGCCTTACTAAAGCGCACTGATATTCCAAGCAAACATGGGTTCCTCTCCTGGGCACTAGATGGGAACAAACATCACTGTGTGCCAACTTACTGTTTACCTTTGCTGGCCTCAAGTTGGCACCTCCCAGTAATGCATTCAGTTCTCATTGTCAGCATTGATGCTTCTTTTCATGACTCCAACTTTCTCCTTATCTCTTTACATTAATGTTCTGTTACCCAGTTTCTGTTACAGTTCAGCAGTTACCACATTTTTCTGGAAGAAAAGCTGAGTGCTGGGAAGAAACCTCAGCTGCAGTAATCTGCCCATGGCTCCCTGCTCTCAATCCCATTTCATTTTCTCTCCACAGAGTCTTGTCTCAACTGCTGAACGCATCTGCTCACTAGCCAGCTGCAAGCCTAGGTCCTGGAAGATGGCGGACACGCCCAGTGGTGAGTCCTGCACCTCTCCACTGGAGCTGTTCAACAGCATAGCTGCTCAAGGGGAACGCGTGAGGTCCCTCAAAGCTGGAAATGCACCAAAAGTAGGTGACTTGTTTGACTCTCCAATGCATGCGCCTGCGCCTCCGCACCTTCTCAGCTGTCTGTTTATAAAGTCTGTTCAGTTAGGAGCCGTTGCTCTGCCTGTGCTTTAAAACCCTTTGTGTTGTAGGGAACTGGTCCCCGGGTCCTCAAAGACCCGTGATGCCCAAGTCCCTCACATAAAGCAGCATAGGACTCACATATACTCTGCCCTATACTTTAAGCCATCTTAGTATTGTATGGGTTCTGTGTAAGTAGTTGTGAGACTCTATTTTTTTTTTCTTTCTTTTCTTTTGCTATACTGTATCTTTTTGGTTTATCAAGACAAACTTTCTCTGTGTTGCCCTTGGTTGTTCTGGAACTCACTCTGTAGACCAGGCTGTCCTCAAACTCACAAGATCTGACTGTCTCTGCCCCTCAAGTATTGGGATTAAAGGCATTTTCCACCACTACCTGGCTGCTGTACTATATCTTTAGAGGAATATTAGTTACTTTTCTGTCTGTTACTATGACAAAATATGGAACAAAAGCATTTTAAGGAAGAGAGCTTGTTTTTGGCTCACAGTTTGAGGGTATAGTCCATCATGGCAGGGAAGTCATAGAATTAGGAGTGTGAGACAGCTGGTCCCATTGGAGCAGTGTCAGGAAATGGAGATGAATTTCTGGGTTCAGCTCTCTTTCTCCATGGAACGATGCCACCTGCATTTAGGGTGTATTTTCCCACCTTAATTAGCCCTGTCTAGAAACTCCCTCCTATACATGACCAGGGTGTATTTCCTGAGAACTTCTAGATCCTGTGACAGTGAAGAAAGTGACAAAATGAACATCTGTGCATACTCAGTACGGGGAAGACGTTTTTGTGCCTTTAGTATTTTCTATCCTGTGTTAGCTGAGACCAGGGATACAGGACCCATAGATATGGAGACCCCCAACAGCCCAATGCCTTCCAGCCCGTTCTCCCCAGTTCTGCCCATGCACAGATGTTCTTGGTTCTTGTACAGGTTTGTACCTCTGCACCTCTGAGCTACATCCTACTGTTCCCTCCTTTCTTAATTTCAACTCTAGGGCTCTGGCTGTGGCCATAAGGGATTCCTGCTTTCGCACACACCTTCCCATCCCTCGGTCTTCTGGAATATGTTGCAGTTCCAGTTAGGTCATTATTAGTACAGGCATTATTACACTATGTAAACACATAGACAGCTGAACCATCAAGTATAGCATGAGTACTTTTCCTTTCCTTCCCACCATCTGTTTTCTCTGGAGTTAATGTTTGCCTTAATTTCTGTTTGCCTGGCCTTTAGAGACACAGGGCTCCAATAGGTTGTGGACATAGTCAACGTTATGTTTGTGGTGAAGTTAATTTTGTATAGTTGTTGTGTTCATTTCCTGTTTGGGGGCATTGTTTCTGGACAGTGAGACGTGGCACATGCTAAGGAAGCAGGCTGCTTTTCTCATTACTGTAGCCAAATAGCTGACCCGCAACATCAACTTCAAAAAGGAAGAGTCTGTTTGAGGGTCCAGCCCCTCGTGGGGAAGGCCTGCAGCAGATACACGTGGCAGTCAGGGAGCAGAGAGAGATTAATGCTTGCTCTCTCCTTACTTTGTCCTTCTTCTGTCTGAGCCCCCAGCCAATGGGATGATACTACCCATATTCTAGATGGGCCTTCTGTCATCCACTAAACCACTGTGGAAACATCTTCACAGACACACCCAGAGGTATGATCTGGGTGATTTCCAAATCCAGTCGATGTGAGGATGAGTATTGAGTATCACAACCTCAAGGCCAGATGCCCAGGCCTGGTTTATGCATTTAGTATATTCTTGATCCTTAAGCTTGTATATCTATTTACTAAATAACAGCAAGATTTGTGCCATATTATCTTGGCAGAAACTCCCTCTACCCCATGTTTACTCAGTCTCTTGATTGCATCAAAATGTCACATCAATTAGTGGGCCATCTAAATTTGTGCACTGATGGTGTTTATGCTTAATGATACATTCCTCAGACTCTGTCCCCAACATTAAGTATTACATGGCTGCCATGGCTCCGCCCTGGTTGTTGCCTTTCAACACACAGCAGCTACTGTATAAAGACAATTCCTTTGGCATCTTGTAAGACCTGTGCCAGTTTCCCTTTGGATTAGTGGGTCTTCATCCGTTGTCATCTTCTTTACATCTGCTTTACTCTCTTCTAATTGTTCAGGAAAAGTCTTGCAAAGGAACCAACATTGAGCTATGAGTGCCTGAAAATATATTTACCTTCCCTACACTTTGACTGATAGCTAAGCTGGGTATACAGTTCTGAGATGGAAGCAATTTTTGCTTAGAATTCTGTTATTTGTTTCATTTTTGTCCAACACGGTGTCTCATGTAGCCCAGCCTGGCCTCAACCTGCTCTAGGCAAGAATAGCCATGAACTTGCGATCTTCCTGCCTCTGCCTCCTGGTTGCTGACATTAGAGTGATGGGAAACCACACCTAGCCTCCCTTGGAAGGCTGTCACTGCCTCGGTCACCATTGTTTGTTGGTGCCTTTTGTCCGTCCTCTCAAGGGACATCAGGACCCTTTGCATTCCAGTGTTCTGATGTCCCTGGGACCAATGCTCTTTGCAAACTTTAATTCTCAGAAGTCATATTGTTTCTTTGATCTCTTTGGTGCTCTGTCTTTTTTAAGTCAGAGTTTTAAGTTTTTAAATGCTCGTCTAGTTTTCTTAGTTTTTGCTTGCTACTTTCCATTTCTCCCTCTAGTTTTCTTAGTTTTTGCCTGCTACTTTCCATTTCTCCCTCTAGTTTTCTTAGTTTTTGCCTGCTACTTTCCATTTCTCCCTGTTCTTTCAGGGATAGTTCCTCCCTCAGTCTCCTACTGTCTTCCATTTCTGCTGTCCTGTTAAACTCCCAAGCACCCCTGTAGGCATGCTCCTTAGTTCACTGAGCTACTGATGGTAGTTTTCCTGGTGCTCTCTGCTTCCTTGAGGCTCCCAATGTCTCCGTGTGTGTTTTTCCCCTCCCTTTCATATCACAAGCATCTCAGATGTGTGCCATCTCTTGCCCATCCACTCAAAGCCTTGAAGGCAACTGTCAGCTGTCAGTCGGTCACAGTGTGAGGAGACATTATCTGTACATAGCCCCTTTCCCAGATAGCATCAGGGTTGGTTTGGTTAGGGAATCTTTGGGTTCAGAGTCTTAACCTCTTTCCTTAGAAACCAGCTTCTCTGTGATCTGCTCTCTGGGGAGTGTGAATGACTGCCCCATCCTCCACTAAATGGGACACGAGTCTCTGGTTGTCTCGGGCTGTTCTGGGTGTGCTTCTCTGCTCACTGCTATGTACAGCACTCTCTGATATACATGCCACTGTCTTTTTCCCATGGAAACCTCTGGATAGAGTGGGGCCCGGGCATGAGCTGAACAACTGCTTCCTGAACAGGCCTGAGCCCACGGTCCACTCCTTCATGATGCCTGGGTTTCTCTAGTAGTCCACGGTGTAAGGTGGGGTCAGTACCCATCTCCCAGCAGTTCTTAGCATTTGTTTTTCTCATGTGCTCAGTCTGTCAGTTACCCCTGAATATTGCACCTTCTGGGTCTTGTTGCTGCCACCCTCCTCATGTTTTCTGCGTCCCTTGGGGCTATGCCTTTTTAAAGGCTTTTGATGGCATAGTAGGTTTCAGGAGCATAGTCAGTCTGCATGTGTAATGGCTGCAAAGGCACTTCATGATCTCATGGTGCCTCCACTCTTGGGTCTCCATGGCTTCCTCCTCCTCTTCTGCTTTCCACTCAGCTATCTTCTTCTCAGAAAGCTGGGTCTGTGTTACCAGATGGTGCTGCTGTCCACCCCACATTCATTCCAGTGCTTTCGTGGGTCATTGATCCAAGTAAACCATTACAGTTTAAAAAAAAAGGGTAAAGAAAGAAAATGATTTCCAAAAACCTGATTATCCAGAAAGACCTTTACTCACTGGGTGGGCTCAATGAATTGGGCTAAATGGTCTTGAAGCAAAAACCTAAAGTAAATAAAAAACCCAAGGATTGATCATTTCTTCTGTGAACCTACTTTGGAAGGTTAGCAGTGGTATATTTGTCAGTTTAACCTTAAATTTGAGTAACGCATTTAGGAATGTTTTTAATTAGTACTACTTTTTTTCCCCACCCTCATTCTGAGACAGAGTCTCACTGTGTAGCCCTGGCTAGTCTGGCACTCAGAGATTCACCTGCCTCTGTCTCCCTGAGTGTGGCACCACTTTTTAGTGGAGTCTCTGTGTTCTGGCCCACACTACACAAAAGCAGGAAGCCAAGCAGGTCTGTTCATCACTGTTTTTCAGGGCTGACTAGGGACAGGGTTAAATGTTTCCTTTTTCCAGAGCCTTCTAATAGCAAGCAGAATCAGACCAGATAGAGTATAAATTGTCATCAGTCAGTGATTAAAAGATACTGACTGCTGTGTACTTGAGGGCAAGGCAGGTCTGCCCACAGATAATTCTGCAGATTGAACTTGTTAAACATTGTTTTTTATTTCAAGTGCTGAGCCCTGGACTGCAGAGATAGCAGGACAGCTACCCAGTGAAGGCATCTTCTCCATTTTGTGAGCTGTAAATATGGGGTTGTTGACTTCATGAGGCAAACTCATTCTGATAACAAACTAACAAACACCAGAGAATTTTATTGTTTGAACTGATCACTGCAGAATCCTAGTACTCTTCGGCCAGGATGCCCAGTGAACAGCTCTCTAAATGAGGTTGGGGTCATAGTAGTTCTTCCCCAGGAAGCCTAGTTTATAGTACATGGTGCATAAATTCTAACTGAAAATATTTGTGTTGCCCTAGGCAAACAAATTAGACTCTGTAGTCTTTGTGGTCTAATCCAGCTATGCCAATTACCAGTCTAGAGCTTTAGGGCACAACATGATTTGATCGCCTTAATTAGGCCTGCTCTGTTAAGCTTCTGGGGTGGCCATTGTGAGCTCCTAGAAGAAAGGGGTCTTCAGTAAGTTTCCAGAGTGAGCAAGGATACAGCTTATATTTGCTGCTGCTGCTGTTTCATTATTATTATTATTATTATTATTGTTATTATTATTTTGGAGCCTGTCGTGGAACTCTCTGTAGACCATGCTGGCTTCTAACTATTATTATTATTTTTAAAATAAAGTCTTGTGTACCCAAACTGGCCTCCAACTTTCTATATAGCCAGGAATGACCTAGAACTCCTGATCCTCCTGCCTTCACCTGCCAAGTGCTGGACTTGCAGAAATAATAGGCATGGAGACACTAGAAATAGCTTGGTAACTGGCTAGAAAGATGGCTCAGCAGTTAGGAGCATTTGCTGCTCTTGCAAAGGAACTAGCTAGGTTTGGTTCTCAGCACCCACATGGCAACTCACAAAGATAACTCCAATGCTAGGAGACCCAGTGCCTTCTTCTGGCCTCCACGGGCACATATGGTATGCATACATACATAGAGGAAAATAATCATGCACATCAAATAAAAGTAAATCTTAGAAATAGCTTCATGAGATTGCGTCATCTTGTGGTGTACCTGTTTCTGAGCATTCCTGGGGGCCTCAATCTTTCCTCACTTTTATCTGCTTTCATGGCATGTCTTTGAGTTGCTACCCCAACTCCTATGGCATCTTTGGTTGTGTCTGTAAATTTCACCCTAACTCTGAGCTCCATTAAAGGATCTGTTGCACATGTACCCTGCCATCAGCATTGTTTAAGGAGGCTTAGCACATCATAAACAGTGGTGCGCTCTGTGTCACTGCTACTAACCCGTGTGGTTTGGGTCATAATCTGTAGCCCTGGAATATCAAATGAAGGTAGAACACACCTGGTCCCAGCTTTTTGTCTGCTCAGGACAAATCCCCAGCTCTCAAACTCCTCAGCAGGCACAGGACAGCTTCAGTGATGCCCACTTGTCAAGGTTGTAGAGCTACAAGGATGTGTGTGAAAGGTCTCAGCACAGTGCCCGAGGCCTAACTGGTATTCTGCAGATGTTAGCTTTGTCAGCATTTTGAGCGGTCACCATTTTTCCCTTTAGGATGAGATTGACTCTGCAGTAAAGATGTTGTTGTCATTAAAAATGAGCTATAAAGCCGCCATGGGGGAGGATTACAAGGCCGACTGCCCTCCAGGGAACCCAACAGCTGGGAGTAATAGCGATGCAGATGCCACAAAAGCCAGCGAGGATTTTGTGGACCCATGGACAGTACGGACAAGCAGTGCGAAAGGCATCGACTATGACAAGCTCATTGGTGAGTCCTCACCTTCTTCACAGCAGCACAGTGTTGGTGGGGACCCCGTGTCAATCCCATTGGTGTTTCTGTGTGTACTTTTGTGCGAGCACTTTTGTACACTTTTTAATTGGCACAGTGATTGTATATATTCTTAGAACAAAGTGATTGTCCATACATGCATACCCTGGGTAATGACAAAATCGGGATATTTAACATGTTTATCACCGACATTTTTATTTCTTTGTGGTGGGAGCATTCACAGCCCTCTCTGGTATTATTATGAAATACGAAATACATTATTATTGGTGGCATCACCCTGTTGGTGACCCACCAGAACTTACTCCTCCATTCTCACTGTGACGGGCCTCTCTCCATTCTGTCTCCCTGCCTTGTACTCTACCTGAGATCTCACACAAGATGAGACCCTGTAGTATTTGAACTTCTGTGCATTGCTCATCTGGCTTGTCCTTGGGGCTTACCGCTGTTGTAGATAACAGGATTCCGTTTCCTTTCATAGTTATGTTGTACTCTGGGGTGTGTGTGTGTGTGTGTGTGTGTGTGTGTGTGTAAATGTCACATTTTCTTTGTCCATTCAGAAACACAAAGGGAGATTCCATCTTGTGAGTAGTGCTGGAATCAACAGAAATTGAGATATGCTTTAAACATAACTGATTTCAGTATCTTTGGACATATATGATATTTTTAAATTTTGAATAATTCCTAAGTAAAAAGGTTCAATATCAAGAAACAAGTAGATCTTAAAACCCTTTGGTTGTATGTTATAGTCCCAAAGGATTATTTTAAAATTAGATAACAATGAACCAGGTGTGGTGGCTCATACTTGTTACCCTGCAAAAGGATCAGAAGTTTGAAATCATCCTCAGCCATATATTAAGTTCAGTGACAGCCTGGGACACATAGATTGTGCCTCATGAGACCCACATTTTAAATTATATGAAATGACGTAAGCATCCTGGTAGGTTTTCCTGGTTTGGGGTAGTTCAGAACTTTAGAAAGCTCTAGTGTGGTGGGCATGTTTGCTAGCAAGGTCTCACCATCACACCTTTCCTCCAAGGCACTTCCTGTCCACTTGATGTCATAGATAATTGTCAAGGAAGAAACGACTGAAATGTTTATGTCTGCACCAAAGCTACTTCCATAACCTAAAACATAAACTGTCACTGAGGGGAAAGTCTATTCAGGACCAACATGAATCTAGGTCAGCAGTTGGAGAAATATGAAAATTGTGGTTGTTGGTGGTGAATGTAAGCTACACCTTAATGTGCATGTGTGCATCAGAACTGGCAGCCAGACTGTTCTGGGTGTGTTCCCATCACAGTCTAGACTCAGGCAAACAGCACTGTGGCGTATGTTGTGTCCCTGTTTTGCTGATTGGGGTCTCAGCTCTTTTGGTACAAAGGTCCTTTCACTTTGTGTGAGGGGAAGCGTCACAGCCCAGAGCCTAAAGAGATTTAGGTCTTTTGGACAGGTTACTAAGTCTTCTGGCATCTAAGGAAGTCATCCCTTCTGTTTCCTGGTGTTTTTGCAGTTCAGTTTGGAAGCAGCAAAATTGACAAAGAGCTGATAAACCGAATAGAGAAAGCCACTGGCCAGAGACCACACCGCTTCCTGCGCAGAGGCATCTTTTTCTCCCACAGGTCAGTGCCCTTCCTCTGCTCTGGGTTCACAGAATTGGGAGGTGCTGGGGAGGCCTAGTACCCCGGGCAAAATGAGACTGCTATAGTATTTACTGTGGAATTACCGCTATAGTATTTACTGTGGAATCACCTGGTGCTTTCACTGGGAATCTTCAGCTTGTTCCTTTGTAAATGACCCACCTCACAAGGTGGAGGTCAGTTCTTTGCAGGTGAAATACAGTCATGTTACATGCTGTGAGTTGTTAAAGGGCATGAAAGCAAGAGAATATCAGGTCCAGCTTGAGTGCTTCCCACACAGTAAGCTGTAGGCTTCCTGAAATTACCTACCTTCTTCCTCCCACTCATGAATGTCAAGAGACGTTTACAGCACAACCCTGGGGACAGAGTATCCCTGCCTTGGGCCATAAATTCCATGCAGATAACATCAAGAATGGGCGAGTCCAGAAGACTTCTTGCCTCTCCCATTCCAAATATTGCTTTTCCTCTTCATGGAACTGACGACCTGAGGTCAGGGTGTTCTGTTCTACTCACACTTCAAGGAGCACTCAGGAAAGAACACTTCTGCCAGACATTTCACATCATGTCTACAGAGAGCTCTGGGCCCTGCTCAACCCACATCCTGGACAAAATATAATCAGTATTTTTCTTAATGGAAATTGAAATCAGGGTCAGTGATATGAGTCAGCGGGTAAAGGTGCCCACTGCCAAGCCCGACAACCTGAGTTCCATTCCCAGGATCCATATGGTGGAAGGAGAGAACAGATTCCCACGAGTATCCTATGACATTCACATACACTCCATGGCATGAGTATACACACAGAAAGACACACAAAGAAGTCAATAAAATGTAATTTAAAAAGTTAAGGCCAGGTGTGGTAGTACACACCCTTAATTCCAGTACTTGGGGGGCAGAGGCAAGGGTTCTCTGTGAGTCTGAGGCCAGCCTGGTCTATATAGAGTTTCAGGAAAGCTAGGGCTACATAGAGAAACGCTTGGGGGGGGGGGGGGCATTGAGGGCTGGCTAGATGGCTCAGCAGGGAAAGAAAGGCACCTGCTTCTAAACTTCACCTGAGTTCAGTCTCCAGGTCTCACATGGTGTGAGGAAAGAACTAATTCCCAAAAGTTGTTTTCTGACCTACACAGATGCAAGAACACACATACACAACACAAAAAAGAAAGAAATGTAATAAAAATTGTTGTGAAGAGATTTAATTTGTGTATCATAGAATTCAGCTCTTTAGTTATGCTATTCAGTGGTTTAGTGTATTTTCGAAGTTGTATAACCACTGCAGCAGTCTAATTACAGAGCTTCTTACCACCCAACAGGAAACCTCCCTGTCAGCAGTCACTTCCAGAACTGGGTGATGGACAGACTTGTAGTTCCAGCACTAAGGAGGTGGAAGCAGGGGAATCAGAAGTTCAGGGTCATCCTTGACTGCATAGCCATCAAGGCTAGCCTGGGAAACTTGAGGATCCTATCTCCAAAATAGATAGAAAGCAGATCTAACTAATTCTGAGTTAAAAATATGAGTCTTCCAACTCCATCCTTTTTCAAGATTACTTTTATATTCTTGGCTCCTTGTACTTCAATGTGAGTTTTAAAATCAGCCTTTTCTTTTCTACAAGAAAAGCCTCTGGGATTTTAATAAGGTTTGTCAATGCAAAAACATAGCCCTCACCCCCTCAGTGAATAAGATATGGGTATTGTAGCCCAGAGACAGATTCATTTCCCAAATGCCATGTCCACTTAACAAAACTCCTCTATTCAGAACAAAAGAAAGTCATGAATCAGGGCACTCTTCAGATGCATTAACGAAGACAACAGGTCAGTATCTGTAGTAGGCCTGAGGTGCTATTCCTAGCTTTTGGGTTGATGGCGGCTTTAGTGGTCTCTTAGTACATTCCACAACATTACCTGATAGGCCCAAGACTGCCAGGTCACACACTAAGGTGGGCAGTGACTGGCTATTGAGGAAGCTGACATGGCCCATCCCTGTAATCCACCTTTTGCACCCCTGAGCCTGGTTAACCTGCAGTCTTGAGCACAGGTGGATTTTTCTCCTGGGACTTCAGTGTACACACTATTCCAGATCTGTTGGCCAGTTCAGTGAACATTGTGAGCTTACAATACTGTTGTAAATTTTGTGGTTTTAGTTTGTTTTTGGTTTTTGTTTTGTTTTGTTTTTTGTTTTTGTTGGGGTTTTTTTGTTTTGTTTTTGTTTTTGTTTTGTTTTTTGAGGCAGGATCTCACTGTACAGCCCTAGCCGGTCTGGAACTGTTGTTGTTTATTCTAAGGCAGAGTCTGAGTTTTCTGGGCTGGCCTGCAGCTCACAGTCCTGCCTCGGGCTCCCAAGTGCTAGGAGTGCAGGCCCACACCGTCATACCCAGATTCCCAAACTCTCTTCTGTGGGAGTTCTCCAGTTGTTGTGCAAGCACTGTGGAGATGGTCTGCTTTTTTTTTTTTTTTTTTTAATTTATTATTGTGTGGGTGTGTGTGAAAACGTAGGCATTGCATGTGAGTGTCATAGGACAGCTCACAAGATTTGGTTCTCTCCTCTACCATGTGGGTCCCCAGAGCCCAGCTCCAGCCATCAGGCTTGGGAGCAAGCCTCTCTGCCTACTGAGCTGTCTCACCGTGTCATTGATCTTAAAGCTCCTAACCTCTTACGTTTCTCACTGCCCCGGCACTGGTGTCCTCAGTGTAATAGCTCAGGGAAGGCATTTACACATCCTGAAGTTGGACAAAACCCACCACCTAATGTTACCTGTGAGCCTGGGGGAGAAATGACATCTGCAAGCTCATCTCTAACAAGGCCCTTTGGGAAGGGTATGCATAAGATGGGCCTTGGCCTAGGGCCTGGCCTAGTGAGCTCTCAGATATGGGCTGTGGCCACATGGAAAGCAATTCATGGGATGGATTTTCTCTCTTCCATGTGCCCATTAAAAGTTAATTGGGTATAACCAGGCAGTGGTGGCACACACCTTTAATTCCAGCACTTGGGAGGCAGAGACAGGCAATCTCTGTGAGTTCGAGGCCAATCTGGTCTACAGAGTGAGTTGCAGGACAGCCAGGACTGTTACACAGAGAAACCCTGTCTTGCAAAACCAAAAAAAAAAAAAAAACCAAGGAAGAAGGAAGAAAACCACAAATTCCAGGCTAGGGGGACGGACGGTTTAGTAGATGAACATTTGCCTTGCAAGCATGGGGACCTGCATTCAGTCTCCTAAAGTATATATGTAACAAACAAAAGGTGTGATGATATGTTTGTAATACCAGTGCTTGGGAGACAGAGAGGCAGGTCCCTGGAGCTCACTCAGCCCGCCTAGCCCACTTGGTGAGCCCCAGATCCGATTAAGAGACCTTGTCTCAAAAGTAGCCCCTGAGAAACGATACCTGAAGTTATCCTAACACCCTACCCAAACACACACAGTCAGTCAGCTCCCCTGAAGTCAGAAGCAGGCCTACAGCTGATACTGACCACAGCCCTCAAGGAGGAGCCTCCATAGCACTGATGGTGTCCCCATCCTGGGGAAGGAAGGTTGACTCTGGAATGGTTCTCAGTGAAAGACCCAAGGCCCAAGCTGGCCTGGGTTGCCAAGTCAGCTCTTCAGCTGGGACCTTTATCCTGAACCACTAGGACCTACCTTTCTGTCCTCCCCAAGCTAGGCCTGCATGGAACCCTGAGATTTTCCTAGGCTCGGTCTCTACAATCTCAGGACTGGTGGGTTCTAAAGAGGTGTGTGGTGCTGTTCGAGTGTCCGGTGCCCAAGGGTTGTGGACAGCACTAAGTGCATTTGCTTTGATCATTGGAGACATTCCAAAAGGAACCAGTAGCATATTCATGCTTATCTTTTAAAATGTTGGTCCGAAGACAGGATCTCACTTTGTGGCACTGAGTGTCCTGGAGCTCACTGTGTAGACCATGCTGTCCTCAAATTCACAGAGATCTGCCTGCCTCTGCCTCCTGAATGCTGGGATTAAAGGTGTGGGCTGTCACATCTGGCCCAGATTTTAAACCTCTAATTCCTAACTTACATGTCTTGGCTTCCAAAAGAATTATTCACAGGAGTCCTCTCAGAGTTAGTCGCCTGTCATCGTGTTTCCAGCACCAAAGAGATCAAATCCTGATTATCGTCTTTGTTATTTATCTGTCTTTACTTTTCACTTCCAAATGAGCTTCAGTGCTTTGGTACTTTTTCCAGAAAATGACACTATTTCTTTTTCCCTCTTTTTCTTTAGAGATATGAATCAAGTTCTTGATGCCTATGAAAATAAGAAGCCATTTTATCTGTACACAGGCAGGGGCCCCTCCTCCGAAGCAATGCATCTGGGTCATCTTGTCCCATTTATTTTCACAAAGTAAGTATTGCTCATGTGACTTGTCCCTTCCCTAGTGAAGCAAGAATGGAGCTTATAGAGCATCTTGGAAGACCAGGCTGCTGCCTGCTGACTGCGCTACAGGACTAGGACCTTGCCACCTGTTCATTGCGTTTGCACTGGGCTCGCTCCAGAAAGCAGGTGTGATGGGAGACACCTCCGTGGAATCAACCAGACCGGCTCCACTCCTCTTCCTGCTCCTTGTCCTTGTCACTGTAGGCCCACTCTAGTCCAAACCTCATGTCCATGTCTGCCAGATGACAGGAATTACTCTCACCTGGGGGCGGGGATGATTAGTGAAATGTGTGGCATTGCTAGCGGGGTTTGCGGTTACAGAGTAGGGAGGAAGTGTGTGTTCACATACCAAGTGGCCTTCTTCCTCGGGATCTCCATTCTCCATGTCCCCAGAGTTGGATGCAGGGCATGTTCATGCCTACAAATACCTTCTGTGTTTTGTAGGTGGCTGCAGGATGTGTTCAACGTGCCTTTGGTCATCCAGATGTCTGATGATGAGAAGTACCTGTGGAAGGACCTGACTCTGGAACAGGCATACAGCTACACCGTGGAAAATGCCAAGGATATCATTGCCTGTGGTTTTGACATCAACAAAACTTTCATCTTCTCTGACCTTGAGTTTATGGGGTAAGGAAGAACCACTTGGCCGCCTTCTGAGCAGTGAGTGCAGACATCATGACCAACCTGAAATGCTGAAGATGGGTTATGGCCTGCTTTTTCTTCTGTTGTGATCTGGAATGTTGGTTTCATTCAGCAGTAGTTTTTTGAGGTGGGAAGCTTGTGTGCCTAGAAAGAAGTAATGTCAAACTACTGTCGCCTTCATAATCTTATCTATAGAAATTGTAAATATTCGCCCGGCATAGTCGTGGTGTCCCCCTCCGCTGTCATAGTGAAGTGTTTTGCACTGTAGTGTCCAAGGACAGCCAGTCTCAGAGTTGGTAGCCTTCTCACTTTCAATGTGATGTTTTCTTCAGAGAAAAGTGCCACTCATTAGACTGGTTCTGCACAGTCCCGTCTCTTGAACTGACCATCAGCGTACTTCATTCTTGAACTTCTTCTCCAGTGATCACAAAGAAGTGTGGTAAAATCATACTTTGAAACAGACATGTCGGTGTGCACCTACAGTCAATCCCATTACTCAGGGGCCTGAAGAAGCAGGATCAGGAGTTCGAGGCTACCCCAGGGCTACGTAACAAGACCTTGTCAGAAGAAACAAAGGGGGGTGGAGGTGGTCCTTTTAGTCAGCCATCACAAGAATGGTATTAAAGCCCTGTGGCACATACCTCTAATCCCAGCGTTCAGGCTGCTGACATCATTGGGCTACATCATTAGACGCTATCTCAAAAATAAATGAAACAGTGAATACTGGTTATCTCCACAAATATATTTTGAGGACTGGAGTGAGAGAGCACTTACCTAGTATGTGTGAGGCCCTGGGTTTATTCCCCCACATGGTAGGACTTGGAAGGCATCAAGTCTTGAGCAGTAGAGATGTGGGCCTTCGCTCAAGGGAGTCCATTCAGCAGGTTGGATGGGCGTGGGCTTGAGGCCCTCTTGTGTGGTGTTACAGCCAGTAATTAGGCCAAGGCAGTGTGAGGTTGGCTGTTGCTGGTCCTCAGCTGCCTTTATATGTCCTTGGAGCCAAGAGGGAGCTGTTTGTCCACCAGGAGCCACACATACCCTAGCAGAAAATCTGACCTTTCACCAGCTAGGAAAATCATTAAAATTTTTTAAATATTTTTATTATGCTGGGTGTGGTAGCACATGCCTTTAATCTTAGCCCTTGGGAGACAGAGGCAGAAAATCTCTCTAGGTTTGAGGCCAGCCTGATCTACATAATGAGACTCTGTCTCAAAAATGTTTTCTGAATTACATTTTAATTTACTGAGTGGGGCATTGTGTGTGTGTGTGTGTGTGTGTGTGTGTGTGTGTGTGAGAGAGAGAGAGAGAGAGAGAGAGAGAGAGAGAGAGAGAGAGAGAGAGAGAGAGAGAGAGAACATCTTATGGGACAGCTCTCTACTTCCACAGTGTGGGTCCTAGGAATCAAATTCAGGTCATCAGGCTTGGTGGCAAGCACTTTTTACAGCTGAGCCTTCTTGCCTGCCTCTCCCCCCAGATTAATTTTTGAGCTTTGCCTATCAGACTATTCTTCAATTATTCCATGTGAACATAGAGACTGTTATCCCAGAAGGAATTGAAATGGATCTCAGGTCAGGATCTGACCCCGGGTCCTCAGTGGTCTTACGGTAACATAGATGTCATGAGACTTGGCACACTTGTTTTCACCTCATTCCTTCAAAGAGCCTGATGTACGTGCTCGAGCCTCAGCCCAGATACAAGCCGTGGTCTCAGCCCCTGACCTCCGTTCACCTTGACCCAGTGAGAATTTTCTCTCTCCAGGAGTATGGGGTAGAGTTGAATATCAGAAAACATATTTACCCCATTAAGAATTCCTTCTTTTTGTTTTCTTTTTCAAATGAGTTCTCATTGGCCTTGGATCCCAAGTACTAGAGACTATAGTTATGTTCATGTGCCACCACACCCAGCAAGAGTTTCCTTAAATACTTGAGCGTTTACTTCCCTGGGTTAAATTTAATCTAGACTCTTATCTGTGATCTAACAAGCCTATTGGTCCTTTGGAGCTACAAATACAAGGAAGCCAGGCTCCACTCTTCTTGGGAAGGCAGGAAGGAGTCAGTGTGTCCCTCTCCATGCTTCCCACTCACACCCCACAGAGGGCCTTCTTTCCAGTGATACAGTCCCAGCTCTGCTCCAGCTTGGTCTTATCCTCTTGGGTAAGTCCCTATATCTCCCAGCTTGCTTTTTCTTTGCTAGAAATGGAACCAGAGCCTTATGCATGTTAGGCCAGTATCTACTAGTAACCTGCATTGGTAGCCTCTACATTTTATCTTGTAATGGAGCAGTCACTTAACAGATAATTGGGTGACAGTGAGGTCACAATGTTGGGAGATAGGAAAAGGTGGAGGTAAAGAGGGTTAGAGATGATGCTCCATGCTGCCAAGCTTGTGGGCACTTTCTGAGTTGATGTGCATAAAGCTCCTCATGTGGCACCTAGGGCCTGGACAATGTCACCTTTTAGCTGTCTTCCAAGTATGGAGCCTGTGTGTGGGAGGAAGGTCCTCCCTGGGGCAGTTGTTCAGTTGTAGGACACAGTCAAGAATGGCTGCCACTGATCTGGTCATCATAAGCATGACCTTCACCATCCAGAAAAGTCAAGTTGCTCAAACCAGCTGGTATGGCCCACCCCTGTTGCTGGGTTTGAAGCCAGCCCTGCCCAAAGCACACAGTACTACTCCAGTAGTGGGGAGTAGTAGCCAGATGCGGGGAGGAGCATCTGCACTGAGGCAAACCCTCTATGCTGTATCCATCAGTTCCCATGCGTCCCACCACACCATCGTGTCAGCGGACAATTGTGGGGCCTCTTCCTTGAGATCCGCAGCATGCTGAGCACTGGCCCAGCAAGATGTGGGTGTTCCCTGTTAGCTCTGCCCTCTGCACCTGGCTCTGTTCTGACCCCTCATCAGGTCTTCTTCCCAGAGCTAGTTAGAGGCGTGACTGCTATAGATGTCTGCCTGCAGGTGACTTCTCCATGCATTCCTGTGATGCTTGAGCTGAACACATGTGATACCCATTGTGTGCCTGGCACGCCGCTCAATGATACCCAGTTTTAGCTACTGCTACTTTATTGTCCATGGAGGCTGTCCTCCAGCTCAGGTGTGACTCTGCTCATCTCTGCAGGCAGAGCCCAGGCTTCTACAAGAATGTGGTGAAGATTCAGAAGCATGTCACTTTCAACCAGGTGAAAGGCATTTTCGGCTTCACCGACAGTGACTGCATTGGTAAGGGGCTGTTGCTGCCTGGGGACCCCTCTTCCTCTCTCGGTGGGACAAGAGAGCTCAGAGGAGACTAGCCAGTGTTCATAAGAATCACAAAACAGCAATGCTAGGAAGTGATGGTGGCACACGCCTTTAATCCCAGCACTGGGGAGGCAGAGGCAGGTGGATCCCTGTGAGTTTGAGGCCAACCTGGTCTACAGAGTGAGTTCCAGGATAGCCAGGGATAAACAGGAACTAGAAACCTTATCTCGAAAAACAAAAAGACCCGCAGAGCAGCAATACCAAAGCCTGAGCTAACCTTCCTGGGGAGGGTGTGTGTGTTCAAAGAGATAGATTCATACATGTAGCAAATGTTACCAGTGAGCCCCACATCACCCCAAGTATCTGATCTTTAAAGCCCAGAGACCTGAGATGTTAGCACTTCATTTAAACTCAGAGGTGGTGTTCTAGCAGACTCAGACAGACAGGCAGACAAGACTGACTGGAGTTCTCCAACATGCTGGAGTGATCCCAATCACTGCAGGGCTTGGTAGAGCCCAGGAGGACAGGGGATCTTCTGCTCACCTATGGGAGCCTTCCCTGCACTCCAGTCTCCCCATTTAAAGATGAGAGATTTTAGCTGGGTATGGCGACACACTCCTTTAATCCCAGCACATGTCTGTCCTTCCAATGTATCGGCCTTTGTAGGCTATCATTCTGAGACTTGTGTCTGGGCCTTCTGTTCCCTTTGTCCACCTGTTCCCAGTACCCTGGCCTCCTCTTTGATGGTTCAGTCAGATTCATTCCCAGCAACTGGAGCATGAGCTTCCTGATTTTGAGAGGTACTTGACATTGGGGTCACAGCATCCAGGGTAGTTCCACAGTGGAGCAGTTAAGGAGCAGCTTCTTGTAACTGCCTTGCCCTTCCCTGACACCCCAGGTTCAATCCTGGTTCAGCCACTCACTTGCTGTATGCAGCTGTAGCAGACCACGTAAACACCCTGAGCCTGAATGTGCATGTTTGTAAGGTGGCAGGAGGTGCCTTGGCGTGCGGTTATGAAGAGTAACAAACTCCTGGAAATGGCCCGTGTGGTGCTGTGCCCTTAGTGGTGGCACTGGTGGCCATGGCAGCCGGATGCACTGAAGGGGAGAATGTGATACCAGTGTGTGGCGTGGGCACAGTGTGTGGCGTGGGCACAGCTGAGCACACTGTGAACGCAGACAGGAAACCCGGGGTGCAGCTGGACTGACTTAGTCCCTTTCTGGATTTTTAGGCTTGCTTTAGTTTGTCTTCAGTGGAGAGGAAACCCATTTTTAATTCCTTTAAAAACTGGATTAATTACCCAGAGCAGCGGTCGGCCCAACACATAAGAATGTCTCCCTTCTTTCAGGGAAAATCAGTTTTCCTGCTGTCCAGGCTGCACCGTCATTCAGCAACTCTTTCCCGAAGATCTTCCGAGACAGGACGGACATCCAGTGCCTCATCCCGTGTGCCATTGACCAGGTAGGGGCCAGAGCCAGCTTGTGGGAAGTGAAGTGGTTTTAGGACTCTCCTGGGAGGGTGGAAGTGGTGAAAGTGTTGGGAGAAGAGAAGCCAGTTTGAAACTGTGACGGCGGACTTCACAGCCTCCCATGAGGGTGGCTCCTTTAGGGTTGGCTGCTCATTGGCCAGAGCCTGGCCATTTGTTCCATTGTCTTCACCCAAGTCTTCTCCACCCAGGATCCTTACTTCAGAATGACGAGGGACGTGGCCCCCAGGATCGGCCACCCTAAACCTGCCCTGCTGCATTCGACCTTCTTCCCTGCCTTGCAGGGTGCTCAGACCAAGATGAGTGCCAGTGACCCCAACTCTTCCATCTTCCTTACTGACACAGCCAAGCAGATCAAGAGCAAGGTGAGCCTGGGAGAAGCAGGAAACACGAGAGTTCACTTAACATGCCGTCTCATACAACTCAGACTCACAGCAATGCTGAATTCCACAGGGGCCCACTGCCCACACAGCAGGGGAGCTTGGGTTTGGGTGGATTGGGGTTTTGGGCCTTTGGTTTTTGGTGTTGGGGAATTCGTTGGTCTTTGATCCCCTTCGTATAGGTAAGAACCTGGGGCTTTTGCTGTTTCCCTCTTTTCTGTCGTTCTCACCAGCATGTTGATGCAGAGGCAGAGTCTTGGTGGTTTCTTTAAAGCATAATCAATGAAGCTGTTGTCAGGTGATGTAAAAGATGGTCCTCTGAACATCAGACCTGGCAGGGCCAGTTACTGTGCTGATGGTTTCTGAGAGTCCTTCTCCCTCAGTTCCTGCCAGACCCTCAATAAACAGTTTGTTTATTCAGACAAAGTGTCTGTGTAGACCAGGCTGTCACAGAGATCCACCTACCTCTGCCTCCTGAGTACTAGGATCAAAGGCATGCGCCACCATGCCCAGCCACCATGCCCAGCTTCTGTGTTTGTTTGAAGCAGAGAGTCATGAGACAGAGAGAATCATCGCTCAGTGCAAAGCTCCTGCCCTGGCACACTGCTCTACAGTGAGGGCAGCAATGTAGGCTGCTATTCTCTAGACTGCGCTCCTGGAAAGAATTTAGATGTACCCTCCAACAGGATTGCATGTCTAGTTGAGCCCTGTCTGGCAGGCTGTGGGTGCTTGGTAAATATTTGCAAGTCAATTGGAAACTGGAATTAGAAAGAAGTTTGCACATCCACATGCTTCAGAGGCCAGTGCTGTTGCTCAGAACTGAGCTGCCAGTGAGTGTAAACCCTTCACGGTTCCAGGAAGTCACTGATGTTTCCTTTGGATCCAAGTATGTGTTTGTGGATTGGATGGTCTAAGAGGAACATATCTAGGGGATGTTATACAATAGTCAGAGTCCCTGCCAGGCCCCAAAGTCTTTGGAAAGTCCCAAGCAGGTTCTGGTTGACAATGGGGACTTTTCATATCCAGCCCTTCCTCCGGATATAGTTTCTGCCAGCCCTGCCTAAAGTGACAGCTCATAGGATTGGGGGACTTTTTCTTTCTCTTTTGCTTTTATCTGAAACTTCCAGAATGCAGAGGGGGAGGGAGAAGTGAGGTATGTGGGGAGACATGTTCTGCTCGGTTTTGAGAAGTTGTTTTTAGAAGCAGTTTGTGATTCTGAAGTAGTTTCCATTTGCAAAACCAGGAGAGTCCCAAGGGCTAGGTGAGTAACGTGCACAAGATCAGAACTACACAGGCCTGCAGAGGTCAGGGTCACAGGCAGGTTCTCTCCAAATCCTGTCCCCAACTCAGCTTCAGACACAGTTACCCTGGCAGGGGACCTTCAGACAGAATCTCCACTACTCAGAGCTGGGCTGAGACACCACAAACAGCAGGTTCAGTGTTAGAGTAACAAGTCTACCTGCTGGTTAACCCCGCTGCCAACAGCCAGGCCCCGATGATCTTGGCCTATAAGTCAACAAGGCAAGGGGACTTTCCCTCCACTTCAGTGCCTGCCAAGTGGGTCTCCGGCAGACGCCAATGGCTGGTGTCCTACAGTCAGTTCAGTTCTGATGCTTTCTCCCTGGAGAGTGCAGCACTCAACAGCTGAAGGCCTCAGCCTCACTCTGTGCCCGCCCAAGACTGTGACATCTGTATTTCTGACTGACCAGCTCTGCACAGGGTTCCCACAGCCCCTACCAAGGCTTCATTAATTTGCCGGAACAACTCACAGAACTCAGGGGAACACCATCTGTCTATTATAAGGCAGGAAGGTGGTGGGTCCAGGCATAGAGAGCACTGAATGCCCACCCATGTCTGGGCACATTTGCTCTTGTGAGTCAGCAACCTGGAAGCCAAGCAGTTTTCAGAGAGGATTTGGGAGTTTCCCAGGTTCTAGGAACTTTGTCTCAGGACAAATATTCTGACAAAACATGACCCTGTCACTATGGAGAGGCCTTTAGCAATCTAGGCAGCTTTTGTGAGGTGCAAAGTCCTGATGACCTTTATCCCTAGCTTTCATTCATTTTTATTTCTTTACTTACTTACTTTTCTGAGACAGACTCTCACTGTATATCACTGGCTGGCCTGGAACTTACTGTGTAGCCCAGGCTAGCCCCAGACTCACAGATCTGCCTGCAGAGGCCTTCTGAATGCTGGATTAAAGGCTTACGCTCCCACGCCCTGCTCTTTTCATTAGTTCTCTTGCTTGTTTTGAGATGGTGTTTCTCTGTGTTGCTGAGGCTGGCCTGGAACTCTTGAACACAAGCAATCCTCCTGCCTCAGCCTCCTATATGCTAAGTGCCCACCACTGTCCGCAGCTCTGTTTTGTTAGTTTCTGGGGTTTGTGTGCTTCTTTTTTGTGTGTATTAGTATTTTGCTTGCATGTATGTCTGCTTGACATGAGTGCCTGGTATCCACAGGGGCCAGACGAGGGCATTTGGAGATACAGGCAGTTATGAGCTGCTATGTGGGTGCTGGAGTTTGAACTCTGGTTCTCTGGAAGAGCAGCCAGTGCTCTCAATCACTGAGCCACCACTCTAGCCCATCTGGGGCTGTCTTAACCAACTGACACATCGCCTGTCTGGTTGGAAACCTCCCTACAGGCCTTTCCTGCCACCACATGCTGAGAATAGAGCTTCCTTCAGCTGTGTTCTGACCCTGTGGCTCGTGTGCACATGGGGTTGGGGCCTGCTTTTCTGCCACCTATGGACGGACACAGCACTACCTGCTTTGGTTTCCAGACTGTTCTGTAACTTGAGCAGTGGGGGTTGTCACAGACCTGCTCTCTTGCCTCCCTGACCTTCACTAGGAGTCACTATTGTGACTGCCACCCCGTGGGCCCTGACCAGTGTCCAGGGACAGGACAGCACTCTGATTGGCCTCTGTGCTGGCACAGGTCAACAAGCATGCGTTTTCTGGTGGAAGAGACACCGTGGAGGAGCACAGGCAGTTTGGGGGCAACTGTGAAGTGGACGTGTCCTTCATGTATCTGACCTTCTTCCTTGAAGATGATGACAGGCTGGAACAGATCAGAAAGGTGAGTCAAGCCCAGCCAGGCCTTCAAACAGTAAGTTCATACTCACTTAGACCTACCTATTCAGGAGGCTGGAGCAGGAAGATTACAGATTCTAGGCCAGCCTGGGCTGTAGAGCAAGATGTTGTATTTAAAACACAGAACAGGTACTTGCTTTAGCAGCATATATACCAACAGAGAGAACAATACAGAGAAGATTAGCATGGCCCCTGCTCAAGGCCAACACGAAATCCATGAAGCATTCCATATGTAAAACAAAAACTGGGGGCTGGAGAGATGGCTCAGTGCTTAAGAGCATATATATTGTTCTTGCAGTGGACCTGAGTTCAATTCCTAGCACCCACATCAGGCAGCTTACAACTGCTTATAACTCCAGCTTCAGGGGGTGGCCCTAATCTTAGATACATGCACATATATGGACAAACATACATGTACACATAAATAAATAATAAAATATTATATTTTAAAAAACCTGGGTAAGATCAGTCAGATGTTTAACTACATGGGAAGAACCCTTGAGTAGTTCACAAAAGTGAGAGTACAAAGAGGTTTGTCTTTTTTGTCAGGGAAGAAATGTAGGTGAACCACATGCCAGCAGATGATTTAGGTGTCCGTGGTCCCAGGACAGCCTCTCAGTGAGCTGGTAGGGACAAGCAGAGCCTTGGCCTTGGAGTGTTTTCCAGGGAAATCCTATGGAATAGGAAACAGCTTTTTATACAAAAACAGCAGAAACAGTAGCAGAAAAAAGTTACAAGCATGCTCTTGCAGCCAGGAGGCCAAGTGAGAATTGTTGCAGGTACACTGCACTATTGTGTGGGTGTCTTTGGTCATTACTGTTTAAGAAGGGGTCTCACTGTGTAGCCCTGGAACTCCCGATATAGAGCAGGCTTACATTAGCTCGCGACAATCCTTCTGTCTCAGCCACTGAGTGCCGGGGTTATAGGAATCGGTATTTAGAGGGTTTCAGTGACACCAGGGCCAACGCCAACGAGAGTGAAAGAAAGGCAGTGAGAGGAGAGAGCTGCGTGACATTCACAGGAGAAATTCTCAGGAAACACGCCATTCACTGTTAGTGGGCAGCGCCTGTGGTGTGGAGCTGAAGGTGGTTTTTCCCCCAATTTGCTGCCGCCGAGGTTTGGGGTCTTGGTTTTGTCTGCTTAAAGAGTGGCGCAGACGGGAAGGAAGGCATCAGGGTGCATAGGAGCCGTACGGCCGAGAGCCGCACTCAGCTCTCCTTTTCTTGTGGGTGACGCAATCGATTCGGATTACCGTTTCCCTCCTGCTACTCCTCCCAGTTCTTCCCCACTTCCCCTCCCGTCTGGATCCACTCCCTTCCTGTCTCACTAGAAAACAAGCAGGCTTCTGCGGGGTAATGATGAAATATAGTATAAAACAAAAACTAACACATCAGAATTGGACAAAACAAGCCGAAGGAAAAGAGCCCAAGCACAAGAGACAGACATATTAATATCCTATAAGACCCAAGTTACTGTGACACTTTGAGCATAGCTCTAAAGGGATATAAACTGAACTCAAGCTCAGGGAGGGAGGGAGGGCTTGGACACACAAAGCCACTGCTCACAGCATCCACCTTCCTGGCAGGATTATACCAGCGGAGCCATGCTCACTGGAGAGCTGAAGAAGACACTCATAGACGTCCTTCAGCCCCTGATCGCCGAGCACCAGGCCCGACGCAAGGCGGTCACCGAGGAAACGGTGAAGGAGTTCATGACCCCCCGGCAGCTGTCCTTCCACTTTCAGTAATGTTTCTTTTCTGTCTGCACATAAAGAAGAAAATCTGTCGATAATCCCAGCCCCCTCAAATCAAGTCACACTCCCAATAGGCTTCTGTCACGTGGGAATTCCTGGACCTGGGTCTCTACGCCCTTGTGCATTCTGAATGCTGTTGCTTCTGTGATGTCTCTCCGCCTGTTGTCTGCTGAGGATGATCAGGTGCTGCTAATGTTGTGTGGTCACATAGAAACCCAGCCGAGAATCTCTCCCACAAAGAGCCCAGGTGTGGCACCTCTGTGGCCCACAGAGGATTGTCCATCTAGCAGCCTAGGGTTCCAGATAAATTCCCAAAATATTAGTTTTGTTTGTTTTTAAGTGTACGTGCTGCATGTGGTAGTGCACACCTTACAGACTCTATATTTAGGATGCAAAGGCACAAGTTCCAGGCCAGCATGGGCTACCTAGCAAGAGCCCGTCATAATTTATGTTTGATTCTGAGTCTATGGAGTCAGAATGTCATTATTGTAAAACTGAAAACTGCTGTGAAAAACTGATGAGACATTTAATGGGCAAAGATGCTATGCTCGAGCCCATACCAACTATATATATATATAATATATAATATATATAAGCTTTGCTTTATATCGAGTAGGAAGTGGTCAGCTTTGTCCTGTAGGTGTAGCCCAGTAGTAGAGCATTCGCCTAGTGTGCATGATGCCCTGGGTTCAGTCTCCAATGCCACAGCAGAGGGGGTGGGTGGGATCATTCAGCTCTAAAGCTGTTTTTAACACTGATTATGGACCAGGCTGGACCATTTCTACTAACCTGAGTCTTGTGGGTGAAACTCCAGGCTGAGGTAACCAAACTCCAGATCACACGTGTTGTTCACTCCAGAATCATGCTTGTTGCCCTTCCTGTACTAACGTTTCCTCAAATGGCCTGGCCTCCACCTCTTGAAACCCAGTGGTGACTTCTCCCGACCATCAGACTCTAAGGACAGTCTGTTGCCTTTGCAGATGCTTTTGTTTTGACACTTGACTGAAGTGGAAGGCCGCACAGAACAGTGTGCTGGCCGTGTCCCGGGCCGGTGGACCATAGCTAGACAGGAAAGAACAACAGCCGTCCAGGCTCTGGTGGTCTCCCTCTGGGCTGGCCACATGTAATGAGCCACCACTCAGAGTCTTGGCAAAGCAGAAGCCATGTCTCAGGGAAAGCCCCTGGTTGAAGTGTCTGTCCTCTATGAAGGCACAAAGGCCACTCTTGAATGTTCCGTCCTCTTGTCACTTTCAGGCAAAATAAACTTGGTTGTGTTCCTGCCTTTGTCGCTGTCTGTCTAAGCAGGCTGCGGGAGTGCCTGCACTGAGTGCCCCTGAGCCACACTACACCATGCTGAGCCTGCAGCCACTCCCCTTGGGAGTGAAATCCCATGGTGCTTAGAGGCAGGCTCCCAGGGACTGTTTTGGTTTTTTTGTTTTGTTTTGTTTTTGTTTTTGTTTCTTTTTAACAAGATTTATTTTTATTTTTATGTGAATGGGTGTTTTGCCTACATGTATGTCTGTGTACCACATGCATGCCTGGTGCCCAGGGAATCCAGAAAGGGTGTCAGATACCTTGACACTGGAGTTACAGACAGTTGTGAGCCAGCATGTGCTAGGAACTAAACCTGAGTCTTCTGGAAGAGCAGCCAGTACTGTTAACCACTGAGCCATCTTTCCAACTTCTTAAATATGAGTCTTTTTTTTTTAATTTTTATTTTATTTATTTTCTATCATCAGCTTAATACAGTACAAATTTTTATCCTAATAGTGAAATATTTCACTGATGCTTGCCCAGTGATTGAGTAAAACCAAAACTTACTATAAGCCACAGTTATCCTAGGGTTCCCCCTGCTATGTAGCCTCCCTGGATCTGAGGGTTGCAGTCTGATTGTTCTTTGCTTTGTATCTAGAATCCACTTATGAGTGAGTACATACCATGTTTGTCTTTCTGGGTTTGGGTTACCTCACTCAGGATGATATTTTCTAGTTCCATCCATTTGCCTGCAAATTTCATGACGTCATTGTTGTTTACTGCTGAGTAGTACTCCATTGTGTATATGTGCCACATTTTCTTTGTCCATTCTTCAGTTGACGGGCATCTAGGTTGTTTCCAGGTTCTGGCTATTACAAATAATGCTGCTGTGAACATAGTTGAGCATGTGTCCTTGTGGTATGATTGAGCATTCCTTGGGTATATGCCCAAGAGTGGTATGGCTGGGTCTTGCGGTAGATCGATTCCCAGGGACTGTTTTTGTGTCAGCCAATTGTCCTGAGAAGCCACCATCTCTCTCCCTGCGACTGCTTTCCCGCCTTGTTTGACATTCTAACAGCCTGGAGAGAGCATGTGCGTGTGGATGTCCTGTCTGCAGAGACCTGGGTGCTTGGGGAGGTGCTGAAATGATGAGCACGGGCAGGAGCAGAGCTACTAGTGGTCCAGGGGAGATCCAGTCACAATGGAGCCCTTACCCACCTGCCCATTTGCAAGTGGGGAGATAGGACTTGTCCAAGGCCACACAGTGAATTTGTTACTGAGCAGTCTGTTCTGACTTAGTATTGAGAACACTAAGGTTCACACCCTGGGAGGCCAACCGCCTGAACTCAGAGCGCATGAGAGGGCCAAAGTATGGCACAAAGTTCATGCAGGCTCCCCTTGAGGCCCCCTCCCACCAGACAGGCCACACTTCCAGGCCAACACCGCACCCGGCTGCTGTGGCCAGAGGTGGTGAAACAGATGCGAAGCACTGCCTTGCTCTCTCACCGTGCTCCAGAATGATTGATGTCACTTGTAGTGCTGTCGCCCCCATGGAGCGTCCAGGTGTGCAGATGAGAGAGAGATTCCTGTCATTGTCCACCCGGCCATAGCATCTGCTGGCTTCGCGAGGATCCTGGACCCCGGGAGGAGTGAGCACCCAGGCCAGCCCCACCTGCCATCGGCCACAACTTTGGGAGAGTCACTTGACCTCTTGGGAGCTCCATCTCCTCCATGTAAGACAGCACAGAGGTGATACCCAAGGCTGCTGCTTGTCGGGGTGAGGGTAGGGTAGCTCCCTGAGAGAAAGGTTCAACAAGCTTTTTAATGGAAGCAGCCTGGGGATGGTGTCCAATGCCATATGGTCCAGAGACTTCCCAGAAAGAACAGCCTTTGCTCTGAGTGGTATCCACACCACATAGATGCAGGTGACAGCTCCCATCTAGAGCAGTACGTCCAGGGGTAAACAGGCCTTGGTGAAACTCTCCAGAATTACACTATTGTCCCTTCTCCTGGGCCCATAGGTCTGTAGCCAGCACATACTGTGGGAGTTCTCAAGGCGAGCTTTTAGCTCTCACTGGAACGCTCAACTACAGACTTGATTTTTCTGGAAGTAGCCCTGTGGAGAGACCAGCTCTTCCTCAGTGTGTTACTGGGGAGCAGCCAGGCCCTTCCCTCTGGTTCTTCACTTCTGACAGCAGGAGTGGGGTCAGGAATGGTACCTAGAATCTATGCACTTGGGAGGCTGTGGCAGTAAGACAGTGAGGATTTGAGGCCAGCCAGGGGTATATTTGAGTGCCAGGCCCTTCCTGCTAGGTCACTTCCCTCACCAACGGCAGCCTGGAGACCTGGGGTGGGCCAACAGCTCAGCAATTGCAGTCATCAGGAAGGAACCAGAGCAGCTACCCTGACCCTGTGAACATGGACTGTGAGAGCCCAGAGCTGTCTGAGCTCATCCTGCAGCACAATGAGTGACACGCCAGGTGTGGTGGTAATGCACACCTTTAATCCCAGCACTCGGGAGGCAGGGGCAGGCGGATCTCTGAGTTTGAGGCCAGCCTGGTCTACAGAGTGAGTTCCAGGCCACTCAAGACTACATAGTGAGACCTTGTCTCAAAAAAAAAAAAAAAAAAAAAAAAAAACAGCTTAAAAGGATGAGTGGGTACCAGTGGCCTGACAGTTGGTAAATTATTAGTTGCCTTTTTCCAGGCACTGGCCCAGAATGTCCCTGCATCTTGACCTCTCTAAACTAGGTGAGCTTTCAAGTTCAAGGACTAAAACTAAAAGGACATGAGGATTGCAGCTAAGACATAAGGAGTGCTAGGCCGGTGTTTGAAGTATGTGAGCAGAGTGGGAGCACACACAGAGACAGCTCTTAAATCTCCGCAAAGTAGCTGAGATTGTTTAAAGAGGAGAATCCACAGGCTGGAGGACTACGTGACCCAAATGAGGTGAAGAGGAAGCATTAAAACGTCCGTAGTATCGTGTGTGTGTGTGTGTGTGTGTGTGTGTGTGTGTGTGTGTGTGTGAGAGAGAGAGAGAGAGAGAGAGAGAGAGAGAGAGAGAGAGAGAGAGAGAGAGAGAGAGAGAGAGAGAGAGAGAGAGATATCAAGCAGAGGGAGGTCTTGCAGGCAAGGGCCCCAGGTATATATAAGATCTGGTGCTGAAGGACCTGCATGACAAAAGCAGACCCAGAAACAGATGGATCCCACCCCTTCTAGAAATTGGAAAGTTTTACTGGATGAAAAACACTGGGAACCATTTGATGCATACATGGCCAGGCTTTGCATCTGAGCATGCACAGCTGAGGCAGGTATCAGCCAGCTTTACCACAGGGCTGTTCTGTGAAGACCCAGTGGGCTCACACTGTACTGGCAGCCTGACTCCCAGGGGCCCATCACTAGAAGCCACAGAGTCCCCAGAGAGGTAGGCTAGGACTCAGAAGCACAGACAATCCCATTTGTGCCTGAGGGCAGACACTGGCCTACACTGCCCTCCAAGCTACTGGCTCAAAACTTTTGTAAGGTACCCCGCACTTTCCCACCCTTGGTATCGGGCTCCCGCAGTGTTTGGCCTGGTGATGACACAGATAACTACACAACTTTCCCAGAAAGGAAAAGCTGCAGGATGTCACGGAGACCCTCTACATAATGGGCATCTGGCTACCCAAGTAAGAATTGTCGTCTCTCTTAACCACTAGAGCCCGGGCTTCTCACCGCCTCCCCCACCATGAGCTGACAGGCTCAATGGTGCACCGGATAAACACAAGGTAGTAGAGGCAGTACCCCACAGATCACAGAACACCACCACTGAGCAACCTCAGAAACATTTATTGACGGCCACTCCTAACCCAGGTTCCAGGGTCCAAGCAGTGTGCGTGTGGGTACCCCGTGAAACACCACACCAGTTCCCCAGCCAGTGAGGACAATGAGCTCTCTTGGACAGCCCAGGACAGGGAACAAGCCCAGCCTGTAGCCAGATGGCTCAGCTTGCTGTCTGGTCTCTCACTTGTCTCTTATGGGAACAGCGTGAGGCGGTGGACGTTGAGTGGGGTTGGTGAGGGTATGCTCTGAAGTCATGGGTGTGGCCGAGGGAGTACACTCAGGGAGGAACAGTTGCTCGGTGACAAATGACTCATATCCTCATATGAGGACACATATCCTCATCAAGGAGACCCACATAACCTTGACCCAAGACCCCCAAGCAGATGGCAGATCAAGCCCCCTGACTTTGTGGTCAGGAGCTGGGCAGGCCAAGCTCAGGCCTCACCTAAGTCACTGTACTGAAGGCCCTGTGCTGTTCCAGTGACAGCCCTGTGGGGTCCTAAGCCCACCCTTGGCCTCCAGCTGCTGTGACCTGGCTGCTGCTGTGCCTGGTGGCCCCTCCCTATGTGAACAATCTCTGAGTGAGCCGCAGCACAGCCTCATAGGCCACAAACACCACCATGTTGACAGGAAAGGCGCGGCAGCAGTTGAGCGCCAGCCCTTTGAAGAGCACCCTGGGGCCCTCCTCCCGCACGCTGGTCACCACACAGTGCAGGAGGCCCCGGTAGCGCCGCTGGCCCTGCCCATCCGCCTGCAGGCGTGACTTGATCACATCCATGGGGGTGGCCACGGCCCAGGCCAGGACCCCAGCACAGCCTCCAGCCACCAGCACACCTAGGACATCTGTAAGAGACACAGGGACCATGCCTTATTGCAAGCTTCTCAGAGACAGGACCCAGCCCGGGGCAGTTCACGAACTAACACTTAAGTCAAGACAAACCCCTCTATCACTAAGTCACTGTGTGGACAGTCACACACACACACACACACACACACACACACACACACACACACACCCCTCAGAAACCCTACTTGAAAAATAAGGCAGGCAGATGGATGCTTAGCTTGATTCAGTGTTGGTGAGCTGCACTGTGCACAGATTCCTCTCCCAGCCCCCAGCCCCCTGGGCTAACCCCACCATCTGCCTGTCACTCACCTGGCTGGCTACGGCCAGCAGGGGTGAGCCACTCACAGAGCATGGCATAGGAGAGAAAGTAGGTGGCAAAGGAGTGACCTTCACGAAGGAGCAGAGCTGAGCTGCCCTTGTAGAGTCCCGGAAGCCCCTCCTCACGGGCCACTGTGGCTAAACAGTGCAGTGGCCCACGGTACTTGGGCCTGGGCTCCAGACACGCAGTGGGTGCGGGACACAAAGCAGGAGCCGCTGCTGACGTCCAGGAGGCTGAGGGCCGCCGCTGCTGTGGCTGCGCTTGGGCCTGTGTCTGCAGGCGGACCTTGGCCACCTCAGTGGGTGATGTCAAGAACACCTGGGACAGAGAGGAAGCAAGATTAGGGTTTGCCTATAGCCTGCCCACACACTAAGACCCAGCTTTCCAGCTCTGGGACCCAGTGCTGAGAGCCTGAATCCCTAGAAGCTGCAAGCTGGTCCCAGGGATTTGATGATGCTATACTGGAAGCCAGCTCAACCAATTTAAGGCCGAAACCAAAGTGTCCTACGTCTCTCCTATCTGAGAACACTGGCTTGACACATACCGGGTGCTAAGTTAATGTGACTAAGTTCAAAAGCATAATTGATACAGTTGTTTGCACTGTAGTCATATTGCTAAAAGTGGGGCATGGTGGTCGCTGTGGGACTCAGATGGATCAGGCTGCACTGGGGTCTTTGCACCCCCAGTCTCCCTTAATTCTCATCACACCTCTTGCCGATGAGAGGGCAACTCAGAGAGGCTCAAGAGTTGAGCCTGGCTGGCTAAGCTTATTGGCCTTTGGTCTCTGCACTGTGTGTAGTGGGTACAACACTTGGCCCCTCAGCCCGTGGAGGCTCTGATTAAGGATCGAGTGGCTTATGCATGCCCCATCCTGGCCTATGAGGGACCTCAGCTGCACTTGCCTGCCTGGTTCCCATCTGTGGTGCCTGATGCTCCATCTCCACTGAGGATGAGGGATGCCAAGTGTCCATGGTAACACTAGATGGTGTTCAGTCATTTGCTAGACACCCTGAAGATGGAGCCCTCCCAGCTGAGAGGTCAGAAGCACCTGAGTGCTATCTCTTTGGGTCCTCGCACCCTGACGGGGAGGGTCTTTATGATGATCTCCTCCTCTCCACTGGAGCATGCTGGGAGGGACACCAAAAGGGGCCTAGCCTGCCGGGCGGTGTTTGCGCCCGCCTTTAATCCCAGCACTAGGGAGGCAGAGGCAGGGGGAATCTCTGTCTCAAAAAACCAAAAGGGGGGGGGGGTAGCCCATCCCAGGCAGAACACTAGTTCCTCACCACAGTCCCCATGCCCTGTAGGCTCTACCTTCACAGAGCCACAGTCTCGACACCTGTTGGGAAGTGTGATTCAAACTCCCTGGGTATCTCGGATGCCCTTCCACCCTCAACTGCCTCTACTCACCCGCACAAGGCCAGAGGCGCATCCTGAGAGTGTGATATCAGCCTTGGTGGGTTTGGCGTCAGTGCTGCCGTACCGGAAGCGGCAGATGTGAGCCAGGCAGTGGTGGTAGGTGCCAAAGGATACGGATGACACCAGGGACACCGTGCACACAGGCAGTGAGAGGCCCCGGTAGAAGCCCCACACCTGGTGGGTAGAGACCAAGTAAGGACAGGATCCGAGAGAGAATGCCCTGGGGCTGGGACATCTAGGACTGACCACCATCTCCCTTGCCTCCAGACATGACCTTTGGGATCTCAGCACTTGATGTTTGAGGTTGTGTGTGGGGTTAAAGAGACAGCTGCCTGATCACGATAGTAGATCCAGCATGATGCTCAGCTAACCCCTGCCTGCATCAATCCCCAAGTTCACTTGCATAAGTGTCCCCAAGACCTTCCCCTGGATGGGCTCCTCCCTGGCCTTCAGAAGCTCAGGTTCCCCTGTAGAGAGGGACTTGGTTCTGTACCCTATAGGGTCCCCAGTGCTCAGATTTTGGGGCTCAGAGGGGATCCCAAGGCTGGGCACAGTCATATCTGTTTGGAGGCCAAGAGGCTAGGGCTCAAGGGGAAGGACATCACTAGCAAGTCCCAGCCCAACGCCACCCTACCGTCGGGCCCCAGTCCTACCCGCTCTTGACGATACGTGTCCCGGATGCAGTGCCAGATGCTTGTGTACTTGGCCTCAGTCTGGATCCTCACCTAGGGAAATGGAGAAGGCTTCAGAAAGAGCTGGCCCTAGGCCTGGGGCAAAGCCAGTGGAAGCCTAGGCTCCACCCCTTGACTGTCAGGCATGCTGCTGTAGACTGAGAATGAGACCCCCGAGGCACAGGGTGAGAGAGACCGACAGACCCTAGGGCCACTGGGAGCCATTGAAGGTGTTAAGAGTAGGAGAGGCCTAGGTCCTCTTAGCATTCTAATTGAGGACCCGAGCTGGGCACAGGAGACACTGTCATCTAAACCAAGGTAGGGCCTTGCTGTACCTTCACTGTGTCCAGAGGGTAGCCCACAGCAACTCCGCAGACTCCTGCAAGGCAATCAGAGAAACCAGTGAGGCAGCAGGAGGTGGCCCTGTCAGCAGTGAGAGCCCACCCATCCGAAAGGATGGGAGAAAGTGGCCTCAGGCAAGCCCCCCTCTCCCACCTCCACCTGACCCTACCTGGGCTCCGCCTCTCTTCAGCCAGTTGAGAAACTGGGGCTCAGTATGCACCTGCCAAGCTTGCTAGATATCTCCCAGCCCTGAATCCTGACCCAACTGTGCCTACCCCCATTGCCCAGGCCAAGGACATTCCTCAGCCTCACCTCTGACATCACATTTTGGGAGAACATCTGGTTCCACTCTGGCTGACCCTGTCCCTGAGCCAGGCAGACTTTGCCCTCAAGCCTGAGCCTGTGTCGGGTTTGTGTGGGGGCCAGGTGAACACCCCCGCATCACCGAGATGGGGGAGAGACACATTGTGAGTAAAGGCCAAGTGAGCAGCCCAGACCACACACACACACACACACACACACACATACCCAGGGCTCTAAAGGGCCAGGATTACCTGGAACCAGTTACGTGTGGAATAGAATGTGCACTGCTGCTATGGTCTGAACAGACTCCCCCAGAGGCCCAGAGGCTTTTCAGGAGTGGCGGAGCCCGCAAGAAGCCCTTAAGTCACTGGGGTCACGTTTTAGAGGGGACTGTGAAATTGCAGCCCCTTGTCTTTTGTCTTCCTGGCCAAGAGAACTCCCTGCCATTGTCCTCTAACAGCCACACAGAGGCTCAAGCAGTGGGGCCACCTGGTGGTCAGAGCCTGGGGAACTGCCCACTAGGTAACCATTCCTCTGCACGCATGCGTGGGCTCACTGAAGACAGTGGACCCAGCTTCTGACCCACCTTGCAGAGGGCCTGTCGTGCCGACGCCTGGCTTTGGACCAGGAGATCCACACTGCCCTCCTAGTCCTGCCGCCCCAGCTCTGGGTCCTCCACATCTAAGGCCAGCACAGCCTTGAGGAAGCTGAGGAGCCAATCGGGGGCTTGGGCTTTCCAACCCCCGAGCAAGAATGCCAAGGACATTGTAGAGGGTGAGAAGGCCCGTGGGGTGGTGTCCTGGGACGTGTTCGAGGAGAAGAATGAATTTCTGGGTGGGGTTGGGGGTATAAAGCAAGCACCTGACAGAAGACCCGAATGGAATTACCCTCTATGTCTCTCAAACACCTCCCCAACTCCTATCTGTCTCTCAAAGCCCTCCTCTCTTGGGCCTGCCTGCTGTGCTCTTGGTTGCCTCTGCCTGGAAGCATGTTGATCAGAACCTGTGTCCCATGGCCTTGCTGCTATGGCCCACATGCCATGGCCACCTCTACATCTAGAGTTCTTCATGGAAAGGCTTGGGTCTGAATCCCTGGGACCCGGGACCCAGACCCAGCACAGAGCTAGGACCCCATCACTGGGGCCTCTCCTGTGGCTATGAGGAGGGCATGGCCTGCTGTGGTGCTAACATTCAGAGGATCAGCCAGCCTTGGTATGGCAGAGGCCAAGACCCCCGGCAGCCCCAGGCAGGGCCAGGACCCAGTCCTCCGCGGCTATCCTTCCGGGCCCCCAGGCTGTTCCCAGCAGTGAGAAAGCCACCCACAACTATTTCACAAGAGCTGCGGGGCCAAGGGTGCCTCGCTCAAAATAGCTGCACAGCCTGCAGATCGATGACCCATGGAGTCCCTGTGGGCAGCCACCTCCCCCTCTGTC
The DNA here is from genome assembly GCF_049852395.1 of Peromyscus maniculatus bairdii. NCBI lineage: Eukaryota > Metazoa > Chordata > Mammalia > Rodentia > Cricetidae > Peromyscus > Peromyscus maniculatus. Next base: position 80,770,542 of record NC_134865.1, on the reverse strand, counting down.
ATCTCTCCCCAGGAGGGAGACAGTTTCAGCCACAGGGAGGTATGATGTTGGTAGGCCTCAGTGGACCAGAGAAACCATCCGGGCCAGCTCTACGTCGAGTTCCCGCTTCCTGCCATAGAACTCCTGGGTGCACTGTTCTTCCCTGAAGCCTTCTGGCCTCTCCCAGGGCTTATTTGCACACACCAAGGACCCCAGCCATCTCCTAACTCCATAGGAACAAGTTCCTGTTCCCAAGCCAGGGATCCCCAGCCTGCCTCTGCAATCTGCCTGGGCTTCAAGACCATGTGGGAACCTGCCCTCCCCTTTAGCACCCATAGCCCACCCCCTGGGGTCTGCTCAAATCTCAACTTAGGGCTCCCTCCCACTTACCACACACACAAAAGCACCATCCCCCAGATCTCCCCAACCCCCTGCACCCCTCTATTCCTATCTCGTACCTCCAATGGCCCCAGCAACAAAATCCATGGACAGCGTGGGAAATGAGAAGCGCTCTGGTCTCTGTCTATGCCACAATGGCCAGCTCCTACAGTTCTGCACACCTTAAATACCTGTGAGCAGAGGCGGAGACAGGACTGCACAACAGGCTGTTTTGATGCCCACGTTCACACACCCCACAAGGATCCCGGTGCCGATGACCTCAGCATCAGGAAAGCATGTGAGAGGTCATGGGAGGGAGCCAACCCCAGACATGGGTCTGCCTCTATTTCTGGATTCAGACCATGCCTGGCTTCTGACTGCTTACAGTGGCTGTATAAACAGTGACCCCCTCGTATGGGTACCCCACTTTACGGTTTACCTCCAGGCCTGAAAGGGAAGGGAAGCAAGGGCCTCTTCTAATCATGGAGCCACCAAGACCCCAAGGGGGACTTGCCTGAGGCAGCCACCGTCTTAGAGCCATCCTCTCCGACAGCCAGCCCTCGAAGGGAATACAGCCTTGTCTCTATGGCCACCCCCGCTAGTTCCCTTCAGAGGCTCAGTGACCCAGGCTGCAGCCCTACCAAGTGACCTGGGGGGCACCCTCAGGGCCAGAGAGCTGCGGAACGGAGGGAAGGGGCATGTTGACATGGAGCGCCCAGCAGTTCTATCTGGATGGCCCTCACGGAAGGGCAGCGGGAGGCCACGTGTCCACCTGTTTTCCTGTTATCTGTACGCTGGCCTTGAACAGGCTAGTTTCAGACTAGGGATGACCCCTCACCCCGACACTTTGTCTACTTTTAGGCAAGTAAGCAGTGCTAGTCGCCACAGCAGAGGGCAAAGGGCAGAAGGGACAGAGGGAGACTGGAAGTTGTCTGTCCAAGGCCAACATGATGTCCATCCTGTAGAGGGATGTGGCTCAGCATCTGATTAGAAGTTGACCTGCCTGCCGTCATATCCCAACTCCACCACTTGAGACAAGGCCTGTGGCCTTCCTCTGCCTCCGCTTCTCCACCGGGAAAGTGTGCTCCACTGTGAGCACAGAGAGCAAGCTCCAGCTGTGTTCCTGCAGAACTGCCGGCCAACTTCATTAATAGAAGTAGAGGGTCTAGAAAGAGGTGAGGGGTCTGCTCTGGAGAGGCAGCTGGGCCAGATGTTACACTCAAGAAGCTAGGCCCTTGGTCAATGACACGCATTCCACCTGAGAGGACAGGGACCCTTGGGTCCCACATGGCCAGTGGAGTGGGGCCATCCACCATGGCACTGGAGCCCAAGGCCCCACAGTTACCTGGGTGCCTTTCTCTCTCTGCCCCACATCCAGACAGTCTCGGTGTCCCCTCTTCTACTGTCAGTCAGGACCATTTGCCGCTGTCCACCGGCACCGCCCTAACCATGTCATTATTCCTGGACAGCAGCCCAACTGTCCAGGCTCCTGATGCGTGCAATCACCACATGCCAGATGTCAAACACTGAGACACCTTGATAAACACAACAACCTAGTCTCTGCTCTAGAGCCCTGATGTGCTGGCAGAGACACAGAGAGTCCTAGAGAGACAGGAGAAACCCAGCAGGGATTGCAAGGACCGATGTAGTCAGCTGCTGCTTCCCAATTGGGCATGTCCGTCACTATGAAGTAGCGTAGCCATGACAACCCACAGGACACGCTCTAGACAGTGGGCCTAGTAATGTCCCTCCTGATGCAGGAGGCTCCTGAGTCTCTCCAGGCCTCTCTCCACCCCAAGGTTACTTAAAAAGAGCCCTGAGCACACAATGTCAGAAACATAGATGGTACATTTCCTCAGTTCACAAGTCAGTTTCATTGACTGTGATTTGCCAAGTAACCCTGATTTTACCTGATGGTGTGGCCATCTGCAATCAGATTCTTTTATCCCAATCTTAGTTATTAATATTAGTTCTCAGGTTACACACTACACAGTAATACACACACACACACACACACACACACACACACACACACAGATTAAAAATGGGCTCACTAGGCAGTGGTGGCGCACACCTTTAATCTCAGTCAACACTTGGGAGGCAGAGACCCACATGTTGGAGGAAGAAGAGAACTACTCCTCAAGTTGTCTTCTAACCTCCATATGTGCACTGCACTGCACGTACACACACACACACACACACACACACACACACACACACACACACCACTAGATAAACAAATGCGATTTTTAAAAAATATTTATTTAATGTGCACTGGTGTTTTGCTTGTATATACTCTATGTGAGGGTGTTGGATCCCCTGGAACTGGAGTTACAGACAGTTGTGAGCTGCCATATGGGTGCTGAGAATTAAACCTGGGTCCTCTGAGAGAGCAGCCAGTGCTCTTAACTGCTGAGTCATCTCTCCAGCCCCAAATGTAATTTTTCTTTTTTTTTTTAAAAAAAGATTTATCTATCTATTTATCTATTATGTATACAGCATGTATGACTGCAGGCCAGGAGAGGGCACCAGATCTCATTACAGATGGTGTGAGCCACCATGTGGTTGCTGGGAATTGAACTCAGGACCTCTGGAAGAGCAGTCAGTGCTCTTAACCTCTGAGCCATCTCCCCAGCCCCTGTAATTTTTCTTAAAGAGACAGACAAACAGGGTGAGTCTTCCCAGCAGCATGAATGCCTTTTGAGTCTCTTATGAGTAACCCTAATAAACTCACTGGTCCCCCGATCTGGACTTGGGTAGAATTCTTTCTTTGGTCTACTAGTCCTGTCTCTATCTGGAATGAAGAGGGATTTCTTTTCATTGCCTCAGGGAGAGTCACGTGATATCCAGAGTAACAGGGAGGGAGGAGAATAGGTGGTCGGGGAGCTGAGGTGAGGGAGGGAGTATGAATTGGGAAGGCGACACTGGGACAATCGTGTTCTCTCAGTCCCATAGCCTATTTCTCCTACCCTTTGTCTTCTGACCAAACATGCCCAAACTCACCAAAATACAACTATCCCAGAGGGTATCCTCCAGTGCCTTGTACTGGTTCCTCGTTGGCTGTGAACCTCTCACAACACTGATGGTCTACACTGGTCTTCCTCTACACCCACAGGATACAGTTCAGGATAGGCTGCTGTTTGGGTGGTTAAGTGAAGGTAGATGAAAACAGGTCAGTGAGCAGATGGAGGGACAGGTGGATGGGTTGGATGAATAATAGAGAGGCAGGGAGAAGATGGATGGATGGATGGATGGATGGATGGATGGATGGATGGATGGATGGAAGATGGACAGATGCGTGAACAGATAAGCAAAGGGAAGAAGGTTGGGCAGAGACTGGGATGGATGGGAGATGGATTAATAAGTGGATGGAGATGGGGTGGACAGATGGATGTATGGGTAGATATAGATGAAAGATGGACAGCTATCTGAACAGATAGCAAGGGGAAGACAGGTGGAGAGAAATGGATAGATAGAGCAACAAAAAGGTGGGTGGGTGGATGGGTAGTGAGTGGATGGGTGGGTTGGTGAATGGGTAGAGTGGATGGGTGGGTGGGTGGATGGGTAGTGAGTGGATGGGTGGGTGGGTGGATGGGTAGTGAGTGGATGGGTGGGTGGGTGGATGGGTAGTGAGTGGATGGATGGGTGGGTGGATGGGTAGTCAGTGCATGGGTGGGTAGACTCAGGGATGGAGAAATGGGTGAATAGATAAGGGAAAGATGGATTAGTAGAAACAGATAACAGATAGAATGAATGGAGGCAAAGATAGCATGTGGACAGATGAGTAGACAGATGGGGACAAGGGAAGGGATGACTGGAGGAAAGAGCAATTGGTGAGTGGCTACAGGCTGGCTCAGGCCATGGGAAGGGAGGGTCGGTTGCAGTCCACGAGGAAGCAGCTGAAGAAGACAGAAGAATGGTGCTGCCTGTGCCTGCCTCGCCTCCTCCTGGAGTGACTGTAATCATGAAAGGCCTGAGAAACATTGGGGTCACCTTCCACTCTTCGCTGGATCTGATAGAGAAGGCGTCACGGAAGGAAGAGGCCTCTTCCAAGGTGTTCCTCTGTGTGTTGGGGCGGCGTGGGTACCTTGGCTGGAGTTTGTTGTAGAGCGCTGCTTTGGCCAGCTACGAGACCTTGGGTCAGTGACATAAACTCCCCAAGTCTTGACTTTCCTAGTAGGCAGTGAGTCTCAGGTCTTGCATGGACAACAGGAAAAGCCCAAGGAGTATCTGATGGGGCCACACCCTGCCATGGCTTCGGTAGCTATCATTGGCATCCAGGCCAGCTTTAGGCCTCCTGCACCTGCATATCACAACCCACACCTGGGGCTGCCACAGAGGGCTCCTGGGAGAATACAGACTTTCTGAGACACCACAGGGGATCTAGGAATATGCTACTCATCTTCTTATGAGTTATACCCAACCAGAGAGGCAGATAGTAAGTGGAAGACATACAACCCCGGCCTCAGGGACTTGCTGTCCAAAGGGAGCCTGTGAACTCTTTCCTGCTGGACATAGAGACGCATGCCTGTAACCCCAGCATTTGGGAGCTGGAGGCAGGAGGATCAGAAACTCACTGATACATGGCAAATTTGAGGCCAGCCTGGGCTACTTGGGACACTGTCTCAGAAAGTAATTCAGCCTCAGCTTCCTAAGTGGTGGAGGCACAGACGTGAACCATCCACCCAGCATGACGGGCTTTCTTGTTAAAGATTTTAAGTTTATTGTATGTGTATGTGTGTGAGTGTGTGTATGTGCACTGCAAGCATGCATGTGCCTGTAGAGGCCAGAAGGTATGAGGTCACCTGAGCTGCAGGTACTGATGGTTGTGAGCCACCTAACACAGGTGCTAGGAACCAAACCTGGGTCCTCTGCAAGAGCAGGAAGTGCTCAGAATCGCTGAGCAATCTCCCTAGCCCCAAATGTTTCTAATACTGGGTTGCAACTTATTTCCTTCCTTCTCCTGTCCATGTGTCTTCACCCGAGTGCCTAGGGATCCACTTCTTGTACATGTCCATAGTACTCAGAAAAATGATACAAAGCCAGAGCCTGTGAGCCAGATAGCTTGGGATAGATCGGCCCTGCTCTGCTGCATGGCCTGGACAAATCCTGTAGCCTACCCAAGCTTCACTTTCCTTACCTGGAAAGTAGAAACTGTTCAGGAAGGGTAGGAAGAGGTTAGGTTCCAATTCCCCACCCTCCAGTGCTGGGGATGGAACCTGGGACCTCATACATGATGAGCAAGGGGGCTACACCACTGAGCGACATCTCCAGTCCCCTAGGGTCTGCCTTTTAAGGACAGAGTGCCAAAGATTTTTGCAGACATACTTTAAAAAGGTCTGTGTATGTGCATGCACACATATACACATAGAGGTGTTGGACCACCTGAAACTGGAATTACAGGCAGTTGTGAACCACCCAACCTGGGTGCTGGGAAACAAACCCAGGTCCTCTGGAAGAGCAGCAAGTGTCCTAAACCACTGAATTATCTCTCTAGCTCTATGGAGGCACACTTCCAAATCATTACGAAGAGCCAAGAACCATGGCTATGAAGTGCAGCAGGCTGTCCCCAGCTGGGCTATCCTGGAGGCCTGAGAGGAGCTAGCTGAACCATTTGGAATGGGCCTTCTTCGAAGGCAGCAAGCAAGAGTATGTTCCATAATGGGCTCCGAGGAGCCAATGGAGTGAGCTGAAGGGTCACTGTGGTTTGGGACACATTTTATAGGTGCAGGCATTGCCTGGCCAGGAACGGTGACATTACTAGGGGGATAGCAGCAGCTTGGGGAAGGGGAAATGGGACAAAATGCCAAGAAGGAGGTAATGACCCAGGCTTACAGACTACCTACTAGCTGCTAGACATCCTCTCTGTGGTCAGGAAGACTTTACAGGGGTCACACCTCAGAGGTGAACCACACCCTTCACGCTTTCTATCCTCCCTGGCACAAAAGCCTGGTGGAGCAGACACAGGGCTCCACACCAAAAGGCTGGTGCAGAGGGTAGGTAGAAGCTGATCTCCCTGCCCAGGGCTGCCCCTAAGGCTGAGCAGGAAAGCTAGAGAAGCTGTGGACACTGCCTAAAACCTTGTGGAAGCTCTCGGAACTGCTGGTTCCAAGACACTGAACATTGTTCTCCAGCCTTCTCCCTCAGTCTCTGGAGCTGCCCAGGTCTCCCACATCTGATAGCCATTGAGTGGCATGCCTGCTATGACAGTGACCAGCCTGGGCTCAGGACACAGGACCCACCCTGCCAGCTGTCTCTCCCCCTCCTGCTTCCTATGGTACCAACTCCAGCTAGTTCTACCACTCCTCAAATCAAGGCTGTGCAGGGCACACTGCCCTCCAGGGCCTGTTGATGCTGACCGTGGGCTGGGAACGGTCTGCTCCTGGCATCATCAGGCTGCCAGCATGCCAGTGGGAGCCCAGAGGGCATGCAGACTAGGCTACATGTGGTCAGCCACTCATGAGAGACCCCCATGACCTTCCAGTTCTGGAGCACCCTCAACAGCAGAGCCTTGCAGCCTATTTGTATTTATCAAGTCATGACTATGCAGCTATTTATACCAAGTCCCATCTTGAGTTTCTGGTGTCCGCTGACTCATGAAAGCCAAGTGGGTTCTGAAGTAGAACAAGACAGCCTCTGGTCAACCAAGAGCTGACCCCAGGGGAACCATTGGAAAATGCAGGACTCCCACACACATACACCCAGGGCTGGAAAGCACAATTATTAAATTAATCCTCATCCTCTACTTCCTGGAACCAGAGGATCACGGGTAGCAGAACAACAGCAGAGTTGGGTATTGTCTGCTCCTTGGTTCCTTCCCCAACCCTGAAACAAACATGACCTGAAACAAAGGCCCATGTGGTGCCAGCCAGGACAGCCAAGCAAAACCAACCAAAGCACGCTAGAACCCTGAGACACTGTCCCCCAAGGCCCTTAAGGTGTGCCGAGGAGGCTGGCTTCAGTGCGCGCAGTCTCTCCTGCTCAGGGGCTGGGAATCTGAGTTAGCTCTACAGGAACTCAGCTTCTCTCTTGGAAACCTGAAGGGGGTACTCACATCAAGGTACACCAGCCAGCCAAACCAGTTCCGGCCTCCTCTGTGGCTGCCTGCCAGGCTGAGCCGGCCACTCTTGGTTCCAGGCTGTTTTCCTACCCCTGCAAAGCTGGCCCCTTCCGGCACTCCCCTGGCTCCCCAGGGTGGCCTACTGACTAACTGAGAAGAGCTCTTACTATGTAGCAGATAGCACAGGCTGGCCTTGAACTCATGGACGATGTTCCTGCTTCAGTCTTCTGAGTGGAAGGCCCTGCCGGAGGACCAAACTCAGGTCCCCTTGTGTCTGTATTTTACCAACTAAGCCATATCATCAACCTCTTACTGGATTTTTATTTTGTAAACATTTTATTTCTTTCGTGGGGGTGTCTTTGGGGGTGGGGGGTGGGGCATGCATGCCATAGAGCAAATGTGAAGGTCAGGGGACAGGCAGTGCTAATCGGTTCTCTCTTTTTACCATGTGCTTCACCAGACTGGGGTGTCAGGCACCTTTACCCACTACTCCATCTAGCTGACCCCTCCTTACAGGATTTTGTTGTTGTAGAGTGTTGTTCTCACTGTGTAGCTGGAAAGGCTGTTCTTGGTTGTCAGCTTGACTACATCCGGAATTAACTAGAACCCAAAAATGGAGGGGTACATCTATGAGGGCTTTTTGCTTATTTTGACAAGGGAAGATCTACTTTTTCCCCCCATTTTTATTTATTTATTTTTCTATTATCAGCTTGATACAGTATAAATTCTTATCCTAATAGTGAAATGTTTCACTGAAGCTTGCCCAGTGATTGAGTAAAACCAAAACTTACTATAAGCCATAGTCATCCTAGGGTCCCCCCTGCTATGGAGCCTCCCTGGATCTGAGGGTTGCAGTCTGATTGTTCTTTGCTTTGTATCTAGTATCCACTTATAAGTGAGTACATACCATGTTTGTCTTCCTGGGTTTGGGTTACCTCACTCAGGACGATATTTTCTAGTTCCATCCATTTGCCTGCAAATTTCATGATATCATTGTTGTTTACTGCTGAGTAGTCCTCCATTGTGTATATGTGCCACATTTTCTTTGTCCATTCTTCAGTTGACAGGCATCTAGGTTGTTTCCAGGTTCTGGCTATTATGAATAATGCTGCTGTGAACATAGTTGAGCATGTGTCCTTGTGGTATGATTGAGCATTCCTTGGGTATATGCCCAAGAGTGGTATGGCTGGGTCTTGAGGTAGATCGATTCCCAATTTTCTGAGAAACTGCCATACTGATTTCCACAGTGGTTGTACAAATTTGCATTCCCATCAACAGTGGAGGAGTGTTCCCTTTGCTCTGCATCCTCTCCAACATAGACTGTCATTAGTGTTTTTGATCATAGCCATTCTGTCAGGTGTAAGGTGGTATCTCAGAGTCATTTTGATTTGCATTTCTCTGATGATTAAGGATGTTGAGCATTTCTTTAAATGTCTTTCAGCCATTTGTGATTCTTCTTTGGGAATTCTCTGTTTAGCTCTTTAGCCTATTTTTTAAATTGGATTGTTCAGTATTTTGATGTCTAGTTTTTTGAGTTCTTTATGTACTTTGGAGATCAGTCCTCTGTCGGGAAGATCTACATTTAATTCAAAACCTTTGAGGTGGGAAAACCCACCTCTAATCTGGACCACACCTTCTGCTGGAATCCTATATAAGGATATGGAAGAAGGAAACTTTTGCTCTTTGCCTACTTGCTCTCGACCTTGCTAGCAAGTCCATTCTTTCACTGGCATTAGAGCCTACTACTTCAGGATTCCAGCATATACTGATGACCACCTGAGACATCCAGCCTTGAAGACTGAGCAACTACTAGATTCTTGGATTTTCCTTTAAACACAGCCATTGTTGGGTTAGCTGGACCACAGCCTGCTAAGTCATTCTAATAAATCCCCTTTCTATATATAGAAGTTCTATAAGTTCTATTCATCTAGAGAACCCTGATACAGTAGCCTTGGCTAGCTTAGAACTCACTATGTAGACCAGGTTGGACTTGACCTTGTAAGAGATTGGCCTGCCTCTGCCTCCTGAGTGCTGGGATTAAAGATTTAAGCTATCATATCCAGCCTTACAGGATTAAAAAAAATTATTATAAACTTGTGTGTGTGTGTGTGTGTGTGTGTGTGTGTGTGTGTGTGTCTGTCTGTCTGTGGAAGATAGAAGGAGCATTGGATCCTCTGGAGCTGGAGTTACAGGTGGTCATGAGCTTCCAGACATGGGTATTGGGATCCAAACTCAAGTCCTCTGAAAGAGCAGGGAGTGCTCTTAACTGCTAAACCATTTCTCTACCCCTAGGATTTTTTTTTTTAACTTTAAGAAATACATTTCAAGCAATCGGAACCACTGGTTGCCTTTCACGAGCCATATGTCCCTAGAGAAGGGAGACACTGTTAGCCAGTAAGGCCCTACTTCCAAATGCCATCACCTCAGGGCTAGGATTTCTACATAGGAACTGGAGTGAGAGGACATTCAGACCACAGTGGTGTGCCAGTCAGGCTCCTTAAGTGAGAACTGGGTAGAGCCCAGTTCTAGAGCTATGCAAGGTTAGGGGAAGGCCTTCCCAGAAGGAGGCAGCCTTCACACAGGCCCCGAGGCAGGAGCAAGCTTGGCATGTGAACCAGAGCTGAGCAGGAGAAGGCTGGACGATCAGTGGATGCAGCCATGTCGTTATGGCCCTCCTGTGTCCTTGGCATTGGGCATAGATTTTATGTCAAGCAAGGTAGGGGCTGACTGGCAGCCCCATTTGTCGCTCAGTATACAGGTTCCAGGGCAGGGAGATCAAAGGACATGGTGCTTCTTTTTGCCTACTGTTGGTTCTGTTTCTACACTACACCTGTCTTCTGTAAGAACTCAGACACTTCCAAACAAAACATGTCACTGTGAGCAGTGACAGTTCCTTCCCCACACTGCTTCTCTCCTTCTGTTTGCCCTTTGGCTGGGATCCTCAGAGCTAAACAGACCCCAGTACCTGTGGGGCAGAGTTTGAAGAAGTAGTACATTCCTGATGTAATTCTACCCTTGTAAAATGCAAGAAAACTATAAAACAATACAGCCCCAAGACGTGGGCAACCCGCTACTCCTTCTGGTCTCTTCCCAGGTAACTACCAAGGTCAAGTATTTGGACCCACCTTGTCTTCTGACCCAGGGCTCTCAGGTGGCAAGACTGCTGTCTCAAGTGATTCCCTCCCATATCAGTGCCTGCCCCCCAAGGTACAGACCAGTGGGCCCTGAGGGCACACCCAGCCCCACAGAACAGATCCTGACCCTCTTAGGGCAGCATGCAACCTCAGCTTAGCCTTCCATTCCCTCCCACATTTTTGTCCCCAAACCTAATTGGTCCAGAAGTAAAACCAGCCCCCCACAACTGGCCCATCCATGCTCTCTGCCTACACGGTACCTACAGGACAGTGCATAGAGTCCCACTGGATCCCTACAGGGGCTGTCCCTGGGCCCTCCCTCCAATGGAGTACCTGGTGCGTGCCAGGCTTCCTGGGCCCTTTCCCAGCACTCTTAGAGGGTCAGAGCTCCACACAACCAAGGCCAGGGTAGACATCAATGTAAAGGCAGGCTCTTCTAGTTCCTCCCAGTCCTTCTCTGTCTGTTTTTTTCTTTTTTTATGCATGTTCTCTTGAAAACAAACCAACAGAAGCTAGAGAAATGAGGCTCAACAAATGATACAGCTGCCTGCCCAGCATGCACAAGGCCCTGAGTTCCACCTCCAGAGGAAGAAAAAGAAACCAGATGTTATGGTGCACCCCTGTAGCCTCGGCGCTCAGGAGGCTGAGCCAGGAAGGGGGTAAGTTTCTAGACTAACCAGGGATACCTATCAAGATCCTGTCTCAAAAAGAAAAAAGCCACAAGCAGAAGGGACTGTTCTTGTCTCATTGGTTGCCCTCTCATTCCTTAGAACCCAAAGCTAGAGATAGAGGTGTAGAGATATGAGCTTTACCCACCTGGGTCCCCAGGGCATTCTTATGACTATGTCCCTGTATGAGGACTGTTGGGTTTAATGGCCTGGGCCTCGGGGCAGACCCTACATTCACCCCAGTTCTGATGTGTACCTTTTCCCTCTTAACCACCTGCCTCTGGAAGGCACCCAGATGGCTTAGAGGCTGTGGAGATCAAACCCAGGCCTCCAGACCCCTAGTTCAGGGCCCAGCAGCCACCACAAGCACTGGACTAGGAGTCAGCAGGCCTGGACTTGGATGTCGGCTTCACGAAGGGTCCATTCAATTCTAAGAATAAACATTACCTCCCAAGGTCCTTGCCCTCAGCTCCAGGCTTCACTGGAACTTTTAAAGACCTGTTCCTCCATGAGATCTGCCATCAGGCAACCCGGTACCCAGTTCAGAGAGGGTAGAGGTGAAAGCAGTATGCAGGTGACCAGAGGAGGCTTTTACACAAATCTCAGCTCAGGAGAAAGTCATGACTTAACAAGAGACCCTGGGAGATGGTGGTTGTGTCCATCACGGGGACCTGCTTCAAGATTCCTTGCCATTGTAAATATTAGGGGCAAGTGGGTGGGTGGGCACGTCGGGGTCTCACCCTACCTAACCCTTAGTGCTCTCCAAGCCAGGAGCACCTGCACGCTCCTTGCCCTCCAGCAAGCTCACCCTGTCCCAAGGCCCAGGGCTGCATGATGTTTGCCCCCTGATGTAGTCTGCTGGCAGCTCCCAGCCCTGTCCTGAAGCTTCCCTCTCTCTACAACCTTCAGTAGCTCCCAGGAACACCTCGGGGCTTGGCAGCACCCTTCCATCCATGGGTTCCTTGTGTTTGAAAAGTTCATCTCAACCAGGCGGTGGTGGCGCAGGCCTTTAATCCCAGCACTCGGGAGGCAGAGGCAGGCAGATTTCTGTGAGTTGGAGGCCAGCCTGGGCTACAAAGTGAGTTCCAGGACAGCCAGAGCTGTAACACACAGAAATCCTGTCTTGAAAAAAAAAAAAAAAAAAAAAAAGTTCGTCTCAACATCATCCAAATTCAAGTCTCTGGCCCTGCCTGGGCGCACTCGAACCTCAGACACCTCCCCCCACCCCACCCACGCCTTCGCCTAGGGAGCCCCAGGGCCTAGCAGGTCTCTCCAGTGGGGAGTAATTCTCGAACTTTCACCACTAGCTGCGTCCAATACCGCAGGCCTTGGAGAGTCCCGGCGTTCCACGTGTGTTCGCCACAGTGCCCCCAGGACACTGGCAAGGACGATGAGGTTGAGCAGCTGAGTCGCATCCAAACACCGTGAGGGGCCCCAGGGTCGAGGCAGAGCGTGCGCCGCCCCTTGCACAGCGCAGTTGGGAGGTTCCCGGCTCCAGGGCGCAGTGTGCCCACTGCAATGCCCCTTCCCTGCGCCGCGCGGGCGGGCCCGAGAAGCACAGTCTTTGTCTGCTGCCCCCCCTGGTGCCCCCGCCCGCCGTGTCCGAGGCCACACCCTCCCGGCGTACCCAACCAATGAGATTTGGCGACAGCGCCCAGAGCGCGGGGTGTTGTCCGCTCCCCCTGTACCCATTGGTTGCGTTTTGCACCCGCAGGGGCTGCGGCCGGCAGGGCGGGGCGCGCGGCGCGAGGTGAGGCCCCGCGTGCTGGACGCCAGGGGAGCGCTTTCCTAGGAGCCATCACCCAGCCGTCACCAGGACTTGCTTTGCGCCCGGAGGCCAGACAGCCAGAGCCCCGACGGCCCGGGGGCCCGAAGAGTAGTAGGACTCAGGCGGCTCGCGGGGCCGGGCCATGGCGCTCGACTTCCTGGCTGGATGCGCTGGAGGTAAGGAGACTCCAGGCATGCCAGGCACACAGCCTGCCTGGTGCGCGGGGACAGGTGTCTTCTTCACCCTTCCGTGTGCACTGGGTGCGAGGTCTGGGGATCCCGGCGGTACCGCGGCTTGGTCAGAGACGGGGACCGTCAGGAGGATGCGCCCGCGGATAATTCCCTCCCAGCAGCTGTTCTGAGCGAGGCTGGTGACACCGCGCGACCTCCTAGAGAGGGCTGGCCTGACCCCAGGCGCCCAGTTCTTCCCATGTGGTGCTTTGAGCTGCTGAAGGGCACCGAAGACAAGGAGGCGGTCCACTGGGTGGTCAAGTCAACCTAACTCGGGAAAGCTTGAGGTGGAGAGCAGATCAGGTTTGCCCATGACCCGAGGTGCGGACCTGTTGAACCTTTAGTCCTTTTCTTGTACCTAGAGGTGTAGTTTATTTAGTAAGTATTAAATATAGAGTCTGCTCTAGCCATTGGGGTTCCAGGTAAATTGGCGGAGATGGCAGTGGTCTGGCTGGTTATGTCAAGGCTGAGTTCAGCTCTGAGGCCCAGGCCTGGCTCCTCACCCACCTGTCTACTGTCTTCATCGGCTTACCGTCATAGCCCTACCCGGAAAGGTCTCACCTGGAACAGTGATTGACTGGCCTTGCTTGGCCTTAGGTGTTTAATCCGTGCTTGCTTCTTCCTGGGTGGAGAAGGCTGGTCTGGCAGGATGCTTTCCCAGAGCAGGGATGTGCTTGAGAGCCACCAGGCTGTTACTGAGTCCTCTGTAAGCTCTGGGAGGGGGACAAAGTCCAGGGATTTCTGCAAGTTGGTGAGGAATTAGAGACACAGAAGAGGTCCCATCTTATCCTCCATCTGCAGCAGGAAGGATGAAGGCCCCTTCTATAGCCAAAGTCCCCTTGTGTTGTTAAAGTCTCCCCAGGGCCAGGGTTCCATTTGTGGTTGCAACCTGGTCAGTACACTTGTCCTGGGGAGCATTTATTCACCCCCTGGCCAGCCCTGCTTAGAGACCCAGACCACCCCCATGTCAGCCACCCCTTGGACTCTTGCTCGAGTAGGCCTTTCCTGCTTGGGATGTCCGTCCATCTTCACCCTTGGAGAGCCAGGGTGAGGGGAACATGTGCCCTACCTCCAGCCCTGGTCTGCATTCTCACCCAGGGGCCATAGAGAGTGTGCCCGACTACATGGAAGTAATGCAGATGGGTCTGAGATGGAAGTCACCTGCAGAGCTTTTTTCTGGGTTCATCCAGTAGGGAAGAAATGGGGAGGGGTTGTAACCTCACACTCAGCCTCTCTGAAGGGATGGGGCTGCTGGGGGGACAGACAACGATCTGATTGTGCCCTAGGCATGCCTTCCGGGTTCCCATCACTGCATGCTGTCAGACTTGCTCTGAATGTGGGGATCTGGACTTCTAAAGCGCCTGCCTGGAAGGGACGATAGTGGGACACCCCTTTTCCAGAGGAAGAATGCACTGTGGGTGTGCCTGAGTGGTCCAGCTCACATCCTATCCTGTCTTTAGCCTCTGTGGGAGGCAGGGCAAATATCTTGACTACCGGTTGGTTTTTGGTACAAACCTTTCTACTCACCCCCTACCATGTAATGATGGGTCTCAAATCTTGAGGCCACAGTGGCTAGGGCATGGGTCAGTGTGACAGAGAAATGCCAGATTACCAGGTGGTGTCTGTGTGAAGGGAACAGACCTGTCATCTCTCCCAGAACTGTCTCTAGAACAGGTCCCTTCCTGTCCTTGGATACTCATGGTGTCAGAGTTACCCTGGCTGTGGTCAGTGGCTTTGGATTTAGGAGATGGGTCCCTTTCTGCTGGTGTGACTAGACTAGTGGGATCCTCTTGGAGGTGGTGAGGCAGGGTTCCCTGGCTCTCAAAGGGACTGTGAGGTCAAAAGGACATGGGTAGGGAGTGGGGATGCCAAGACCTGCCAGTTTGGGACCCTCCTGGGGCTTCCCAGCAGAAGGGGTGGGTAAGAGGCTTCATAGGCTCTGCAATGTCTTGGAAGTGGCAAAGGCTGTTGTTGCTGCTACCTGTGAGCAGCTGCCCACAGCTGGGCTCTCTGCTGGCACCAGGGAGCCCTTGGAGGGAGAAGGAAGAAAGCTAATAGGGTATAACAGATGCTCAGCATACCAGCCCGGGGTAGTAGGCTTTCCAAAGCCCTAAGAGATTCAGATTAGCCTAAGAAAAGAAGTTCCGGAAGTAAGATTTGCAAATACAAAAAGTGTATTTGCAAATACAAAAAGCAAGGGTTGGGCCACTGGGCTCTGTGAGGTCCTGGTTCTGCCGTAGTAACCACTAACCAGGAAGTCAGACGCAGGTGAAAACTGGTGGCTCTCCAAAGGGAGGAAACAAGGTCCCACCACTAGAAATAGGCGACATTGTGAGGGGGAGGGGGCGGGGGGCTGCAGGAGAAAAGGAGCCTGCCTGGTGACTAGGGGGACTAGATTATAGTGGAAATTTCCCCTGGCTTGGAACAGGGCATGAATCTGCAACTGGAGGGCTGGTGGAGTGCCAAGCAGGGTTGCTTTAAAGACACAGGCACACCCTTGGCATCCCCTGGTGGCATTCCTAAAACCCACACGTAAATCTCTTGAGGTGTCCTGATAGAAGAGTGAGCAGCAGGTTTCTCACCTGCAGCACTGGACGTAGCCCAGCAGACCCCAAGAGGAGAGGAGCCGTGGGGAAGTGGCAGTGATGGGGGCCTGGATGGGCGAGAGGTGCCTCACTTGTTTTCCTGTGTGAAGACTGGAGTGTTACTAGAAAGTGTTTTACTGAACTCTAAGTGCTGAACACTAAAAGAGAAGATCAAAAGAAATCCAGGTAGCACACTTGCAGAGGCAGGCTGGTTGGTCTCTAAGAGTTTGAAGCCAGCCTGGTCTATATATATAGGGAGATCCAGGCCAGCCAAGTCACATAGTGAGACCCTGTCTCAAAAAGAGAAAAAGAAATATTGTAGATTTTGTTGTTGTTGTTTTAGGACAGAACATTACAGAAGGATGCAAGGCACAGTTTGGGAGCAGATGTCACCCTTTAGTGTCTCCTGGCAGGGTCTGTGGCCCTCCCTGACAGGACCAGCAGAGATGAGTGGTTAGGAGGCAGGCCCAGAGCTCAGCTGGGGCTCCATCCAGTGACATCACTCACTGGCCATGCACCATAGATGTACTGCTGTGGGCTTCTCGGTTCTGGTTTCCTCGTTTGTAGAATGAGTTAACCAGCCTCTGGAGTGGGAGGGTCAGGATCAGCATGAACCCAGGACAATGACCAGCAGTTTGTACTGTTCTTGTTCATTGCCCAACATTAACCACTGCAGTTAGACATAAAGTAAGCAAGCAAAGGGAACTCCTTTCCTTCTGCATTGCTAAGGGAGGAGCCGAGGACCTCAATGAGCAAGCGCTCCACCACTGGCTATAGGCCAGCCCCAAAGAGGCTCTTTAGCAGATGTTTCCTAGAGAAGGAAACCTCGCTGACTTCTGTTGCTTCTGAGAAACCGGGTCATTGGGCTGCAAGGGGTGTGGGGATGCAGAGGAGTCATACCCACAGGCCACTCTGAGGAATGTGCTTAAGCCTTTGAGGAGAAGTGAACCTTGGTGTTGAGGGTGGGGTCTCTGGCAGGCCTTTAAGTAATAAATGTACTGAACATGACTCAGAGTAGTGTGGCACTTGAGAGGTGTCAGCCAGCAGGCAGCAGGTCCTCAGGTAGTATTTCCTGGGGGTTCCTAATCTCCAGGCCAGCCTGGAGTGTGTGTGTGGTGGGGGAGTAGGGGAAGGACAATGCTAAGTGCCTTTCAGGTGAGAGGAATAAGGCCAAGACAATGAGTCCTTTGTGAGCATGCCTGGAGATAAATAACAGAAGGAAAATTCAAGTCCTGGTAGCAGGTTTACCTCCAACTCCAACATCTCCGGTTCAAATCCCAGTACAGACTAACCTCTGACTCCAACATCTCCGGTTCAAATCCCAGTACAGGCTAACCTCTGACTCCAACATCTCTGGTTCAAATCCCAGTACAGGCTAACCTCTGACTCCAACATCCCTGGTTCAAATCCCAGTACAGGCTAACCTCTGACTCCAACATCCCTGGTTCAGATCCCAGTACAGGCTAACCTCTGACTCCAACATCCCTGGTTCAGATCCCAGTACAGGCTAACCTTTGACTCCAACATCCCTGGTTCAGATCCCAGTACAGGCTAACCTCTGACTCCAACATCCCCTGAGCCTCCTGTGGTGTCAGGCTTTGGGACGGTGATGTATAGTTCCCAGGGGACATAACACCTCAGGGAGCTGCAGGGGAAGGCAGAGGACACAGCTTTGAGTCGAGCAGATGCTGGCTGCCCCTTGTTACCAGAGGCGAGGTTACAGGAATTCCTGGGATGGGCCCAGGGTCCCACAGGGACCTGGTCAATGTGCCCTTCCCATGTGTCATGCCTGTCCATCCTTCCTTGCCAGAACCTCACTCTCCCATCTATCCCCCCAAGATTCTGCAAAGTTCTGAGGCACTTGGTCACAGGTACCTTTTTCTTCTAGGTGTGGCAGGTGTGCTTGTGGGACACCCTTTTGACACAGTCAAGGTGAGTTTCTTGTGGAGGTACAGACAGGTTGGGACAGACCTGCAGGGCTTCTGCCCCAGGAACACAGTAAAGGTCATCCTTCAGGTTTTGAATGGAGGTAGGGCAGCTGTCCCTCACTGAACACACTGACGGACCCTTCCTCCTGGGCAATGCATCTCCCACGGAGGCTGAACTGCATGTCGAACTCACAAGTTCTGCTTTACTTGGCAGGCAGAGACTGAGGTGTTGATGGACGGGTTTCTTCTCATCAGCTGGAGAAAGAAAGCTCACCTGGTTGTGATGTATAGCTCCCCTAGCATCTTCTTTGAATTATTATTATTTTACATGTTTTGTCTGCACGTATGTCTGTGCGTCTTGTGTGTGCCTGGTGGAACTGGAGTTTCAGGTGGTTGGGAGCAGCTATGTAGGTGCTGGGAATTGAACCCAGATCTTCTGGGAGATCAGCCAGTGCTACTAACTGCTGTTAACTCCATCTCTTTGGCCCCACCCCTAACAACTTCCTGAAAGAAAAGGCAGAACTACAAGGAATCAAACCCTCCTGGGCCAGGTGTGGTAGGTATAGCACACCTGAAATTCCAGCCCTGGGGAATTGAGAATTTGAGGCCAGCTTGTAATAGAAAAGCGTGCCTCCACCTTTAATCCCAGCACTCAGGAGGCAGAGGCAGGCGGATCTCTGTGAGTTTGAGGCCAGCCTGGGCTACAGAGTGAGTTCCAGGAAAGGCGCAAAGCTACACAGAGAAACCCTGTCTCGAAAACAAAACAAAAACAAAAACAAAAAAGCCTGCCTCGACAGCTGGGTGTGGTAGCAGACCCTAAGGTGGCGGCATTGGGAGGCTAAGGCAGGAGGACCACACGTTTGAGGCCAGCCTGAGCTGTATAGCAAGACCACATCAGAAACACACACCTGAAATAAACTTGAGGGTATTTCTCTCCTGGTCTTTATGGATCGGTGCTTGTCATGACTTTTGAGTGCTGGCATGGACCTGCAAGGCAGTGTCACCCAGCAGGGTCCTAAGGAACACCACTTTCAAATGGCCAAGGCTCTGAACATGGAAGCCCTGGGGCAGGTACCTCTCGAATCACGCCTTGATTAACGGGAGCTCCGGGTTCTATGGGTCCCAGAACAGAGGTCAAGGAGACAGACGCACATCCTCTGGTGGAAATGCCCCGTGGAAGCTTCCCCTGTGGCTGGAGTTGTAGGTGCTCAAGCCAGTCCCATCAGGACCCTGCCTTGGCAGTTTTCCAGGTGCCCATTGGCCCTGTGAGCGGCAGGGCCCTAGGGCCAGATCTGTACTTGGTTCAAGCTCTGAGCCAGGCTCCTTTCCCACTCGTGTAAGGGAAAAGCTGGAGGCTGGATACATCAGCCTGGGCTGAGTTTCACTTCCTGGTTCTTCCTTTTTTTTTTTTTTGTCTTCAGTGAACCAGGTGTTTGTTGGCAA
The DNA here is from genome assembly GCF_049852395.1 of Peromyscus maniculatus bairdii. NCBI lineage: Eukaryota > Metazoa > Chordata > Mammalia > Rodentia > Cricetidae > Peromyscus > Peromyscus maniculatus. Next base: position 80,751,369 of record NC_134865.1, on the reverse strand, counting down.
GGAAAGGAGCTCATTAATCCAAAGGTGGGATTTCTTCCTGTGTGGGTGTAAGGGCCTGGCCTTGTGCGCTGTCTTTGACCTTACAAAGCTCCGTCCTTGGTCCAGGCATCTGTGAGGTGAGGGGGTGGATGAGGTCACTAAGGCCGGTTGTTCATTGAGCGCCAGGATAACTTGAGTCACGTTAATAGGTTAATGCGGGCTCGAGACAGCATAGACCTGTCACCTGGTATCCCTGGGGAGAAGGCTGGAGAGCAGACTCTGGGCAAGCAGTGGCCCATGAATTCCAGTCATAGGTTTGCAAGAACGAGGCCCTGATACACCCTGTCCACAAGGCGACCTGCCGTGCCCACTTTCTGTCTGGATGCCTTTTCCCAATCACAACGAGCCTGGCCGTATTCACATATCATTGTGTTTATAACTTGTGGTCAAATGTCTCAAACACCTCCCACAGCTGTGTCCAGCCAATAAGAGCCATGGATTCACTTCCTCAACCTGGCATTGTGGCGGCTGCCGACTTGACAGGTACTAGATTCTGAAGCAGGCCCCTCAGGCAAGAAAGCACTTTTGTCCTGGTAGCCCCAGCTCCTCTGAGCTGCTGAGCCCCTGAGTACCCTTCTGCAGTTATTCAGCCACGGGAGTCACTCCCTTGCCCATGGATACCTGGAAAGTGATCTTTCAGAAAACTAATTTGTATACATTCCAACCCCTAACTATGGTTGGGCCATTGGCATTCAAGCAAACTGGCCATTAAACAAGCTGTTTGTTTTTTTAGCGTGTATGGGTATTTTGTATGTATGTGTGTATGTGTACCATGTGTGTGCCTGATGCCCACAGAGGCCAGAAGAGGGCATTGGATCCCCTGGAACTGGAGTCACAGAAGATTTGAGCCACAGAGTGGGCATCTAGAATTGATGCTGGATCCTCTCAAAGAGCAACCAGTGCTTTTAATCACTGAGCTGCCTCACCAGCCCTTTGCACATGCTAGGTAAACTAGTGTAGCTCTGTCACCGAGCTACAACCCTAGCCCATGACTGACCCTTTCTGAATCAGGTCAAGGGAGCCCCCTAGCTCCTGAGACCATGATGTGACCTAGTTTCCCCCACAGCAGTAACATGGATTCCAAGTTCAGGATACGCCCCTCTCCTCATGCCACCATGAAGCCAGCGTATCAGGAGCAGATAAGCTCTCAGGCAACAAAGAGTGCTTTGACGTGGAAGAGGTTCTGGGCCACTGGGCCTGGCAGTGGCCCCAGGTCCTGGAGTTATTGCCATGGGTACCTAGGGAGGCTGTCAGCTGGCTGTCACCGCTCATGACTCCTGGTTATAGTTGTCAAAGGGGCTACTAGCAGAAACCAAGCAGGAGCAGAACGGAGGCCCAGTACCCCACCCTGATGGAGGTTAGTGGTGGGACACCAGGCTGGGATTCCCCTTTGACCTCAGCCTCATATGGGAGGACAAGTGTCACCTGAACAAGGTTTGGCCCAAGAGCTGGTCTGCACACGAGAGACCTTTCCTCCACTCGTCTTGGGGACTCCCAGCCCATCTGCAGCTGACTGTCCTTGTAGCTGTTAGCTCTCAAAGACCCAACCCGGCCGCACTCTGGAATCCCAGTTTCACAGAAAGTTAACTTGTCTGCCAGCCTTGCGCACTGCGGGCCAGGGGAATTGCTTCAGTGGCCCCGCCCATCTCCGCTCCCTGGCTCCGCCCATCCCCGCTCACTGGCTCTGCCCCTGCAGGTGCGGCTGCAGGTACAGAACGCGGAGAAGCCCCAGTACCGAGGGACTCTGCACTGCTTCCAGGCCATCATCAAGCAGGAGAGTGTAAGTGCCTGGGCAGGGCAGTTGTAGGGCTGGGGAACAAACCCGAAGGGTGCTACCGTCCCAGGCCGGAGGCCCGGGAAAGGTCATCCGGGTACTCATGAGGGACCATGGGTGTGTGAGTTGATTGATTGAGGACTCTGCATCTAACAGAATTCTGCATGCTGCCTATGAGCAGCCAGGTGGTTAGGGCTGCCACTTGGGTATGGAGGGCCTGAGGAGAGTGGCTGGGCAATGCAAGCCGGGCGGCACCCCTCATCCTGATGGCATTTCTGTCTCTGCAGGTGCTGGGCCTGTATAAAGGCCTGGGCTCACCACTAATGGGGCTCACCTTTATCAATGCCCTGGTGTTTGGGGTGCAAGGCAACACCCTTAGGGCCCTGGGTCAAGACTCCCCACTCAATCAGTTCCTGGCTGGCGCAGCAGCCGGTGCCATTCAGTGTGTCATCTGCTGCCCCATGGAACTGGCCAAGACAAGGCTGCAGCTGCAGGATGTGGGCCCTGCTCGAACCTACAAGGGCTCCCTGGACTGCCTGGTACAGATTTACCGGCACGAGGGCCTGCGTGGCATCAACCGAGGCATGGTGTCCACCCTTCTGCGCGAGACGCCTAGCTTTGGTGTCTACTTCCTCACCTACGACGTACTGACGCGCGCCATGGGCTGTGAGCCGGATGACCGCCTGCTGGTGCCCAAGCTGCTGCTGGCGGGGGGCACGTCAGGCATCACATCCTGGCTCTCCACCTATCCTATGGACGTGGTTAAGTCACGACTGCAAGCCGATGGGCTGCGAGGAGCCCCTCGCTACCACGGCATTGTCGACTGCATGCGGCAAAGCTACCAGGCTGAGGGCTGGCGAGTCTTCACACGAGGGCTGGCCTCCACACTGTTGCGTGCTTTCCCAGTCAATGCTGCCACCTTTGCCACAGTCACTGTGGTGCTTACATATACCCGGGGTGCGGAGGCCCAGCTAGACAGTGAGGCAGTTCCGGGCTCCCCTGCCACCGCTGCCGGACCTGCTCTGGCCCAGCCTTCCAGTCTGTGATGCTGGCTATCTCACCAACATCCCCAGGGCCACGTTGCTGAAACTTGACACAGATAATGTGGCTCCTCAGCCAGTCTCCTTGCTCCTTGGCTGGTGACACCAGCTAGGCTATACCCCACTGACCTCCTATTTTCTTAGCTGTAAAATGGGGACTCTTCCTCATACATGGTACATTGGGGAAGGTCAAGCCTGGCTAAGTCTACACTCTGCAGACAACACTACCAAGAAGAATCTCCCAAGTCCTACACTCCAGGCTCTCTCCTGAGCCAACTGTAACAAGGTGGCCAAAGACCCACCCATTCCCCAACTCCTCCATCCATACAGTCCCAAGAAGATACTTGGCCACCTCTTAACATTAGGGGGGCAGAGGACAGTGTAGAGTGTCCCTGGCGATTCTCAGTTGCTGGCCTTCAACTGCAGATGGGGGCTGGGGACCTGGCACCAAACCTGTTGAGGATCCTGCCCATGCGGGTCCTGCATGGGGAGCAGATAGGCTGCTGGCCTCAGTGTCTCCACAGTGAAATTGTGTGACAGCTGTGGCAAGAGGAAGTCTTCTCATCCCTGGGCCTCTCGCTACCTGTCTGCAAAATGGGGAGCGGGGTCAGCCCATGTCTGGCTCACTACTGCCAGCCAGGATTCCCAATGGTGGGTAGGCAGGGTGGGCAGAGGGCCCAAGAGAGCACAGTGTGGGATTGCTCCACTTCCCAGTACATCTTTTCTGGGCATTCTTACTTGGTGCCTGTGCCCCTGGTCTTGACACCAGATAGAGTGTAACCAGTTTGGGTCCACCCAGACTGTGCCCTCCAGCTGGATGTCACTGTTGTACAGGACCCTCTAAAGGAATAAAGTCTTGTTTTCTAAGTGTGCAAGGCTCCTCTCTGCATGGTACAAAGGACTTAATTTCCTTCCTTACCCTGGATTCAATGGCTATGGTCTGTGTTCTTGGACCTGGTCACATGACTTGAGCAGATCAAGGGTACATTGAAGCCTTCCTGGTTCCACATGGTGGTAAATGGAGGCATGGGCATTACTTAAGGTAAAATCACAAACATGCCCTTTAGCAAGTATTGACTGTCATTCTAGGAATCAGAGGCCTGTGGCGGGGACATGGGTCCCCTGGTAGAGGAAAGGTATGAGTGGAGATATCCAATGACCTGGGCAACTAGTGTGTGCCCTGTGACAAGTCTCTCTATCCTGCCAGCTCCCAGATCAGGACATGGAGACTTACTATTAACATGAAAGCTCAGCCTTAGCTTAGCGTTGTTTCTAACTAGCTCTTATAACTTAAATTAGCCCATTTCTATTAATGTTGCCACATGGCTCAAGGCTTTTACCTCTCCTGCATGCCCTGCTTCCTCTGCATCTGGCTGCTGACTTGCCCTTTTTTCTTCCCAAAACTCTCTCTGTCCAGAAGCCTCGCCTATACCTCCTGCCTAGCTATTGGCCATTTAGCTTTTTTTTTTTTTTCTTATGGTTTTTGAGAGAGGGTTTCTTTGTGTAGCTTTGCGTCTTTCCTGGAACTCGGTAGCCCAGGCTGGCCTCGAACTCACAGAGTGCCTCTGCCTCCTGAGTGCTGGGATTAAAGGCGTGCGCCACCACTGCCCAGTGGCCATTTAGCTTTTTATTAAACCAATCACAGTGACATATCTTTACACAGTGTAATCAAATATCTAGCAATATTTCCCCCTATTTTGTCTATATAAAAAGGAAAAGGTTTTAAGTGTAACATAGTAAAACTATATACAATAAGGACAATTATAAGGTAAGAATTAACATTTACAATATCCAGTCCATTTGTATTTGGCAAATTTTGAGAAATTATTCTATTATCTATCTTATCTTGATGAGTTCAAAGTTTTATACCTAAACTATTTTTATCATAACTTATATCTATCTAGACTTCAAAACATTTTCTTAGATAAACAATGTAAGCTTGCATGTCTCTCAACCTTATATACTTTATAACTCTTTTGTGAGTTTCTTTTCCGAATTTGGTAACAAGGAAAACTAGAACTGTATCATCTTCAACTCTATCAGAGACCTGAGAAGGACATAATGTTACCTGCGTAAACACAAGGAAAACTATAACTGTATCATCTTCAACTCCATCAGAGACCTGAGAAGGATATAATGTTACCTGAGTAAACAAGAGGTGTCAAGGAAACAACTTCCAAAACTATAGAAATGACAGAAACACCTGGCTGCCTGGACAGTCACCCCAGGTTCCTCTGCAATGCTGGGGCATCCATCTTGGGCCTCCAGGCCTAGAATATCTGACAGACTTTTCTGTAAAGCAGGAATTTTGAAGGACTGCCCTACTTTGTCTTGTCAAAGTTAGGCAGTTGCTTTCTTTTGTGTCCCACTTGTCCAGTTTGGCAGTTTCTTTGCCCAGTGGCTAACTTGGCTACATTAAAAGCAAACTCCATATGGAGGCTCTTTGATGTCCATCATCTTTTGAAGTAAATTGGTGCTACCAGGAGCAGATGTATCTCACTGTCATGAAAAACCTTATTAAAACACTTTAAAGGTTATATTCTGTAGGTCTTGGAAACATTTCAAGATCACCTATCTACCTAAAATATCTGTTTAACCTTGAAAACATACCTAATATGACTACAAGTTTTATTGTTATAGATGACTAACTTCTAATCTGCATTTCTTAATTATACATTACATTTTAAAATGAGCTGCATAAGCACAATACCCCAAACAAGAGTAGAAACCTACATAGATTATAACAAAAATAACTTTAAACTTGTATCAATATACTAAAATCCATACCAATGTAAAATATTTGAAGTTCATAGTGTCTTTTTAATCCTATATTCCCCCTCCCAAACGATGACAAACATTCATAACCCACCAAATTACCAAAAAAACACCCACCCCACCTCTTGGGAATGTGGGCGTCTTGTTCTCTAGACTGCTTCCTGTTGTCTGTGTGCAATGGCATCTTTAGAGGACCTGAGAAAATTGAGATAATGGTCAAGTCCTGGGAAAACTAGTGCTAACATTTTTTTTTGTCCAGTCTGTGGAATGGGAAAGCTCAAGGCTTACCTGCAGTCCTGGCTAGAATAGTCTGTGAGGCTGGACCATCTCCGTCAACAGCCTTGAAGTTGTTCTGACAATTCTGAGAGGCTGGATCACCTGGGCTACTTGTCTTTATTGGTATCTGGTCCCTTCCCCCCCTCTCTGAAAACACACAGACTTTTAAAGGTAATTTGTATGTCTGCATCAACACAGTATGGAATGTACAGTGTGCACAAGTCAGTTAAAGATCATACTTTTTGTTCTATGTTTGAGCAGGTAAAAGGCATTTGTTAACTTTTTTAGTTTGTTTGGACTGTATAACCAAATGTAATATAAATCTCTATCCATGCCTTATGAAAGGATGCATGTAACAAGTCATGAAGACTCCGTAGCCAACAAGATTTATCATGTCTCATCCAGTCTCAGGGCTGTTCCCAGGTCAAAGGATCAGCTGGTACCTCACCTGTCTTGTAGTTTTTCTTTTGTTCCTTTTCAGGAGGTCTTCCCCAGTCAAATCCAATCTCGATTAACTCTGAAGGAATCCATAGCCTTTCATTTGCTGTGGAGACAAAAGCACAATCTCTCCCCAACACAACACATTTTTCAACTTTCATTCTGAAGCCACGACATCTCAAAAGTATCTAGGCTGGTTTAATCCAGCAGTCCCTTTCATAATCCCGTGTCTCTCAGCAGCTGTCATTTGCTCATCAGCATTCAAAAAATTCAAAGTCAACAAAGCACCACACAGGATCCAGACACCCTGTGTATTTCTCATCCTTAACATGGCTTTAAAAAAAATTATTATTTTCCTCTTTCTTTAAAGACTTCACTTTATTATCTTTAAACTATTTTTTTCTATGACTGTCTATATCCAGTTTTGTTTTTTCTTTAGCATCAGGGACATTTTTAAACATTCTGTATCTATTTAGTGATTTTTTTTTTCAGGATTGGACTTAGCTTTACTAAGTGTCCCCAGCATTCTCTGGCCATGTGAGCCAAAGCTGAAATCACTAGGCGGTAGCTAGGTCCTCTGCTCCCATCAGTTCCCTGAGTGCCTAGCCTCATGCTGGCAGGGTGGGAGCTGCATTTACTGCCTCAGCTCTTGGAAATTGCTGAGCTCACTTTCTGAAATCTCCTGGAGCAGCAGCCGACTGTTGTGAGTACCTGAGGAACGGACCATGTCATGACTGCAGCAGTAACAGCTGGCATGAATTCTCTGTCTGTATGAAATGTAATGAGTCTTTTTCTGTCCTACCAGTTCCCAAATAATGACATGGAGACTTCTTATTAATTATGAAAGCTTAGTCTTAGCTTAGGTTTGTTTCTAACTAGCTCTTTTTTTTTTTTTTTTTGGTTTTGTGAGACAGGGTTTCTCTGTGTAGCTTTGCGCCTTACCTGGAACTCGCTTGGTAGCCCAGGCTAGCCTCGAACTCATGGAGATCCGCCTGGCTCTGCCTTCCGAGTACTGAGATTAAAGGCGTGCGCCACCACTGCCCGGCCTAACTAGCTCTTATAACTTAAAAATTAACCCATTTATATTTATCTATGTATGTGTTACCTCTCCCCTGCGTGTCCTGCTTCCTTAGCCTCCAGCTGGCCCTTTCTTCTTCTCAGAGCTCTCTGTCCAGAAGTCCCGCCTATACCTCCTGCCTAGCTATTGGCTGTTTAGCTTTTTATTAAACCAATCACAGTGACACATCTTTACACAGTGTAATCAAGTATCTCACAACAGTGCCCAGCTCAGCATCAGGGACGGCTTCCTGGAAGGGGCCACCCTAGCCTGCCACATGAAATCTCTGCCTCCCATAGCCACCTCAGCTGCACCTGGAGAGGCTCTTCCCAGGCTGAGGCCCAATGGCTCCTTAGTATAGATCAGAGCAACCCATGTGTCCCAGCTCTGCCATAGCACCCTTTAGTACCTAACTCCAGTATGTGAAATCAAGCTTGTTCAGCTTCTAAGGACAGGAGGCCAGATGGGGTGTCTGGCTGCCGCCCCCACGCCCCCTCCGGCTTTTTTCCTCTCTTTACTGTAAAAGAAAACAAGTGATACTCCCTGGGCAGGATGTACAGGAGTCTGTCCCTGGCTCCTCTCTCAGCCTAGTGGCAATCTGGATACGGCCCAGGCCACAGGGGACCACCCTCAACTCCACACACCTGAGCTTCCCAGAAAGGTCCTAACATGACCATGCAAGGCTGTTGGGACTGAGTCAGCTGCCTCCCTCCAGTGCTAGGGCTACAAGACACAGACAAGCCCTTAGCTTGAATGATGGTCAGGAGCCACTTGAGGCTGCCCTGTGGCTTCCTCTGAATTGATGACCTCAATAGTAGCTCGAAACAGTAGAAACTGATAGCACCACACGTAGCACGGTTGCCACTGCCACCATGAGAGCTGACTGATGGGCTCAACACTGAATCCGGGTTAAAAGGACTAGTGGTGGTTAGTGAGTCTATCTTAATTTTTATTGTGTGCTGGGGGCACACGGGTGTGAGTTAGAAGACAACTTATGGGCATTTCCCCCTTCCACCGTATGAGTTCCAGGGACTGAACTCAGGTCACCACGCTTGGAGGAAGGCGTCCTCATCTGTTGATCTGTTTTGCAAGCTCAAACTTGTTTTACATTTTATATTTCTCCTTGACTTGCTCTCAGTCTAGGAAGTACTATATGAGAGTTATGTGTGATGTTTGAGACAGGGTCTTGCTATGTTGCCCAGGCTGGCCTCAAATGGGTCAGACTCCTGTGTCATCATACCCAGCTTTTATGAAGGGTGGGAGGTGGTGTACAAAGAACCCAGGCTGAGGGCGTGAAGGGAACTTCCCTAAACTGAGCCTCTAACTCAGATCATCCTCTAGTTCCTGGGCCATCTGCAATCTCAGGGCATGTCCTGTCTCCGCACACAGAACGGCTGCACCCCATCAAGTATGGCAGAAGTACTTTCTGTCTGGTCCTGTTTTTAGTACTAAGGGTTCAACCTGGGGTCTTATGCATGCAAGTGCACCCCTGTTGAGCTACACCTTCAGCCCTCTTAGATTTCTATTTTGAACTCAGTCTGTGTCCCAGGCAGGCCGTGAACTTGTGGTCCTCCTGCTTCAGCCTCCAGAGACGCTGGGGTGACAGGCTGGTGCCACCAAGCCCCATACACATTCTGTTCTTTGTTTCTGTCACACCTCAGGCTGTGGCTAAGGCTCTTCCCTCAATTCCCAGATTCCCCTTGGAGGCTTCCAGCCCACAGCTCTGAAAGACACTGTTCCTTGACTTCCCACTGAAGGTGATGACTGATACCCACTGATGCTCCTTGGCGCTGCGATGAAAAGCATGTACCACTGCGTTTGGAATGTTCCTGGACTCTGTGGCTACCTGGGCCTGAGTCATTAGGAGCTGTCTGTTATGGAGGAAGAGCCATAGCTGGAGGGGGCCTAGAAGTATGGGTGAGCCAATAGCTAAGTGAGAAGATGCAGTCCACACCTAGAGTTGGAAAGGGTGGGAGGAGGGTCATGTGTCCTAGAGACCAGCCTGGATCATGAGAGGGCTGGCGTCACACAGATGGAGGCAGTTTGCAGGCCAGCCTTGGCCTTCAGTTACTTCATCTCATCAACACCACAGCCTTGACCTAAGTTACTCAGTTTTGAGTGAAAATGCCAAGGAAGAATGACTCCACATCACGTTTACACAAGTAAACACCATCGGCCACCACACTGGGAGGCACACATTGATAATTTACTTGTGCCAGTAAATAGTGATTTCTGGGACTACATCAAGTCACATCAGAAACACCAGACATGTGAACTTACCAATCACACTGGATGGGACACCTCACCTGGGACCATAAAATGAGCACTGGGCTAGTGAGATGGCTCAGTGTGGAAAGGAGCCTGCTGCCAAGCCTGTCGACCTGAGTTCAATCCCTGGAACTCACAGTGGGAGAAGAGAATCAGTTCCTTCAGCTTTTCCTCTGACCTCCGCTTGAACACACCCACTTCGAAGAGCCCACCTAACAGCCCCGCACCCGTGGTCCCAAAGACTCACCTGGTCCCTAGCAGCCTGCCTCTTCCTGTGTCCGCTCTCTGCCCTCTGTACAGCCTTGCTTAAACTAGAAACCTCTTTAACTCTCTTGGCCGTTCTGCCATGATGTATAATTGTGTGACGTGTGATTAGAGTTAATATTAGTAATGAAGAGAGAAATAAGGGGCTGGAGAGATGGGCTGGGTTAAGTAAGAACACTTGTTGCTCTTGCAGAGGACCTGGGTTTGATTCCCACCATCCATAACTCCAGTTCCAGATCTGACACCCTTTTGACTTCCAAGGGCATCTGGCACATGGTACAGACATAAATGCAGGCAAACCACTCGTATACCTAAAATAACAAACAAATCTTAAAAAAAAAAAAAGACTGAAACAAAAGATTGGCTGACATTGTTTGGCTATCAAGCACAGTTGAGATTAACTTGACAAATACTTGTGAATTTCTTTCCTATTTCAAACATGTAGCTTAGGCTAGCTTGGAACTCACTATATAGCCAAGGTTGCCTTTGAACTCCTTGCTAATGTCTTGCTGGGATTAGAGATGTGAGCCACCACACCCAACTAGTAATTTATTAGTATATAACTAGTAGATATATTTTTATTTTATGTGCTTTGGTGTTTTGTCTGCATGTATGTCTGTGGAAGGATGTCAGTTCTTGGAGTTATAGTTGGGAGCAGCCACGTGGGTGCTGGGAACTGAACCCAGGCCCTCTGGAAGAGCAGTCAGTGCTCTTAACAGTGCTCTTCTCCAGTCCCAGGACTGCTTTCATTTCATGAGAAACTACTCACTGTAGGCCTCGCCCAGGGCAGGAGGCTCCGGTCCTTCCTGGGCCTAGCCCTGCTCTGCTCTCTGCTCTCCAGACTTGTGTCTCCCAAACCATTCTTCCGAGAGCTCTGGGCTGTAGCCTCACCCCTCATGGTCCTTTGACTGACAGGGTCAAGGAAGGAATGACCTAAGTTTCCAGATCCTGTCACAGTTGTGCTCCCTTTCTTTGACTGCACCCAACACTTGCAGGGCTTTTTTTTTTTTTAAACATTTGAAGCATTTTCCTGGTCTGGAGCATTTCATTCCTGGATGCTGGGAATACTTCCTGTCTGTCCTGAAGCAGTCTAGGCCTCTGTGTACACCTGCTCAGATGCCCCAAGCCTCAGCCCCCACACCTGATCTGATCCTTTGTTCACTAGGCCCACCAGTCTGGTTTTCACAGCATAGACCGGATCCCACCAGTGGCTGCCAGATGTGACAAGATAAACCATCAGCTCTGCCTTGAAGCTTGTGGTGGATGCAACTGGCAGCAAGCAATTAGAGAAACCAAGGGGCAATGCATTAGAGATGACTGACAGCCCTCTCACAGGCCCACCAGGGCCAGTCTCTCTGTTTCTTTGGGCTTGATGGCAGTCAGAAGTGAAAAGTGGGGTGCACGTCTGACTGGCAAAGCTTCCTCAGAAATCCCAGACATCAACTTTAGTCCACCACTTGGAGACTACCTTGACCTACAGGGCTGCAGGAAAATTGGCACAGTGTGTCTTTTTTTTTTGGGGGGGGGGGGTTGTTGTTTATTTCTATGCATGGGCATTTGGCCTGCAAGTGTATCTGTGCGCCATGTGCAATGTCTGGTGCCTGAAGAGACGGGAGGAGGGACTGGGGTTGGTTACAAACAATCCTTAGCCGCCATGTGGTTGCTGAGAATCAAATCTGGGTCCTCTGTAAGAACAAAAGTGTCTCTAACCACTGAGCCATCTCTCTAGTTCCTCTCCCCACCCCTTTCTTTTTTGTTGTTTTGAGACAGGGTCTACGTAGCCTTGGCCAGTGTGGAACTCACTATGTAGACTGGATTGGCTTCCAATTTGTAGAAATTCACCTGCCTCTGTGGCTGTGGTTATTTTGAGACCTTGTCATGTAGTGTAAACTGCACAGAACTCAGGTCTTTCTGCCCTGCCTCAGTGTTTTAAGTTCTGAACTTGCACATGTGCCACTATGCCTGGCTTCCGATCACAATTCCACTACAAAAGAAAGGCAGAACAAATGTGAAGCTGACAGAAGATTGTGCCACCTTCCCCAATACCTGGCCAAGTTCTGTGGCCAGAGGTAACAGATAACGTGGAGTGGTAAGTGGTTCAAGCACCAGAGGACTTTGGGAGAAGCCAAGACCTATCATGCTGTTTCCTACTGCTTACTGACCTCAGACCTCACAGCACTCACCTGGGCTTCCTGATATGGTAGAGGGAGGGAAATGGTCACCTCAGTTTGGATCCACCTATGACAGACAGAACTGGGGTCCCAGGAGAACTACATCAATCCCTTCTTCCAAGGGCAGTATCCCCATGACCTAAGGGAACCCATTTCTTAAAGAGACACAGCAGTGAAGCGGAAAAGCCAGCTCCAGTTCAGGGGGCCTCAGGACCCAGACCCCTTCCTTCCAAGGCTCACTTAAGTCCCTTCCCACCCAGGCCTCATCCCTTAGACCCTTCCTCACCCTCACCACCAGCTCTTTATCTCTAGGACAGCAGGCTCTCCCAACCCATCAGGGACAGCACTCCACTGTGTTCTAGAGGGTACATGGTACCTACCCCAGGCCTTCCTCTGGACTTCACAGACCGGCTGCCCTCTTCTCATTGGCAGATGTCTCTTCTACCTGGACTCTTGTGTGCTGGCCCCAGGCTGCCTTGCTTCTCAGATGAGGCTGGCTCAGTTAGGGGTGAGAGGGACAAGCTCCCCACTTGCCCTGTCACCTACCCCTCCCACCCAGCCTCCTTGGACCACACATACCCAAGCCTGGGACTGGCAAGCCTGCACCTTGCTCATTTGCGGCTTCATGACCCAGACAGCTCTTGCCTTGCTGAATGCACGAGGGTCCACTGCATCCTCCTGCAGCTGAAGATGGAAGGGCGATTGGACGGCACGGAGCGGAAGACATAAACAGGATTCTGAGTGGAGCAAGGCCAGAGCCTGGAGAGCTTCCAGGTTCGGGAGGCTAGGCCTACATGTGCAAAGGGTGAAGGACAGTGGGGTCAACCTGGTTAATATAACCTGTGGCAGGAACTGGAGAATCCCCTAAGTTTGTATGTCCCGCCTCATTGTCCCCAAGCCTGAAGTTTTTTCTTCCTTGTCTTTGTTCTGTGTAGCCCTGGCTATCCTGAAAATCAGAGATCCCAGAGATCCACCCACCTCTGCCTTCCAAAGTGCTGGGATTAGAGGTGTGCACCACCACTTGACCTGCAGTTAACCCCTCACTTTTCCATGGCACATTTAATGTCTATGCCACCTTCTACTAGGTAAGGGTAAGTACCATTGAGGTAGGGCCATGCTTTCCTTAAACAGGCTCTGACACATAAACACTAGACTAAGGCAGCATGAACCTGGTAATCCCCGCAAAGCAAGCCAGGGAACACCCATTTCTCTGGAGGTTGGGGCACAGGCCTGGGTTTGAGGCTGAACTGAGTGTTACATGGGAATAGGCCATTGTCCATTAGGAAATGGGGAGTTGCTTCAAGTCTGGTGCTGAGCCCCAGGCTGCTGACAGTGCAGCGGTCCAGCAAGGCCAGCAAGGCTCGAGTGGGGGCAGCTGGCACAGCTTTCTCTGTGTCCACAGCAGCTTACTGTTCTAGCTCAGAAAGGTCCAGCTGGGGCAGAAAGCCCCATGCACTGTTTGTAAAGGGCAGCCAGCGCTTCTCTGAACGGAGGTTCAGAGATAAGTCAGGCCAAGGGAGCAGAGAATGAAAGCTAAAAGGCTTGTATTTTAACGTTTCTAGTGTTTCCTTCACTTAGTGCCAGTGTGAAATGTCCCCTAATTCCTCCAGTGGTTTGGAGATGAAAAGATATATTCACGTCAGTCACTCAGAGAGGCAGGCTGGTAGGTCTTCAGGAATATCTCCAGAGAACAGCCCATTTACCAGCCAAAGATGCAGGAACGGATGTTCATTCCAGCTGCTCAGTCCTTTATGGCCTCAGCAGTTTTGGGCTCACAGGGGCTGGGGCTTTGCCACCTCAGCAACATTATGCCTGCAGCCCCATTTCAGTATGGGGAGGAGGGGCAGAGAACCTTGCTTGCAAGCACCATTAAGGCTCCAGGGCCCCAGGCAGAAAAGCACATTCCCAGCCAAGTCCCGGACAGTTGGTTTATGAATCCATCTTTTGGCTTCCGAGCTTCCAGGGGCCAACACTGGGGATCACAAGCCCAGCTGGTTGATAAGCACTTGGCTGTGCATTCTGGCGATAGGCGGGGCTCTTTACAACTCCTGGCCCGGGAGTGGAACATTTCTTGCACTCTGTGTCACTGTTCCTGGGTGAGAAGGGATGCCACTGCATCTTCCCTGGGAACTCGGGACCCCTCAGACCAGGTTGGGGAGCTCACCCCAGGCTTAAGGCAAAGTCAGAACAAACAAGAACCACAGGCATTAAAAAGCTTAACAGTAGCGTTTATTGTATTGTATAGAGCCATGTTACACATGCTTGGTGCTTCAAACTGAGTTATCATGTTTTCCTGGATGCGAAGCCATCTGATGCTTGATGCGGATGCTTTAAATACTATAATATTTCTGTGTCTATGATCTATGAGCTAAGGAAAAACCAAGGACAATTCCAGAACAGCAAAGAACACTTGAAAAGATGTACATGACACACAATGCAAAGTCCTTGAGCCAAGGCCTATAGGAGTTCCCAGAAAATGAAAACACAACTTTTCTTGTCATTTGTAGACATCAGAGTCTAACAGCTGCTGGCATTATGAAAGAGGTGACTCTGGTACTGACGCCTTCTCCCCTCCGTTACACTACGTATGTATGTAGACACCACGTGGCCCCAGGCAGGGAGACAACAACCCAGCACAGCTGCCCATCCCCAATGTCATTTCTTGGGGTGTCATCAAATCAAACCTGCCACTCTGTGGAATGCCAATGTGCTGCCAATTAACACATCCCCAGAATGCTGGCTGGGCACACCTTGTACCAGTCTGTGGAAGGTGCATCCTGCTTGATGACCTGCTCCCAACATTCAGCCCCAATGCTCCCTTACTGGTTTTATAAGGGACAGAGTGACATTTGTTCACAACTGCCACCCACCCTTCCTATAAAGTCTAAATAATGTCCCAGCTGGAGGATGATCTTCCTGGCACCATATGGAACAATTAGGCCCAAAGATGCCAGGAAGCCTCTTAGCCACACACCTATTCTCTCCCGCCTGGTGCCACTCATCTGAAGGGCCTGTACTTAAGCCATCTGAGGCAAGCAAGGCACCTGAGCACACCCTGAGAACAGTGACAAGCGGTGGGAAAAGGTCAGTACTTTGGAGACCTAATCAGTCTGGTCAATGCTGCTGGGAGGTGAGTGATTTGAAGCATGAAGTACATTTTGTTCTGACCAGCCAAAGAGCAGAAGATGAGGTGTTCACCCAGAGTTGCAAGAAAGCACATATGCCTCAGGAGTTCTGACTTCCTAGCCTCAGCTGAAATCTTAGGTGGAGTGCATCTGCCAGGCCCTGCCTGCTAGGCCTGGGCTCTGGAAGGTGCTGAAGTCACACTAACACCAAGGAGCTCCAAAGTCAGATAGGGGCCTCTTAGGCCCGTTGCTGAACAATCTGGGCTAGCAAAGGGCTGCTAGGACAAAGCCTTTAGTAGTCTTGGCATCTACTGGCAACTCTTGTGCTCACACCCCTTGTTCTGACCCTCGAAGTCCCTGCTCTTGCTGTAGGCTAGATGTTGAGAGAATAAAACATGAACATTGCAGACTGACAAAATTAAGCCAATTCTGGAGCACAGAGGAAAGGTAGAAGCGGTCGGTCAGGTCTCACTGCCTGTGTGGGGAGTAGGTGAAATTAGGGGGCAAGACTTCCTGGGTCATAGACATACACTCTAGTGTGAGTGATCTGAGGTTATACCACAGGTTGAGTCCTGCAGAGTGGGAAGGTGGGTGGGTGCTAAGCCAGGCCAGCACCGTATCACCCTTGGAGCACCGCACACCTCACTGACAGTAGGTTCTCATCTCTGTGAAGACACCAGCTACAACTCTGCCTAGAAACATGGGCAAGCATTGCACATACCAATCCCTCAAAGGGTCTTCTATCCCCAAACTTAGCAAAACAAGTGGCATTCAGAAGAACCTGTGCATGGAAACCAAATAGGGGGAAAAAAGTCTTGGGTTTTCCTCAGCTCCTCCGGCCTGGAGTCTGGGCAAAGCACACACATCGCATGGGACCAGCACGGCGTGAGCTCAGCATCTCTGTGGGAAATAAACGTCACTCTGGAGTGACAGCTCTGTATACAGATAATATGCCCCCAACCCCACTACCAAAGAGGGGCAAATAACAAATTCAAAAATAGAAAACAACATCTTATTAGGTGTAAACTTATCCTCTGGAGTTTTTACATTACATTTGCTAAAAACATGCATTTATTTCTGCTCAGATGTAAGAAAATATGTCTATCAGTATTACTTACAAATCAGATTAATTCTCTAGACAATGGACTCACTGTTAGAACACCATTTCAAATTTTAGTAAATTACATGTATAACAAAATAATAAATTCTAACAAGCAAAATGGGTTTAAGCCGAAGCCAATGAGAAGCAGCTTTCCTCTGGCCACTGCCACTCATGCTAGTTCCCTATGCTGCTGTCCTAAGCCCAAATTGCAGTCAGCAAGGACCTGCATACCAAGCTGTCTTTGAACCCCCAAATGAACGCCTAACAGAAGTTAACTGCACACTGAGAAGACAATGCTAACACAGAAAGGGCAGAGACGATGGCTGTTCCACTCAGACAGAAAGGGACAGAAGAGATGGCTGAGGGCATCTCCCAAGGAATCAAGGCACAGAGGATGAGGCCTCACTCCATACATAGGCCTGACTCTCAGGGTAGCTGGCAGGCCCACTGCACAGGTCTGCTCTGCTGTGGAGCCTTGGGCAAGGGTCTTGAGGAAGTGCCAGGGCCAGGCTCAAAGGTGGCACAATACGGGGTGAGGGTGGGCAACGTGGCTCTGGACTCCTACTGCAGGGCATTTGAGAAAGCTCGACCTGATGGTAGGGAGCGAAGGCCTGGGTGCTCACAAAAGCACTGATGAAGCTCTGCCCAGGCCTGGCAGAGAATCACACGGGGCACTTGGCTCGGAAGGGACCCCCTCCTCAGGCTTACCTCTCTCCTGACTGCCAGGCACAGCAAAGCCTGTCATCCAAGCACAGCTCGGTCTGCTGATGAACTCAGTCCCGTCAACTACTCATTGGATAACAGATTCTGGACGAATAAAAACAAGTGTCCCAAGTTACGATTTTCATTTATGGTTCAGAAGGCACTTCAAAATTCCACAGAGCCACGGGGTCACTGTTTCTAGGTCACCAATCCTCCTGGTGAGGCCATAAGAAATCAGGCTAAGTGTTCGACCGGTTGGTCTCCCAGCCTCTTTTGTGACTAAATCTGGTATTGGTTTGTCATTTACCTTGTAGTTAAGCATTCAGCACAGAAAGACAGACAGTTAGGTTTGCATTTTGAATAAATGAAAATTTGATGTATCACGGCAGTTTATAAAATATTTAACAAGTCTGGTATTTGACTTTAAGTAAATTCAAAAATTATACTCATACACTGAAGAGGTCACAACATGACAAGTCAAGTACTCACTGAGTACAACTTTCTAATAATCTAATCGCCTTGCCGCTCTGCACTTAGTGTGTTTATAAGCATAAACAGCTACTGGCACTCAATTGCTACAGCTGCTAGCATCTAATAAGGACTGCACTGGATTTCCTATTGGACAAGCCAAGGAGCCACTGCCCTTGAAGGCAGCCTGAGTGATGAGAAGAAAGGCCCGTCCTCCCTTGGTACACCCACTGCCAGTTGGTGCCTTCCATTCAGAAAGCATCAGGCTCCACGCAAATGCATCACTCCCACACGCACCAAGATATCAAGGGCAATCCTGTTGGCCATGGGCCATCTGGTGTACTCTGAGGTAGTTCCTTAGCTCAGGGTGCCTACTGTCTACTCCTTCGGAATTCAGGGCGTGTAGGAAATATTAAGTGTCCATGCATGGATCTCATCACAGTCACTGTCACTGAGTGCAAAATAAAGGAAACTCGAGTTGCTTTATTTAGCTTCCAATTTCTGGGAGGCTCAAGACTTCTAAGTATTCTGGACAACAGAAGAAAATAAGGCTGTGCTTACAGATCTCTTTCTGCCATTATCTTTCTTTAGGATCGCTATTTTATTGTTGCCCTTTCTGTTACACGGGATGTACACATCAGGTGTTAAAAGGTACAATACATTCTACAACTGAGCACCACTTTCTGTAACTGAACAGGCAAAGAAATTACACTGAACATCAGCATCTGGCAGTATTTTTTGGGAAAAAAAAAAGTGACTAAAATGGGTTTAAATTGATTAACACTATTAAATCACATCTAATATTTGATACTACATGATTCAATACAGCTATACGATACAATTATACAAAATGTGTTAACATCAAAGAATACAACCAAAATTAAGATAGCAAACAAAACCTATATAACTTTTTTTTGTACAGGAAAATACTTTTGAAGTATGCATGTAACTGCCCATTCTTTTAAAGAAAATCTACCGCAAGCAAAGTTATCAACCTCCAGAAAAATCACACAGCATTACTAAGCATATCCCCAAAAAGTGTACAATATGCACACTTGGAAAATACAAAATTAAAAAAATTGTAAGCAACAGGTGAGCTTCATATTTATAAGAATGTGAAAAGAAGTCCCATTTTTAGCACTGTTGTATAAAGAATTGTCTTTTGATGCGAAGTTCATGAACTGTCCTCCTGTTGGGACCACACTTTACAAAAACACCTTGTTTTTGAAACGAGATTACAGAGCAAGATAGAGCATCTTAGCAATGTCATCTTATTAAAGTATTTTTTAAATTTTACTACTTTATCAAAACATGTCCCTTAGGTGTGTAGGATTCATTTTTAAAATTCTTCCTAGAAATAATATACAAAGGAGAGGCATATTTATTCCCAATCACACTCCTGAAGATGCTTCCCGTGGTTGAGAAGGTCTTCTCGCTTCTTTTCACTGGTTGTTTTTGGCTTTAGCGTGTGTTAAGATGTGAGATTTCAGGTTAGTTGACTGAGCAAACTTCTTATTACAACCGTCGAAGGGGCACACATAGGGCCTGTCTCCGGTATGGATTCGCACATGCGTGCGCAAATTGAAGTCCAGTGAAAAGCGCTTCCCGCAGCCTTCGAATGTGCACTGTCAAGGAAAAACCAGACATCAACCCACTTGGCAACTAGGACCAGACACTGGGGTCAATGGCACGTTGCTTGGATGGAAAACCACCTTTTATTTTACTGAGCCTGTCTGCTTCCTGTCCTGGAGAACCTTCTGGGCATATTCTAGAACCGACAGACAGGAATCTCTGACACTACAAGCCCATGGTGAGCTCTTAAGAAACAAATGCGTTGTGCTAAGTGCCAGTTTAAGGCTCTAGAACTTCCGCAGACACCCCAGAAAGTAGAATACAGATGATTAAGACATTTTGTGATGCCAAATGTCACACAGAATTGTGTTGCAGACTCATTTGCTTCTATAAGCAGCACCGAGTGTCACCTGGAGCCGCACATAGTAGCCACAGCCTTTTATAAGCATTCTATCAGTAATAATACATTACTCACTTCCAAAACATGGGACCTTTGAGTCTCTGTGAACGCGCCACAAATTTAAGAGTGGGCTTACTCTCACATAATCCTGTTTCTCTCAACAGACATCATTCACCCAGGATCCAACACCTGCAGTCACACACAATCACCAGGAACCCAGGCAGACCTACAGGGAGCCATATCAGGAGTGGGAATAAGAGACCACCAACCCCCAACCATGCTTGATAACCACCCTAACTTGCAGTTTGGGGAACAGGAACTGGCTCTACCTGAAAGGGCTTCTCTCCAGTATGAACCAGCTGGTGTCGTTTTAGCTTTGAGCTCTCAACGAACGCTTTGCCACATTCTGCACAGACGTGGACTCTGGGACCGTGGGTGTGCAGATGCTTTCTCATAGCAGAGTTATCCCTGAACATCTTTGTGCAGCCCTTAAAACAGAGAAAGAAGCTTAGTGGTTCACACTGCAAACTGTAAGAAAGGACTCAAAAACTCAACAGCCTTCACTGATGTTTTTACAGCAAACAACCTCCCCAGCCCCCCCTTAAGTTTACTTAGCATTATAGAACATTAAGGCTATTTAAGACAAAAAAATAAAAATAAAAAAAAGTAAACAAATCAGACAGCTGAGAAAAAGGCCTTATTATTTACGGCAAACCCGTGCTTTACAGATGAGGAAACTGAGGCTTAGAGATGAATTGAGGTAGACTTGCCCAAGGTCACACTACGAGCAGTAGCCAGCCAAGCTGGGAGTAGAACCCAGCACCCCGGCTTCCAGCTACACCACAGCCGCCTCACCCACTACAGCCCCCAGATGAAGTAACAGAAGCACTGAGAAATAAACGGAGTTAAAATGACGGTAGTCCACCACTACCTTGGGTGGGCCCCGTATTCTGTGCTGCAACAATGGGCTGTCATTCTCCATCGCCTACTGTTCCCTCTTCTCTCTTTGCCTCTTTCCCCTTCTTGACAGAGAAAGAAGCAAGAGGGTCTCCAAGGAATGGCAACTACAGAAGAAATTTATTTGGTGAGACACTGGGAAAAGGAAGAGGCAGGCAAAGCGATACCAGTGCGGGGGAGGCAGATGGATGTGTTGTGCCCGAGAGCAGCATGTCCTCAACAATTTCTTCTGCAGTTGTTGCCCATGATGGAGTGAGTGGGGAAATGGTGAGACAGCATGACAGAAGGACAGCACAGGTCACCACTAGACAGCTTCACAGGCAAAAGGGAGGGGAAAGCCAGTTTTCCACCGTGACCTCTAGCTTCAGCTCCCATTTATACAGAGAAGCAAAGAGATCCCGGCGCTTATGGCATAACGGTTTTCAAATGCGTCTTCATTTTGGCTCTGATAAAATCCACCATGCACCCCACACCTCCACACCACAAGCATTTACAAGTACAGAGACTTAGGTGCATGGTCTCCAGTAGCAATCTACCAAAGCACACTTATTCTTCTCCAACTGCTGTTTTGGGAAATTCTTTATTCATGGTTTCTTCCCCTTTGTTTCTCAGCATTTACATCTTTCCCTGTTTAAGTCCAATCAAATTTGACCACCACCCCCAGACACCTCAAACTGCTTTTCAGCCACCCCCCTTTACTTTAAAGACCAGAGCTGCGTTTGAAAACAGTTATGCACCCTTCTAGTAGCACAATTAACAGAGTAAAAAGAAAACTGAAGAAAATCACCAAGTCTTTATTTGGTCTATTCTAGCAACATCCAAAATAATTTCCAAGTTTCAATCACGAGCTTAGGAGAGAGTCTTTCATAAAGACTTGTGGGTGAGAACAACCCAGTGTCTTAAGACAGACTTGTTTATGATCCAAAGAAAATAGTCCTAACACAGTACAGTCAATATACAGAAATAAGAACACTGGCCCCTATAGCAGCCCCACTTAACTAAAACAAAACAAAATTAACTCCCTCGTGTTTATAAACCAAAAACCCTAATTCCTCACTCTGTGTTAGTTACAAAAGTGGAAATCAAAGTACATGTTCCTTACAAACTGTCTGAAGCCTAAGCAGCAGCTAACCAACACTCCCCTCGCATTACTTACTTTATGAGGGCAAGCTATTGTTCTTGGAGCATCATCTTCTTTAATTTTCCTTGGCTTCATTCTTATTGAAAAAACAAAAAAGAGAAAGAGAGAGAGAGAGAGAAAGACAGATTTGTAGGAGTGGGTCACACTCGACAAGCATAAATCAAATAGTCCTGAGATTTCTCCTTTGTAGCACCAACACTAAGCTGATGGTGCCTTCCTTCCACAAAGGAGAAAGGACCAAACTGCCCAGACTGCTGGCCGGAAGAGCAAGTGGTGCTCCTCTGACTTCCTAGGTAAGTGCTAGTGCTTCAAGAGGCTGCATAGCTGCCTCTTGAGAACGCTGTGTGGCTCAGAATGGCACCATCGGCACCATTATCTTGTGACTCCAACATCTGCTCTTCCCACCTAACCCCGTTAAACAAAATCAAAAACCCCACAAAGATCAACAGCCCTGACAACTTCAGACTAATCACTTAGTCAGGGTGGGGCCATGGCAAGTTACCCAAATCAGCTGCTTTGATGACAAGGGTGTCTTATAAAAAAGGGAACGATGGGCATTGGAAAGTTTCAAAAATACACATCTTTAAAATACAGTAACAAACAAACACACACACACACACACACACACACACACACACACACACACACACACACACACACACGGCCCATGTCATACAGACATAAATCATTCAGGGATATAATTGTGCAATTGAACAGTCCTTTTAATCAGAATTATTTACACCCTATACCCATGTAATAAACACTAACACTCCAAGGACACCCCCAATGTGTACTGGCTACTTCCAAGAGACTGGTAGACTGGTGACATCGCCACTTTTTTTGGGAGGGGGGGGTTAAGACAGGTTTCTCTGTGTTTCCTTGGCTGTCCTGGACCTCACTCTGCAGACCAGGCTGGCCTTGAACTTACAGAGATCCATCCACCTGCTTCTGCCTCTCGAATGCTGGGATTAAAGACATGTGCTACCATCGCCCAATGAGTAACTGCCTCTTATACTGCTTGTAAAGTATTTATTTTGGTGGTAGAAAGAGATGACAGTTTTTATAGAACTTTTAATTTTACTGTTTTTGAGACAGGGTTTTGCCACCACAGCTAGCTTATTTTTTAAAATTTCTGGTTGTGGATTGGGAGCTCCCCTGTGAGAAAAGAACTTTGGTAATATGGCAGCTGGGAGAACCCCTGGTGAGGCTACTATCCACACAGCTTGCCAATAAAGAACCTGTCCATATGCTACTTACTCAAGCAATCTTGGTTTTTATGAAAACTTTCTTTCCAAATATTCCCTACTGACCTGTGTATGATCAAGAGGCAAAAAAAATCCTGAGTTCATAGAAAATTAAAAAACATCTTTCTATCCCTAGTTCTGCTGCCACATCATACTCTTCTATGATGGTTGATACATAAACAATAACTAAGACAATGGTCTCATAACAATAACGACAATGTACCAAAGGTGACTTGTAACAGTTAACAGAGGCCCAGGTTACTCTTTCCACTCAAACCGGTGAGAGTAATTGGTCCTCCCTACACTGCCAAACCCTGTGACCTGGCAAACTGTCCACGCCTAGAGACAGAGAGGAAGCTACTACAGTGCCTGACGATGAATCTCAAAATAGTCCTCCCAATTCCAACCCTGCAGACACACTTTAAGTAGATTACCAGTATGCCAACTTACTTAAGTGCCTGCCTTTAACTAGCCTCTGTTGGTCTCAAATGCCTGTCTCTACTTAAGTACTAGGATTACATGTGTAATCAATCTGTACCAGTCTCTGTTGTCTTAAATGCCAGTAAATTCTGAAGTTTGGGGTTCAGTTCAGAGTAGGATAGGAGGCCGGCGCGCCTGCGCCACCTAGAGGTTAGATCAGCATGAAACAGCAGCAGTTCATGAACACTTCTTTCAAGTCTCTACTTATTTATTTATGTTGTTTGTGATAGGGTTTCTTATATTTTTGGTTGTGAGCCTAGCCTTTAACGGCTGAGCCATCTCTCCAGCCCATGACAGGGTTTCTTTGTGTAGCTCTAGCCATCCTGAATTTCACTTTGTAGCCCAAGCTGTCCTGGCACTCAGAAATTCACCTGCCTCTGCCCGAGTGCTGGGATTAAAGGCAGCTAAAGGTGTGTACCACCATCACCTGGCTTTCTCTCAAGTGTCAACTGGGTGTTTTGAAACAAGCTCTTCACGTATATCCCAGACTAGTCTTGAACCTGCTCTGTGTGTAACACAGGACTGGCCTTGAATTTGTGACTTTCCTATTTCCACATGCTAAGTGCACCACTCTTGGTTGGTGGTGTTACTTCCCCTCCCCTTAAAAATGTCATTGTCAAAAGTGTGTGCTAACATTCAGTATGAATTTTAGAATGAGAATTTACAATGCATTTGGACAAACCTAAGACTCAGAATCAATGGAGGACTTAACTATCTGTAACAACAGAGTGGTTCTTCCCTAAGAGAAGCTCTGCTGTCCGAGTGAAGAATGAAGGCCACTCTCACCACCACCCCACCCCTCCCCTCAGCACCCGGATGCCTTTTCTTTCATTGACTGGGATACTTTACAGACCCAGACACGATGAAGACAACGACAGAATGGATATGTGACTTGGAGTTGGCTTCTACTAGCTTCATGACCTTGAGCAAATCACTCAACTTCTCAGCCTCAATTTCTTACTCTGTAAGCAGGCACAATGCTCCCTATGTCAGAGCTGCAAGGAGTCAAAGACAACACACACTGGACACCTGGGCAGTGACAGTCACTACTATCACTGGTCATGTGGTTAGAAATGAGTTCATCCTTTTGTTCCTTTGGTTTTTGAGACAAGGTCCCAGCCACATAGCCCAGATTGGCTTTGAGCCTGTCAATCTTTCGCCTCAGGCTCCTGCATGGTAGATCTATAAACACCCGCTACTGCACCCAGCAAAATGAATTTACTCTTTGAAATTATCATGTCATTTATGCTAAACAATCCACATGATTCTTATAGTCTGAACTATCTTTCAACCAAAGGACCAAGAGACTGAAACAAAACAGCATAAGCAGAAAGGCGCCCTGAACAGTTTTCTACTCTATAAAACTCGAGGGCCTGCTGTGCAGCATGGCTGCTAGACTTGACAGTATATCAGTACATCACCCTGTCACACGTGGAAGGAGCGCTACCATCAAGACTGGACTCCACAGCTCATCTCTGTAGCACAATTTTAACAGAGCACTGTTTAACCAAAGTCCCAACTAAGTTGATGCACAACAACCTCAGAGCAGAGCCAACAGGCAGAACTTGAGCTGTTAGGACAGTCTCTCCTGTCACACAGCTATCCTCTGCAAGCACCAGGGTCTCATCAGGAAACCCAGCGTGGCCTTGAACTTGAAATCTTCTTGCCTCAGCCTTTCAAGTACTGGAATTATAGGTGTGTACTCACCACACCCAGCTCAGACTAAAAGATCTCACAGTGCTAGCAGCTCTAAGGAAATAAACAAAAAGAACTGCCTATTTAAATAGGAGACAAAACTCACTTCACCAGGCCCCAGCCTAAACAGGCAACTCAGGAAAGTATAAAGAATACCCCCCCCCCAATGTGGCACCACATCAAAACCAAGACCTTTTTTTTTTTTGGGGGGGGGGGGGGGGCGCCCAGACAGGGTTTCACTGTGCAGTCCTAGGCTGTCCTTGAATTCACAGAGATCAGCCTGCCTCTGTCCCTGAGTGCTGGGATTAAAGGTATGTGTGCCCCCATCACCTAGCTTTCTTTCTTTTCTTTTTCTTTTTTTTTTTAATTTTATCTTTTTAAAGATAGCATCCCAGGACTAGCTTCACTCACTATGCAGCTGAGGATGACTATGTGGTTCTCCTTAGCACTGGGTAACAGACACAGCACTTGGCTTACAGACTCACATGGTAAACCCAGGGTTTCCCGTCAAGCAAGGCGAGCACTTTTAAAAACGAGCAATTCTTACCCCCAGCTTTAAAGACAGGACTTGCAAATAAAATTCACTGTATTTTTCAACTTCCATCTGTCACTTAAATATGTAACTATATATGCTAAGCAGTCTAGGTGGAGTATGGCAGGTCTGAGACATTTCTTTGCTCAGCTTCATGCCCAGGACAGCATACCCACTCTGCCACAGGATGAAAGAGAGAACATAGGAACTTTCAGCCATAAGCTCAGAGCTCAAGGCTCTCCAATCACAGCACAGAGGGCAGGAGGAAGGCCAGAAGAACAAGTTTCGTCATAACTGGCGGAGATCATGTGGTGTGACCCCCAACAGTGAAACTTGGTATTCTATTGTCAGAGTTCCAGTCAAAGGCCTCCAGAAGACCCTTTTCCATGATGATACAGAGTCTCACAATGTAAAGACCTGAAAATAACAGGGCATGGAGGCTTAGATATTCCTCTCTACCACCATTGTCCTATAAGTCCGTGTAGGTTAACATGATCTGTAAGGGATGTAATCCAAGATGGGGCTGAATCTAATCCTTAGTCCCCCTTGGTGCCAAACTTTCATTTTTTTCTTTTACATACTAACAAAGTAAGCAAGGCAACACCGGATTCTAATACAGAATGAAGTCTAAGCGGACTGTAAAGAAAGAGTGCTGAGAGCTGGGCTGTGGCTCAGCAGCATTACCATGCATGCACAAGGTCCTGGGCCACATAAAGACTTTCAACAGTGAGTGCTCCTTCCTTTTAAAATATCCTCCGTGGCCATGGCATTCACAACATCATTCTCTGTAGTTCTTTATCTTTGGTGCTTTGAGCTATTGGGGGAGGGTCAAAACAATGACAAGAGTCACCTGTGCCTAAGTTATACTGCTCACAACCTACAGCTTCCCTCCCTCTCTCAAGTCTTTCTTCGGTCCTCCACCCTGCCACGGAAGTAGTGCTGCAGTGTGTCACAATGGAGACTCTACTCCTCCCTCTCCAGGCTCTTCGTTGGCAGTCACTCTGCTGCATGTCTCCATTTCAAACGATTTCCTTCTACTCTCACTGCTTTCTCTTACTTTCCAAACACAAGGATTTTACCAAACTTCCTTTTAGAAGGTCCATAACATCATGATTTTAGCATGACTGTATTCTAACTTCCTTCCTAAAACCATCAAGTCCACATGAATGTTTAAGTAAATCCAAACACTGCCTACCTTGAACACCGATGGAAGGGTGATAATTTAAGG
Source organism: Peromyscus maniculatus bairdii (assembly GCF_049852395.1). Taxonomy (NCBI): domain Eukaryota; kingdom Metazoa; phylum Chordata; class Mammalia; order Rodentia; family Cricetidae; genus Peromyscus; species Peromyscus maniculatus. Next base: position 80,724,621 of record NC_134865.1, on the reverse strand, counting down.
TAGATGTTGGTGGCCTTTTTTTCTCCCCAACTAGACACACACACAGCAAACGTTCCTTATCTCCTGTCATTACTCTGTCTACCCTACTATTCTATTTGAAGCCTTCTCCCAAATCCAGGGGGAACCTGCATCAACCCATCTTAGACTTGGCTACAATGCAATCTTCCTCGACCAAAGCTCTTCCTCCCTGTTCAAGTCTTTAGCAGCTGCCTCTACAAAAAGCCCACACATCTCTGGCCAGCATGCATGGACCTAAATAATTTGATTCTAATTTACCTCGACTCCATTCATTTTCTTTACCCATCCCAATCCCCAGGTATGACTGTACTTCATTTGTATTTTCTACTGTGCCATTCTGTTCTGGTATGCATGCCCTAACATGAACACTCTAGGTTCAAGCTGGGTATGGAGATACAACACACTTATAATCCCAGCACTTAGGAGGCTGAAACAGCATTTGAGATCAAGGTCAGTTTGGGGTGAAAACAAGTTCCAGGTCAGCCTGGGCTACAGTGATACTGTCTTAAAACTCTAGGCTCCTCAGGGTCCACATCAACTGGCAACCCGTCTACAACGTACTATTGTCTCTACTCCATCTTTGTGTCCTCACTCAATTCTAAACACCAAGGAAAAGTTCGTTAATTTTAGGAGCACAGTATTAAACTCAGGCACAGTAATTTGGTTCAGTACGCCCCCAAACTGTATGTCATTGCCAACTCTGTACATTAGAATTTGTAGCTTTTGGGGGGCAGGTTACTTAATATTTGATTCTAGTAACTGTACCAGAAAACACAAATGGTAGCAAAATCTGAAAAGCAGTGTTGTTAACAATGCACAGAGCCTTAATTTTGCTAAGCTATAACAAATGAAAAATAACATTTTAAGTAAAATAGAATTGCTAATTCCCTGGGCAAGGGAAAATGCTGGACTAATGGCAATTCTATTTTACTTAAAATGTTACATATTCATGCTCCTCTACCCTACCATGTCCTCATGAAAACTGCCTACAATCATCCCCCATTCCTTGCCCTCCATTACCCCTCTCCTCTGAGTCCCAGTTTGCTCATGTAGATCTCACCTACTTCTCCTTTGCTGGTCTATCTATGTGTCTCTCTTAGGGTCCCTCCTTGTTAGCTGGCTTCTCTGGAGCTGTGAATTGTAGTCTGGTTATTCCTTGCCTTACAACTAGTATCCACTTATGAGTGAGTACATACTATGTTTGTCCTTCTAAGTCTGGGTTACCTCACTCAGGATATTTTCTAGTTCCATCCATTTGCCTGCAAATTTCATGATATCATTGTTTTTTTTTTTAAACTGCTGAGTAGTTACTCCATTGTGTATATGTACCACATTTTCTTTATCCATTCTTCAGTTGAGGGGCATCTAGGTTGACTAATTAATATAAACAGCAGAGACTTCTGCAGGAACCCATCCTATCTCAGGCAAAACAAACACGCAAGTATCGATGAGTACAGATCTTGACTGCTCAGCTTGGGTAGCCACAGAAGTCCCAACTTAAATTAAGAAAACACCAGGAGTTACACTCATCACACACTAACTATGAACTGGTGAAATTTCTGCTGTGGTCAAAGCATCCAGGATAAACCTGGACACACTGCAACATGCTTGGACCAACAAAGGGGCACAGAGGCGATGTGCACACCCACCTCAAAACAAATCACGTGCAACTTCCTTAACTCCACAGCAACACCAGTTGTGGACCCAAAGAGTATGTGCCTCATCTCACAGTCTGCAAAGATCTAGAATGCTGCCCTTCACACATTAACAGCATTAGCTATTACCAAAACCAAGAGTTGTTGCTTTTGTTCTCAGAAGTGTCCCTATAGAAAGAATACAAACCATCACTGTCACTTGGGAACAAAAGAATACAGCTGGCAAGATTCAAGCACTTCCTATAATAGAAAAGAAGTAACATTCTTGTAACTTACCTAGCAAATTCTGCCAGTTGCTTAGGGTCTGAGAGGTCAATGCCAGGTATCCCTCCAGGAGGGAGTTTCTTGCCTGTCATATATTCAGAATAATCAGGAGGTGAGTTCTCTCCAATGATCTGCTCTTCAACCACTGTTTCATGGTCAATATCTTTTTTTTCATCTGAAACACACGAGATTGATCATCTTAACTAGACAAATACATTGAATATAAAAATAGCCTTCAGTGGAATCTTAAGTAACTATTTATAGCTACTGCCTCAATTTCTCAACCACCCATTCTCCGTCCTTCATCTTTCGAACTCCTAATTCTTCTCCTGGGTCACCCAAACTAATGTCAAGCCCCCAGACTTTCACATTAGAGCTCCGAGTTAGCCTACCAGGAATAGCTAGTTCTCCACATGTGCATTGTCACATACTCTCCAAGTTTAACCTTCTTGTCTAACTGGATTCTCTCATGTCTCAGTTTTGCCTTTTTACCCATTTCACAAACTAGTACATAAAAGATAAAGAGCGCTCGTAGAGTCGAGCAATCATTACAAGTTCTATCACTCCTAGCAACGAAAAGCAAAGGAGACACAAATACCAAACACCTTTCTAACCTTCTACAATTCTTTTTATAATAACAAGTTTTATCTTGTTTTAAGAACATTTTATTTGCTGGGTAGGGGTGGTGCACGCCTTTAATCCCAGGGCTAGAGAGGCAGAGGCAGGCGGATCTCTCAGTTCAAGGTCTACAAAGTGAGTTCCAGGGCAGAAACCCTGTCTTGAAACATCAAAACAAAACAGGACAACTTTTAGGGGTAGGCACTTTCCTTTCATATTTAGTAGGGATCAAACTTAGGTCATCATTCCAGCTTTCTCAGCAAGCACTGCTAAGCCTCATCCCCATTCTATTTATGCTAGCCTGAACCTCCTGCCTCCACTTCCCAAGTACTGGGATTACAGGTGTGGTGCACCACCTCACATAGCTTACTCCACCATTCTTTAGTCTAGAAAACACGGTAAATCAACACTAGAATCTTACCTAACAGCAGTGACATTTTACTCAATGTTTGTGTATAGCACTACCTTTATCACTAAATACATTCCCTATGAAGTGGGCAAACCAAAGAAACTGAGGCACAGGAAAATTAAGCAACTTACCCGGGGCTAGTGGTTTAAAAAAAAAAAAAAGTTCTGTTTGTACAAAACACAGACATGCATGGGGGAGATGTGTATGAAAATCAGAGGACAACTCAGTCTGTTCTCTTCCTTCCTCCATATATGGCCTGGGGACTGAACTCAGGTCATCTGGCTTTGCAGCTTACCCAATGGATCAAAGGGTCTCACTGCCCCCCCCCCACTTAAAACAAAACAAAATAAAAATGAAACACTTTTATTTATCAGATATAAACTCTCCAGTACTACATAACCTGTGCCTAATGGCACAAGCCTGTAAACCAGAATTGGGGGGTTCAAGGTCATCTTCCAATTTCAAAGAAAGTTTTGGAGGCCAGCCTGGGAATACTTGATGAGTGTCAAATCCACAGCAGAGAATTCCTAACCTAGACTAACCCTTGTATTAGTTCCACATATATTAGTTAGGGCCTTGAAGATACCTGTCACTGGCAAAGTGGCCAGAGACAATATAGTCTCTACCCTCAGGGAGCACATTTTTAGAGAAAGAAGTTAAATTATGGAACACTCTTATGAAGCCACACCTCCAGCCCTTTTTTTTTGGAGGCCCAGTTCTTACTATAATCAAAAGTGTAAGAACCCAAGAGAGGGGGTGGAGAGACAGCCACTGATAATATGCTTGTTCCACAAGCCTGAGTTCATTCTCCAGTACCCGTGTAAAAACACAGGCATAGCATGTAGAACCCCAGCTCTCGGAAGGCAGTAAACATGCATGGGGATCTGCTGGACACCAGTCTAGCCTACTACTCTTTGAGACCCGAGACCCAAGTCCCAGTTCAAGGCTGTCAAAATCTAGGTGGGGCCAGGTAGGATGATACATGCCTTTAATCCCAGCAGACAAGAGGCAGATGAAGAGGCAAACTGAATCTGAGGCCAGCCTAGTCTACATAGTGAGATCCTGTCTCAAAATCAAAACATGTCAAAAAACCAAACAAACAAAAACAAATGTGGTCACCTTCTTTGAAAAAAAAAATCAAAACACGTGGGGGCGGGGGGCTGGAGAGATGACTCAGGGGGTTTAAGAAAGTGTACTGCTCTTGCAGAGGACTTGGAGTTGAGTTCTCATTCCCAATGGCTCACAACTCCAGCTCCTGAAGACCAGATGCCCTATTCTGGAATCAGCTGACACCTATGCACACACCTACATATAAATAAAAAAGTACTCCTACTTTTATAAACAAAGTTGTTTGTATATACAATCCTTTCCACTTAAAGAAGGTCATCTAAGGCTGCTTTCCTGATGCAAAGACATGGGGATTTGATTGGCTTTAACAGAGAACACGAACCCGCAAAACCCGGTGTTACTACCTGGCCCTTCCTTCATACACTTGACCTACAGATGAAATTTTATTTAGAGAAAAGGGGATTAAGGGAGTCATTTTTCTACTCGGAAAAGGAATAATTTCTGAGAAACATGATTTGGTACCAAATAAATACATTTCCAAGAGGTCCTTAAGACACGGTAAAGATTTCTTTTGGAAGACTAAACCAGATACATCTCTTGGAGGATGGTGTGGTGTCACCTGCTGAAGTAGCCAAGTGTGGAAGAGATAATGCAACGACCACCACTAGCACACTTCTCTTTGCTTTGACATGTCCATGCAGGCTGTCAGAAAGTTAAGTACAGGGAATAAAAAGGAATCTAGGTTGGAGAATGGTGCCATTCACTGGCATACAGACTTCATTTATAGCTACAGAAACATTGAACACACCCACTGAAAATGGAGAAGGGTCCCGGAGCTATCCCTAATTCCAACAATGGAAAAAACAAGACCTTGCAGAGGAGGTCAAACAGTGAAGAAGATGGAAGCGTATGTACACAGGGCTGCATCATCCATTTTGTCATCACCATATACCCACATTTCTGCAGTGTCAGCAAAGCAGCATTCTTACCTTCCACTACTTTATGCTGAGAATCAAACTTGGGGCCGGGCGGTGGTGGCGCACGCCTTTAATCCCAGCACTTGGGAGGCAGAGGCAGGCGGATCTCTGTGAGTTCGAGGCCAGCCTGGGCTACCAAGTGAGTTCCAGGAAAGGCGCAAAGCTACACAGAGAAACCCTGTCTCGAAAAAACAAAAAAAAAAAAACAAAAAATCAAACTTGGGTCCTCTGCAACAGCAGTAAGTGCTCTTACCACTGAGCTGCCACCTCTCCACGCCTGTTTTGTTTTTGGTGTTAGCACCTTACTATGGGGCTGGCCTCTCTCATGTTCCTCCAGCCCCATCTCCTTACAGTGCTAGTGCTGGTCACAGGTATACACACAACACATATAACATTCTGCACTGTCTATCATTACTTTCTTTTAATCTCCTAATACTGAAAATTATTCTGTACAAGAGAATGCACGCTGATCCATTTTGAATGTCAAAGACACTATTGATTTCTGCGAACTATACAACAGGTGATACTGTACACAAGTCAAGGCAAATCATGCTCAGGAAGAAAATGATCTAATGCTGGTCTAAAATTATTAATGCACCAGACCCAGGGGATATGTCCCATCTTTGGCCACTGTCGTTTACCAATGTGTTAGCCCATGTTCATAAATATACTAAATTGCATATGGCCCATGGACTGCAGGTTGGACACATCTGTTAAGAGGTTCACTGCTAGTTTCCTTTAAAGGCAAAGCTGGCATGGAACCAGATTTGACAAGGTAAACCAAGGCTTATGTGGAAAAGACTGAGAATACAAGACACTGACTAAAAAGGAGTGCAGTGGCAAGAGTGCCCTGTTAAAAATGCCAAGCTCGCCGGGCGGTGGTGGCGCACGCCTTTAATCCCAGCACTCGGGAGGCAGAGCCAGGCGGATCTCTGTGAGTTCGAGGCCAGCCTGGGCTACCAAGTGAGTCCCAGGAAAGGCGCAAAGCTACACAGAGAAACCCTGTCTCGAAAAACCAAAAAAAAAAAAAAAAAAAAAAAAAAAAAAAAGCCAAGCTCACAGTTCAAGGCTGACCTTGAACTCACCAGGATCAACCTGCCTCTGCCTCCCAAACACCGGGACGAAAGGCATGTGCTACTATGCCCAGCACAAATTCTTCTCTTCCCTCCTCTGTTTAAGGGGACAGCAGGCCTCAGGCCATTGGGGATGACCACACTTTGCACTATAGAATAGATTTTCCAGCTACCTGCAGACAATGTGCATACACAGTAAGTAGTCCCCTCTGATGGTGGCTTATAGTTCCGAGATCAGGAGTCGGAACCAGTATGAGCTATGGTCACTATGAGGATTGTATCTCTTGAGTTTGGGGATAGGGATGGGGGTTGGTGGTTGTCACAGTCCTTGACTCATGACCCCTGCACAATCACAATTCACAACACTTCTTGCTTTCTTTTTTTCTTTCTTTCTTTTTTTTTTTTTTGGTTTTTCGAGACAGGGTTTCTCTGCATAGCTTTGCGCCTTTCCTGGAGCTAACTTGGTAGCCCAGGCTGGCCTCGAACTCACAGAGATCCACCTGGCTCTGCCTCCCAAGTGCTGGGATTAAAGGCGTGCGCCACCACCGCCCGGCCCACTTCTTGCTTTCTAATCATCCCTTCTTTGTCTGATGTCCCTCTCCCTGACTCCTTCAGGTGATTATAAGGACACTGGTGTGATTATATTTAGGGCCCACCTAGATAATCCAAGATCCTCTCTCTCTCTGCCTCAAGAACCTTAGTTTAATCAGAGGTATAAATAAAGTAACACCCAAATTCCAGGAGTTAGTTAAAAGACCTGGGTATATTCAGCAATATTTTTCAGCACAAGCATAACATATTCACACAAGGACTTCAAGCTGAAGATGTAAAGTATGGAATCCTTAGTTGTTGCGCGCACTCACTCTTCAAGTATGATTTCAAAGGTAAACTCACTCATATGCAATCTCACGCTTCAAATTACTGTATTTCACCAAACCTAAATTTTTCATTTCATACCTCTGAAGCCAGAACTTGAACAACCTGACGAGATGAGGTATTCTCCACCAGGCTTATCGGTTCTAAAGAATGATAAGCTCAACAACCACAGCAAATATATCCATAAGAGCAGCTGGGAGGTGGTGGCACACACCTTTAATTCCAGCACTCGGGAGGCAGAGGCAGCCTGATCTCAGTTGAGTTCAAGGCCTGCCTGGTCTACAGAGTGAGTTCCAGGACAGCCAGGGCTGTTACACAGAAAAACCCTGTCTCGAAAAACAACAACAAAAAAGATGGAAGAGGAGGGCACGGTGGCACACAACAATGTTCCCAGCACTTGGGAGGCAAGGGGCAGGAGGATCTCTGAGTTTGAGGCTACTCTAGTCTGCAGAGTGAGTTCTGGGATAGTCAGGGCCACATGAAGAAACCCTGTCTTGAAAAACCAAAAGTAGAAGACAGGAAATTCCAACTAGGTAATATTTCAAGTTTTACACCTTTTAGACATTTCTGGCAGATCCAAGAATTACTGTGAAACATGACACCAGGCTGATGGAAAAGAATTTTTTTTTTATCCTTTTGCATACCATAAAATGGTGCTCCCGAGTGCTGGAACTAGCTTCTCTAGCCCCCTTTTTCTTTTTTTGTTTAAAGTTTACCATAGATTTAAATGAGATTTAGGGGGGAGAAAGCAAGAGAGGTGTTTAGAAAAAGGATAATATACAAGCAAGACATGAGTGTGGGTTTCTCAAAAGAACTGATTTCCCTCCTTTCTAAAAAGACAGGTTTCTTGGGGGCCAAGAAGATGGCTCAGTGTTAAAGGCATTTGTTTCCAAGACCAGTGACCTGAGTTGTATCCTTGGAACCCACATGATATAGAGAAAAAACAACTTCTGAAAGCTGTCCTCTGAACTCCACATGCATACTGTGGCATGTATACATACATGTAATCCTCCTCCCTTAAGCCTATAGTTGCTCTAGTTATACCCAAAGCCCCGCCTTTTTAGTTTTTCCATCTTGGTATCAAGTAAGGAGAGTGCAATTCCTTTTTCATCTTGACTGCCATGAAAGAAGCTTATTAGAGTTGACCCCAATGATTCTGCTTCTATTTTCCCAATGTCCACATTTACCTACTCATGCACTTGCTGGCTGGATTGAGCCCCCATGCCTGGCCATTCTGGTTTCACTTTCAAAGCGACATCTACAAAGCACCAACACCATCTAAACTCACACTGCAATGGCAATGCTCACTATTCAGAAACAACAGCACAAGAATTACCTTTAACAACTTTAGAAACCACTGTACAATGCCAGATGGTAGTGCAGCAGCTTTTAATCTCAGCACTCGGGAGACAGAGACAGGTGGAGCTCTGAGTTTGAGGCCAGCCTGATCTACAGAGTGAGTTCCAGGCCAGCCAAAGCTACACAAAGAAACTCTGTCTCAAAACAAGAAACAAAAACAAAAACAAAAAAACAAACAAAAACCCAAGGAAAGGAAAGTTGAAGTACCAGGATGATGATGTCATCTTAGTTTTGAGGGCAAGGGTGTCTCAGGGTTCTTCCCCAGCACTGAAACAGTAGAAACTATGTATATGGCTTCTTATGAAACACTTGGCCATTTGTAAAGAAGTACAATTTCTTTGCTTTAAAGATTGAAAATGGAGACTGGGATGTGACTAAGTGATAAGTGTGCACATTTAACACACATGAAGCCCTGCATTTAATCCTTGTCAAAGGAACAAAAAACAAACAAACAAACAAACAAAAAAAAAAAGATGAGTGTAGTAGTGCACATCTGTAATTCCAGGACTCAGAAGACTGAATCAGGAAGACTGCCATGAACTTTAGCAGGTTGGACTACAATTCAGGATTCGTTTCAAAAAAGAAGATGACGATGAAGAAAAGACTAGGGAATCCCTACTTCATTTTACAAACAAACAAACAAAAAATACCAAAACCAAGTTCAGAAGCCTTGGCCAGTGCTCCCTAGAGAGCAAGTACGATGTGGTTACTAGTACAATTCCCTGAAACCACTGGGCAGTTACTGAAAATTAATCATAGGGTTGAGATATAGCTCAGTGGGAGAGTGCTTGTATGTACAAGGCTCTGGCTAGATCCCCATACCACAATAAGCCACTAAGGACCTTACTAACAAGTTACTTTGAATGAGGAAATGGCCCAACCTCATGTTCAGAGACCACACATGTTCAAATACACACCAGTATACCAGCCAACTAGCACCTAGGATCTCTGTACCATTTCCTAGAAGTCTAACTAATAAAATTAATGTTTTCAACATCCAAATCATGTTTCAGCTATCAAATCGGCAAATCCATGGTTCTGAATAATGGACTTGTATAGAGAGTACAATCAAGCACAGCACCTGGAGAGTTGAGAGGAAGACTGTCTTGAATAAAAGTCCAGCCTGAGCTACTTCACAAGTACTGCTCACAAAAAGATGGTTCAGTAAGTAAGACTGATGGACCCCAAGTTCAGCGATCAGTACTCATGTTAAACTCAAAGCTGTGGGGGTTGAGGGGGGTGGGAGGTGGGAGTAGGGGGAGTGGAGGAGTGGAAACAAGAGGCATGCTGGCCCAGCCTAGCTCCAGGCTCAGTGAGAGACCCATCTCAAAGAAATACGGTGGACTGCATTGAGCAGGGCACCTAACATCCTACCCTGGTTTCTGGAAGTCCTCACACACTGCACAACACACACATACACAGAAAAAAATGGTGTAAGTACTTTCCTGATAAAACTATGTAATAAAACTCGAAGTAAATATCCTGAGTTTTGAAACTATAAAGTTTTCATTTTTATTTTTTATGTTTTGATTAGTCTTACTCTTATTCAAAGCAGGAGCAAGAACACAGAGACAATCAGTCACTTGAGCCAGAAGAGGAGTTAAACAACAAAAGAATGCAGATCTTAGGAAATGCTTTCTGTAATAACTGTTCTGCTGATAACCCACTATAAAAGAGTCCTAAATTTCTGTTTTCAGAGACTGGACTGTCTAGGCAAACTTCAAAACAAGCAGAAAAACACCCACCTACGAGTTCAGTGTAGGTCTGTGTCCTTTTTTAAAAATATGTGTGCATGTTTTGCCTGAATGTAGGTCATGTGCACCACATGCATGCTTGGTGCCCAAGGAAGCCAGAAGGTGGAACTGGAGTTATAGACAGTTGTAAGTCACCATGTGGTGCTGGGAATCAAACCTGGTCCTTCTGAAAAGCAAGCTCTTCACTACTGACCATGTACAACCTCAGCCTGTTTTTATGTCTTTTCTTTCAAAAGCTTAAAAGGCTAGTGGCAGTAGGCAGGACAGAAGTCCTGACCTTTCCTGAAAGGGACTTTTTTGCTCTGTTGGCAGAGGAGAGCAGCTGTCAGGGGCAGCTAAAGGAAAGGTTAATAATAACCTGCAGGGGAGAGTCAAAGGTCACACAGGCTTTTTAGCAGGCTGGGACTCCCAGTTACCAGTTCAGAACTGGGGTCTTAGACTGAGGTTGCCTTATGTAGGACATGTAGTTAACAGGATTGCTTTGGAGAGTTTTAGGGACTTGGTTCTGTGGAAATTCATGACTTTGGTCTCTTTACTCCATGATAACATGGTAAATGAGATTACCACAGAGGAATGGCAAATGGCCAATACTGACAAGCTTTGAGTTTTTCTGAATGTATAGAACTAGAAAAAAATGTAACACATTTGGTTCTACTTCAATTTAGGATTGGTTGTTTTCTAGAGTCCCATGTTTTCACTCAATTAAGCACAAAGCCCTTCCATAGTAGATCTAACAGAAGATAGAGCCACCTAGGTTTCTCTCAAGGCTGAATGCTTTTGCTAAGTGATTTCCTTTGTTATTAGTTGTATAAAAATAAAGTCACTCCTGTATGAACCTGATGACTATTTCCCAAAAAAAAAAAAAAAATACAGCTGTCAATAATGAAGGAAAAAAAAAAAACTAAACACCAATCTGAAAACTACAAATATTTCAAAACATGGCCAAACTGTAAGTACCAAAAACCAGAAAGTTTTAATTTTATTTACATAATCATCTATATTACAGGATCATTCTGCCACTGAAAATGGACCAGCACATGCTAAACCAGACACAAAAAGCAAATATTATCTGATTCTATCAATATAAAGTATCTGGTATAGGCAAACTCAAGAGACAGAAAGATAGAAAGAAGGGGATGGGGGAGTGAGAATTCATAGGTCTGTGATGAAGTCACTGTGGTGATCTATGATTATCATGCCAATTTTGGCCACAATGTTAGACCCTTGCCTAAAACAAGTAGCAGATCGAGGTGGCACACCCTTTAATCCCAGCACCCGGGAGGCAGAGGCTGGCAGATCTCTGCATGTTTGAGTCCAGCCTGGTCTACATAGTGAGTTCCAGGACAGCCAGGGATGTATCAGATCTCAAAAAATAAAAAGCAGCAAGAAGTGATAATCATTTGTTGTGTAACAGTTTCTTGAAACATTCTATCCTCCAAGAAGCCCCTTAAAGCAGGAAGGCAAACTCAGAAAGATTCAGGAAGTCCCTGAAACTAAGAGATTCTCTAGGCCACTCCCTGCCAGAGTAAATAATAAAAGCTGAGACTCCCCTCAGAGAATGAAACTGAGCTGCAAAAAAGGATTCTCACACCAGACTATCTGCATGGAAGGAGTTTAGATCAACCAAGGCACCTGGAAAGGACACTCTCCAACCTGTTGAGCTACCTGGAGGCTATGCAGTGTGCTCCAGGTTCCCAGCCTGTGAGTTGTCACCCACACTGGGGTGGGCTTTAGAGATACAGCTGTCTTTGAGTCATTTCTACTCCTGTAGATATCCCCCTGGCTCTGCCTCCAGAGTGCTGGGATTAAGGAGAGTGCTGGGATTAAGGGCGTGGGCCACCACCGCCTGGCCCTACTGCAGTATCTGATAGAGAAACTACTGAACTATGAAAACCAAGAGAGGAGATGAAGGAAAGGGGCAGGCCTCTATACCCTCTAAAGTAATGGTTACATTGCTTTGCTACTGTTTCAATCAAAACATGACCTCCACAAACAATACTGTCTCTCAAGTTCAAGGAGGTAACAACCACACAAAAACAAGAGACCTACAAAACCCAAGAAGCTGGTTTCCACAAATTCCTACTAAAATGTGTTTAAACCAAAATTCCACGAGGTAAAAACAAATTACTAGTGTCTTAAGACTACCCCCTATTGTTGCTGGGCAGTTGTAGCTCCTGCCTTTAATCCCAAGCATTTGAGAGGCAGACTCTGAGCTCAGGCCAGCTTTGTCTACAGAGCGAGTTCTAAGACAGCCAGGGAAACACAAAAAACTCTGTCTTGAAAAATAACAAGACTAATCATATGTACAACTATTTTTTTTTTTTAACAAGGGCTACAGGTAACTAAGTTTGGTGCTTATGTAAATCTGTGGCTTCCTAGTTTAGCCAGTCTAATGTATTAATTCAACAAACTATACAGTGTGGAGTTGCAACTCACGCCTAGGATCAAATGAGATCCATTTCTACCACAGCAATACATGTGACACATTTAACTAATCTGCTTCCATTTCTTCTCTTATTTTACAGTCTTAATTCAGGTTCTAAGGATTAAATTATTTTCAGAATCTGAACTTGGGACATGCATAGTTGACCACACACCACTTAGCTCCTTTTTGGTTATAACTGCAAGCCACAAAGGCAAGGAAGAAGGATCATTTACCACCAAGACATTTCTGAGGAAATAGGCCATCCCTTGCTATTGCCATCAAATATTTATAACTACCGTTTTTTTGCAGACTACTCAGTAACACACTAGACAATTAAGGTTTTAAAGAAATAGACATTACAATGCTCCCATGCTGCTCTATGTGCCCTTGCAAGCAGCCAGTCACACAAGCACAAGGGTAATGACTAAATGCTGACTTAATCGTACATCAACCCACATTAGCCAGGCCCCTCCTCACTTTCTCCCCTAAACTGGCTGCCTCAATACACAGTACTTCATCAATCAATACCACACACTACCAAGTTTTTTTCTTGTCTGGAAAAGCTAGTTAACAATTTGGTAAGATCAAATGTCAAACAGGTAATACAAGCTGTTTTATATGGTTAATGTACCTGGTACTCAAATTTGGTGAATTCACCTAAAGCCCTAAACCTACTTTCATTATTCCATTTCTACTAAAGGAAAAAAAAAAGGGGGGGGGGGGTTTGTTTAAACACGTCAGTATACAAACTATTTGTTGCCACCAAAATGTGTGGCAGGCAGAGTTTGATTAATCACTAGGTACTGGCTAATTCAGTTTTATGTAAACATAAAGCTCCTGATAAAATGTTGAGCAGATTCTAAGCAGAGATTCATTCAGTGCAGAACATCGCCCTGAGCACTTCCTACTAGATTTCTATAGGGCACTCTCCCTCTTCTCTGAACCGCAGACCCATCAAGCTTTCTGTCATCTCGATACTACTAGACCACCTTTTCCGGTCAGGATCTTCCTCTAAATTTTAACAAATAAATCACATCATATTGAAGCTGCGCCCAAATATGAGAATTTAGTAAAGCGTTAAGGGGCTCTCAAACTCAAATTTTATCATCACAAGGGCTACATGAACTAGCTACGGTGGGATTATTCAGTCTAGATCCCCAAAAATGAAGCTGGCTAGCGTGTTAACCCAGTACTGGATAAAACGAACAGTCGACAGCTTTTCCGTACCTGTAAACGGAAAGGAATTTCTTTCAGTTTAGGCTATTTGGGGCCCTACACGGACTCTCGCTAAAAACCGTTTAAAACAGTAAGGCAAATTAACTACTTTTTATAATTCTTTTCATGGGGGAAACAAGGACGACTGTTTGTAAAGAGGCTACAGACCCCGGAAACTTGCAATCTTTATTAGTCTGGTGACACATGTCCACAGCTGTGCAAGCCAGCCCAGCCTATCCGCACAGGGCCCAACACTTAAAAAAAATCCACAATGCGTTAAGGCTCAAAGGCCAGTGAAATGCTCGGCCCTTCCTTTCCCAACTCCTGTTTCGGGTCGAGCAGGCGAGGAGCGCGCTGGCAGCGTGGGTGACAGGCTCCAACCGCCGCCGAACCCGCACACGCGAGCCCTACGTGCCACACAAGTCCCGCCCCGCAGCGGCGACGGCCCGGGCCAGCGTGACCGCGGGGCAGCAGCGGAGGGCTCCGCGCCGCCCGCTCCGGGGAAGACTCCGGGGAAGACGCTACGCGTCCCCGGCAGCGGGGCGGGGCCGCAACACCCGCCCCCCCCCCCGGGGGGGACGACGGCGGAGGAACGGCGCGCGTCCGCCCCGCGCCACGGCCCGTGTCAACGCCCGGCGGGTGGCCCGGCGCGGGGCGGCGCCCTCAACCGGCCCGCCGTACGTCCGTTGACACGGGCGTGGAGGAGCGCCGGCCCCTCCCTCCCCGCCAGCCGCCACGGCCCGCTTCCGCTCGCCCAAACTACGCCATTGCGGCCTAGCCGGGCGCCGCCCCTCCCCCGCGCCGCCATCTTCGCGGCCCGCCGCCCCCGCCATCTTTTGGGGCCGCCATACTTGCCCGGGCGGAGAAGATGGCGGCGCCCATCACACACATAAAACATGGCTTCCCTTCAAAACAAAAACATCCCGAGCGGCGGCGCGCCGCTGGCACACTCACCTGAGGACCACATGGTGACGGAGAACTCGCCCTCCAGAGTCTTGATCTGCACCTGCTTCTGCTCCCACTTCTTATTGCCCGGGTCGGCGCCGCCGCCGCCCGCCGCGCCGGCCCCGCCGCTGCCCAGGTAACTCTTCTTGCCGCTCTTCTTGCCGCCGCCCTTCTTGACGCGGCCGCCGCCGCCCGACGACGACCCGCCGCCGCTCTTGCCGGCCGCCGCCACGGTGACCAGCGTCTGCTCGATGTAGTCGTCGTCGCCGCCGGCCGGCGCGGGCACCGGGATGAGGATCTGGTCCTCGAACCCGTCCTCGGCGCGCAGCCCGTCCGAGTCGTCGCCACCCACCACCTCCTCGCGGGTCTGCACCAGGATCACCTCCTGGTGGTGGTGCACCTGGGTCGGGTCGTCGGTGACCAGCGGCTGCAGCGCGATCATGGGCGGGTGGTGGTGGTGGTGGTGATGGTGGTGGTGGTGGTGGTGGCCGGCGTGCCCGTGGCCGCCCCCGCCGCCGCCGCCGTGGTCGCCCCCGCCCCCGTCCTCGTCGTCCTCGTCCTCTTCCTCCTCCTCGCCCACCACCGTGGTCTCGATGGTCTCCACCGGGATGGTCTCCACCTCGATCTCGTGCAGTTCCACGATCTCGGCCGGCATCTCCGAGCCGTCCGTGGCGATGTAGAGGGTGTCGCCCGAGGCCATGGCTGAGGGCTCGGCCGCCACGGCCGCGGCAGCCTGGGCTGCTCCTGGGCTGCGGGAGGGCGGGCGAGGAGGCGGCCGGCCGTGGGGAAGGAAGGCAGAGGGAGGAAGGCGGCGAGCGGGCGGGCGGGCGGGCGGACGGGCGGGCGGGGGGGGGGGGGGAGAGAGGGGGCGGGCGGCGGGGGAAGGGGCGGGCGCGGCGGCCGCGGGGCTTCCCCGCCTCCCTGGCTCGGTGCGCCCCGCGCTCGCTCGGCCGCTGCTGGTCCTGCTGCTCCCCGCCTGGCTCGCCTCGCCTCAGCTGCCCGCCCTGGCCGCGCCTCCTCCCGCCCTCCGGGCCGGCGCTACGCTGCCCCCTTTCCCTCCTGCGCCTCCGCCTCCTTCCACACAAATACCAACTCCTCAACCCGAGCCCAGATCTCGCCGCCGCCGCCGCCACACTCTGCTCCGGCTCGGCCTCGCGAGACTTCCGCGAGGGCCTCGGCCCGCCCCGCCTCGGCCCCACTCGCTGTCCCTGGCTTCTCGCTCCGCCCTCCCGACCAATCGCACGGCCCCCCACTCCCCGCCGGGGCCCCGCCCCACGCACCCAGGCTCCTCCCGATTGGGGGGCCGCTGGGGCAGGGGGCGTGGTGGCCCTCTGGATGGCCCCCGGCGCGTGACGTCAGCTCCGCGCCGCCGTCGCCTTACGGCGCTCCGCGTCGCGCGGACCCCGCCTCCCGCGGTGCAACAGTGACAAAACCGCCGCCTGGGGCCCGGGCCGCTTTCGGGAGTGGGGCGTCGGCGCTGCGCCTTCCGCCTCAGGAGCCGGCGAACGGTCCGCGTGACCCCGGCGCACGGTAACTAGAGCTGGGGTGAAGGGGGGCGCGCGCCTCGGGCTGGTGTGTTGCCGGCGGAGCGTGCGAACGGCGGCCGCGTCGCCGCAATAAAGTCTGCTCTGACGAGAAACGCCTGTGCTTGTGTTTTTTTTTTTTGTTGTTGTTGTTGTTTTGCGTTTGTCCTCGACTCCTGGGTTCGGCGGGCGGTGGCACCGGGAGCGAAGGACCGAGGGCAATGCCCGCCGCAGGTGCCGGCCCAGGGCTCTGCAGCTCGCGGGCCGGTGGGTGGCGCGCGCTGGGGCGACCGCGGCGGGCGGAAGCGGCGCGCGCAGCCTAGGGTTCACCGTTGGAAGTGTGTCCGTTATTCTTTTATGACCCGCGGAAACTGGAGACCGAGCCGTTGGGTGCCTGTTGGAACTGAGGCTGTCGGCTGCTCCAGTAGTGGGACTCGACTATCATAGCGTTCTAAAATTTCCCTACTGTCCTTGGATACCTTGACACAGGCTTCGCCTATTCCTCGCTGTCATAAATATTCCTTTTGCTCACAAGTCTTTGCATTTGCCTCCTTGAAAATTGCGCTTCTTTCTTTTATGCTTCCTTTTTTTTTTGTTTTTGTTTTTCGAGACAGGGTTTCTCTGTGTAGCTTTGCGCCTTTCCTGAAACTCAGTCTGTAGCCCAGGCTGGCCTCGAATTCACAGAGATCCGCCTGCCTCTGCCTCCTGAGTGCTGGGATTAAAGGCGTACACCACCACTGCCCGGCCTGTGCTTTCCTTTTTACAGCTGTAACAGCCCCGCCCCCCATCCAAATCATCAAGTCAAATTGCTTAAGATACATTGTAGCGAAGTGTTTCTGCCCCTTTGCATCCTTTCGGCCGATGACATGTAGTTTAAAGCAACACAAAGATTGCATGCTTTTCAAGTGAACCACAAAAAGTCCAAAATTTGGGGAAGTGTTTCATTGTATACTTGTTTCTACATTTAACGAACTACTTCATCTGTTGAACATTCTGCTTTACCCCTGTCTACTGGAGTTGTTAGTGTTGAGGCTGATCAACCTTGTTTAAACAGTTACATATCTTATAATTTTGAACATGATGTCGAAGCAAGATTTACTTGTGCATGCTTATAGTCTCGGGGGAGGGAGATCAGTCAGAAGTAAGGCCCGTCTTGGCTACATGTATACCTGAAGTTTCTGAACTAAATAGCTCCCTAGTCTGTCTTGAAACTTGTAGTCTTCTGCCCCTGACTCCCAAGTTGGAAGTTACACATTTGTGTAACTTCTTATCTTGGCATGAAGACAAATGATTATTGACATGCATTTATAAGGCATCTCTCTACACCAGCAATTGCATGCTGTTTTCCTCCTACCTGTATGAGCAGGGGCTCTGGCTGATCTGTCCACGGTGTAGTGCCTGGGAATGATTATTCACTTTTGGATTCTTCCATAAAGTAAAATGGAAGCAGAGACTAGAAGTGTTCTGTGTGATAGATAGTCTTGGCCAATTCTTAGTCCTTGGAGCCCTTCAAAAGTTCCAGCTGTGCTGGGTGGTGGTGGCACACGCCTTTAATCCCAGCACTTGGGAGGCAAAGGCAGGTGGATCTCTGTGAGTTTAAGGCCCGCCTGGTCTACAGAGCTAGTTCCAGGACAGCTAGATCTGTTACACAGAAAAGTAAGTTGAAAAGTCAACCAAAAAAAAACTTCCAGCTTGCTCTAGATCTTCCCGTTTGCTGGGGAGGTAGACCAGAACAAGCATAGGCTTGTGAAAAGATTGTGATAGCTTGTGCAAAGCTTTCTAGTGCCTTAGAAATCAGAGCTTTCTCAACCAGTCATGGTTGGGAAAATGTAACAGGTATCCTGTGAAGAATGTTCTTTGGCCACTTGGCCAAGACAGCAGCCGAACAGAGTTGTGGCCTGTTAGCTGAGACGTCTTTGATGCTCTGAAATTGCTGTCATTTCCCATTTGTCAGAAACTTAAATGTGTTTGATTTAAGGCATGAGTATGGGAAGGCTGGAGGGCAAGAGTGGACAGAAGAAATGTCAGTTAAAGGGAACCTGATACTTCTTAATCCATGCTGTGTTTAGTGAGAATCTACTTGTGTGAGTTATGTATACTAGACAAACATCACAGAGCTACAACCTCATTCTGCCTGCCAGCCTGCCTCCCCCTTTCTTTCTTTCTTTCTTTCTTTCTTTCTTTCTTTCTTTCTTTCTTTCTTTCTTTCTTTCTTTCTTTCTCTTCGTTCCTTCCTTCCTTCCTTCCTTCCTTCCTTCTTTCCTTTCCTTTCCCTTTCTTTCTTTCTTTCTTTCTTTCTTTCTTTCTTTCTTTCTTTCTTTCTTTCTTTCTCTCTCTCTCTCTCTCTCTCTCTCTTTCTTTCTTTCTTTCTTTCTTTCTTTCTTTCTTTCTTTCTTTCTTTTTCTTTCTTTAAATAGAGTCTCTATTAGCTCTGCCTGTCCTAGAACATGCTATATAGACCAGGTTGGCCTAAAACTCAGATTCATTTGCCTCTGCCTTGGAGAGCTAAGATTAGAGGTGTGTGCCCAGCCCCCAGCTTCCTTTGAATAAAATCAGGCCAACTATTAAATTGTAGACTAGCATGATGACTCATGGTTGTAATTCCAGTGCTCAGGGAGCTGAGACAGAAAGATCATTGAGAGTTACAGGCTAGCCTGGGCTACTAGACCTTGTCTCAAAAAACAAAACAAAATCTGACTGTATCCTAATTCTACATCTGGTAGCGTGGGGTTGATTCAAGCCTTATATTCTTGCTAGCTGCTTTACAGGCAATTAATTTGGCTGCTTTGTGAAAAGAAATTGTCACTTTTGCTGTTTGTGACAATCTTGTTATATATCCTAGGCTTGTCTTGAACCCACAGACATCCTTTTGCCCCAGCCTTCCCAGGGCTGGGATTACAGTACATACACCACTACATCTGACTGACTGTGCTTTTGGGTTAGTTCTAATGTCTAGTTATTTTGTAGTTAATTCAAATAGGAAATTGGGGCTCTGTTGAGAATTGAAACTACTAGAGCTAGACAGGAAAAAAATGGAGTATTTTTTTAGTTGTAGGAGCTAGAGATCTTTTAGAGCCTAACATCTAGGCTACAAATAAGATACTTAGACCCCTGAAATTAATACATATATTAGGTTTGGAGTTTGAGTCAGGGTGAAATATTCTAACTGTACATAAAGCATCCCATGTCATGTCTATAAACCAACACCATTTACTCATTATTTCATTTTGTATAGCCTTGGTGAAATTCTTTCTCCTAGGTCATGGCTTGGGGAAATGAATCTAACTATTGCTCATAAATAAAATAAAGTTGAAATTTTATCATAAATTAACTTCTATTTTTCTTTGTTCATATAGTGCTTTCCAATGGATACGTAATAATGGGTTTCATATGACATTTTCATACATGTGCATACTGTATTTCAATAAACATATACCTCTCCATCAGTTTCTCCACTCATGCTCCCACTAAACTGCTTCCTTTTCCCAGCCAGCACCTTACTTTCATGTTGTCTGTGTGTCTGTCTGTCTTCTATTAAGTTGCATGGCCATAGTAGTGTTTGTGACCACATTTCACTGCATTGCTGTTGCAATATGAAATTGTAGGGAGTTGTTTTGTGTATGTGTGTGAGGCAGGTCAGTATGGTACAGTGGGAAAAGTTTGTACAGATGGGAGTTACCTGGTCCTCTCTGCCAGGAATTTTGTGCTTGATAAGGGGTTAAGAGAGTCCAGCACCTGCGTGAGGCCAAGGGAATGCTTTGATAAATAGGCAGCCTGTGGGCCAGAGAGGAAGTTGGCTATGAACAGATAGTTCACCAGCACTTAGCTAGCTTTTATTTATTTTTAATATTTTTGATAATGGGTGGTATTGAGCACATGAGTACAGGTGTCCACAGATTTATTTTTAATATTTTTGATAATGGGTGGTGTTGAGCACATGAGTACAGGTGTCCACAGAGGCCAGAGGTGTCAGATCCCCTGTAGTTGGGTCTTGTGTGTAAGCAACCACTGATGGATGTAGATATTAGGAACTGAACTTGGGTTCTCTGAAAGAGCAGAGCATGTTCTTAGTCACAGAACCATCTCTCCAGCAGAGAGGTTGAAGCCAGGGTCCATCCTAGCTTCATAGAATAAAGACCTCCAAGAGGAAGGAGCATCCCAGCTGTGACTTGGAAGTTGAGCAGAACATGAAGTGCTCAGGCCAGTGCTGCTGCAGAGTAGCCTTTAACATGGGCTTCAATGTGAAAGTCATAAAAGTCAGTTGATACATTTATAAACATTCGAGACAAGTCGAAGTACTCTGGGAAAACATTAATTAGCAAGTTCACAGAAACTGTGAAGGACATCTAAGTTTCTCAGCACATTAGACCATCCTTTTTTTTTTCATTTTTATGCATTTTTATGAGCCATTTTTTTGTTCCTAGTTGAGACTTGAACTTAAGGGTTAATCATGCAAATTAGACTAGAAATTTAATTCTAATGTGTGGTTAGCATGTGCAGTGCCCTGGATTCTGTCGCTGCTCCTCCCTCAGAAGACCACAAAGCCACTATGGTGGAATTAAACAGCTAACACTTAAGGCAGCAGCAGCCGAGAGTGGTAAGACAAGGAAAGGAGACATCACTCATGTTCCGAGACAACTACAGTGCAGTAGGCAGTTGCCTTAGCCATATTTTCTTCCCTTGTGTCCTGTGTAGTGTTCAACTTGGGGATTAAAGGATGAGGGTGGTGGTGCTGGAGAGATGGCTCAGACGTTAAGAGCACTGACTGTTCTTCCAGAGGACCCAGGTTCAATTCTCAGCAACTACATGGTGGCTGACAACCGCCTATAATGAGATCTGTTGCCATCTTCTGGCCCAGAGGGACGCATGCAAGCAGAACACTGTATACATAAATAAATAAATAAATCTTTTTTTTTAAAAAAAAGGATGGGGGGAGAGCAAAGACTTTATTATATTCAGAATCACAGCCAGGCAGAATCATATGCCCTTGTCGTCCCAACTATTGGAAAGATTGCTTAGAAGCCTGGGTAAAAGTGAGCTGTCATCTTAAACCCAATCATGGCATCCTGTTAGTACCTGAGGAAAGGATTAGGAGTGTTCTTGCACTGGTTTTCATAAGTGCCATCCTCATTGTGCTCAGAATTCTATTGGAGAGTGCGTGAATCATTTCCTAGTGGTTTTCTGAGCTGATCATACCAAAAGAAGCCCTCCTCTGTGCCACTTAATACCTGCACCCTGTCACAGTCCTCACCTCTCACCTGAGCTATTCCAAACATTTAGCTAACTTCAGTCACCTCAACACCTCCTATGTGTGTGTTTGTGTTTCAGTACGCACAGAGGCATGCATGTGCCTATGGAGTCCAAAAGAGGGTGTCAGATCCCCTGGAGTTGCATGTAGTTTGAGCTGCCCATTGTAGGTGCTATGTAGGCTATGATCAAAAACACTAATGACAGTCTATGTTGGAGAGGATGCAGAGCAAAGGGAACACTCCTCCACTGTTGGTGGGAATGCAAACTTGTACAACCACTGTGGAAATCAGTATGATGGTTTCTCAGAAAATTGGGAATCGATCTACCTCAAGACCCAGTCATACCACTCTTGGGCATATACCCAAGAAATGTTCAATCATACCACAAAAATATATGATCAACTATGTTCATAGCAGCACTATTTGTAATATTCAGAACCTGGAAACAATCTAGATGCCTGTCAGCTGAAGAATGGATAAAAACAATGTGGCACATATACACAATGGAGTACTACTCAGCAGAGAAAAACAATGACAGCATGAAATTTGCAGGCAAATGGATGGAACTAGAAAATATCCTGAGTGAGGTAACCCAGACCCAGAAGGACAAACATGGTATGTACTCACTCATAAGTGGATAGTAGATATAAAGCAAAGAACAATCAGACTGCAACCCACAGAACCAGGGGGACCCTAGGATGATTGTGGCTTAAAATAAGTTTTGGTTTTACTCAATTACTGGGCAAGCCTCAGTGAAACATTTCACTATTAGGATAAGAATTTATACTGTATCAAGCTGATAATAGAAAAATAAATAAATAAAAAAATGGGGGGGAAAAAAGGTGTGTGCCATCACTGCCTGGTACTGAGTGATGATGAAAATGAACAGAATAAAGCATCTTTTTAAATTAGTAAGAAAATGAAGCATTAGTTTGAACCATACGGAATTATTATTTAGAAATTTTGATGTTTTGTGACTACTTATCATTGGAAAATATAAGTTTCAAGACTGGGGAGAAAAAAAAGAAAATAAGAACAGATACTACATTTGATCTTGGGACCCTTTTCCTCCTACTGAGTTGCCTCACATGCACCTGATAAACTTCAACCTTTGGACCACCTCACCTACCTCTACTTGTGGAATTCTGGAATCTGTTGGAGAAAACACTCATGTAGGCTTTTACCATAGCTTACCAATGGCCCCAGTACCAGCTGAGTATTTAATGCTAAGTAAAAATTGTTTAGTGAGCTAAGGATGTAATATAGATCAATTGGTAGAGTGCTTGCCTAGCATGTATGACCCCACCCCCAAAAAGGATTTTGTTTTTGTTTATTAAAGAAGCCTCACACAGCCCCGCTAGGCTCAAAAACTCATTTTGTCATGGAGGATAATGTTGAACTCTGACCTTTTTCTCCATCTCCTACATATATGGATTACAGGCCTGCATCATCATGTCAGCTTTTCCCTGCAAGTTCTTAAAAAATCTGCTTAGATCCATCTCCCTAACAGAAGTCCATGGCTTCCTACATGAGGGAAATTGAAGGAGCTGGGCAAGGCTAATCTGAGCTACATAGCCACACCCTTTCTTCAAATCAAATCCAATGGAAATTCAGAATTCATCTCCACAAATGCCAGCAGTTTCCATTTCCCTCGTGAACTGATCAGCAGACAGTTCCTTTCCTCTCAGGCCAGGCTACTCTCCCTGTTCTGCCTGCTCTCCTGAGTCACTTCACCTGCCCCAGCATTAGCAGCCACCTGTATGCTGACCACTGTACGCTGACCGTTCTCAATCCTGTCTGCTTTTGGATAAACTCCAGGGCTCTGTGTCCCATGGGCACCTACACTGATTCTGCCTCCCCATCCCAGCCTCTCCATCTTCACCTGCTTCATCTCAGCAGTTTCCCTTACTGTGTACCTCTTATTGCCCACAACCAAATTCTCTAAGTCATCTGTCTTGGTTGGGTTTTCTGTGGCTGTGATAAATCCTGTGAGCAAAAGTTTCTTTAGCTTACACTTAAACTTCACAGTCCATCACCAAGTCAGAGCAGGAACTCAAGGCAGGAACTGGAGCAGAAGCCATGGAAGAATGCTGTGTTACTGGCTTGCTTCCTATGACTTGCTCAGCTGGCTTATACCAGCCAGGACCACCTGCCCAAGGGTGCCACTGCCCACAGTGGGCCTCTCCCTCTCATGTCGTCAATCATTGATCAAGAATATACCCCCTAGGCATGCCTATAGGCCAGTCTCTTGGAGGCAGTATCTTTGACTCCTTTTTCAGTCCCCCTTGAGTGACACCAAATTGGTAAGTTAACCTAAATATTTCTCAAACATTTATACCTATTCCTGCTACTACTATCTTCAGGAAGGCTCAAAAGCTGGCTCCATCTGTATCCACGCCTTTCCCAAAGAAGTCCTTAATTTTTCTGATATTAATATACAGCCTCATCGCTTATTCAAACTTTTCTGGGATTTCCAAGGACCTCGGGGTAGAATAGCTACTCATCCAACATCTGAGCCCCAGGTCTCATTGCCCTACTCTCTTGCTACCTGAAGATAGTATATACCTTTGTCTAAGGCCCTCATCTCCTTCAGCTTTCTCTTCTTGAAATGTAGTAGGATAACACCTCTTGGAAGCATCCTTGGAAAGAATTTTGTATCATTACTCAAACTGTTGCCTTCATACTTACATTGTAAGAACATACTTTTTCTACTTTTCCAGAGAAACATGAATTCTTTTTTTTAATAATATAAATGTTTTGCCTGCATGTATGTATATGCACCATGTGCATGCCTGTTGCCCACAGAAGTCAGAAGAGGGTGTTGAGTCCCCAGGAACTGGAATTATGGGTGGTTGTGAGCTGCCATGTGGGTGCTAGGAATCAGTCCTGATCCTATGTAAGAACAGCCAGTGCTCTAAACCTCTGAGTCATCTCCAGCCCTGAGATAGATGTTCTTTGAGGACTGGGACAGATTGGAAAGAACCATCCTAAATCTGGACACGGTAGCCCCATTGAGAGAAAGACAGTTGACTGGGTTGGAGCTCCTGAGGCAGAGCTTAGCTCTGTTTCTGTAGCTCTCCATGGTTCTGAGCACTTGCACTGGTGAGGAGATGGTGGTCTCCTTGATGGAGTTCTGGGCAAGGAAAAAAATTGTTCTTTGAGGCTGAGTCTAGAAGGAACCAGCCCTTCCGAGAGCGTAGGGCCTTCATTAGTAAGTCCTTAAGTCTTTTGAATAGCCACACTTGTAAGCAAACAACAAAATAGCTGAAAATTAGACACAGCTCTAGAAGGTCATTTAAAACACTGAGAAATCTCGAGATGGTAGTGACGCACATCTTTAATCCTAGCACTCAAGAGGCAGAGGCAGGTGGATCTCTGAGCTGAGACCAGCCTGGTCTACAAAGCTAGTTCCAGGACAGCCAGGGTTACATGGAGAAACCCTGTCTCAAAAAGCAAGCAAGCAAACAAACAAAAACATTGAGAAATCCTGGGTCAGTTGGGCACTTGTCTTGGTTGGCAGGTACTGGCCTAGCATGCTCAAAGTCCTGGGTTCCATAGCCAGCCCTTCCTAAACCAGCATGGTGCCCCACACCTGTACCCATAGCACTCACAGGGTGGAGGGAGGAGGGTTAGCTCAGGGTTACCCTCGAGCTACATACATAGATGTGGGTGCTGTCCTGGGATATGTGAGACCCTGTCTCAAACAGGCCTGGAAAGATGGCTCAGCAGTTAAGAGTACTTGCTGTTCTTGCAGAGGATAGAGTCACTTCCCAATGCCTACTTGGTGGCTCACAACCACCTGTAACTCCAGTTACAGGGGATCTGATGTCCTGTTCTAGCCTCCACAGATCCTGCATGCCTGGGATACATTCATACACTTGGGCACACATATAAACGTGGGGGGAAAATGTTAAAAATCAGAAATCATTAGTGTTGTAGTTACTTTATAACATGAAGAATTGTTTATCCTCAAACTACTACATGTAAGTGATGTCTATTCCTGTTTATTTTCTCAAAGGCATAGTCCAAGGAGAGTGAGTCTGTTCTAAGGGAATCCTTGAAGTAGGCAGTGCTTTGGGAGAGAATCGGGCAAAGCTGGCATGGTCTCTCATCCAGCCCTTCCCAAGCAAATGCTCTTAGAAGTAAAGCCTATCACAGTTACCACCAGGAAAGAGTCCATTTCCTGTGGTAGAATTATGGTAAGGAGGCGCTAGGAATGAAGGTCTCACGTGTCCAAAGCAAGTGCTGTCCCACTGAGCTCTGCCCCACCCCCAGATAGGTGCATTCTCAGGTGCATATTTCGTGGGTTTTTTCCCAAACAAAAAACTCTCTCTCTCTCTCTCTCTCTCTCTCTCTCTCTCTCTCTCTCTCTCTCTCTCTCTCTCTCTCTCTCTCTGTGTGAGAGAGAGAGAGAGAGAGAAGAGAAGAGAAGAGAAGAGAAGAGAAGAGAAGAGAAGAGAAGAGAAGAGAAGAGAAGAGAAGAGAAAGAAGAGGAGAGGAGAGGAGAGAAGGGAAGAAGGGCAGGGTGGATGTTTGGAGTAGCGTACATGTGGAGGTCAGAGGACAACCTCAGCTACTGGCGTTCGACTTGTTTGAGACAGGGTCTCTTTGCTGTTAAACCACTGCACACACCTCGCTAGCTGGCCCAAGAACTACTTCCCATCTCACTGTAGGAACACTGCAGTTACTGGCACATGCCACCACACCCATTTTTACATGATATGCTGGTAGTTTTCTCGGGGGAATGATAGAAGAAAGCAAGCTAAACAAGTCAGGAGGAGCAAGCCAATGGCCTCTGCTTCACTTCCTGCCTCCAGGTTTCTGCTCTTAGTTCCCTTCATGATGGACGGACCCTTTCCTTCCCAAATTGTCTTCAGTCGTGATGTTTATCAAAGCAATAGAGAGCAAACAAGGGCACATGAATTCTGGAGACCCAAACTCCAGTCCTCAAATTGTACCCTCTGAGCCCAGTCCCCAGATGTCTTAACTAAACGGTGAGCAGGTCACAGGTCAAGGTGTCTATAGGTTTACTCATATCTCTTCTACCTATTCAGTGGCTCTTCTTCTTCTTCTTCTTCTTCTTCTTCTTCTTCTTCTTCTTCTTCTTCTTCTTCTTCTTCTTCTTCCTCCTCCTCCTCCTCCTCCTCCTCCTCCTCCTCCTCCTCCTCCTCCTCCTCTTCCTCCTCCTCTTTTTTTTCTTCTTCAAGACAGGGTTTCTCTGTGTAGCTTTGGAGCCTGTCCTGGAACTCACTCTGTAGATCAGCTGGCCTCGAACTCACAGAGATTCGCCTGGCACTACCTCCTGAGTGCTGGGATTAAAGGCGTGTGCCACCACCACCCAGCTTGCCATTTTTCTTGAGTTCTGTTCATTCCAACCTTTTCTTCAAGTTCTTACTACGTGAGCAAATAGAATCATTCTGGTTTCCACTTGCAGTAGATAGCTGCCCAGCAGTGTGGCCCTGCTGCCAGGACTCAGTATACCCACACTTTTTAATGTGCAGTGCTGTAGGCTAGGGGCTGGGGGCCCAAGGAGAGGGAACACATGCTTAGCATGGGTGTGGCCCCAGAGCGGTCCCCAGCATGGGAGGGAAAGATAAAGCCACACTTGCAGATGAGCCTCTGCTTGCTTTCACATGTGTGTCATTTTAAATCTCATTTCCCTACCGCATATTAGAACAGTTGTTTTAGTATCCAGATTTAGGAACTTGAATATGTCATCGTTAACATCTTCATTTTAGTAGATTATGCAAGGAAGTAACTGCAATCTAGGAGGAGGGTCTTGATTGTTACCTAACCTATTATCTTTCCAGTTGAGTGCAGCTAACTGTAATTCTTGCCATCCTCATAAGAATTGTTCCAAGTACATTCATTTGTTAATGGGTTCAGTTGGCACAACCCTAAGTCATTAGTACTGTCCGCCCTACTGTAGGGCTTAGGAATATTTAAAAGTGCCTCCAACAGATGGGTTGGGAGATGTTCTCTGACTTTAAACAGTATAAAAGTGGGGTATATGTTTGTTTGTGACAGGTCTTATGTAGCCCAGGCTGGCTTCAAACTTGATATGTAGTGGAGGATGACCTTGCATGGGTCCACCTCCTGAGTGGTGGGATTACAGGTATCTGAGACCAGTCCCTTCCTGTCTGTCTCTCCACCATGGGGTAAGCCATCCCACTTCACCATCTGTTCACTCCTATGGTGTTGAGCCTTCCCATGTGCACACCCAGGACTATTTGAGCCAAGTGACTGTGGATCTCTGAAACTGACCCCAAACAAATCCTTCTGTAAGTGGTTCCATAGTGGATGCTTCATGCCTGCGCAACATCCCTCCTGATGCTCAGCCCTTCCTCTTCACACGGCTCAGCCTTTTGCTTTTCGGGTAGTAGGTAGTAGTCATTGTGGGTGTTTTGTTTTGTAGGGCTGGGGGTTGAAACCAGAGTCTTATGTTGCTAGGCCCTGAAGCACATCCCAAGCCCAAGAGTAGAAATCTTCTGACTCCTTGATGGGCAGGGGAATGTACTTAGTGCCATTTTAAAATAGTTAAGGCAATCAATTTTGTTAGATGTATCATGCCACAGTAAATGTTTTAATGTGTGCATATACGCACATGTATATGTGCATATGTGTGTGTGTTTGTACATGTATGCAGGTGTGCATAGCCCATATGCATGCAAGAGGTTAGAGATCATTGAGTGTTCTCTATCATTTCTCCATTACCTTGAGACAGGGTCTTTTCTGAACATGGAGCTGTTCTATGGCTACAGTGGTGGTCAGCAAGCCACAGCGATGTGCCCACTCCCCTCCAGAGTCAGGTCCTCTGCTTGCCCAGTGAGCACTTGCCTCTGAGCCATCTCCTGAGCCCCTCACATGTTAACCCTTTAAGTGCATGTTTGGTTGACTCTATACAAGTGAACGTAAAAGCCAGACCTAAACCCTGGTTCACGGAGGCAAACTTTTCCCGACATGCTCCCCAGTTCTTTTGCAATGCCTTTTCCCAATCCAGTTAGGATTACAGTGTACACAATGCCCTACAAGTCTGCTTAGCCATATGGTTCGAGTAATTAGAATTAGCTATAAGAGCTGGGGCCCCATAATTCCATGGATTCCATATGAATAAACCACGAAATTCACAGGAAGAGGCACCAGCCACACAGAGTGATTCCTCTTTTGATCCCTACCCTGTGTCTGACGGCTGTTGGCAGCGGTCTGTCAGGAGGTCTGCTGCAAGGCACTGCCCCACCGTTATGAGTTCCTGTGCTCACACCCTCGGCCTTTCTGCACTGTGTTGCAGGGGAATTCTCCATCTGTTTCCCCAGGGGCCTGCACCAGCCACCGGAACAGTTCATTCAGTCTGCTGACTACACGGGCACAGCCCTTGCTGCCCACTGAACCAAGGCGGTTGCTGTTCTTGTCTTTCTCTGTCCTGGAGTGTCACAGCTCTGGTCACCTCCCATGAGCTCTTTGGTCCCTATTTTCCTATAAGTAAAGCCTCAGGAGCCACGATCCCTCTGCCAAGTGTTTTTAGTCACCCCATATTACCCACCAAGGTCCTCCTTCCCACGCTGCCTGTGGGCATTCAAGCCTTCACCTTCCTTGGCCTTCCAGTGGAACAGGAGCAATCCCTTTTGAGCCACCTATTTGACCTTCATGTGGGGTGTTACAGCAGCTTCAGGCTTTGACCTGGACTTAAACGTGTGTGTGATAAAAACCTTTGTTCCCTTCTGCTTCTGTTTCTACGCCGTGAGAGCTTGGAGAAACTCAGGAGAGAGACTAAAGAGTGAACGAAACTTGACTGTCCGACTCCCGCAGAGGCAGCCGAGTGAAAAGTGCATTTCAGATGTGACATTCGTCACCTAGATCAGAGGGACTGGAAGCCAGCTGGGCAGGGGAAACACATAGTCCCTCCTCTGCCTGTAGCTGTGTTCCTCAGAGTTCTCCCCGCACCCTCGCACCTCGCGGACTCCACTCGCTTGTCTCCCCACTTCTTGTGCATTCTGTCCCCCTGCTCCTCTCCCCAGGTCACTGTCTTCTCTCCTGTCCCTCCCCCCCCCACTTCACCTTCCTTCTCCCTAGCTGAGCATTAATGTATAGATTTCACACTTGTCCTATTTTTCAGCTATGGCTTCATGTGTTATTAATAGAGCCAATAGATGAGCTGTGCTCAGAGCCTTCCCCCTCCTCCCAAGAATATTCCAGCATACATATATATGTATGTACTCTGCACAGCACCCCGAACAGGTCCTCAGCTGGCCATCACCTGTCCTGCCTGCATTCCCTTCCCCCACCCACACTACACCAGCCAGAAACCTAGGACCTTTGTCCTGCCATGTGAAGGAGTCTCATTAAGTTCCTCCCTCTCCCCTTTAAGGCTGGACTAAGCCCCTTCTTTCCCACATATCTTTTGGGGTGCAGACACTGGCAGAATAACACTTTCCGGGGCTCCTGAGTCCCTGGGTTCCCTGTGAACTGGATTCTGTCCAACAAGCTGAGCTTTAGAGGCCGAAAGCGAGGCATCAACAGCCTTCCTGGCGTGTTTTCTGCATCACACACTCATGGTTTCCGGAACCGTTCCTAACTAGGGCTTGGTGCCCCGCATGCCGCCCTCCCCCAGCTCCCTCCTAGCTGTCAGGCACACCGGTCCCTCACTTCCTTAGAAGTCAGGATCATCCCTTCTCTCACTGGAACACCCAGAAAGCACTTCCCTCCCAGCACTGGGCAGCTCCAGCCTCCCAGACCCCGCTTCTCCACTCCACCCATTTCCTCAAAGTACCACTTGTGTTTCTTGGGTACT
The DNA here is from genome assembly GCF_049852395.1 of Peromyscus maniculatus bairdii. NCBI lineage: Eukaryota > Metazoa > Chordata > Mammalia > Rodentia > Cricetidae > Peromyscus > Peromyscus maniculatus. Next base: position 80,694,405 of record NC_134865.1, on the reverse strand, counting down.
TACTCCAGGGTCTGCTGCACAGAGCTGCCCTCTTATTGGTAAGTGACAGCCTGAGATACGGGGAGGGCATACCCAGCTGCCAGCGGCACATGGATGCCGAGCCAGGTACACAGCTACTGTAAAGGCCTCTGTCTTTTCAACCCCGCCTCAGGAACCAGCTCGCACAGAAGCAGGCCCGCCGCCACTTCCTGCTTTAAAATGAGCCTGTTATACTGAGGTGGCTCAAGATGGCAAGTCGTCTGTGTTTAGCCAAGTTGCTACATGGTTTTGCAGCGCTCTGCAAACAGCAGGATTCCATCCAGGAAGTTCTCAGCAGGGCGGGGCCTGGATTACTGATGTCAATCACTGTCCAAGGCCTGCCGATTTACAGGCTTTCATTGTGGGGAAAGGCTCAGCTCTGCCCCCTCTGGGGCTAGAAGGTCAGTTCTCTACTGGTTGTGAAAGCAGTCGGCGCTGCTTTGGAGTAGGCTCGCTGTCCAGGAAGCCGGTAGTGAGGCCCGCCCCTGAGAGGTCAATGGGGCAGATAGAGCATGCTATGACCAGGCAGTTCGCATCGTCAGCTCTCCCGAGCCTGTCTTTAAAATGACCAACCTTAAAGTTTCTGATAGAAAGGGGGAGTTAACTGGGACAAAGACCAGATGGTAAAAAGGAAATTGACACCAAAAGGCAGAGAATAACCCAGCAGCCCCGGCTTGCAGGGCTTCCGGACTTTTTCATCTGCCTATGACTAGAAATGCAGGAGAAGACGCGGATTGGGGCAGGGGACTTAGTCAGGGTGTCTGAGCCCTGGAGCTGTCAGCGTCCTGACCCATGCTAAGGAACAGGCAAGGTCAGCGGCTTGACTTCCCCAGGGCCTGAATCCCTCTGCTGTCCGTGTCTTGGCTTCCTTCCCCATCGGCCTCTTGAGTGCTACGCAGGCTGGAAGCTGGGAAGAAGGGCTGGGAAGCTACCTCAGCCTGCAGTGGCAGGTGAACACAGAGGAGCTTGGGCTTGACCTTGTAATCATGGTGGCAAGGCCCTGGGATGCTGGTAGCAGAGTTTCTAAGTCCCAAAGTCTTAGAAGCAGGAAAGCCCTGGTATAACTCAACTCATGGTTAAGACCAGGAACTCAGGACTGCTGGGGTAAGTCTGGATTACAAGGCAGGCCAGCACACCTAAATCCCGACAGCACCTGTCCTCTGCTCTGAGCGTTAAGCCTGCCTGAGAGGTTAAGGCTGCCCTGGAGACACAGACACACCCAAAACAAAGCTCCACCAGCTTTCTAGGGATTCCTAATCCAGTCAAGCCCACCTTGACTGACAAGTCTTGATGCATGGCTTTGGGCAAATGACCTAAAGTCTCTGAGTCCCTGAAAGTAAGCAGTTCTGGTTGTCAAGGGGGAGTGTGAGAATAAAGCTAGGTAGATGAGGTACAGCCCCTTGACTCCAGGACATTTCTAGGAAGCACAGGGGTGGAGGAGGAGGTCTACCCCACAACAGGAGACCTAAATTCTGCTGGTCTCTGGTGCTCACTCCAGCTGACCTTGCGTTTAAACTATGGTGTCTGTGAAAATACCCCCAGAACACCCTAAGCTGTGTGTTTTCTGCTGGTTTCCATGTGGCCTTACTTGTAACTTGCAGTAGGATTCAGGAGCCTCCAGGTATGCTCAAAGCAGGGCAGGGGGCAAGGCTCACCAGCCTGCTTCTGTGAGGATCCTCTAAGCCCCTAAAGGATAGGGCCACCTTAATCTGTGTCTTGCCAGGGCCTGGTAAAGCTCAGAGGTAGTAGCTGAAGGGACAGATTCATGGGGGAAACCAGGCCCAGACCCAGCAGGTTTAGGGAGGGGGTAAACATTTCTCATTGGACAGAATAAAAAGCCAAATTTAAGTCATCCAGAATCTGTCAATGTATTAGACCATCCTTTCCCACTCTTAACAATGCGTATGAAAACCAGAGCTAGTGTACATGCATGCAGGTGCTAGAGGAGGCCAGAAGGGGGCGACAAATCCCCTGAGGCTGAAGTTAAAGGTGACAGCTGCTAACCATCGGTGCTGGGAACCAAGGTAGGAGTTTTCTGAAAAAGCAAAATATGTCTTGCTCAGCCATTCCCCCAGAACCGGCAAGAGGATCTTGATCCTCCTGCCTCCACCTCCCAAATGCTAGAATTGGTCATACACCATCAGGGTGGAGGAGGGGTGGTTTTGGTCAGGGAGTGGCATTAATGGGGCCACTCTGGGAAGCTATTTTCCAAATAACAGTGGAGCAGACTGTCCCTGTTGGGGCTTGGGTTTTCACTCTTAACTCAAGTCTAGGTTTTGAAGAGTATATCAGTTCTACTTGCTCTGCCTGCTATTTTCATGGCTACCTGGGAACAGAAACCTCAGTGGGTAATCCAGTTGCCTGAGTGTTCCTGGACCTGCTACCAGCTAATTGCCTATGTGGTCTTGGATAGGTCACTTGGCCTCTCTGTGCCCTCAGTCTCACCTCCTACACTCAGAGCAGCCACAGCAGCCCAGCATGGTCAGAGATGATGTCCTCAGCCTCCACCGCTGGGTACTATATGCATGCTGCAGCCTCCAGAACAGGAGAAACTGTCCCAGACCAGTGGGGGACCAGCCCAGGTGTGGCCCGATAGAGTAGCAGGTCAGCCCTGGAAGAACCAGTCTAGGAGATAGGCAGGGTTAGACCTGACCCACCATTGCTGTGCACAGGCCTCACGCACACACACTGCTTCTTAGGAGCCTCCAGACAGGGAAGTGGGAGAGGGTGCAGCTGGCAGCCAGAGTTCCAAGTATAAAGTGGGTGGGCACATTGCTTTCTAAAGAGCATTTCCAGGGTTCCTCCCAGGAATGAGCCACTATAGACACCAAGGTAATGGAGGGTGTTGCTGTAGGATGGTGTTTCTGTACGCTGTGAACATGTGTTGCTACTGTTGGTTAATAAAGAGGCTGTTTTGGCCTATGGTAACACAGGGTATAGCCAGGCTGGAAATCCAAGAGTGTAAGACGAATTACTAAACAGTCTTATTTATAAAAACCCTGAGCCAGATATTGGGGTTAAAACTGAGAGATCAGAGGAATAGGATAAGCCACAGCCAACTTTACCTCACCGACACCTGTCTCCAAAGAGACCTACTTCCTGTATACTGACACCTATATGCCTTTCTGTCCCTGAAATCTTACTTCCTCTCTCTGCCCAGCTACATTACTTCCTCATCCTGCCCAGCTCTGTCACTTCCTGTCTATGTGTACAGACCTCCAGACTTTTATGGTTAACTAGTGTTGGAACTTAAGGTATGTGCCACCATGCCTGGTTCTTTTCCCAGTGTGGCCTTGAACTCACAGAGATGTGGATGGATCTCTGCCTCACGAGTGCTAGGATTAAAGAAAGGCATATGCTACCATTGCCTGATGTCAATGTTTACTATAATGGCTAGCTTTTTCCTCTGATCCTCAGATAAGCTTTATTAGGGTGCACAATACATTGGGGGACACAATATAGTATCACATTTTCCCTTTTTTTGTCTAAAATAAAAATAAAAAATATAACCAATATAAGAAAAACTATACACAAAATACAGTAGCTATATACAATATATACAAGCAATAAATACATCAACAAGGTCTAGTCCATTTGATTTGACATTATCTATCCTTTTTTTGTGAATCTAAAGGATTATATCTAATTTACCTTCTATCCTAACTTGCATAACCAAAACTATCTTTTGATGTCTTTCAAACTTATATACTTAACACACCTCTTAAGTGAGTTTTTTTTCTGAATTTTTTTAAATTTTATTTTATAATCTAATTCAATTCTACACATCAGCCACGGATTGCCCTGTCTGTGTTGTCCCCCACCCCACCCCCGCCTTCCTCTCAGCCCACTCCCCATTCCCATCTCCTCCAGGGCAAGGACACTCCTGGTGATTCATCTCAGCCTGGTAGACTGAGTTGAGGCAGGTTCAGTCCCCCCTCCCTTCACCCAGGCCGAGCAAAGTGTCCCTGCATAGGTCCCAGGTTCCAAACAGCCAACTTATGCACTAAGGACAGGTCCTGGTCCCACTGCCTGGGGACCTCCCTAACAATTCAAACTAATCAACTGTCACATTTATCCAGAGGGCGAGATCCAGTTGGGGGCTCCTCAGCTATTAGTTCATAGTTCATGTGTTTCCACTAGTTTGGCTGTTTGTCCTCATGCTTTTTCCAGTCATGGTCTCAACACTTCTCACTCATAAAATCCCTCCTCTTGCTCACCAATTGGACTCCCGGAGCTCCACCTGGGGCCTGGCCATGGATCTCTGCATCCATTTCCATCAGTCATTGGATGAGAGTTCTACCACGACAGTTAGGGTGTTTGGCCATCCTATCACCAGAGTAGGTCAGTTCAGGCTTTCTCTTGACCATTGCCAGTAGTCTATTGTGGAGGTATCTTTGTGAGTTTCTGGGGACCTCTCTAGCACTTTGCTTCTTCCTATTCCCATGGGGTCTTCATTTATCATAGTCTCTTTTTCCTTGTTCTCTCTCTCTGTTCTTGATCCTGCTGGGATCTCCTGTTCCCCTAAGCTCTCTTTCCCTTGACTCTTGCCCTTTATTACCCCTCCTCACATCCAGTTTGCTCATGTAGATCTCATCCATTTCTCTGTTGTTGGGTGATCCCTGTGTCTTTCTTAGGGTCCTCTTTTCAAAGTATCCTTCCTGGAGTTGTGAGTAGCAGTCTAGTCATCCTTTGTTTTACATCTAGTATCCACCTATGAGTGAGTCCATACCATGTTTGTCTTTCTGAGTCTGAGTTATCTCATGCAGGATGATTTTTTCTAGATCCATCCATTTGCCTGCAAACCTCATGATGTCATTGTTTTTCTCTGCTGGGTAGTACTCCATTGTATATATGTATCACATTTTCTTTATCCATTCTTCAGTTGAAGGGCATCTAGGTTGTTTCCAGGTTCTGACTATTACAAACAATGCTGAAATGAACATAGCTGAGCAAGTGCCCTTGTGGTATGATTGAGCATTCCTTGGGTATATGCCCAAGAGTGGTATAGATGGGTTTGGGGGGAGATTGATTCCCAATTTTCTAAGAAAGCACCATATTGATTTCCAAAGTGGCTGTACAAGCTTGCATTTCCAACAACAGCGGAGGAGAGTCTCCCTTGTTCCACATCCTCTCCAGCATAAGGTGTCTTCAGTGATTTTGATCTTAGCCATTCTGACAGGTGTAAGGTGGTATCTCAGAGTCGTTTTGATTTGTATTTCCCTGATGATTAGGGATGTTGAACAATTCCTTAAATGTCTTTTAGCCATTTGTGCTTCCTCTGTTAAGAATTCTCTGTTTAGCTCTATAGCCCATTTCTTAATTGGACTGTTGGGCATTTTGATGTCTAATTTCTTTTCTTTTTTTTTTTTTTTTTTTGGTTTTTCGAGACAGGGTTTTTCTGTGTAGCTTTGCACCTTTCCTAGAGCTCACTTGGTAGCCCAGGCTGGCCTCGAACTCACAGAGATCCGCCTGGCTCTGCCTCCCGAGTGCTGGGATTAAAGGCGTGTGCCACCAACGCCCGGCTAGATGTCTAATTTCTTGAGTTCTTTATATATTCTGGATATCAGCCCTCTGTCAGATGTGGGGTTGGTGAAAATCTTTTCCCATTCTGTAGGCTTTCACTTTGCCTTGTTGACCATGTCCTTTCCTCTACAAAAGCTTCTTGGTTTCAAGAGGTCCCATTGATTGATTGTTTCTCTCAGTGTCTGTGCTACGGATGTTATATTTAGGAAGTGATCTCCTATGCCAATGTGTTCAAGACTACTTCCTACTTTCTCTTCTATCAGGTTCAGAAAAACTGGATTTATGTTGAGTTCTTTGATTCACTTGGACTTAAGTTTTGTGCATGGTGACAGATATGGATCTATTTGCAGTCTTCTGCATGTTGACATCCAGTTATGCCAGCACCATTTGTTGAAGATGCTTTCTTTTTTCCATTGTACATTTTTGGCTTCTTTGTCAAAAATTATATGTTCATAGGTGTATGGATTAATGTCAAGGTCTTCAATTGGATTCCATTGGTCCATATGTCAGTTTTTATGCAAGTACCAAGCTGTTTTTATTACTGTAGCTCTATAGTAGAGCTTGAGGTCAGAGATCATGATGCCTCCAGAGGTTGTTTTATTGTACAGAATTCATTTGGCTATCCTGGGTTTTTTGTTTTTCCATATGAAGTTGAGTATTGTTCTTTCTAGGTCTGTGAAGAATTCTGTTGGTATTTTGATGGAGATTGCATGAATCTGTAGATTGCTTTTGGTAAGATTGCCATTTTTATTATGTTAATCCTGCCTATCCATGAGCATGGGAGATCTTTCCATTTTCTGACATATTCAATTTGTTTTTTCAGGAACTTAAAGTCCTTGTTATATAGGTCCTTCACCAAAGTATTTTATATCATTTGTGGCTATTGTAAAGGGTGATGTATCTCTGATTTCCTTCTCAGTCTGTTTGTCAATTGTATAAAGGAGGGCTACTGATTTTTTTGAGTTAATCTTGTATCCTGCTATGTTGCTGAAGGTGTTTATAAGCTGTATGAGTTCCTTGGTCGAATTTTTGGGGTCACTCATGTATACTATCATGTTATCTGCAAACAGTGAAAGCTTGACTTCTTCCTTTCCAATTTGTATCCCCTTGATCTCCTTATGTTGTCTTATTGCTCTGGCTAGAACTTCAAGTACTATATTGAATAAGTATGGGGAGAACAGACAGCCTTGCCTTGTTCCTGATTTTAGTGGAATCGCTTTGAGTTTCTCTCCATTTAATTTGATGTTGGCTGTTGGCTTGCTGTAAATTGCCTTTATTATGTTTAGATATGTTCCCTGTATTCTAGATCTCTCTACAACCTTTATCATGAAGGGGTGTTGGATTTTGTCAAATGCCTTTTCAGCATCTAGTGAGATGATCATGTGGTTTTTTCTTTTTTCAGTTTGTTTATATGGTATATTACATTGAAGGATAATTGTATATTGAGCCATCCCTACATCCCTGGGATGAAGCCTACTTGATCATGGGGGATGATTGTTTTGATGTGTTCTTGGAGTCTGTTTGCCAGTATTTTATTGAGTATTTTCATGAGGGAGATTGGTCTGTAATTCTCTTTCTTTGTTGCATCTTTGTTTGGCTTAGGAACATGGTAATTGTAGCCTCATAGGAGTTTGGTAATGTTCCTTCTGTTTCTATTGTGTGGAACAATTTAAAGAATATTGGTATTAACTCTTCTTTAAAGATCTGGTAGAATTCTGTGCTGAAACCATCTGGTCCTGGGCTTTTTTTTTTTTTTTTTTTTTTTTTTTTTTTTTTTTGTTGTTGGAAGACTTTTAATGACTGATTCTATTTCCTTAGGGGTTATTGGACTATTTAAATAGTTTATCTGGCCTTGATTTAACTTAGGTATGTGGTACCTATCCAGAAAATTGTCCATTTCTTTTAGATTTTCCAGTTTTGTGGAGTAGAGGTTTTTGAAGTATATCCTGATGATTTTCTGGATTTCCTTAGTGTTAGTTGTTATGTCTCCCTTTTCTTTTCTGATTTTGTTAATTTGGATGCTCTCTCTTTGCCTTTTGGTTAGTTTGGATAAGGGCTTGTCTATCTTGTTTATTTTCTCAAAGAACCAACTCTTTGTTTCATTAATTTTTTTGTATTGTTCTCTTTGTTTCTATTTTATTGATTTCAGCCCTCAATTTGATTATTTCCTGGCGTCAATTTTTCCTGGGTGACTTTGCTTCTTTTTGTTCTAGAGCTTTCAGGTGTGCTGTTAAGTCACTAGTGTGAGATTTCTCCAACTTCTTTATGTAGGCATTTAGTACTATGAATTTCCCTCTTAGCACTGCTTTCATGGTGTCCCATAAGTTTGGGTATGTGGTATATTCATTTTCACTGATCTCTAGGAGGTCTTTAATTTCTTTCTTTATTTCTTCCTTAACTAATTGGTGATTCAGTTGAGCATTATTCAGTTTCCATGAGATTGTAGGCTTTCTGTAGTTTTTGTTGTTGTTGTTGAAACCCAACTTTAAACCATGGTGGTCTGATAGAATGCGGGAGGTTATTCCAATTGTTTTGTATCTGTTGAGATTTGCTTTGTGGCCAAGTATGTGGTCAATTTTTAGAGAAGGTTCCATGGGGTGGTGAGAAGAAGGTATATTCTTTTTTTGTTAGAATGGAATGTTCTGTAGATATCTATTAAGTCCATTTAAGTCATAACATCAGTTAAGTCCTTTATTTCTCTGTTAAGTTTCAATTTGGCAGATCTGTCCAGTGGTGAAAGTGGGGTGTTGAAGTCTCCCACTATTAATGTGTGGGGTTTTATATGTGATTTAAGCTTTAGTAATATTTCTTTTACATATGTGGGTGCCCTTGTGTTTGGAGCATAAATGTTCAGAATTGAAACTTCATCTTGGTGGATCTTTCCTGTGATGAGTATGTAATGCCCTTCTTGATCTCTTTTGATTGATTTTAGTTTGAAGTCTATTTTGCTGGATATTAGGATGGCTACACTTGCTTCTTTCTGAAGACTATCTGATTGGAAAGACTTTCCCCAGCCTTTTATTCTTAGGTAGTGTCTATCTTTGAATTTGAGGTGTGTTTCTTGTATGCAGCAGAAAGATGGGTCCTGCTTTCGTATCCATTCTGTTAGCCTGTGTCTTTTTATAGGTGAATTAAGTCCACTGATATTAAGGGATATTAATGACCAGTGATTATGCATTCCTGTTATTTTTTTGGTGGTAGTGTGTGTGTACTTCTCTCTTTTGGGGTTTACTGCTGTGGTGTTATCTATTGCCTGTGTTTTCGAGGGTGTATCTGACTTAATTAGGTGGGAATTTTCCTTCTTATGGTGGTATTTTATTTGTACTGAAATGTGATTTTAATTGTATGTCAATAAATAAAGTTGCCTGGGGGTCAGAGCTATTAGAGCCATAGCAAAAACTGGGCGTTGGTAGTGCACGCCTTTAATCCCAGCACTTGGTAGGCAGAGCTAGGTAGATCTCTGTGTGTTCAAGGATATAGCCAGCTTTGGAGACACGCACCTTTAATCTCAATACCATAGAAGACCTGGAGGGCTGTACAACAGACAGTGATGAGGCAGCCATGTGGTTGGTTTTACAACCAATGAAAAGGCAGAACAGAAAGTCTATATAAAGACAAACAGACAGGAAGTAGCCCTCTTTCGGAGAGGTCTCTTGGCTTAAGAGGGTAGCTGCAGCAGGCAGGTAAGGCTCTTAGCTTTGATCTCTTGGCTTTCTTCTTTGCATTGGTTCTGTGTTTCTTATTTAATAAGACGGTTGGTTACATCTACACTAGTGCTTTCTGTAAGGCTGGGTTTGTGGATAAGTATTGTTTAAATCTGGCTTTGTCTTGGAATGTCTTGTTCACTCTGTCTATGATGATTGAAAGTTTTGCTAGGTATATTAGTCTAGGTTGGCATCCATGGTCTATTAGTGTCTGCATTACATCTGTCCAGGTCCTTCTGGCTTTCAAAGTCTCCATTGAGAAATCGGGTGTTATTCTGATGGGTTGGCTTTTGTAAGTCACTTGGCCTTTTCCCTTTGCTGTTCTTAATATTCTTTCTTTATTCTATACATTTAGTTGTGTAATTATTATGTGACAAGGGGACTTTTTTTGGGGGTCTAGTCTGTTTGGTGTTCTATAGGCTTTTGATATCTTCATATGCATTTCCTTCTTTAAGTTGGGAAAGTTTTCTTCTATGATATTTTTGAATATATTTTCCGTGCTTTTGAGTTGGTATTCTTCTCCTTCCTCTATCCCTATTATTTGTAGGTTTGGTCTTTTCATGGTGTCCTAGATTTCTTGGACATTTTGTGTTATAATTTTTTTGGCATTGGTATTTTCTTTGACTGACTAATCCATTTCCTCTATTATATCCTCTACACCAGAGATCTTCTCTTCCTTCTCTTGTATTCTGTTGGTTATGCTTGCATCTGTGTTTCCTGTTCATTTACTCAGATTTTCTATTTCCAGCATTCCCTCTGTTTGTATCTTCTTCATTGTTTCTATTTTCCTTTTCAGGTCTTGGACTGTTTCCCTCATCTGTTTCATTGCTTCTTCATGATTTTCTTTCAGGGATTTATTGTTTTCTTCTACTTTATTTATCCTTTCCTCTAGTTTTTTATAGTGTTCTTCCCATTTTTTTTTTTACTTTTTATTTTCTTTATTGATTTCCTCTACTTATTTGTTTATCTTTGCCTCAATTTCATTTTTGATTTCTTCTTTAAAAGCCTTTAGCATCTTCATGATGTTATTCTTAAGGTTGCTTTCTTCTGCTTCTTCCACTTTGTGATGTTCAGGTCTTGCTGTTGGAGGAGGGCTAGGTTCTGGTGAAGTTGTATTGCTCTTTATTTTGTTGTATGTACTTCTGCCTTGACATCTGCCTATCTCCTTGTGGATTCGTTCTTGGTCTTATCAGTACTCTTGGTCCAGTAAGAGCTGACAGATTTGATGTTTCAGGAAACCTCTCTTGGTCCAATGAGAGGTGGCGGATTCTGCTTCTCAGAAAGCCACTCTTGGTCTAATCAGGGCTAGCAGTTCCATGTCTCCTGAGTTTACTCTTGGTCCAATGATGGCTCTTTGTCCAATGAGAGCTCTCTCTTTCTCTGGGCTGGGTGGGAGCTCTCTGGGCCAGATGGGAGCTCTCTGGGTCAGATGGGAGCTCTCTGGGTCAGATGGGAGCTCTCTGGGCTTAATGGGAGCTCTCTGGGCCAGATGAGAGCTCTCTGGGCCAGATGGGAACTCTGGGCCAGATGGGAGCTGGGGGCTGTTCACTAAGTCTCAGGAAGTGTTGGGGGTCTCAGGCAGATGGGTGTGGGGGCAGGGCGTGTAGACTGCAGGGTCTGCCGGGTGGGCTTGGAGAAGGGAAACCTTCCCGTACAGGGATAGGACCTCGGGGCAGGCCTCCCTGGGTATGACCCCAGACACTCACCTCTGGGCCGGATGGGAGCTCTGGGCCAGATGAGAGCTGGGCCAGATGGGAGTTGGGGGCTGGTCTGCTGAATTTCTTAACAAGGAAAACTATAACTATCTAATCTGCAACTCCCTCAGAGACCCAAGAAGGAAACAATATTATCTAGTAAAACAGGAAGTGCAAGCAAGTGATTTCCAAAAAATGTGAGTTATGACAGAAACAGCCAGCTGCTTGGACAGTTACCCAGGGTTTCTCTGCAATGTTGGGTCATCATCTTTGGCCTACAGGCTTAGCATATCTGACAGGCTCATCTGTGAAACAGGATTTTCTAAAGAGCCTTCCTACCTTGTCTTGGCAAGTCCTTTGTTTTGTGTCCTGCTTGTCCATTTGGACAGCATACTGTCAGCAGTCGATGCAAGGGCACTTTCTTGCACAGTGGCTAACTTTTGCCACAATGAAAGTAAACTCCATGTGGAGTTTCTTCATTGACCATCACTTTCTATGAAGTAGACGGATACTGCCAGGAGCAGACATGTCTCAATGTCATGAAAAAAAGAAAAAAAAATCTGTTATTAAACATCTTAAATGCCATATTCTAAAGAGCTCTGAAGTGTTTGAAAATTACCTGTCTATCTAAAATATATCTCTGCTTGACCTTGAAAACATACCTAATATGACTATAAGTTTGATTGTAATGACTAACTACTAACTTTCATTACTTATATTCTAAATGGTTGGTAACAACTTTCAAGGATTAGAAAATTGCATTACGGCCGGGCGGTGGTGGCGCACGCCTTTAATCCCAGCACTTGGGAGGCAGAGCCAGGTGGATCTCTGTGAGTTCGAGGCCAGCCTGGTCTCCAAAGCGAGTTCCAGGAAAGGCGCAAAGCTACACAGAGAAACCCTGTCTCGAAAAACCAAAAAAAAAAAAAAAAAAGAAAATTGCATTACATTGTTAAATGAACTGCATAGGTACAATGCCTTAAACAAGATTAGAGATATATGTACAATATATTCTAACAAAATCAATCTCAAATTTGTATCAATATACAAAATCTATATACAATATACAAAAATCCAATCCAATGTAAAATATTTAAAATTAGTAGTTGCCTTCTAAAAGTAGATTCAATACTCTACATTTTATCTTATCATATCCATATCCTCTCTTTTATCTTTTCAGAGTAGATTCAATAATATACCTTTCATTCTATCATTTCTATATCTTTTTTTTCAGAGTAGATTCAATAATCTACCTCTTATCTATATCCTCTTTTTTTTTTTTTTACAAACAAGAACTTTAAATCTAATCTCCTTTGTTTAGCCATTTTCCTGAACAGTAACAGTAACAACTAGTAACCAACCATCCTAAAAATGCAGTTACCCAAAACGCATTGAAAAACCAAAAACCACCCACCTCACCTCTTGGGAATGTAGGCATCATGTTCTTAAAATTACTTCCTGCTGTCTGGGGGTAAAGGCATCTTTAGGAGATCCAAAAAGAAAAATTTTGGGTTAATTGTCACGTTCCAAAGTGGTAGCTGTATCATTTGTTGTCCAGTCTCTGCACAATTCAAAAGTGCATGGCTTATCTCAAGTCCTCTCTTGAGTAGTCTGTGAGGCTGGATCATCTCAGCTAGTCATCTTGAAATTGTCCTGAGCAGTTTGTAGTCCAAAGCTGATCTTTGTGTAATGTTTATCAGCTTAGTGGTAGTATCATTATCCATGTGGAATCATCATTATGGGGCCCTATCATCTTTTTGGAGACTTCAAATTTGTTGGTAGGTGTGGTCATGATTCCCTGCAGAAAACCGATAGAGACTAAAACACAAAAACATGTACAGGAAGTTAGATGAAGCCTTTTTTTCTAGAATTAGTTAGTACTCTATATGGCCATTAATATCATGACAAAAGTTTTATATATATATATATCTTCTAAGTTTTGATATAAAATTTATACCTTAAGAAAAGTTTTAAAGAATCAAAATAGAATCAAAGAATTATGAGATTAGTGGCAATAGGATAGTCCCTTAATTTTGGTTTTCTTCTGTCACATATTAGATGGCTCTTCTGACATGATACAGTGATTTTGCATTTTCTTTTAACAAGCATGTGTGGGTTTTAAGAAGAAGAGAGCCATGCTCCAACTCCAAAGCCAGCTTTAATTTTTAATTAAATTGGGAATACATAAAGACCATTTGTGTTAAGTGTCTGTAAAGAAGAGCAGAAACAAACATTTAGGAAGACTTATGAAATTTTATATGTGATATACCACTAGGCAAATTTGCTCTTTTTCTTGGGAAATTTTCTCTGGATGATTTGTCGTTTTTCTTCAGATGTCTCATTTGTCCAATGTTCTTCAGATTCCTTAGCCTTCATTCTCCTGAAAGACAAAAACAAAAACCCTTCCTCAAAGCTAAATTTGGGGAGGTTCCCTTTTGGCAAGTAATATCTGGCCAAATGAAAAGCAATTCTTAATGGTATAAGTTAATTTAAATTGAATGGTCATACTGGTTGATGAACTATCACCTCTTCTAATCAAGAGATCTCTTTTGTTCAAATCAAACCTTTATAAATTTTGATGATATCCGCAGCTTATCTTCTCCTGTGGGAACTAAAACAAAACCTTGTCCCCAGTGTAATACATACCCTGGTTTCCATTCTGAGGTCAGCACATCTTTAAAGTATATAGGATGATTTAATTCTGTAGTTTTTTTCTATTATCCAATGTCTCTCCACAGCTGTTGTTCCTTTTTCATTAGCATTGAGAAAATTCAAAGTTAATAAAGCATCATGTAGCATATTTCTGAGGTTTTTTGTTATCCCCTTCTGTTTATTTAGCATATTCTTTTGAGTTTGATTTGATTTTTCTATGACTGCTTGGCCTGTAGGATTATGTGGTATGCCTGTAATATGCTTTATATTGTAATAAGTAAAAAACTGTTTCATTTTAACCGAGACATATGCCCATTGAAATCCTGAATAAGTATCGATGGTATGGTGTACATATTTCAATTTTCCAAATTCTGCAAAATAAAACACATCTGTCTACCAGATTTCATTCCTCTGAGTACCCTTTGGGTTATATCCTGCTGGTAATAGCATCTGATTATAAAAGGAACAAGTAGGACATTTCCTTACAATTTCCATGACTTGTTGCCAGGTTATGGAAAAATTCTGACAGCTCCTGTTGCTAGGCCCTCAAGCAGACTCCATGTTGGCTCTTAAGGAGTACATTGTATGAATGCCTTGGCAACTGGTCTGAGCCAATTTCCTTGACCCTAGGGGTCTGTCCTACAACATATACATCCTTTTATTTTATTACATGGGCAGGAATCAGAGTTCTTTGCTCCGGCCTTGTTGACTATGCCTTATTGGGGTGCAGCAACTGGACTGTGCCTGTGTTAAGTTGCCTTGCCAAAAAAGCTCTTACCTGTCTTTGACTACCAGCTCTCGAAGAGCGTCCATCCCTGGGGAATCGTCCCAATGTGGAGTGTCAGGCAGTAGCCTTTTGAATTTCAGAAAGCCAGGTATTTATAACCTCCTGTGGAGGGCTATGAGTTGGATGTCTAAGAGCCATTAACACCTACAGAGTCACCTTAGTGGCCACCTATTGTTGTTGGATGTGCTGTAGGAGACACTTTAAAAGGAGAAAGATAAAAAAGCACTACTCTGTCAATCAAAACATAAGTGAAATCCAGGAGGGATCAAACAGCCTCTTTATATCATGCCAAAACTTTTCAAAAAATAGAGTCAAAGGCCATAACCTGAGTGCTTGTCTGGTTTAATTGGAAAATTTCATGTGTTAGCTGTAATGGAGAAACTTAGCTGACCATGGGCCTTTAATATATTTAGCTAGCTCCCGGCCTGCTAAACAAATGTTCCTCATCTCAAAAGGCATCATACAAAATGAGGAAAAGCATTCTACAAAAGTCTTCAGCCTTTAGAGGGGCAATGAGAGCAAGAAAGGTGAATATATATATATATATATATATATTACCATTCTGGGTGATTTTCTCCTTGGTAGAAGCAGGCTGATCTATGGCCAAGCACACATCTCTACATCTCTTGCTGGGACCCATGTTGTCATAGTGGCACTCTGAGGAATAACACAAGCATACCCTCACCTGTGGGTTATCAGAGGGGCTGGTGGCTGCCATTGGAGGGAGATAGGATATCTCCATCTCACCAGGGGCAGGGCATGTCCCTTGGCAGAGACACCTAGTGCTTATAGGCTCCCCTGAGCCCCTTGTAGGGCCTGGAGTGCCAGGTCTAAGGCCTGTTGAAAATAAACATTCAAACCAATCTGTGCCTGGTGTCCTGTGAGCATATCATAGGTCACTAGGACATTAAGCAAGATGTTGATCCAGGCCTGGTATTCTGCCTGATCATCATAGGCTGATCTCCAACTGAGAAAGAATGCAGGCTCTAACACAGCTTTAAGCAAATGGTACCAATGGAAATACGTTTGTAACTGCATCAACCATTGAGCAATGACTTGCTGAAGTAGGGAGAATCTGAGCCTGACTCATTGGCTGCTTTCCAGATGATGGGGAGATCAGTTATGGGTATGGGAATTCAGGGCTGGGCATTGGCATTTTGGCCCATATTGAATGGGAAGGCTTCTATGGGCCTATGGGCTGACACTGGTGCAGACTGTGAGGGTTGTAAGACACCTGGCATGGTGGGGGAGTAGCCACCTCCTGAGGCAGGCTGGTATTTGGGTAGATTGCCCCAAGAATACTGTGGTGGAGGGGTAGCTGCCAGCGGTGGTGGTGGAGCAGAGGGGGTAGCAGCACATGACTTAATGACAGCTGCCCTCTCTTTGAGAGTTTTGGCGGGACCCAAACTGAGAGCTACATTTTCCTTGACATTTTAGGGGGCCCATATTAACAACTGTGTTCACCTTGTCAGATTTAGTGGGACCCAAACTGACAGCTACTTTCTCCTTGACAGATTTCCCAGGGCCCAAACTGACAGATACCTTGGGAACCAAACTGACAAATTTCCTGGGACCCAAACTGACAGATTTCTCAGGACGCAAACTGATAGCTGCTTTCTCCTTTACAGATTATCTTGAGGCCCAAACTGACAGTTACGTTCTCCTTGACAGATTTCACGGGGCCCAAATTGACAGCTATGTTCTCCTTAACAGATTCCTGGACTCTATGGCCCTGTCCTACTACACCCAACAAAGCAAAATTTTCTTTGCTTCTTCAAACATTCTTCTAAAGTATCTGCATTTGAGTCAGCTAGTAAAATATCATCCATGAAATGATAAATTATAGATACAGAAAATTGTTTACATATTACTTCCCATGGCTGTCATACAAAATACTAGCATAGGGTTGGGCTATTCAACATTCCCTGTGAGAGAACCCTCCATTCATCTCTCTTAACTAGCTGAGAATTATTATAAGTAGGCACTGTGAAGGCAAATCTTTCTCTGTCCTTTTCTTGTAAGGGTAGAAACAGTCTTTTAAATTGATAATTGTAAGAAGCCATCCTGTAGTTAACAGAGTAGGCAAAGGAATTCCAGATTGTAGAGAGCCCATTGACTGAATTACCTTGTTCATTGCTCTTAGGTCTGTTACCATTCTTCACTTATTTCTTTTTAATAACAAATACAGAATTCGAAGGGCTGGTTGATTCTTCAATATGCTGAGCATTTAACTGCTCTTGTACCAGCTCTTCTAAAGCCTGGAGTTTCTCTGTTGTTAAAAGCCATTGCTGAACCCATACAGGTTTGTCTGTTAACCATTTTAAAGGTAGAGTGTGGTGATATTTTAATTGTGCTGAAATGTGATTTTATTTGTATGTTAATAAAGTTTGCCTGGAGATTGGAGGTCATATATCGAGGTCACATAGTGAGCCATAAGCAGAAGTCTGGCGGTGGTACCATACACCCTAATCTGATCACATGGCAGACAGAGTCTATGTGTGGCCAAGGACACAGACAAGTGTGGTGACATGAGCCTTTAATCCCAGTACCAACCATAGAGATCTGGAGGTCTGTATAGATAGGCAGTGACAAGGAAGTCATGTGGCTGGGCTTAGAGCCAATGAGAAAGCAGAACAGAAAGGCAATAAAAACACAGGTTACACAGGAAGAAACTCTCTCTGGGGAAGCAATGGTGGTGAGGTGGTAAGATAAGGTAGTTATGGCTCTTCACTAGTTCTCTGATCTCTTTGGCTATCACCTCTGTATTTGGCTCTGTGTTTCTTATTTAATAAGACTGTTTAGAAATTTGTCTACATTTGGTGCCCAACTTGGCAAGAATTCATTAAAAGACCATGGGTGGGCTTACAGGCCAGGGGTTACAGACCTCAGGTCTGGCGGGAGCTACAAGCAGTCCAGCTGCACCAGTAAGACCTGCACTCAACCATAGCCACAAGTGGTTCCACACAGCTGGAGCTACTTGTGGCCAGCTCACAACTCACATGGCCACAGCTCAAAGGGGCTGGAGCTACAAGTGGCTTGGGCCGAAACTGCTCAAGCCATAGCACATGGCTAGACTTTAGCTTTTAGCCAGAACACGTGGCTACACTTTAGCTTTTAGCTTTTTTCTCTCCTCCTGGTAGGTAGTAGACTCTCTCTCTCTCTCTCTCTCTCTCTCTCTCTCTCTCTCTCTCTCTCTCTCCCTCCCTCTCTCTCTCTCTCTCTCTCTGCACAACCATGCTAGGTAGCTGTTTTTAAATTCCCTCAGACTTCTACTCTTCGGCGCAGATTTGGTAAGTCAATTAAGATATCAGATCTCTTTTTAAAATAATTTATTTAATTTTATTTTATGTGCATTGGTGTAAAGGTGTCAGATCTCCTGGAACTGGAGTTACAGACAGTTGTGAGCTGCCATGTGGGCACTGGGAATTGAACCTGGATCCTCTGGAATAGCAGCCAGTGCTCTTAACCACTGAGCCATCTATCCAGCCCTGATATCAGATATCTTAAAGGGAGAAACTACTTAAAAGAGAAAAAAATTTCCCACATTAAAAAAATTGGGAAATATCTTTACAATGAAAGGAATTGGTCTTTGTTTGATAAAACATTAGGCAGTCTGAAAATTGAACAATTACATGAGAGGATTAATGTTGATGTGATGTATGTAATATCAATTATGCATATTATTTGTATACTTGTCCTTATTTTACAATTTAAAAAGATAGTCAATTTAAGTGCCAAGATAAAAGTTTTAGAAAAACCTGTTAAAATGAATTATAGAGAAATTCAGCCTCAGACAGATGAATTTAAGGGTGAAATTATTTCAGGATTGGATTATAAGGTTACAGAAAGAAAGCCTGTTTTCAAACAATCAAACTTAATCTATCAGGTAACCATAGAGCAACTACCTGATCAAAGACATGCAAAAAATAATTGGATTCCAGTTGAAATGTTAGATTTAAGGAGGCTTAAGGAGGCTGTAGTATCTTATGGCATATATTCTCCATTTGTAAAGTAAATGTTAAACTCTTGATCAACTTGTAATAGGATTATTCCTCAAGACTGGAAAAGAATTAGTAACCACTTCCCTGGAACCCTGAGCACAACTGCAGTGGCACATGTGGTACAGAGATGAGGCTAAGAACATAGAAAGTCAATGGAGGTCTAGAGGTGTAGAAATTTCCCAGGATCAGCTTCTTGGAGAAGGTCAATATGCTGAAATACAAAGACAATGTTTATATGAAACCAAACATTAATTCTATGCCACATGGCCTCATGAATGCGTGGGACAGAATTGAGGAAGCAGGAAAGAAAATTGAGTCATTCACAAAAGTTATACAGGGCCTGAAAGAATCTTTCACAGATTTCTTACAAAGGCTGTCTTCAGCAGTAAATAGAATGGTCCCAAATTCAGAAGCTAGCCAGATAATAATTGAATCTTTGGCTTTTGAAAATGAGAATGCAGCATGCAAAAGAATAATCAGGCCATTAAAGGCAAGATCTGCACCCTTGGAGGACTGGATCAGGGACACAATTAATGTTGAGTCTCATGACCATGATGATATGTGGATAGGAGAAGCATTTTTAAAAGGTTTGAAGAATGTCAGATGTTTTGGGTGTGAAAAGCAAGGTCATTTGAAAAGGGAATGTAAACAGGGCATTCCTAGAAAGAATGTGTGTTCCAAGAACAGCAACAGAATGCCTTTACCTTCTGGAGTATGCAGAAGGTGTGGTAAGGGTAAACATTGGACCAACAAATGTAGATCATCAAGGAACAGACAAGGAAATCCTTTGCCTCTGGAAGAAAATTTTTTGGCAAACTTCTATAAATGAACAAAGACCATAATTAAAAATACGAATAAATGATGTTTTGTTGGATGGTGTAGTAGACACAGGTGCAGATGTGACAATAATTACACCAGAATTTTGGCATCCAACTTGGCCTCTTCAGGAGGTAAACGTTCAGCTGTTAGGGATTGGAACATTATCTGAAGTGAAACAGAGTGCAAGATGGCTCAAATCTATAAGTCTGGGAAGACAGAGAGGAAAATTAAAGCCATATGTGGCTAACATAGCTATGAATTTATGGGGCCATGATCTATTACAACAATGGAATACTCAGATTAACATTCCTCCAATCTCAGGAACAAATCATAAACTAACACGTTTCTGAGAGAAATATTAGAAGGTATTATTCTAATGAGTGGTCACCAACCACCCAGATTGTACAAGAACAGGGCACAACAATTGACAATCTTTCAAAGACACCAACAGCTCTACCTTTAAAATGGTTAATGGACAAGCCTGTATGGGTTCAGCAATGGCTTTTAACAACAGAGAAACTCGAGGCTTTAGAAGAGCTGGTACAAGAGCAGTTAAATGCTCAGCGTATTGAAGAATCAACCAACCCTTCAAATTCTCCTGTATTTGTTATTAAAAAGAAATCTGGTAAATGGAGAATGGTAACAGACCTTAGAGCAATTAACAATGTACTTCAGTCAATGGGCTCTCTACAATCTAGAATTCCTTTGCCTACTCTGTTACCTAAAGGATGGCCTCTTATAGTTATTGATTTAAAAGACTGTTTCTTTTCAATACCCTTACAAGAAATAGAGTAAGATTTGCCTTCACAGTGCCTACTTATAATAATTCTCAGCTGGTTAAGAGAGATGAATGGAGGGTTCTCCCACAGAGAATGTTGACTAGTGCAACCCTGTGCCAATATTTTGTACAACAGCCATTGTAAGTGATATATGAAAAATTTCCTAAATCTATGATTTGCCATCATATTGATGATATTTTACTAGCTGACTCAAATGCAGATATTTTGGAAATAATGTTTGAAGAAGTAAAGAAATTTTGCCTTGTTTGGGACTGCAAATTGCTCCTGAAAAGATACAAAGAGGAGATTCTATTGATTATTTAGGATATAAAATAGGTCTACAAAAAAATTAGACCCCAAAAAGTACAAATTAGTAGAGATCGATTATGGACTCTTAATGACTTTCAAAGATTATTTAGAGACATTTCCCATCTACAAACTATTGCTGGGGTAAAAATTCATGAACTGAGTAATTTGTTCAAAACCTTAGAATGTGACAAGGACTTAAATAGTCCAAGTGAATTATCACCTGAACCTGAGAAAGAATTGGCCTTGGTAGAAAAGAAGTACAGGAAGGAAACGTGGATCATGTTGAACCAAACCTGGATTACATTTTGGTTATTTTACCTTCTAGGCATTCTCCTACAGGAATTTTAATGCAGATGGAAGAAATTATATTGGAATGGATATTTCTACCAAATAAACAAAGTAAAAAACTTAAAAACTTATGTAGAAAAGATCTCTGACTTGATTTTGAAAGGAAAATTGAGACTTTGTCACTTAGCAGGAATAGACCCAGAAGAAATTGTTGTACCTTTAACTAAGGAGGACATTGAAAAATTATGGGCAGACAGTGAACCTTGACAAAAATCTTGCAATACTTTTTTGGGAGAGATTAAAACAAGTATCCCAAAACCGATGGAGCTGATTGGATTTTGCTTCACATTGTCTGGGAAACACCCATATCTGGAGCTGGTACATTTTATACAGATGCAAACAAACAAGGAAAGGCAGGTTACAAATCAGAAAATTTAAGTAAAGTGTTTCAAAGTCCTTATAGTTCAGTTTAAAAATTGGAATTGTATGCTATTCTGTTGGGATTAATGGATTTTTTGAACCTCTCACATAGTTGCTGACTCTCAGTATTCTGAAAGAGTGGTCTTACATATTGAGACTGCAGAATTTATCCCTGATGAGTCAGAATTAACTTTATCATTTATTCAGTTACAATATATAATCAGAAATAGGAAGCATCCCTTATATATAACTCACATCCAACCCCATACGGGTCTGCCAGGCCCTATAGCACAAGATAATGATGAGATTGATAAATTAATGATAAGAAATGTGCTGGGGGCCTCAGAATTTCATAAAAAAATCATGTCAATAGTAAGGTTTAAAAAAGGATTTTCCATAACATGCCAACAATCCAAGGTAATTGTAAGGAAATGTCCTACTTGTTCCTTTTATAATCAGACTCCATTACCAGCAGGATGTAACCCAAAGGGTACTCAGAGGAATGCAATCTGGCAGATGAATGTGTTTCACTTTGCAGAATTTGGAAAATTGAAATATGTACACCATACCATTGATACTTATTCAGGATTTCAATGGGCAACTGCTTTGAGTTCTGAAAAAGCTGTTTCTGTTATCATGCATTTGCTTAGAAGTTATGGCCATCATGGGTATACCTGCACAAATTAAAACTGATAATGCTCCAGCATATATCTCTGTTAAAATGAAACAGTGTTTTGCTTATTACAATATAAAGCATATTATAGGTATACCACATAATCCTATAAGCCAAGGAGTTGTAGAAAGATAAAACAGAACTCCAAAGAATATGCTTAATAACACAAAAGGGTAACAAAACCCACCAGAAACAGATGCTACACAATGCTCTATTAACTTTGAATGTTCTCAGTGCTAATGAAAAAGGAACAACAGCTGCAGAGAGACACTGGATAATTGAAAAAAACTACCGAATTAAATCAGCCTATATACTTTAAGGACATGTTGATCTCAGAATGGAAACCAGGATATGTATTATGTTGGGGACAGGGTTTTGCTTTTTTTTCTTAGGAGAAGATAAGCTGTGGATACGATCAAAATTGATAAAGCTTCAATTTGAACAAGAAAGACCTCTCAATTAGAAGAAGTGATAGTTCATCAACCAGCATGACCATCCAGTTTAATCCAATCACATGGCAGGCAGAGTCTATGTGTGGTCAAGGACACATTCAAGCATTGTGACATGAGCCTTTAATCCAAGTACCAACCATAGAGATCTGGAGGTCTGTATAGGCAGGCAGTGACAAGGAAGTCATGTGGCTGGGCTTAGAGCCAATGAGAAAGCAGAACAGAAAGGCAATAAAAACACAGGTTATACAGGAAGAAACTCTCTCTAGGGAAGCAATGGTGGTGAGGTGATAAGATAAGGTATTCATGGCTCTTCTGTAGTTCTCTGATCTCTTTGGCTATTACCTCTGTATTTTGCTATGTGTTTATTTATTGTTTATTATTTATTGTTTATTATTTATTTATTTATTTATTTATTTATTTATTTATTTATTTATTTTCATTTTTCTTTATTAAGAAATTTTCTACTCACTCCTCATACCACTCACAGACCCGCTCCTCCTTCCTCCCATCCCCCAGCCCTCTCTCCCAAGCCACCCTGCATCCCCACACCCCTCAAATCAAGGTCTCCCATGGGGAGTCAGCAGAGCTCAGTGCACTGAGCCTAGCCAGATCCAAGACCCTTCCCACTGCACCAAGGCTGTGAAAAGCAACAGACCATAGGCACCGGATTCCCAGAAACCTGCCCAAGCACCAGGGACAGATCCCTATCCGCCTGCCTGTGTGCTCCCCAAACAGTGTGAGCCAAACAACCATCTTCCATATACAGAGGATCTAGTCAAGTCCCATGGGGGAAACACAGCCACCTGTCCACAGTTACTGGGCTTCCAATAGTGTGACTGGTCATCTCTGCACATCCTCCCATCATGATTTCGAAGTCCCTGCAGAATCTCTCCTATCTCTCATCAACTGGATTCCCAGAGCTCAGCCTGGTGCCTGGCCATGGATCTCTCCATCTGCCTCCATCCGTCACTGGACAAAGCCTCTATGATGACAGCTAGGTTATTCACTAAACTGGTCACCAGAGTAGACCAGTCCAAGCACCCTCTGGACCACTGCCATCAGAACAAGGTGGGGTCATCCTTGTGGATTCCTGAGAGCCTCCCGAGCACCCTGCCTCTTTCTATTCCCATGATGTCCTCATCTATCATGGTATCTTCCTCACTGCCCTCCCACTCTGTCCCTGTTCCAGCTCAACCTATGAAGCTGTTCCCTATGTTCTCATCCACCATTCCTCACACTCTGCCACCCCCTGACACACCCAGTCTGCTCATCTAGATCTCATCCACTTCTCTTTTGCAGGGTCATCCATGTGTCCCTCCTAGGGTCTCTCCTGTTAGCGAGCCTCTCTGGAGCTGTGGGTTGCAGTTTGGCCATCCCTTCCCTCACATCTAGTATCCACTTATGAGTGAGTACATACTACCTCACTCAAGATGATATTTTCTAGTTCCATCCATTTGCCTGCAAATTTCATGATATTGTTGTTTACTGCTGAGTAGTACTCCATTGTGTATATGTGCCACATTTTCTTTATCCATTCTTCAGTTGAGAGGCATCTAGGTTGTTTTGAGGTTCTGGCTATTATGAATAATGCTGATATGAACATAGTTGAGCATGTGTCCTTGAGGGAAGATTGAGCATTCCTTGGGTATGTACCCAAGAGTGGTATGGCTGGGTCTTGAGGAAGACTTATTCCCAATTTTCTGAGAAAGCACCATATTGATTTCCAAAGTGGCTGTACAAGTTTGCATTCCCTACAACAGTGGAGAAGTGTTCCCCTTGCTCCACATCCTCTCCAATATAAGCTGTCTTCAGTGTTTTTGATCTTAGCCACTCTGATAGGTGTAAGATGGTATCTCAGAGTTGTTTTGATTTACATTTCCCTGATGAATAAGGATGTTGAGAAATTCCTTAAATGTCTTTTAGCCATTTGTGCTTCCTCTGTTGAGAATTCTGTTTAGCTCTATAGCCCATTTCTTAATTGGACTGTTGGGCATTTTGATGTCTAATTTCTTGAGTTCTTTATATATTCTGGATATCAGCCCTCTGTCAGATGTGGGGTTGGTGAAGATCTTTTCCCATTCTGTAGGCTTTCACTTTGCCTTGTTGACCGTGTCCTTTGCTCTACAAAAGCTTCTCAGTTTCAAGTGGTCCCATTTATTAATTCTTGCTTTCAGTGTGTGTGCTACTGGTGTTATATTTAGGAAGTGATCTCCTGTGCCAATGCATTCCAGACTGCTTTCTACTTTCTCTTCTATCAAGTTCAGTGTAACTGGATTTATGTTGAGTTCTTTGATCCACTTGGACTTAAGTTTTGTGCATGGTGACAGATATGGATCTATTTGCAGCCTTTTGCATGTTGACATTCAGTTATGCCAGCACCATTTGTAGAAGATGCTTTCTTTTTTCCATTGTATACTTTTGGCTTCTTTGTCAAAAATCATATGTTCATAGGTGTGTGGATTAATGTCTGGGTCTTCAATTCGATTCCATTTGTCCACATGTTGGTTTTTATGTCAGTACCAAGTTGTTTTTTTATTACTGTAGCTCTATAGTAGAGCTTGAGGTCAGGGATCGTGATGCCTCCAGAGGTTGCTTTATTATACAGGATTCTTTTAGCTATCTTTTGTTTTTTTTGTTTTTCCATATGAAGTTGAGTATTGTTCTTTCCAAGTCTGTGAAGAATTGTGTTGGGATTTTGATGGGGATAGCATTGAATCTGTATATTGCTTTTGGTAAGATTGCCATTTTTACTTTGTTGATTCAACCTATCCATGAGCATGGGAGATCTTTCCATTTTCTGCTATCTTCTTCAATTTCTTTCTTCAGAGACTTAAAATTCTTATCATACAGGTTTTTTACTGGCTTAGTTAGAGTTCCCCCAAGGTATTTTATATTATTTGTGGCTATTGTAAAGGGGGAATGTTTCTCTGATTTCTTTCTCAGCCGATTTATCATTTGTATATAGGAGGGCTACTGATTTTTTGAGTTAATCTTGTATCCTGCCATCTTGCTGAAGGAGTTTATCAGCTATAGAAGTTCCCTGGTAGAATTGTTGGGTCATTTATGTATACTATCATATCATCTGCAAATAGTGAAAGTTTGACTTCTTCCTTTCCAATTTGTATCCCCTTGATCTCCTTTTGTTGTCTTATTGCTCTAGCTAGAACTTGAAGTACTGTGAACTTGAACTTGATATAATAAGTATGGGGAGAATGGACAGGCTTGTCTTGTTTCTGATTTTAGTAGAATCACTTTGAGTTTCTCTCCATATAATTTGATGTTGGCTGACAGCTTACTGTAAATTGCCTTTATTATGTTTAGGCATGTTCTTTGTATTCCTGATCTCTCTAGAACCTTTATCATGAAGGGCTGTTGGATTTTGTCATCAAAATTTTTGGATTTTTGGATTTTGTTGGCTTTTTCAGCATCCAATGAGATGATCATGTGTTTTTTTTTCTTTCAGTTTGTTTATATGGTGTATTACATTGACAGATTTTCATATGTTGAACCATCCTTGCATCCCTGGGATGAAGCCTACTTGGTCATGGTGAATAGGTTTTTTGATGTGTTCCTGTATTGGGTTAACCAATATTTTATTGAGTATTTTTGCATCAATGTTCATGAAGGAAATCGGTCTGTAGTTCTCGTTCTTTGTTGCATCTTTGTGTGGTTTGTGTATCAGGTGAAATGTAGTCTCATAAAAAGAATTTGGTAATGTGACTTCTGTTTTTATAGTGTGGAACTATTTGAAGAGTATTGGAATTATCTCTTCTTTGAAAATCTGGTAGAATTCTGTGCTGAAACCATGTGGACCTGGGCTTTTTTTGGTTGGGAGACTTTTAATGACTGTTTCTATTTCCTTAGGGTTATTGATCTATTTAAATAGTTCATCTGGTCTTGATTTAACTTAGGTATGTGGTACCTATCCAGAAAATTATCCGTTTCTTTTAGATTTTCCAATTTTGTGGAGTAGAGGTTTTTGAAGTATGACCTGATGATTCTCTGGATTTTCTCATTGTCTGTTGTTATGTCTCCCTTTTTATTTCTGATTTTGTTAATTTGAATACTCTCTCTCTCTCTGCTTTTTGGTTAGGATAAGGGCTTATCTCTCTTGTTGATTATCTCAAAGAACCAACTCTTTGTTTCATTGATTCTTTGTATTGTTCTCTTTTTTTCTATTTTATTGATTTCAGCCCCCAATTTGATTATTCACTGGTGTTTGTTTCTCCTGAGTGAGTTCGCTTCTTTTTATTCTAGAGCTTTCAGGTGTGCTGTTAAGTCACTAGTGTGAGATTTCTCCAACTTCTTTATGTTGGCATTTAGAGCTATGAATTTTCCTCTTAGCTTTGCTTTCATAGTGTCCTAGAAGTTTGGGTATGTTGTACATTCGTTTTCATTGAATTCTAGGGAATCTTTAATTTCTTTCTTTATTTCTTCCTTGACCCATTGGTGATTCAATTGGGCATTATTCATTTTCCATGAGATTGTAGGCTTTCTGTAATTTTTGTTGTTGTTGAAGTCTAACTTTAAGCCATGGTGGTCTGATTAGACAGAGGAGGTTATTTTTTGTATCTGTTGAGATTTGCTTTGTGACCAAGTATGTGGTCAATTTTGGAGAAGGTTCCATGGGGTGCTGAAAAGAAGGTATATTCTTTTGTGTCAGGGTGGAATATTGTGTACATATCTATTAAGTCTATTTGAGTCATAATGTCTGTTAGTTCCATTATTTCTCTGTTAACTTTCAGTCTGGCAGACCTGTCAATAGGTGAGAGTGGGTTTTTGAAGTCTCCCACTACTAGTGTATGGGGTTTGAGGTGTCATTTAAGCTTTAGTAATTTTTCTTTTATGAATGTCGGTGCCCTTGTATTTGGGGTATAATTATTCAGAATTGAGACTTCATCTTGTCGGAATTATGCTGTGATAAATATGTAGTGTCCTTCCCGATCTCTTTCAATTGGTTTTAGTTTGAAGTCTATTTTATTAGCTATTAGGATAGCTACACCAGTTTGCTTCTTAAATCCATTTGACTGGAATGTATTTTCCCAGTCTTTTATTCTGAGATGGTGTCTGTCTTTGAAGTTGAGGTGTGTTTCTTATATGCAGCAATTGGATGGATCTTGTTTTTGTATCCATTCTGTTAACCTGTGTCTCTTTATAGGTGAATTGAGACTATTGATATTGATGGATATTAATGACCAGTTATTGTTAATTCCTGTTATTTTTTGGTGGTAGTGTTGTGTGTTGCTCTTATTTGGTATTTGATGGTATGGGACTATCCATTGCCTGTGTTTCATGGGTATATCTAAGTTCCTTAGGTTGGATTTTTCCTTCAAGTGCTTTCTGTAGGGCTGGATTTGTGGAGAGATATTGCTTAAATCTGGTTTTATCATGGAATATTTTGTTTACTATGTCTATGTTGATTGAGAGTTTTGCTGGGTATAATAGTCTGGGTTGGCATCCATGGTCTCTCAGTATCTGCATAACATCTGTCCAGGACCTTCTGGCTTTTTGAGTCTCCATTGAGAAGTCAGGTGTTATGGGTGTGCCTTTATATGTTTTTCCTTTGCAGCTCTTAATATTTTTTCTTTATTCTTTATGTTCAGTGGTTTGATTAGTATGTGGTGAGGGGACTTTTTTTTGGATCCAGTCTGTTTGGTGTTCTGTGACCTTCTTGTATCTTTATAGGCATTTCATTCTTTAGTTTGGGAAAGTTTTCTTCTATGATTTTGTTGAATATATTTCCTGTGCCTTTGAATTGGTTTTCTTCTCCTTCTTCTATCCCTTTTATTCTTAGGTTTGGTCTTTTCATGGTGTCCCAAATTTCCCTGGACATTTTGGGTCATGACTTTGTTGGTTTTAGTGTTTTCTTTGACTGATGAATCTATTTCTTCTACCGTATTTACAATGCCAGAGATCCACTCTTCCATCTCTTGCATTCTGTTGGTTATGCTTGTATCTGTAGTTCCTGTTCGTTTACTCAGTTTTCCATTTCCAACATTCCCTCAGTTTGTGTCTTCTTTATTGTCTCCATTTCAGCTTTCAAATTTTGAACTGTTTCCCTCAGTTGTTTAATTGCTAACTCTTGGCTTTCAAGGGATTTACTGATTTCTTCCCATTTTTTTTGTTTGACTTTTCCTTGTTTTCTTTAAGGGAACTTTTCATTTCATCTTTTAAGATCTCTAATATCTTTTTAAAGTCATTTTTTTTACCTTTGCTGAGAGTCTGTATTTTGAAATTGGGGCTGGGGGGCTGGGGGGGATATAGTTTACAAGAATGTAAAACAGAACAGACAAAAGATAACCCCTTTTCATACCAGACACAGTTGGGGGTTAACTCGTTTTGAGAAAATATTAATAATTTGACATTAAAGTTTCATGATCACATATTTAGTAAATTGCATGTCATGCCTTTGATTAATTTTCATTTGCTCATGGTTCTAAAAGTCTGTCAAAGAAGCTGGCTGCCTGCAGCTCAGACATGAGTAATGAATACCGAAGGGTCTGGTGCAAGGAGAAACGAAGTGAGAGTATAAACCCTTGTAAAGTCATTTTTATGGTTAATATCTTCTGTTTCTTCTGTGTTGGGATGTTCAGGTCTTTCTGATGTAGGTTCTGATGGAGCCATATTGGTTTATGTTGTTGACTATATTTTTGCACTGGTGTGTCTACCCATCTCTTTTTCCACTTGGTGCAAGTGGTGTCTGTGTCTGAGGGATCCTCTCTTTGTCTGATTGATACTCTTGTTCCAGTGGGATCTCTTGGTCTAGTCGATGAAGATGGACTCTTTGTCTCAGGGAGCAGCTCTTAGTCCAATTGGCATTAGTGGTCTCTGTCTCAGGGAGTAGCTGCAGTCTTAGCATTTGGTATATGGTGGTAGTCTGACCTGTCTGCAGGAGGTCTGCCTGCCAACTGGCTTGAAACTGGGACTCTTAGTCCAATTGGGTGCTGGTGGGCTCTCTCTCTGGGAGCAGTTGCAGTCTCCCAGGGTGGTGGGATTTGGGGAAGTGGGGCTTGGGTTACAGGCTCTGATGGGGGATAGTGGTAGTCTGACCTGTGTGCAGGAGGTCTGCCTGCCAACTGGCCTGAAACTGGGACTGCAATGGATGGTGGTGTAGGGGTGCTGGGTTGTGCCCCTGGGTCCAAAGCCTAGGGGCTGAGGTGTTCAGGTATAAGGATAAAGACTCACCTCTTAGTGCAGTCAGGAGCTGGCAGGCTCAGTCTCAGGGAACAGTTGCAGTCTTGTGTTTCTTATTTAATAAGACTGTTTAGAAATTTATCTACATTAGAGCTGTTGGTGTCTTTGAAAGATCAACAGCTTTTGTGCCATGTTCTTGTATAATCTGGATGGCTAGTGATTGTTCTTTATAATATCTTCTAATATTTCTCTTAGTAACGTGTTTATAGTTTGTTTATGAGGTTGGAGGAATGTTAATCTGGGTATTCCATTGTTATAATAGATCATGGCCCATAAATTCATAGCTATATTAGCAACATATGGCTTTAATTTTCCTCTCTGTCCCTCTGGACCTATACATTTGATCCATCTTGTGCTCTGTTTCACTTGAGATAATGTTCCAATCCCTAACAGCTGAACATTTACCTCCTGAAGACACCAATTAGAATGCCAAGATTCTGGTGCATTTATTATAATGTCTGCACCTGTATCTCCAAGACCCTCCATAAGAACGTCATTTATTCATATTTTTAATTTTGGTCTTGGTTCATTTATTGAATTTTGCCAACAAATTCCCTTTATGGTTTCTCCTGAATTTTCTGTTCTCTCTGCTATAGCTGTTCTGTCACCCCAAGCAGTATGGTTTATTACAATTGGCATTTGTTTATTCAATTGCTCTGGGGAGCTGTTTCTTCTCTGATGGCAGAAAAGAACTGAACTGATCTTGCCACGGGGTCCTGCAAGAGGCACCTCAGGGAGTTTCCTGATGGTGGAGGCAAAGGATCACCTTGACTGTCCCTTGTACATCTACATTCATTAGTCCAATGTTTGCCTTTACCACACCTTCTGCATTATCCAGAAATGGCATTCTGTTGCTATTGTTCCTTGAAGAAACATTGTTTCTAGGAATTATCTGTTTACAGTCCCTTTTTAGCTGTCTTGTTTACTCCAATTAAAGCATCTGGCATTATTATTTTTCTTCAAACTTCTTGAAATCATCTCTCCTAGCCATGTATCATCATTGTCATGACATTAAATATTAATTGTATCTCTGACCCAATCCTCCAAGGGTGCCGATTTTGCCTTTAATGGCCTAATTATCCTTTTGCACACTGCATTAGCATTCTCAAAGGCCTGAGATTCAATTATTATGTGTCTAGCTTCTGAATTTGGTATCATTCTATTTACTGCTGAAGACAGCCTTTGTAAGAGATCTGTGAAGGTTTCTGTTGAGCCCTGTATAACTTTTGTAAAAGACTCAATTTTCTTCCCTGATTCTTCAATTCTGTCCCACACACTCATGGCTGCTGGGTGGCTTGGAATTCTGGTGTGGTCATCATATAAAGATTGTCTTTGTATAGCAACATAATTGCCTTCTCCAAGAAGTTGATTTTGGGAAAATTCAATACTTCTAGCCCTACATTATTGTTTTATAGTTTTTGCCACCTCTTTCTTCCAGGTCATCCATTGTAACTGTGGCCCAGCCTCTAGGACTTCTATAACCAAATCTTTCCAGTCCTGAGGGATAATTCTATTATAAGTTGACCACGAGTTTAATATCTGCTTTACAAATGGAGAATGCATATCATATGATACTATAGCTTCTTTAAATCTCCTCAAATATAACATTTCTACTGGAGTCCAGTTAGCTTGTACATAGCTCTGAACATTTGGCTGATCCTGTAAGGTTACCGGATAGATTAATGTTTGCCGTCTGGTAACCTTAGGCTCTTTCTCTGTAACCATATAATTCAATGCTGAGAGAGGTTCATGTTTAAATTCTTCTGTCTGGGTCTGAATTTTTCTATAATTCATTTTAACAAGTTTTTCTAAAACTTTTATCTTGGCACTCAGATTGACCAACCTTTTTTATGCTAAAATAAAAATGATCAAGCAAATAATATTCATAACTGGCATTATGTAAATCTCATTAACATTAATTATCCCCTCATTTAATTGTTCTATTTTCTGACTGCTTATTGTGTTATCAAAGAGAGACCAAATTCCCTTCATTGTAAAAATGTTTCCCAATTTTTAATGTGGGGGAAAAATTCTCTTTTAACCAATTTCTCCCTTTAAGGTATCTTAATTGACTCACCAAGTCTGTCAACTGCATATAACAGTAGAAGTCCTAGGGCATTTCAAAGCAGCTACCCAGTGTGGTAGCAGTCCGAGTTTGGAATCCAGAAAGAGCCCACCACCCACCAGGAGAGAAAAAGCCAAAGAGACTTTGTCCCATGTGTAGTGGAGACTCTGGCTGTGTATAACTTGGACCTGAGCCAGGGGCCGGTAAGGCCACAAGTGGCTTTTTAGTGAAGTCTTGTCACAAACATTGGGTCACCAGGTGTAAGATGAATTACTAAATGGTCTTATAAATAAAAATCCAGAGCCAGATATTGGGGTTAAAACTGAGAGATCAGAGGAATAAGACAAGCCACAGTCAACCTTACCTCACCAACACCTTAGTCTCCAAAGAGACTTACTTCCTGTATACCTATGCCTATATGCCTTTCTGTCCCTGCAATCTTACTTCCTCTCTCTGCCCAGCTACATCACTTCCTCTTCCTGCTCAGTCACTTCCTGTCTGTCTGTTCAGACCTCCAGATTTTTATTGTTAACTAGTGTTGGAATTTAAGTCATGTGCCACCATGCCTGGCTCTGTTTCCAGTCTGGCCTTGAATTCACAGAGATCTGGATGAAAAAAAAGGTAGATTATTAAATCTATTTTAATCCAAAATAAAAAACAACTGTTAATCTCAAAATACATTAGTATGGATTTTGGTTTATTAATACAAATTTAAGGTTAATTTTGTTATACTATATGTATATTTCTACTCTTGTTTAAAGTATTATGTTTATGCAATTCATTTAAAATTGTAATATATCATTAAGAAATACAGATTAAAAGTCATCTATAATAAACTTATAGTCATGTTAGTTAAATTTTTTAGGTACACAAAGTTATGTTTCAATTATATAGATAATCTTCAAACACTTTAAAGACCTATATAACATGACATTTAAAATGTTTTAAGAACTTAGACTTTTCTGGACAGTGAGAAACATCTGCTCCTGGCAACACCAATTACTTCAAAAGGATAATGGGCATCGAAGAAATTCATTATAGAGTTTACTTACAATGTGAAAAGGGCTATCCATTTGGGCAAGAAACTCTTCTTGCCTGGACTGCTTGACAATATGTTGTATAAACTGGACACCAGGACCCATAGGAAGGTGACCACTGAACTTTGCCAAAACAAGGCAAGATGGTCTTTCAGGTTCCTGCATCACAGAAGAAACTGCCAGACATTCTTCAGGACACAGAGAAAAGTGACTGATGAACTTTGCCAGTAGGCGAACAATCCTTTAAATTTTCTGCTTCACTGAAAAGTATGCTGGAGTCTCTGGGCTTGTAGGTGGAAGAAGGATACCCCATCATTACAGAGGAACTTTGGGTGACTGTCCAGGCAGCCAGATGTCTCTGTCATTTCTAGAATTTTGGGAGTTGCTTGCAATGCACATCTTGTTTACTCAGATATTATTATATCCTTCTGGGGTCTTTAATGAAGTTGAAGACTAGATAGTTATAATTATAGTTTTCTTTGGTTGTGATAAAAAAGGTAAATTAGATATGAAACTTTAGACTCACAAATATAAAATAGATGATAGCATATTTTCTTTATTTTTGCCAAATACAAATAGACTAGATATTGTAACTGTAATTATTGCTTGATAACTTTTATTATATGTAATTTTACTATGTTAAAGTTAAAAACCTTCCTTTTTGATTAGACAGAAAATGGGAAGTGCTGTGGGATAGTGTTTCTGTATGCTGTGAATATGTGTTGCTGCTATTATTAATAAAAAAGCTGATTTGGACTATAGCAACACTGGATATAGCCAGGAAATACAGGAAGAAGAAAGGTGGAGTCAGGGAGATGCTGCAAGCCTCCAGAGGAGCAAGAGGTAAGAGAACACAGGTAAAGCCAAGAGAGCAGTGGTGATATGTAGATTAATAGAAATAGGTTAATTTAACATTTAATAGCTAGCTAGCAATAAGCCTGAGCCATAGATCAAACAGTTTGTAATTAATAATAAGCCCCTGAGTGACTAGTTTATAAAAATGGCTGCTGCCCAGGCAGACCCAAGAAACTTCAGTCTACAGGTGGTAGACCACAGAAGCAAGCTGTTTGATCAAGGCAGCCAAGGAGGGAAGCAGGAGTTGCCTAAGTGTGGGGGGTGGGCAGAAGCCTGCTGGAGAAAGGGGACATGATGCAAAGGCTGCTGAGTGAACCTGGTAGCCCAGTGAGACAGCCCCAATTCAGCTTGGATGATCAACCCTTGGAGCACCTAGTATGGTAGAGATACCTGCAGTACAAAGCCAGGAAGTGGCTGGCAGGCATCTTCTACCTACATGGGGGCTGGGAGAGCACAGTAGAGTCAACTTCATGGAGAAAGTCCTGAGCAGGATCCCTTAATACTCCCTGCCTGGGTGAGTGGGGAAGTCAGTTAGGAGGGGAGGGCATGAGGGGATGGGTGAGTGAGGCTGTCTGGGTGCCTACCTGAATATGGTGATATTTCATTTGTGCTCTAACAAATAAAGTTTACCTGGGGATCAGAAGACAAATCCAGCCACTATATTAAACATAGGGGTCAAGTAGTCATAGCACACGCCTTAATCCTAGCATTCAGGAGGCAGTGATTCATCTGGATCTCTGTGAATTTAAGACCACACTGGGAACAGAGCCAGGTGTGGTGGCACATGCCTTTAATACCAGCTCTAGTTAACCATAGAGGTCTGGAGGTCTGTACAGACAGATAGGAAGTGATAGAGCTGGGGGAAAAGAGGAAGTAAGATGGCAGGGCACAGAAAGGTATATAAGGTGTGAGTATATAGGAAGTAGCTCTCTTGGGCTAAGGATGTCCTAGTGGCAAGAACTTGTAGCTGGCTTGTTCTATTCTTCTGATCTTTCAGCTTTCACCCCAATATCTGGTTCTGGGTTTTTTTATTAAGACCATTTAGCAAGTTGTGTTACACCTGAAGTCAAAAGAAGAGTGAGAACTGAGCTCTGGCAACCAAGTGGAACCACTCTGGGAGCCAAAGTGGGGGAACAGGAAGCTTTAGTACCCCATGGATAGTTGAGAGGGATTGTAGGTCCCTGAAGCTTGGCCATGGGATCCTTGGCACTGAGCTTTCCCAGTGGCTTCCCTCAGTACTTTGGGAAGAAGGCAGATAAGGATAGTACTGATTAACAGCTCCCTAGAAGAAAACCAAAGGTGAGTGGACATTTCCCCAACATCCCAATGCATACTGTCACAGAAGACCCTCTATAGGGACCCATGGCCAGTGCTTCCCTAAAGCCTCAGTAACTGATAGTTTCATTATTTTTAAGGTGGGGAGATGCATCATGTGTTCAGGCATGCAGATGGTTGTGAGCCACCTTATGTGGGTGCTGAGAATGGAACTTAGGTCTTCTGGAAGAAAAGCAGGTTCTTTTAAACCCCAGTCATCCCTCTAGTCTAGCTGATAACATTCTTAACATGGGTAGTCCCAATCATGCCCTTTCACCCTATTTCTCTTTTTGTACTGGCATCAGGAAGCTCCATTTCAGTGTCAAATTCTTCTTCCTCCCATCTTTGGCATCTGTACAGGAAATGATCTTTGTAGTCTTGAATACTTGTCCCACCCACCACCGCTCCTCACTCCATTTCTTGCACTTCAACTCAGGGCCTTACACATGCTAGACAAGTGCTCTGTCAGTGTGGTACACTTCAGCCTTCTGTATATTGTCATTTTAATCATAAGCTACCTCTTACTCCTTTTGGAATGAGACAGAACAGCCTCATTTTTGTTTGTTTGTTTGTTTGTTCTTGAGACAAAGTCTTACAATGTAGATTAGGCTGGCCTCACAGAGGTCTATCTGCTTCTGCCTCCTGAGTGCTATATTAAATGCATGAGCCACATACCCTGACAGATATATATCATTTCCTTAAAAGTCATATGTATTAGGTTGGTGCACAAGATTGGGGTTTTAGACAGTGATTTCTAAACCATATAGCCTGGCCCAAACACATCTTTTAACCAAAATAGGAACCATCAAAATCAACAAGTTTTTGCCAACAAGAAGTAAGTTTATTTATCCCTATAGGGGGAGAATCCTTGCTTGGGCATTTGAAGGACTCTTGCAGAGTAGCATCTGCACCCTGCTGGTGATGGAAGCAACGAGTTTCCTGAAATGCTTGAAGAAGTGGTCATCAGCTGGTGAGAGGTCAGGTGAGGGTGGGTAAGGCAAACTCTAGAGTTCAATGTGTCCAACTTTTGAAAACGTTGGTTGTACAATGTGCATTTGGATGTTGTCATGGAGAAATGGGTCCTTTCCATTGACCAATGCCAGCTGTAGGCTCCAGGTTTGGGTGTGTCTCATAGGTTTGCTGAGCACACTCCTCAGATGTCAGGGCTTTACCAGGACTCAGAAAGCCCAGACATCAAGCAACGACCATGATATTTTTTTGGTGCAAGTTTGGCTTTGGGAAGTGTTATGAGGCATCTTCTCCATCCAGCCACTGATAGGTCATCAATGGCTGTGACATACAATCTACTTTTTATGGTATGTCACAATCAAGTGGAAACATGGGGTGTTGTTGTGCAGAACTTAAAAGGTTTTGGTTAGTTCATGAGGCACCATCTTTTTCATCATTCCAATTTGCTTCAAATGCCAAATGGTGCCCATCTCTGGGCACCAGTCATTTTGGGGAAGACCTGCCAACTTGGCCCCAGTTTCTGGCCATCAGGCAGACCTTGTGGGAAGGTTCCCCTTTTCCAAGACCCCCGGCAGACCCTGCAATCTCCACGCCTTGCCACCACACCCATCTGCCTGAGACCCCTGCCACTTCCTGATACTTAGAGACCAGCCCCAGCTCCCATCCCACCCAGAGCTCCCATCTGGACCAGAGAGACCCCAGCCACTTCCTGAAACTCAGAGACCATCCCCCAGCTCCTATCCAGCCCAGAGCTTCCATCTGGACCAGAGAGAGGCTTCCTGAATCTGTCAGCTCTGTCTGGACCAAGAGCACTGATAAGACCAAGAACGAAACCATGAGGTGATGGGCAGATGTCAAGGCAGAAGTACATACAACAAAATAAAGAGCAATACAGCATCACCATAACCTAGCACTACTCCAACAGCTAGACCTGAACATCACAAAATGGAAGAAGCAGAAGAAAGCAACCTTAAGAATAACATCTTAAGGCTTAT
Organism: Peromyscus maniculatus bairdii; assembly: GCF_049852395.1. Taxonomy (NCBI): domain Eukaryota; kingdom Metazoa; phylum Chordata; class Mammalia; order Rodentia; family Cricetidae; genus Peromyscus; species Peromyscus maniculatus. Next base: position 80,657,860 of record NC_134865.1, on the reverse strand, counting down.
AAAGAATAAATCAAAAATCAAATTGAGGAAGAGACAAACAAAAAATGGGAAGAATGCTATAAAAAACTGGAGGAAAAGATAAATAAAGCAGAAGAAAACAATCCCTGAAAGAAAATCATGAAAAAAACAGATGAGGGAAACAGTCCAAGACCTGAAAAGGGAAATAGAAACAATGAAGAAAACATAAACAGAGGGAATGCTGGAAATAGAAAATCTGAGTAAATGAACAGGAACTTCAGATGCAAGTATAACCACCAGAATGCAAGAGATGGAAGAGCAGATCTCTGGCGTTGAAGATAAGGTAGAATAAATAGATTCATCAGTCAAAGAAAACAATGAAGCCAACAAAGTCATGACCCAAAATGTCCAAGAAATTTGGGACACCATGAAAAGACCAAACCTAAGAATAATAGGGATAGAGGAAGGAGAAGAATACCAACTCAAAGGCACAGAAAATATATTCAACAAGATCATAGAAGAAAACTTTCCCAACTTGAAGAAGGAAATGCCTATGAAGATACAAGAAGCCTATAGAACACCAAACAGACTAGACCCCCCAAAAAAGTCCCCTCGCCACATAATAATTACACAACTAAATGTACAGAATAAAGAAAGAATATTAAAAGCAGCAAAGAAAAAAGGCCAAGTGACTTACAAAGGCAAACCCATCAGAATAACACCAGATTTCTCAATGGAGACTTTGAAAGCCAGAAGGACCTGGACAGATGTAATGCAGACACTAAGAGACCATGGATGCCAGCCTAGACTAATATACCCAGCAAAACTTTCAACCATCATAGACGAAGTGAACAAGACATTTCAAGACAAAGCCAGATTTAAACAATACTTATCCACAAACTCAGCCCTACAGAAAGCACTAGAAGGAAAATTCCAACCTAAGGAAGTCATACACACCCTCAAAAACACAGGCAATAGATAACACCACATCAGTAAACCCCAAAGGAGAGAAGTACACACACACTACCACCAAAAAATAACAGGAATGAACAATCACTGGTCATTAATATCCCTTCATATCAATGGACTTAATTCACCTATAAAAAGACACAGGCTAACAGAATGTATACAAAAGCAGGACCCATCTTTCTGCTGCATACAAGAAACACACCTCAAATTCAAAGATAGACACTACCTAAGAATAAAAGGCTAAGAAAAGACTTTCCAATAAAATGGTCTTAAGAAGCAAGAAAGTGTAGCCATCCTAATATCCAGCAAAATAGACTTCAAACTAAAATCAATCGAAAGAGATCAAGAAGGGCATTACATACTCATCACAGGAAAGATCCACTAAGATGAAATTTCAATTCTGAACATTTATGCCCCAAACACAAGGGCACCCACATATGTAAAAGAAACATTACTAAAGCTTAAATCACATATAAAGCCCCACACATTAACAATGGGAGACTTCAACACCCCACTTTCACCACTGGACAGATCTGCCAAATCAAAACTTAACAGAGAAATAAAGGACTTAACTGATGTTATGACTCAAATGGACTTAATCAATATCTACAGAACATTCCATCCTAACAAAAAAGAATATACCTTCTTCTCAGCACCTCATGGAACTTTCTCTAAAATCTACCACATACTTGGCCACAAGGCAAATCTCAACAAATACGAAACAATTGGAATAACTTCCTGTGTTCTATCAGACCACCATGGTTTAAAGTTAGATTTCAACAACAAAAACTACAGAAAATCTACAATCTCATGGAAACTGAATAATGCTCAACTGAATCACCAATGGGTTAAGGAAGGAATAAAGAAAGAAATTAAATACTTCCTAGAGATCAGTGAAAATGAATATACCACATACCCAAACTTATGGGACACTATGAAAGCAGTGCTAAGAGGGAAATTCATAGCACTAAATGCCCACATAAAGAAGCTGGAGATATCTCATACTAGTGACATGACAGCACACCTGAAAGCTCTAGAACAAGAAGAAGCAACGTCTCCCAGGAAGAACAGATGACAGGAAATTATCAAATTGAGAGCTAAAATCAATAAAATAGAAACAAAGAGAACAATACAAAAAATTAATGAAACAAAGAGTTGGTTCTTTGAGAAAATCAACAAGATAGACAAGCCCTTAACCAAGCTAACCAAAGGCAGAGAGAGAGCATCCAAATTAACAAAATCAGAAATGAAAAGGGAGACATAGCTACAGACAATGAGGAAATCCAGATAATCATCAGGTCATACTTCAAAAACTTCAACTCCACAAAACTGGAAAATCTAAAAGAAATGGACAATTTTCTGGATAGGTACCACATACCTAAGTTAAATCAAGACCAGATAAACTATTTAAATAGTCCAATAACCCCTAAGGAAATAGAATCAGTCATTAAAAGTATCCCAACCAATAAAAGCCCAGAACCAGATGGTTTCAGCGCAGAATTCTACCAGATCTTTAAAGAAGACTTAATACCAATACTCTTTAAATTGTTCCACACAATAGAAATAGAAAAAACATTACCAAACTCCTTCTATGAGGCTACAATTACCCCATTCCTAAACCAAACAAAGATGCAACAAAGAAAGAGAACTACAGACCAATCTTTCTCATGAACATTGATGCAAAAATACTCAAGAAAATACTGGCAAACAGACTCCAAGAACACATCAAAACAATTATCCACCATAATCAAGTAGGCTTCATCCCAGGGATGCAAGGGTGGTTCAACATATGAAAGTCCTTCAATGTAATACACCATACAAACTCACTCAAAGAAAACAAAACCACATGATCATCTCACTAGATGCTGAAAAGGTATTTGACAAAATCCAACATCCCTTCATGATAAAGGTCTTGGAGAGGTCAAGAATACAGGGAGCATACCTAAACATAATAAAGGCAATTACAGCAAACCAACAGACAACATCAAATTAAATGGAAAGACATTCAAAGCGATTCCACTAAAATCAGGAACAAGGCAAGGCTGTCTGCTCTCCCCATACTTATTCAATATAGTACTTGAAGTTCTAGCCAGAGCAGTAAGACAACATAAGGAGATTAAGGGGATACAAATTGGAAAGGAAAAAGTCAAGCTTTCGCTGTTTGCAGATGACATGATAGTATACATGAGTGACCCCAACAATTCAACCAAGGAACTCATACATCTTATACACACCTTCAGCAACACAGCAGGATACAAGATCAACTAAAAAAAAATCAGTACCCCTCCTATATACTATTGACAAACAGGATGAGAAGGAAATCAGAGATACATCACCCTTTACAATATCCACAAATGATATAAAATACCTTGGGGTAAATCTAACTAAGCAAGTGAAGGACTTATATGACAAGAACCTTAAGTCCCTGAAAAAAATAAATTGAAGAAGATGTCAGAAAATGGAAAGATCTCTGTGGGGCGTTTACCCATCAACCCCACAGCTCCCCAGAGTTTTCTTGAGTGCGAGCAGCAGGAAATATTAGATAGAAGGATTTATAAACAGATAGAAAATAAAGGATAACCTCAAGAGGGCCTGGAACCTATTCCAATGGGCCCCTACTGTCTCTGCCCCAGGGTTTTTATAGAGATGCCAAGAGGTGGAATAAAAGACCTCCTGCCTCAGTACAGCCAAGTGCAGACCATCTCAGACACCTGCACTCAGGCCCATGGTCCTAATCATCCTCCATGTGGACCTGTTGGGTAAAGCCATGAGGAACCCAAGAACACGCTCCCACAGGTTCCCCCTTCTTAATATATATAAAAAAAAAAACTATTGATGGTTTACACAGCAATCTCCAAAGCTGTTACACCTCCCAGTATGGAAGTAGAGGATGATAAAGATGGCATTTCTCTTTTGAATTAGGTCCAAGGTAACTATAGCAGTCTTAGATGCCTCAAGCCCTTTCAAAACCAAAAACTCTTAAGGCAACTACAAACTTAATCCCTTAGCTTCATCATTACCATTAACAGGTTAACATAAATATTGCTATACATAGTCACAATTCTCTCAATCTTTCAACTCAAAGCAAACTCTTAACAGAACCATTTGAATTAGCATATATGGTGCTATATATAGTTAACAATTTTCTCCGTCTTACAACTTTAACTCAATCATTTGAATTTTCTTGCTAACAGAACATAGGAAAAATTTCAGTGTATTCACATCAAACTTAAATATTTCCTTAACTCCACAAAACCAGGGTGCATTAATATCAATAGGTTTCTGGGAACATAATTCAATCTCATAGCTCCTCCTTTTCTTTATAATTTTTTAAACAAAATCTCAAATCTAGTTAGGGGAACCCAAATTTATACAGTTCCTACAAACCCATATTGAAAAGCAATGTTTTCAATCTAACCATTAACACTTTGAAAACTTTTAGCAAAACATCCAAAAGCAGTTTCTTAATAAAACTCTTTACACACTTTAAAAGTAGTCTCTTAATATACCCCATTTGCATTTCTTACTAACATGACATTAATCCACTCAAACAACAATTTAAATTAAATAGACTAAGGAATATTAACTCTCCCTTTTCTTTATAATTTTAAACAAAATCTCAAGCCTAGTTGGAAAACCCAAACATTTCTGTTTAAACAGTTCCATTTGTAACACAAAACCAGTTCCACAAGTAATTCCATTTTTACATAAACAGTTCCACAAAACAATTCATGAATCACCAGTTAATAAAGCATATATGCATACACAAAACTTCATCTTGATTCTAGGTAGAAATAAATATCTTCATTTAACCCAATTCCAGAAAACCGTTCCTAGGTCATTACTCAAAATTGTCCCATTGAAATGAAATCTCTATTGTTTATTTCATTTCTTAAGTCTTAAAATTCAAATGATAAATTCTGGTACTATCCTTCCAAATATGAGAAATCCATAACCAAAATCTTTTTGTAATTTTATCTCATTTTAAGTTCAAAAAGTTTAAACAAGAAATAAATTCTGGTATCAGGCTTTCACTTCCAAATATGAAGAGACATTTTCCAACCAAAGCTTTTTGCAGTTAACAATTTTTGTTCAAATAAGTGTCTCTGAACTTTTATTCTCAAGCCAGTGACCTTTTTAGGTACAGTAGTATTCTAAACCACACCGTTTTTGATGTTAGCTCAGATTTTTCTGTGTTTCGTCGATTTTCCATGGATCTCAGCTGCAGATGCCTTGTTGTGCTGGTTCTGGCGTCTGCCATTCTTAGCTTCTTAGCGGCTTCTGGAGCTTTTGAAACCATTCAGACTGCCTACTTTGCAGTCTACTAGGACACTATCTCCTGTGTCTCAAGTGTTTTCACCATATACATTAATAGACTCACACTTAACATTTACACTTTTTCACAAACTCACATATAACATATTTTGCCTTGCAAAGCATTTAGACTCACATTCAACATTTACACATTTTAACAAACTCACATATAACATATTAACATCTACTTATTTATACTCCTTAAACTATAGAACTACTTTAGCAAATATATTTCTTATTATTCATTCCATCTTATTCTTATTTAAACTTACATTTACAACTAGCATCTTACAAGCTTATTACTACATGTTTTAAGACTACCTTAGATACTTCTTGCAAGCTTATATTGTTAAAGGAACTCTATAGATCTATTTTACAAACTTATATAGGGCTACTATTAGCATATATCTAACCTAGCAAACACCTAAAGATTTCTTAACATAGATCTAACAAGACAGAATTTTTACAAACTCACATATCTTATTTTCATCTTTTTCTACTTCTTACTCTTAATCATTATCACTATCTCTATTAGAAAGATTCTCTTAACTAGACAGAAAGTACGTACATCATTTCTAAAGTTTAGAGTTTATAGTCAGCTTTGTTATAAAGCACTGGGATTTAGTGAGTGTTGTCATTATAGAGTTGTGATACTTGTTGCTAGGGGATTATAACATTCTCGGGACGAAGCCACACCCCAAAGTTGCCGAGTTCTCTTGGCCTTTCCGAACTGGCATAGATGTACTGTCAGCAGTAAACGGTTTTTAACTAGAGGCTGTCCCTTCACCCAAATTCATAATAGCTCCCCTAAGTACTTCAATTCAGACAAACGTTCCTATTACAGCAGTACTTTTGGTTTGCTCTACCAAAAAACTTCACTTCACGCTGAGGGTGAAATTACCATATTTAGCTGCTATAAAGCTCTTCGCCAAATACTGCACAGCTATTAGATGATATAAAGTATTTTTCTAAAGAAGCTAGTAAAGCCAAAAGCGGCACAGCTCCGAACTCTTATTTCCTCACTGTTTACATTAAACCAGTGACAAAACCTCAGAAACACTTATTGAGCCACTTTCATTCTGGTTCCTTTATAGGAAATGTCATTGGAGCTGACCTTCCTTAGTTTCACGCTCCGGTAACCACCAAGCTTCATTCTCCTCTTGTGAAAAAACAAACATGTCCTCAACCCCATATTAACACAGGATCGCGACCTTTCCATAATCCCGAGCAGGGATCTTTCCATCTTAAACTTTTGCTATTTTGACGAAGATCATGTGACTTTTGAGCCATTTCCACTTGGGATAATGCTCAGCCATTGCATTATCCTCAGCTAAAGGACCAGGAAGATTGGACTAAGCTCTAATATGGCCTGCAAAGCATGGCAGCTTTCTTTTGTGGAATAGCATCTTGAATTTATTGAAACATTTTGACTTGATTGTTGTTAGTTCCAATATTTTCACCAAAACTGTTACTATTCAAAGGAGTCAAGAACGTAGATGTTCTTTCATGAAACATATCCTTCATTAGCTTACTTTGAGAAAAAGCATTTTCAGGATTTAGTATTTTCACTTCATTAGCTTTAACTCCTGATGTTATTAGCAGCTGTGATATTTAACATTGATTTTTTTATAAGGAACTTTCAGGTAAAGCAACTATTTTGTAAGACAGCTAGATTTTCTGAAGTTTGTTTCCCATCTATAAAGCAGTCATTTCTTTTTTGAATGCCTGTTTCCTTATCTCCTTATTAGACTTGCAAAGGAATTACTCATTGCAGGCAGTTTGTTCAAAAGGCAAATAACTTTTTTAATTTCAACATGTTTCTTCATATCTAAGACAACGTTCAGTGTATAAACTGCTTTCCCTTGTTTTAAGGATTTTAAAGTGGCTTGTTGGCTCTTAAAGGTAGCTTTTTGTCATGCAACTACCATAAAAATTTGCATGGCTATTAGGGTAAATAAGGCAATTTACCAACGGAGCCCCAAACTGCGAAGCACCTGGTTCCATATCCTTTTAATTTTTCATTGGAACTGACACTTAAACTCTTAGACGATTTTTCTCCTTATTCTTTTTAAAGCTGTATTTTAAGTTTACCATGAATGTATTTTCAAGCTGACAAAAGTGTTTCAGGGCAATGTCGCCATCTTTAGCGGAAAAACTACCTTTCCCAGAATGCATTTCCCTTATATCAGTCCATAATAATATCAGTCCCTTATATCAGTTCCTTATATCATTTCCTTTATATCATTCATTTCCCATAGTTCTTTTCAGGTCTGAGAGCCAACTGGTTCTCTTTTACCAGACTTGCTTACAAATTCTTGCCCGGGAGGTTTGAACCAAGTTTTTTGCTTTTGCAATGGGAGATTTGAACAAGCATTTTACATTTTCAGCTATGGCACATTGGGAGATTCCTAGTCTCTCCTCAGCTGGCTTCAACAGGTGTCTCTCCTTCATCTGAAACTGGCCTTGGATCAGAACCACACCTGCCTCATTAGCGCGCATTGCGGCTGGCATTTCTGATAGCAACTTTCCTCGGGACTTGTGTTTGTTTTAGCCAGTCAGTGCAAAACAAGATCATGTACAACAGCTTTTCCATATCTCTTTCAGAGAGATTTTTCTCCCACTGATCTTATTCTCATTTTGCTTGTTCCTCGCCCTCTCCCCCCAGATGTAGAGCTTCAGCTATCTGTCTGCAGCTCTGTACCTCTGCTAGCTGCCTTTGGAGGTAGGGGCTTTTTTTTCTCCCCCTGAATCTGCCTCAAACTCTAGCAGCTTTGTCAGGTCATGCATTTTCTGGGGAGGAATCTGTCCCCTCTGTTTCTTCAGAGTCTTTCTCCCAGACAGTTCCCAGTTTGGTCTCAGTTTACCCCCTCTACCCCAGAAACAGTTCCGACACTACAGTGGCGGCTTTCCCCGCTACTGAAGGTAGGGTTTTTTGTCCCTTTTTGTTTTCGGGGTCTGTGTGGTTTGCATACAGACTGAAAATCTAACAAGGGAGGTTTTTGCCATTTCTAAACTCCTATTAGGACGGGTGTTTTGCCTCATCAGGCCTTCACCTGGTCCAGTCCCCCAGTGGGTTGCATTTGCTTGTCTGGGTGCTCAAGGACAGAGCTTATGCCAGAGGCCATCACCCCTTAGGGCTACACTCCCTCATCTCAGGGAGTCAGTTGAAACAAAGCTTTCTCAAAGAGGTGCTTTCTCTGACAGAAAAGAAAGCTTTACTCCTGAATAGTTCTGTTCTGCCCTGGCTGGGCTCTTTCCCCAGACAGCGTTCTGACTCAGCAGCACAACTGCTTCAGACACAGTTCAGCTTTACTGTTTTCCCAGAAAGGTCCTTTCTCTGATAGGCAAGCTTTTCTCAGATTTCTTTATGTAGTTGTGGACCTATAAACCCGGGACTTGTAGGAAAGTGGACAACGGTGCTGTTCTCGGTTTTAGCTTTGTTTATTAGCAGTTTTCCCCTGGGTCCTGCACCTTCCTGCCTTAGCTCTGTGCTTCAGGAAGTTTGCAACTGCAGGAACCCTAGTATGCCCGAAATGCACTCCAACTCAGAGATGCTGGCCAGTCAACCCTGGGTTTTTGGCCAGAAACGAGGATACAATGCTAACAGTTTGCATTGCTTCAGGGGATCTTTGCATTAGGACGATTAGGAGCACCTTTTCATTCTGAAACGCTCACTCAGAAACAAAACCCTTGATGCCTCAGCTAGGCTGTAACTGAAAAGCTTGGCTTTTTTGCTTTTCTCAGGGTAAAGTTTCGGGCCCTTCTGGGCTCTCTGTAGCTCTTTACCCGTACTCTCCCAAGTGTTTCCCTCAGGGTACTCTGACCCACTGTCTTTTACTAGCTTGAAGACACAGCTTAGAAGAGGTTTTTAGAAACTTGTTCCTGCCTCCAGCATTGCAGGGAGGATTGTTAAAGCTTGACAGAGAACTTAGAGAGGTTTTGCTGTCTTAAGTTTGTTGTTTTCCCTTAGAGCTAATCACAGGTGGTCCCCATATTAATATCTTCAGGTGATTCTAATTTTTGTCCTTCTGAGAGAGAAAGTTAAAGGCTTTAGTTTTTAAGTTTAAGAGCTTTTGAGAAAGATTAAGGCTTTTTAGATAGATTTTTCCCACAAAACTTTTTCGAAGAAAAGTTTTATAGTTTAAGAGAAAGATTTTTTTTCCCCCCAGGAGAAAGACCAACTTTTCCCAAAACTTCTGAACTTTAAACTTTTTGGCTTTTTACATCCCCATTTTTGCCTCAGGGAGAAATTACTTTCTCCTGCCCTTGGACTTAGCATTTCAGCTGTCCCCAGGTCAAAAGCTTCCATAGGAAACTTTTTCTTCCCCATAAGCTCAAAGAAGAGCTTTTTTTTTTTTTACTATCCATAAAGCCCAAAGAAAGATTTTTCCACAGTTTGCATTCATAGCCCCCAAAGTTAGAAAATTGAAGAGTTTTTCTTTCTAGTTGCCTTACTTATTTTTTCCTACACAAGCTTACACTTCTAAGTTTTTCCTACACTATATCACTACCCTATACCTTATACTTACTTTTCGCAGATAGAAACTGAGAAAGGGATAGAAGATAGAAAATTTTGACGGAAGAGAATTTCGCTGCAGCATCGGACATCCAGTCCGCTTTCCTTTTCTCTCGAGGATAAAACCCCTGCCTCTCAATAATATATATATATATAAAATATATATTTTCCATAACACCGGCATTCCTTTCCACTGGCAGGGCTGACTCAGCACTTTCACCAAAAACTCTGTAATAAAATTATTATTTTCCTTTATCTTTAGTCCCTATTACTTTACCTTTAGTCCCTGTTCATTTGTCTTTACTCCCCCTTTTTTTAGTCCCCCCCTTTTTTTCTTTAGTCCCTTTTTTCTTTAGTCCCTGTTCATGGCGCCATTCTGTGGGGCATTTACCCACCAACCTCACAGCTCCCAAGAGTTTTTTTGAGTGCGAGCAGCAGGAAATATTAGATAGAAGGATTTATTGCGGAGAATCTTGGGGAGATAAACAGATAGAAAATAAAGGATAGCCTCAAGAGGGCCTGGAACCTATTCCAACGGGCCCCAACTTTCTTTGCCCCAGGGTTTATATAGAGATGCCAAGGGCCGGAGCAAAAGATCTCCTGACCCAGCACAGCCAAGTGCAGACCATCTCAGACACCTGCACTCAGGCCCATGGTCGTAATCATCCTCCATGTGTACCTGCTGGGTAAATCCAAGAGGAACCCAAGAACGGGCTCCCACAGATCTCCCATGCTCATGGATAGGCAGGATTAACATAATAAAAATGGTAATCTTACCAAAAGCAATCTACACATTCAGTGAAATTCCCATCAAAATACCAACAAAATTCTTCACAAACATGGAAAGAATAATACTCAACTTCATAAGGAAAAACAAAAAACCCAAGATAGCCAAAAGACTCTTGTACAATAAAACAACCTCTGGAGGCATCACGATCTCTAATCTCAAGCTCTACTATAGAGCTACAGTAATAAACACAACTTTGTACTGGCATAAAAACCGACATATGGGCCAATGGAATCACATTGAAGACCCTGACATTAATCCCCACATCTATGAACATATAATTTTGGACAAAGAAGCCAAAAGTGTACAATGGAAAAAAGAAAGAATCTTCAACAAATGGTGCTTGCATAACTGGATATCATCGTGTAGAAGGCTACAAGTAGAATCATATCTGTCACCGAGCACAAAAATTAAGTCTAAGTGTTTCAAAGACCTCAACATAAATCCAGTTACTCTGAACCTGATAGAAGAGAAAGTAGGAAGTAGTCTTGAATGCATTGGCATAGGAGATCAGTTCCTAAATATAATACCAGTAGCACAGACACTGAGAGAAGCAATCACTCAATGGGACCTCTTGAAACTGAGAAGCTTTTGTAGAGTAAAGGATACGGTCAACAAGGCAAAGCGACACCCTACAGAATGGGAAAAGATCTTCACCAACCCCACATCCGACAGAGGACTGATATCCAGCATATATAAAGAACTCAAGAAATTAGACATCAAAATGTTCAACAGTTCAATTAACAAATGGGCTATAGAACTAAACCGAGAGTTTTCAACAGAGGAAGCTCAAATAGCTGAAAGACATTTAAGAAATTGCTCAACATCCCCAATCATCAAGGAATTACAAATCAAAATGACTCTGAGATGCCACCTTACACCTGTCAGAATGGCTAAGCTCAAAAAACACTGAAGACAGCTTATGCTGGAGAGGATGTGGAGCAAGGGGTACTCTTCTCCACTGCTGGTGGGAATGCAAACTTGTACAGCCACTTTGGAAGTCAATATGTTGCTTACTTAGAAAATTGGGAATCAATCTCCCCCAAAACCCATATACCCAAGGTATATATTCCTTGGCATATACCCAAGGAATGCTGAATCATACAACAAGGGCACTTGCTCAGCTATGTTCATTTCAGCATTGTTTGTAATAGCAAGAACCTGGAAACAACCTAGATGCCCTTCAACTGGAGAATGGATAAAGAAAATGTGATACATATACACAATGGAGTACTACTCAGCAGAGAAAAACAATGACATTATGAGGTTTGCAGGCAAATGGATGGATCTAGAAAAAATCATACTGCATGAGATAACCCAGACTCAGAAAGACAAACATGGTATGGACTCACTCATAGGAGGATACTAGATGTAAAACAAAGGATGACTAGACTGCTACTCACAACTCCAGGGAGGCTACCTAGAAAACAGTACCCCAAGAAAGATACAGGGATTGCCCAATGACGGAGAAATGGATGAAATCTACATGAGCAACCTGGACATGAGTGGGGATAATGAAGGGCAAGGGTTGAGGGAAAGAGAGCTTAGGGGAATAGGAGATCCCAGATGGATCAAGAACAGAGAGGGAGAACAAGGAATAAGAGACCATGATAAATGAAGACCACATGGGAATAGGAAGAAGCAAAGTGCTAGAGAGGTCCGCAGGAATCCACAAAGATACCTCCACAATAGACTACTGACAATGGTCAAAAGCCTGAACTGACCTACTCTGGTGATAGGATGGCCAAACACCCTAACTGTCGTGCTAGAAATCTCATCCAATGACTTATGGAAGTGGATGCAGAGATCCATGGCCAGGCCCCAGGTGGAGCTCCAGGAGTCCAATCAGTAAGAAAAAAGAGGGATTTTATGAGTGAGAATTGTTGAGACCAAGATTGGAAAAAACACAGGGACAAATAGCCAAACTAATGGAAACACATGAACTATAAACCAATAGCTGAAAAACCCCCAACTGGTTCTGGCCCTCTGGATAATTGAGACAGTTGATTAGCTTGAACTGTTTGGGAGGCCCCCAGTCAGTGGGACTGGGACCTGTCCTTAGTGCATGAGCTGGCTGTTTTGAACCTGGGGCTTATCAGGGACACTTTGCTCAGCCTGGGAGGAGGGGACTGGACATGCCTGGACTGAATCTATCAGGTTGAGCTGAATCTCCAAGGGAGTCCTTGCCCTGGAGTAGATGGGAATGGGGGGGGTGCGCTGGTGGGAAGGTGGCAGGGGAGGGGGACGACAGGGGAATCTGTGGCTAATATGTAAAATAATTAAATTATAAAATAAAAATAAATAAATAAAAAACTTACAACTGATGGCCAGCCACTGAACCTATCTTCATGGTTCTGGCTGTTGTACAACTTCTTGGGACCTCACTGTACTATGTTCACTAGCAGTTCCCAGGCCAGATGCTTTGACAGTGGGAAGTGTCTGTGGTTCCCAGGACAGAGGTGTTGGCACTGCAAACTGTCACTGCTTTATAACCCATTTTGAATTCAGACAAGAAAGTCACTAGGATTTGTTTTTTTTGTCTAACATCATCGCCATGGTATAAAATAATAAAATAAGCAGTGCATGTAAATCATTAGGAAGAAATCAAAGCATGAAACATGCATTAAATGAGTAGAACCTAACCACAGTGACTAAGAATGTACTATTGAGGCTGGAGATATAGCCTAGTGGGTACTATGGAATAATCATTCTGTACACTGTGTCAATATATGTCAATATATATTGCTATGATTTAATAAACAATCTGACTGGTCAATAGCTGAGCAGGATAAAGTTAAGCAGGAAAGTCAAACTGAAAATGATGGAATGAGGAAGGGAGGAGTCAGAGGAATCACTAGCCAGCCAGAGAATGAGTCAGAAACACAAAATGGGATAGAGGTAAAAGCCACGAGCCTCAGGGCAGCACATATATTAATAGAAATGGGTTAAATTGTAAGAGATAGTTAGTAACAAGCCTGAGCTTTTGGCCAAGCTTTTATAAGTAATCTCAAGTCTCTGTGTTGGTTATTTGGGATCACATGGTTGGGAGAAAAAAACCTCACCTACAAATGGCACCCAGTGTGGGGCATAGATACACATAAGACCCAAAAAACTTCAAAAAGGTTCTAAATACCCCAAAATTAGTTTCCTAGTCTCATGTCTCTCATGCTGACCACAGTACAGAGACATATGCCTTGGCAGCTGCCAGTATTCTATGAGCTAAGATGCATGGCAGATTCCTGCAGTCTCTCACATGGGCAGCAGTACAAAGAGGTGTCTCTTAGCTTCTGCCTATGAGTTTAAGTTACCAGTGCAAGCTCTGGCATCATGGTGCATGGTGGGTTTGGGGATTTTGCTCATGCAGACAGAAAAGGTTACAGATATACAGTAAAGACAGATTCAAATGGGAAAAGTTTCTAAATGGGTTACAGTGTGTTTAAAAATACACTTAGGCTTGAGAGAGAAAAGAAAAAGGGTAGAGAAAGTTCTTAAAAATGAATAGAGTAATAAAAAATATAATAAGCCACATAAAGATGGGAAATACACAAAGAGTCTGAATCCTGAATGTTATAGTGTTGTCTTTGAATTTTTTAGCTGCTAAAAGACATTGAATTATAAAAACTGCTAGATTCAACCAACCTATATATATTTTTATTGTATTTTTAATTATAATTTAATTTAGTTTTACATATCAGCCATGGCTTCCCCTGCCCTCCATCCTCCCGCCCCTCCCCATTCTCTCCCCAGCCCACCCCCCATTCCCATCTCCTCCAGGGCAAGGACTCCCCTGGAGATTCATTCAGCTCAACCTGGTAGATTCAGTCCAGGCAGATCCAGTCCCTTCCTCCCAGGCTGAGCAAAGTGTCCCTGATAAGCCCCAGGTTCAAAACAGCCAGCTCATGCACTAAGGACAGGTTCCAGTCCCACTGACTGGGGGCCTCCCAAACAGTTCAAGCTAATCAACTGTCTCACTCATCCAGAGGGCCTGAATCAGTTGGGGGCTCCTCAGCTATTGGTTTATAGTTCATGTGTTTCCACTAGTTTGGCTATTTGTCCCCGTGCTTTTTCCAATCATGGTCTCAACAATTCTCACTCATACAATCCCCCCTCTTTCTTGCCAATTGGACTCCTGGAGCTCCACCTGGGGCCTGGCCATGGATCTCTGCATCCACTTCCAAAGTCATTGGATGAGAGTTCTAGCAGGACAGTTAGGGTATTTGGCCATCTGAATCACAAGAGTAGGTCAGTTTGGGCTTGCTTTCAACCATTGCCGGTAGTCTATTGTGGAGGTATCTTTGTGGATTTTAGGGGATCTCTCTAGCACTTTGTTCCTATTCCCAAGGCGTCTTCATTTATCATGATCTCTTTTTCCTTGTTCTCCCTCTCTGTTCTTGATCCATCTGGGATCTCCTGCTCCCCTAAGCTCTCTTTCCCTTGACCTTTGCCCTTCATTACTCCCACTCATGTCCAGTTTGCTCATGTAGATCGCGTCCATTTCTCTGTTGTTGGGTGATCCCTGTGTTTTTTTTAGGGTCTTCTTTTCTAGGTAACCTCACTGGAGTTGTGAGTAGCAGTCTAGTCATCCTTTGTTTTACATCTAGTATCCACGTATGAGTGAGTACATACCATGTTTGTCTTTCTGAGTCTGGGTTTCCTTACTCAGGATGATTTTTTTTGTAGATCCATCCATTTGCCTGCAAACCTCATAATGTCATTGTTTTTCTCTGCTGAGTAGTACTCTATTGTTTATATACATCACATTTTATTTACCAATTTTTCAGTTGAAGGGCCAGGTTCTTGCTATTACAAACAATGCTGAAATGAACATAGCTGAGCAAGTGCCCTTGTGGTATGATTGAGCATTCCTTGGGTATATGCCCAAGAATGGTATACCTGGGTCTGGAGGAACACTTATTCCCAATTTTCTGAGAAAGCGCCATACTGATTTCCAGAGTGGCTGTACAAGTTTGCATTCCCACCAATAGTGGAGGAGAGTCTTCCTTGCTTGACATCTTCTCCAGCATAAGCTGTCTTCAGTGTTTTTGATCGTAGCCATTCTGACAGGTGTAAGATGGTATCTCAGAGTCGTTTTGATTTGCATTTCCCTGATGATTGGGGATGTTGAGCAATTCCTTAAACATCTTTCAGCCATTTGATCTTCCTCTGTTGAGAATTCTCTGTTCAGCTCTATAGCCCATTTCTTAATTGGACTGTTGGGCATTTTGATGTCTAATTTCTTGAGTTCTTTATATATTCTGGATATCAGCCCTCTGTCAGATGTGGGGTTGGTGAAGATCTTTTCCCATTCTGTAGGCTGTCGCTTTGCCTTGTTGACCATGTCCTTTGCTCTACAAAAGCTTTTCAGTTTCAAGAGATCCCATTGATTGATTGTTTCTCTCAGTGTCTGTGCTACTGGTATTATATTTAGGAACTGATCTCCCATGCCAATGCATTCAAGACTACTTCCTACTTTCTCTTCTATCAGGTTCAGAGTAACTGGATTTATGTTGAGGTCTTTGAAACACTTGGATGGACTTAAGTTTTGTGCATGGTAACAGGTATGTATCTATTTGCAGTCTTCTGCATGTTGACATCCAGTTATGCCAGCACCATTTGTTGAAGTTGCTTTATTTCCCATATGGTATAGTTTTGGTTTTTGTCCAAAATTATATGTTCATAGGTGTGGGGATTAATGTCAGGGTCTTCAATTCTATTCCATTGGTCCATATGTCGGTTTTTATGCCAGTACCATGCTGTTTTTATTACTGTAGCTCTATAGTAGAGCTTGAGGTCAGGAATCGTGATGTCTCCAGAGGTTGTTTTATTGTATAGGATTCTTTTGGCTATACTGTTTTTCTTGTATTTCCATATGAATTTGAGTATTATTCTTTCCAAGTCTGTGAAGAATTGTGTTGGTATTTTTATGGGGATTGCATTGAATCTGTAGATTGCTTTTGGTAAGATTGCCATTTTTACTATGTTAATCCTGCCTATCCATGAGCATGGGAGATCTTTCCATTTTCTGACATCTTCTTCAATTTCTTTTTTCCAGGACTTAAAGTTCTTGTCATATAAGTCCTTCACTTGCTTAGTTAGATTTACCCCAAGGTATTTTATATCATTTTTGGCTATTGTAAAGGGTGATGTATCTCTGATTTCCTTCTCAGTCTGTTTGTCAATTGTATATAGGAGGGCTACCAATTTTTTTTGAGTTGATCTTGTATCCTGCTATGTTGCTGAGGGTGTTTATAAGCTGTATGTGTTCCTTGGTTGAATTTTTGGGGTCACTCATGTATACTATCATGTCATCTGCAAACAGCGAAAGCTTGACTTCTTCTTTTCCAATTTGTATCCCCTTAATCTCCTTATGTTGTCTTACTGCTCTGGCTAGAACTTCAAGTACTATATTGAATAAGTATGGGGAGAGCAGACAGCCTTGCCTTGTTCCTGATTTTAGTGGAATCGCTTTGAGTGTCTTTCCATTTAATTTGATGTTGTCTGTTGGCTTGCTGTGAATTGCCTTTATTATGTTTAGGTATGTTTCCTTTATTCCTGATCTCTCCAAGGCTTTTTATCATGAAGGGATGTTGGATTTTTCAATTGCCTTTTCAGCATCTAGTGAGATGATCATGTGGTTTTTTTTCTTTCACTTTGTTTATATGGTCTATTACATTGAAGAACTTTCATATGTTGAACCACCCTTGTATCGCTGGGATGAAGCCTACTTGATCATGGTGGATAATTGTTTTGATGTGTTCTTGGAGTCTGTTTGCCAGTATTTTCTTGAGTATTTTTTGCATCAATGTTCGTGAGAAAGATTGGCCTGTAGTTCTCTTTCTTTGTTGCATCTTTGGTTTAGGAATCAGGGTAATTGTAGCCTCATAGAAGGAGTTTGGTAATGTTTTTTCTATTTCTATTGTGTGGGACAATTTAAAGAGTATTGGTATTAAGTCTTCTTTAAAGATCTGGTAGAATTCTGTGCTGAAACAATCTGGTCCTGGGCTTTTTTTGGTTGGGAGACTTTTAATGACTGTTTCTATTTCCTTAGGGGTTATTGGACTAAGTAAATAGTTTATCTGGTCTTGATTTAATTTAGGTATGTGGTACCTATGCAGAAAATTGTCCATTTCTTTTAGATTTTCCAGTTTTGTGGAGTACAGTTTTTTGAAGTATGACCTGATTGTTCTCTGGATTTCCTCATTGTCTGTTGTTATGTCTCCCTTTTTATTTCTGATTTTGTTAATTTGGATGCTCTCTCTCTGCCTTTTGGTTAGTTTGGATAAGGGCTTGTCTATCTTGTTGATTTTCTCAAAGAACCCACTCTTTGTTTCATTAATTTTTTATATTGCTCTCTTTGTTTCTGTTCATTGATTTCAGCTCTCAGTTTGATAATTTCCTGGCATCTATTCTTCCTGGGAGACTTTGCTTCTTCTTGTTCTAGAGCTTTCAGGTGTGCTGTTAAGTCACTAGGGTGAGATTTCTCCAACTTCTTTATGTGGGCATTTAGTGCTATGAATTTCTCTCTTAGCACTGCTTTCATAGTGTCCCATAAGTTTGGGTATGTGATATATTCATTTTCATTGATCTCTAGGAAGTATTTAATTTCTTTCTTTATTTCTTTCTTAACCCATTGGTGATTCAGTTGAGCATTATTCAGTTTCCATGAGATTGTAGATTTTCTGTAGTTTTTGTTGTTGAAATCTAACTTGAAACCATGGTGGTCTGATAGAACACAGGATGTTATTCCAATTGTTTTGTATTTGTTGAGATTTGCTTTGTGTCCACATATGTGCTCTATTTTGGAGAAGCTTTCATGGGGTGCTGAGAAGAAGGTATATTCTTTCTTGTTAGGATGGAATGTTCTGTAGATGTCAATTAAGTCTATTTGAGTCATAACATCAATTAAGTCCTTTATTTCTCTGTTAAGTTTTGATTTGGCAGATCTGTCTAGTGGTGAAAGTGGGGTGTTGAAGTCTCCCACTGTTAATGTGTGGGGTTTTATATGTGATTTAAGCTTTAGTAATGTCTCTTTTACATATGTGGGTGCCCTTGTGTTTGGGGCATAAATGTTCAGAATTGAAACTTCATCTTAGTGGATCTTTCCTGTGATGAGTATGTAATGCCCTTCTTGATCTCTTTTGATTGATTTTAGTTTGAAGTCTATTTTGCTGGATATTAGGATGACTACACTTGCTTGCTTCTTAAGACCATTTGATTGGAAAGACTTTTCCCAGCCTTTTATTCTTAGGTAGTGCCTACCTTTGAATTTGAGGTGTGTTTCTTGTATGTAGCAGAAAGATGGGTCCTGCTTTTGTATCCATTCTGTTAGCCTGTTTCTTTTTATAGGTGGATTAAGTCCACTAATATTAAGGGATATTAATGACCAGTGATTGTTCATTCCTGTTATTTTTTTGGTGGTAGTGTGTGTGTACTTCTCTCCTTTGGGGTTTACTGATGTGGTGTTATCTATTGCCTGTGTTTTTGAGGGTGTGTATGACTTCCTTAGGTTGGAATTTTCCTTCTAGTGCTTTCTGTAGGGCTGGGTTTCTGGATAAGTATTATTTAAATCTGGCTTTGTGTTGGAATGTCTTGATCACTCCGTCCATGATGGTTGAAAGTTTTGCTGGGTATATTAGTCTAGGCTGGCATCCATGGTCTCTTAGTGTCTGCATTACATCTGTCCAGGTCCTTCTGGCTTTCAAAGTCTCCATTGAGAAATCTGGTGTTATTCTGATGGGTTTGCCTTTGTAAGTCACTTGGCCTTTTTCCTTTGCTGCTCTTAATATTCTTTCTTTATTCTGTATGTTTAGTTGTTTAATTATTATGTGGCGAGGGGACTTTTTTTGGGGGGGTCTAGTCTGTTTGGTGTTCTATAGGCTTCTTGTATCTTCATAGGCATTTCCTTTTTTAGGTTGGGAAAGTTTTCTTCTATGATCTTGTTGAATATATTTTCTGTGCCTTTGAGTTGGTATTCTTCTCCTTCCTCTATCCCTATTATTCTTAGGTTTGGTCTTTTCATGGTGTCCCAGATTTCTTGGACATCTTGTCTTATAAGGTTTTTGGCATTGGTATTTTATTTGACTGACTAATCCATTTACTCTATTGTATCCTCTACACCAGAGATCCTCTCTCCCATCTCTTGTATTCTGTTGGTTATGCTTGCATCTGTGTTTCCTGTTCATTTACTCAGATTTTCTATTTCCATCATTCCCTCAGTTTGTGTATTCTTCATTGTTTCTATTTCCCTTTTCAGGTCTTGGACTGTTTCCCTCATCTGTTTCATTGCTTTTTCATGGTTTTCTTTCAGGGATTTATTGTTTTCTTCTGCTTTACTTATTCTTTCCTCTAGTTGTTTTTATAGCGTTCTTCCCATTTTTTGTCTGTCTTTTCCTCAATTTCATTTTTGATTTCTTCTTTAGAAGTCTCTAACATCTTCACGATGTTATTCTTAAGGTTGCTTTCTTCTGTTTCTTCCATTTTGTGATGTTCAGGTCTTGCTGTTGGAGGAGGGCTAGGTTCTGGTGATGCTGTATTGCTCTTTATTTTGTTGTATGTACTTCTGCCTTGATGTCTGCCCATCTCCTCGTGGTTTCATTCTTGGTCTTATCAGTGCTCTTGGTCCAGACAGAGCTGACAGATTTGGCATTTTAGGAAGCCTCTCTTTGTCAAATTAGAGGTGGTGGATTCTGCTTCTCAGAAAGCCACTCTTGGTCTAATTAGGGCTGGCAGATTCCTTGTCTCCTGAGTTTACTCTTGGTCCAATGATGGCTCTTTGTCCAATGAGATCTCTCTCTTTCTCTGGGCTGGATGGGAGCTCTCTGGGCTAGATGGGGGCTCTGGGCCAGATGGGAGCTGGTGGCTGGTCACTAAGTCTCAGGAAGTGGCGGGGGCTGGGGTTTGGGGTTGGGGGGACGGGAGGGTCATCTCAGTCGGATGGGTGTGGGGGCAGGGCACATAAATTGGAGGGTCTGCAGGGGAGGGTGTCTTGCAGAAGAGGAACCTTCCCGCTGGGGCCTGCCTGATTGCCAGAACCTTCGGCCAAGTTGGGCAGGTCTTCCCCGGGAATGGCTGGTGCCCTGGGATGGGACCTAGGGGCAGGCCTCCCTGAGTATGACCCCAGACACTCACCTCTGGTCCAGATGGGAGCTCAGGACTGGATGGGAGCTGGGAGCTGGTCTCTAAGTCTCAGGAAGTGATGGTGGGGGGTCTTGGGTGTATATGGGGGGCAGGGTGCATAGACTCCAGGGTCTGCAGTGGGGGTCTTGGAGAAGGGGAACGTTCCCAGTGGGGCCCTGTCTGATGGTCTGAAACTGGGGCCACATTCGGCAGGTCTTCCGCGGGGAATGGCTTGTGCCCAGGGATGGGACCTAAGGGCAGGCCTCCCAGGGTATCCCAACCTATATATTTTAAAAATATCTTGACTTCAAAATTTAAGTCAATAGATATGTTACTTTGGGGGAGAGGTTATGCTTTTATTTCCACAGGAAATGAGAGGCTATGGATTCATTCTGGTTAAGGAAAATCAGGTTTGATTGAGAAAGACCCCCCTGAAAAATCTGACTACAAAGAGATGAACCTAGACAAACTACAAGACACATAATGTATATTTTGCCTGCTCCAACATCAAACAAAAAGTCATCTTTGACCAGCTTGTGTACAATGCACAGTCGATATTTCTATAATACAGATATGCATGTTACTTTTAAAAGTTTATGTATTTTGAAAGTGAAGGGACCAAGCACCCATGAAAATGGATGGCCCAGGTGATCCAACACTTCAAAATACCTCTGCATCAGTTTCCTCAAAGTTCTGCATCCAAAACAGCTTCAAAGTTGCTAGCAGAGATGATACAGCCTCACAGAATACTCCAGTCAGGACTTGCCCATATTCCTAAATTTTCTGAGTGCCCCCCAAAGATAACAGCACCCACAAACAACAGGAAGAAGTTTAGAGAACTATACCTACATTCCCAAAAGATTGGTTATGGATATTTATTATCATTCATGGGTGGTTGGTTACAAATCGTTATTGGTAAAGGTCTGAAAAAAAGCTATATGAATGAGATTATATTCAAAGATCTCTTTCTGAAAAGAAAAATGGGGGAGATAGAAATAATAGACTAAAAGAGTAGATTATTTAATCTACTTTTAAACTACAAATGCAAATACTAGTCTTAAATATTTTATTGGTATGGATTTTGGTTTATTGATACAAATTTAAAGTTAATTTTATTATACTGTACATATATTTCTAGTCTTGTTTAAAGTATTGTGTTTATGCAGCTCATTTTAAAATGTAATGTATAATTAAGAAATACAGATTAATATTCATCTATAATAGTCAAACTTATAGTCATGTTAGGTATGTTTTCAAGGTCACACACAGATATATTTAGATACATAGTTGGTCTTCAAACACTTCAAAGACCTACAGAATATGGCATTTAATATGTTTAATAACCTAAGGCTTTTCATGACAGTGAGACACATCTACTCCTGGCAGCACCAATTTACTTCAGAGAAGATGATGGGCATTGTAGCAACTCCATATGGAGTTTGTTTTCTTTTTCTTTTTTGTTTTTTTGGAGACAGGTTTTTTTCTGTGTAGTTTTGGTGCCTTCCTGGATCTCACTTTATAGACAAGGCTGGCCTGGAACTCACAGAGATCAATTTGCCTGGCTCTGCCTCTAGAGTGCTGAGATTAAAGGTGTGTATCACTGCCACCCAGTGGTGTTTGTTTTGTTTATAGCAAAATCTAGCCATGTGGGCAAAGAAACTGCCCTTACCCCAATTGCTGACAATATACTATCCTAACTGGACTAGGAGGAAGCAAGAGAGGTGATTGCCAAACTTTGCCAAGACAAGGTTGGACAGTCCTTCAGAATTCCCTGCTTCACAGGAAAGCCTGTCAGATACACCAGGCATGAAGGCCAGAGTTGGATGCCCTAACATTACAGAGGAATGTTGGGTGACTGTCCAGGCAGTCTGATTTCCCTCTCATCAGGCAACATTTCATCCTTTTGTGGTCTTTGATGGAATTAAAGACTAAATAGTTAAACTTACAGGTTTCCTTAGTTATGATAAAAAATGAATTAGGTATAAAACTTTAGACTTACCAAAATAAAATAGATAATGAAGTATTTTGTCTAATTTTTCCAAATACAAATATCCTGGATATTGTAACTAACTATATTCTTACTTGGTAAATATTTTATTGTATATAATTTTACTATGTTGAAGTTACAACCTTCCCTTTTAATTAGACATAAAGGGGGAAATGTGGAATAATAGTTCTGTACACTGTGTTAATATATGTCACTACGATTGGTTTAATAAACAAGCTGAATGGCCAACAGCTGAATAGGGTAAGTTAGGTGAGAAAGCCAAACTAAGAATGATGAGGTGAGGAAGGGAGGAGTCAGAGGAGTCTGAAGTCACCAACCAGATGGAGAACAAGTTAGACACACAAAATGGGATAGAGGTTAAAGCCACGAGCCTTGGGAAAGCACATAGATTAATTGAAATAGGTTAAGCTGTAAGAGTTGGTTAGTAACAAGCCTGAGCTACTGGCTGAGCATTTATAAGTAATTTTAAGTCTCTGTATTGGTGATTTTGGAGCTGTAACACAAAATCTAATTGGTTTTAATAAAAATCCAGAGTCAGATATCAGGGTAAATGCTGAAAGATCAGAGACGTAAAGGAGCAAGCCACAGCCACTTCATACCTCTACTGAATCCTCAGACTGAAATGGCCAAGTTCCTGTCTCCACCTTGCTTTGTCACTTCCTTTCTCTGCCCAGTCACATCATTTCCTGTTTCCCTTCTCAAGTGCTAGGATTAAAAGTGTGTGCCACCACTGCCTGGCCTCTATTGTCTAGCTCCACACTCTGATCTCCAGATAAGCTTGATTTGTTATAGTACAAACAAAATATCACAACATTTCCCCTTTCTTTGTCTAAAATAAAAAAGAACAATATAACTAATATAAGAAAAACTATATACAATAAGTACAATAACTATATACAATATGTATAGGCAATTAATACATCAACAATGTCTAGTCCATTAACAATTGACAAATTCAGAAAAAATACTCCATATGTATTCTATCTTGGTGAGTCCAAAAGGTTGTAACTAATTCATTTTCTATTCTAACTTAAATTACCAAAACTATCTTTTAATGTCTCTCAACCTTATATACTTTAGACCCCTTTAGTGAATTTCTTTTCTGAATCTGGTAACAAGGAAAACTCTAACTCTAACTCTAACTATAAAGTCTTCATCTCCATCAGAGGACCAAGAAGGAAATATTACCTGAGTAAGCAGGAAGTGTAAGCAATCAACTTCCAAAAAATGTGAGAAATGACAGAAACAGCTGTCTGCCTGGACCCAAGTTGCCTCTGCAATGTTGGAGCATCCATCTTTGGCCTACAGGCCTAGCATATCTGACAGACTTTTCTGTGAAGAGTATATTCTGAAGGGCTGTCCTATCTTTTCTTGGCAAAGATTGACAGTAACTTTCTTTGTATCCTGCTTGTCCAATTTGGACAGCATACTGTCAGCAGTCAAGGCAAGAGCACTTTTTTGCCCAGTGGTTAACTTTTGTCATAAAGAAAGTAAACTCAGGACTGGAGAAATGGATCAGTGGTTAAGAGCATGGACTGCTCTTCCAGAGGTCATGAGTTCAATTCCTAGCACCCACATGGCAGTTAACATCTGTCTGTAACTACAAGATCTGACAGTCTCATACAGACATGCATACAGGCAGAACACTAATGCACATTAAAAATAAATAAATAATTTAATAAAAAGACCTGCATCACCACACCTGGCACCAAAAAAAAAGTGTAAACTCACTATGGAGTTTCTTTGATGTCTATCATCTTCTCTGAAGTAGATTGATGCTGCCTGGAACAGACATGTCTCATTGTCATAAAAAAGAACCTATGTTATCAAAACATCTTAAATGCCATATTCTGTACATCTCTGAAGTATTTGAAGATGATCTATCTAAAGTATATCTCTGTTTGACCTTGAAAACATACCTAACATAACTAAAAGTTTGATTGTAATAGGTGACTAACTATTAAGCTGCATTTCCTTATAACCCTAAATAGTTAGTAATAATAACATTCAATAACTAGAAATTTGCATTACATTGTTAAATGAGCTGTATAGGCACAATACTCTATGGTCAAGAGTAGAAATGTATGTACAGTGTGTTCTAACAAAAATAATCTTAAATTTGTATCAATATACAAAAATACAAGCCAATATAAAATATTTAAAACTAGTAGCTTTTTTATTTAAAAGTAGATTCAATAATTTACCCTTTTTATCCTATCATAGCTATATTCCTCTTTTTTCAGAGTACATTCAATAATCTATCCTTTATCCTATCATTTTTATAACCCTTTATTCATTTTCTTTTTTTCAAACAAGAACTCTGAATCTAATCTCCTTTGTTCAGCTTTTTTAACCATTCCAATAACAACTTGTAACTAACCACCCTAAACAATGACGAAAATCCATATCCCATTTAATGGTCAAAAATAACCCACCCCATTTTTTGGGAATGTGGGCATAATGTGCTTAAATTTACTTCCTACTGTCTGGAGGCAATGGCATCTTTACGGGATCCTGAAAATAAAAATTTGGGTTAATTATCAAATCCTGGGAGAGGTAGCTATATCATTTGTTGTCTAGTCTCTATGTAATGGGAAAGTAGTCTGTGAGGCTGAATCATCTCAGCTAGCCACCTCAAAATTATTCTTTGCAGTTTATAGTACAAAACTGAATTTTAGATGGTATTTTTCTGCTTAGTGGTGTTATCATAGTCCTGGTGGAATCATTATGGGGTCTCATCATCCTTTTAGAGACTTCCAAGGTTGCTCTCAGGTGTGGTCATGGTTCATTGCAGAAAACTTAAACATTTTAAATATCATATGCTGCAGATCTCAAAGAGGTTAAAGGATCAATATTTGTTATGTATCTCCAGAGTACAAAAACTTAGTCCCATGTTAACTGATAGAGAGTCAAACTTGAAGTTATTTACAGGAAGCTAGTTGAATCTTTTTTCTAGAATTAATTAGAACTCTATATGACCATTAATATGACAAGTTTAAAAAATATATGTTAATCTTATAAATTTTGAGAAAATGCTTATGCTTTAAGAAAAGCTTTAAAGAATCAAAATAAAACCAAAGGATTATGAGATTAGTAGCAATAGAATAGTCCCTAATTTTGTTTATTTTTTCTGTCCCATGTCAGTTGGCTCTTCTGACATGAGATGAAGATTTTGTATTTTACTTTAACAAGTTTGCTTGGGTTTAGAGAAAGGAAAAGCCACACTCCAACACCAAAGTTCGTTTTAATTTTCAATTGAACTGGGATTACAAATAGACCATTTGCATTATATGTCTTCAGAGGACAGCAGAAACAAACATTTGGGAAGATTTATGAAATTTTATCCTGTTGGAAATGTGATATGCCAACAGGCCAATTTACTCTTTTTCTTGGGACATTTATTTCTGGGTGATTTGTCTTTTTTCTTCAATGTTTCATTTGTCTAGTTTTCTTCAGATTCCTTAGATAGATGTCTTTATTCTCCTAAGAAAATAAAATCAAAACCCTTCCCCAACCGAAACTTTGGGGAGTTTCCCTTTGGGCAAATTATATCTGATCAAATGAAAAGCATTTGTTAGTTTTGTAAGTTAGTTTAGATTGAATAGTCACACAGGTTGATGAACTATCACCTCTTCTAATTAAGAGTTCTCTCTTGTTTAAATCAAACCTTTACCAATTTTGATGGTATCCATAGATTTTCTTCTCATGTGGAAACAAAAACAAAACCTCTCCCCTAACATAACACATATCCTAGTTTCCATTCTGAGGTCAGTACATCTTTAAAGCATACAGGCTGATTTAATTCTGTAGTTTTTTTCTTTTATCCAATCTCTCTCCACAGCTATTGTTCCTTTCTTATTAGCATTTAGACAATTCAAAGTTAATAAAGCATTATGCAAACTATTTCCGGGAGTCTTTATTATCCCTTTATGTTTATTTAGCATATCCTTTAGAGTTTGATTTGATCTTCTAAAACTGCTTGTCTTGCAGAATTGTGTAATATTGCTGTAATATGCTTTATTTTTTCATTTTTCTTTATTAAGAAATTTTCTACTCACTCTACATACCACCCACAAATCCCACCTTCTCCCTTTTCCCACCCCTCATACCTCTCTCCCAAGCTACCCCACATTGCCACATCCCCCAAATCAAAGTCTCCCATGGGGAGTCAGAAGAGCACTGCACAGTGAGCCTAGGCAGATTCAAGCCCCTTCCCAAAGCACCAAGGCCGCGCAAGGTGTCACACCACAGGCACTGGATTTCCAAAAGCCTTTTCATGCACCAGGGATGGATCCCGATACCCCTGCCTGGGTGTCCCCCAAACAGTTTGAGCCAAACAACCATCTTCTGCATCCACAGGGCCTAGTCTAGTCTCATGGGGGCCCCACAGCCACTAGTCTACAGTTCATGGACTTCCACTATTGTGGCCAGTCATCTCTGCACGTCTTCCCATTATGATCTCAACATCTCCTGCCTGCAGAATCCCTCCTCTCTCTCAATTGGATTCCTGGAGCTCAGCCTGGTGCCTGGCCATGGATCTCTGCATCTGCCTCCATCAGTCACTGGACAAAGGCTCTATGATGACAGTTGGGTTACTCGCTAGACTGGTCACTAGAGTAGACCAGTCCAAGTACCCTCTGGACCACAGTCAGCAGACAAAGGTGGGGTCATCCTTGTGGATTCCTGAGAGCCTCTCCAGCACCCTGCCTCTTTCTATTCCCATGATGTCCTCCTCATCTATCACAGTATCTTCATCCCTGCCCTCCCACTCTGTTCCTGTTCCAGCTCCACCCTCCCACTTCCCTATGTTCTCATCCCCCACTCCTCGCCCTCTGCCACCCCACCACACCTGTCCACTCATGTAGATTTCATCCACTTCTCTTTTGCAGGGTCATCCATGAGTCCCTCCTAGGGTACTTCCTGTTAGCTAGCCTCTCTGGAGCTGTGGGTTGCAGTTTGGCCATCCCTTCCCTCACATCTAGTATCCATTTATGAGTGAGTACATACTATGTTTGTCCTTCTGAGTCTGGGTTACTTCACTCAAGATGGTATTTTCTAGTTCCATCCATTTGCCTGCAAATTTCATATCATTGTTGTTTACTGCTGAGTAGTACTCCATTGTGTATATGTGCCACATTTTCTTTATCCATTCTTCAGTTGAGGGCCATCTAGGTTGTTTCCAGGTTCTTGCTATTATGAATAATGCTGATATGAACATAGTTGAGCATGTGTCCTTGTGGTAAGATTGAGAATTCCTTGGGTATATGCCCAAGAGTGGTATAGCTTGAGGAAGACTTATTCCCATTTTTTAAGAAAGCACCACACTGATTTCCAGAGTGGCTATACAAGTTTGTATTCCCACCAACGGAGGAGTGTTCCCCTTGCTCCACATCCTCTCCAATATAAGCTGTCTTCAGTATTTTTGATCTTAGCCATTCTGACAGGTGTAAGATGGTATCTCAGAGTTGTTTTGATTTACTTTTCCCTGATGACTAAGGATGTTGAGCAATTCTTTAAATGTCTTTCAGCCATTGGAAATTCTTCTGTTGAGAATTATCTGTTAAGAATGTAGTCCATTTTGTTAATTGGATTGTTCAGCATTTTGAAGTCTAGCTTTTTCAGTTCTTTATACATTTTGGAGATCAGCCATCTCTCAGATGCTGGGTTGGTGAAGATCTTTTTCCATTCTGTAGGCTGTCATTTTGTCTTGTTGATCATATCCTTTACCCTACAAAAGCTTCTCAGTATCAAGAAGTCCTGTTTATTAATTGTTGCTCTCAGTGTCTATGCTATTGGTGCTATAGTTAGGAAGTGGTCTCCTGTGCCAATGTGTTCAAAACTACTTCCCACTTTCTCTTCTGTCAGGTTTAGTGTAACTGGATTTATGTTGAGGTCTTTGATCCTCTTGGACTTGAGTTTTGAGCATGGTGACAGATATGAATCTATTTGCAGTCTTCTACATGTTGATGATATCCAGTTGATATCATCCAGATGATATCATGGTGATATCCAGTTATGCCAGCACCATTTGTAGAAGATGCTTTTTCCCCCATGGTACAGTTTTGGCTTCTTTGTGGAAAATCGTATGTTCATAGGTGTGTGGATTAATGTCAGGGTCTTCAATTCGATACCATTGGTCCACGTGTTGGTTTTTATGCCAGTACCAAGCTGTTTTTATTACTATAGATCTACAGTAGAGCTTGAGGTCAGGGATCATGATGCCTCCAGAGGTTGTTTTATTATACAGGATTCTTTTAGCTATCCTACGTTTTTTGTTTTTCCATATAAGGTTAAGAATTATTCTTTCCAAGTCTGTGATGAATTGTGTTGGTATTTTGATGGGGATTGCATTGAATCTGTAGATTGCTTTTTGTAAGATTGCCATTTTATTATGTTAATCCTACCTATCCTTGAGCATGGGAGATCTTTCCATTTTCTGCTATCTTCTTCAGTTTCTTTCTTCAGAGACTTAAAGTTTTTATCACACAGGTCTTTCATTTGCTTAGTTAGAGTTACCCCAAGGTATTTTATATTATTTGTGGCTATTGTAAAGGGGGTTGTTTCTCTGATTTCTTTCTCAGCCCATTTGTCATTTATATATAGGAGGGCTACTGATTTTTTTGAGTTAATCTTGTATCCTGTCATCTTGCTGAAGGAGTTTATCAGCTATATGAGTTCCCTGGTAGAATTCTATACTAAAACCATCTAGTCCTGGGATTTTTTTTGTGGGGGGTGGTTGGAAGGCTTTTAATGACTGTTTCTATTTTCTTAGGGGTTATTGGTCTATTTAAATAGTTTATCTGGTCTTGATTTGACTTTGGTATGTAGGACCTATCGAGAAAGTTGTCAATTTCTTTCAGATTTTCCAATTTTGTGGAGTACCAGTTTTTGAAGTATGACCTGATGATTCTCTGGATTTCCCCATTGTGTGTTGTTATGTCTCCCTTTTCATTTCTGATTTTGTTAATTTAGATTCTCTCTCTCTCTCTCTCTCTCTCTCTCTCTCTCTCTCTCTCTCTCTGCCTTTTGGTTATTTTAAATAAGGGCTTATCTATCTTGTTGATTTTCTCAAAGAACCAACTCTTTGTTTTATTGATTCTTTGTATTGTTATCTTTGTTTTCATTTTATTGATTTCAACCCTCAATTTGATTATTTCCTGGCATCTGTTTCTCCTGGGTGAGTTTGCTTCTTCTTGTTCTAGAGCTTTCAGGTGTGCTGTTAAGTCACTAGTGTGAGATTTCTCCAACTTCTTTTGTGGGCATTTAGAGCTATGAATTTCCTCTTAGCATTGCTTTCATAGTATCCCATAAGTTTGTGTATGTTGTACATCCATTTTCACTGAATTTTAGAAAATCTTTAATTTCTTTATTTCTTCCTTGACCCATTGGTGATTCCTTTGAGCATTATTCAGTTTCCATGAGATTGTAGGCTTTCTGTAAATTTTGTTGTGGTTGTAATCTAACTTTAAGCCATTGTGTTCCAATAAGGTACATGATGTTATTTCAATTTTTTTGTATCTGTTGAGATTTGCTTTGTGACCAAGAATGTGCTCAGTTTTGGAGAAGGTTCCATGGAGTGCTGAAAAGAAGGTATATTCTTTTGTGTTAGGGTGGAATATTCTGTATATATTTATTAAGTCCATTTGAATTGTAACATCTGTTAGTTCCCTTATTTCTCTGTTAAGTTTCTGTCCATTGGTGCAAGTTGGGTGTTGAAGTCTCCCACTACTAGTGTATGGGTTTTGATGTGCAATTTATGCTTTAGTAAATTTTCTGTTATGAATGTAGGTGCCCTTGTATTTGGGGCATAAATATTCAGAATTGAGACTTCATTTTGTCAGATTTTCCCTTTGATAAATATGTAATGTCCTTCCTGATCTCTTTCAATTGATTTTAATTTGAAGTCTATTTTATTAAATATTAGGATAGCTACACCAGCTTGCTTCTTAAATCCATTTGATTGGAAAGTCTTTTCCCAGCCTTTTATTCTGAGGTAGTGTCTGTCTTTGAAGTTGAGGTGTGTTTCTTGTATGCAGCAAATGAATGAATCTTATTTTCCTATCCATTCTGTTAGCCTGTGTCTTTTCATAGGTGAATTCAGAGTATTGATATTGATGGATACTAATGACCAGTTATTGTTAATTCCTGATATTTTTTGGTGGTAGTTTTGTATGTTTCCCTTCTTTGGTATTTGTTGGTATGGGACTATCTATTGCCTGTGTTTTCATGGGTGTATCTAACTTCCTCGGGTTGGATTTTTCCTTAAGTGCTTTCTCTAGGGCTGGATTTGTAGAAAGATATTGCTTAAATCTGGTTTTATCATGGAATACTTTGTTTACTCCAACTATGCTGATTGAGAGTTTTGCTGGTTATAATAGTCTGGGTTGGCATCATGGTCTCTTAGTGTCTGCATAACAACTATCCAGGACCTTCTGGCTTTTAGAGTCTCCATTGAGAAGTCAGGTGTTATTCTGATGGGTTTGCCTTTATATGTTATGTTGCCTTTTTCCTTTGCAGCTCTTAATATTTTTTCTTTATTCTGAATGTTTATGTGTTTGATTATTGTGTGGCAAGGGGACTTTTTTTTGGATCCAGGCTATTTGGTGTTCTGTAACCTTCTTGTATTTTTATAGGCATTTCCTTCTTTAGGTTGGGAAAACTTTGTTCTATGATTTTGTTGAATATATTTTCTGTGCCTTTGAGTTGGTATTCTTCTCCTTCTTCTATCCTTATTATTCTTAGTTTTGGTCTTTTCATGGTGTCCTAAATTTCCTGGACATTTTGGGTCATGACTTTGTTGGCTTTAGTGTTTTCTCTGACTGATGAATCTATTTCCTCTACTAGATCTTCAACTCCAGAGATCTGCTCTTCCATCTCTTGCATTCTGTTGGTTATGCTTGCATCTTGCATTCCTGTTTGTTTACTCAGATTTTCCACTTCTAGCATTCCCTCAGTTTGTGTCTTCTTTATTGTCTCCGTTTCAGTTTTCAAATCTTGACCTGTTTCCCTCACTTGTTTAATTGCTAACTCTTGGGATTTCAAGGGATTTACTGATTTCTTCCTATTTTTTGTTTGACTTTTCCTTGATTTCTTTAAGGGAATTTTTCATTTCCTCTGTTTATTTATTTATTTATTTATTTATTTATTTATTTTTATTTTTTTTTTGGTTTTTCAAGACAGGGTTTCTCTGTGTAGTTTTGCGCCTTTCCTGGGACTCACTTGGTAGCCCAGGCTGGCCTCGAACTCACAGAGATCCGCCTGGCTCTGCCTCCCGAGTGCTGGGATTAAAGGCGTGCGCCACCACCGCCCGGCAAAGTTGGTCTTTCTCTTTTTTTTTTTTTTTTGTTTTGTTTTTTTTGTTTTTCGAGACAGGGTTTCTTTGTGTAGCTTTGTGCCTTTCCTGGAACTCGCTTTGGAGACCAGGCTGGCCTCGAACTCACAGAGATCCGCCTGCCTCTGCCTCCCGAGTGCTGGGATTAAAGGCGTGCGCCACCACTGCCCCATTTCCTCTTTTAAGATCTCTAATATCTTCTTAAAGTCATTTTAATGGTCAATATCTTCTGTTTCTTCTATGTTCGGTTGTTCAGGTCTTGCTGATGTAGGTTCTGATGGAGCCATATTGGTTTTTATGTTGTTGACTATATTTTTTGCCCTTGCATCTACCCATCTCTTTCTCCACTTGGTGCAAGTGGTGCCTGTGTCTGAGGGAGCCTCTTGGTCTGATTGATACTCTTGGTCTAGTGGGACCTCTTGGTCTAGTTGGTGCTGATGGACTTTGTCTCAGGGAGCAGCTCTTAGTCTCATTGGTGCTAGTGGTCTCTGTATCAGGGAGTAGCTGCATTCTTGGCATGTGTGTGGGTTGGGAGGGGTGGGGAGGTGGTAGTCTGACCTGTCTGCAGTAGGTCTGCCTGCTGACTGACCTGATAGTGGGACTGCAATGGGTGGTGGTATAGGGGCACAGGGTTGTGCCCCTGGGCCCAAAGCCTATGGGCTGGTATGCTCGAGTATGAGGATGAAGACTGACCTTGTAGTCCAATCAGGTGCTGGGGGGCTCTGTCTCAGGGAACAGTTGCAGTCTTGGAGAGTTGGTGAGATTTTTCTGCAATATGCTTTATATTGTAACAAGCAAAAACCTGTTTTATTTTGCTAGAGAC
The DNA here is from genome assembly GCF_049852395.1 of Peromyscus maniculatus bairdii. NCBI lineage: Eukaryota > Metazoa > Chordata > Mammalia > Rodentia > Cricetidae > Peromyscus > Peromyscus maniculatus. The sequence goes on along the minus strand of NC_134865.1, from coordinate 80,625,038 downwards.
ATATGCAGGAGCAATGTCAGCCTTAATATGTACATGTATACTCATGATGGCCACTGTAGCTGGAAGGTTTCTCCAACCCAGCCTGGCCCTGCTTTCCCTCAGCCACTTACAAAATAATCATTCAGTGGCTTAATATTAATTATCAATTGTATGGACTATGGTAGGCTTCTTGCTAACTAGCTCTTATAACTTAACCCATTTCTATTAATGTATAAGTTGCCATGTGGCCATGGCATTACCAGTCTGCTGGCATCTTGCTGCTCCTTTGGTGGTGGCTGGCATCTCCCTCTCCTCTCCTTTCTTCTTTCAATATATCTGCTTGGATTTCTGCCCTGCCTCTGAGCTGCCTTTCCATAGCTTTTTTTTTTTTTTTATCAACCAATCAGAGCAATATATATTCAAAGCATACAGAAAGATATCCCAGAGAAGGCCACAACTTTGAGCAAATGTGTGATTATAGAATTATAGAATCAGCCTATTCAGAACTCAAAGCAGTTGCCCATTGAAATCCTGAAAACATATCTATCTATTATATGGTATACATATTTTAATTTTCCAAATTCTGCAAAATTAAACACGTCCATCTGCCAAATTTCATTACTTTGATTACCCTTTGAGTTACATCCTGCATGTAGTAGACTTTGGTTGTATAAATAACAAATAGGACATTGACTTATAAATCCTTGGCATGTTGCCAAGTGATGGAAAAATCCTTTTCAAACCCTTGCCATTTACATGGTGTTTTTTTTAAATGAAACTCTGAAGCCTCCAGCACATTTCCTATCAAGAGTTGATCAATTTCTTCATTACCTTATGCTAGAGGACCTGCCAGACTTGTATGGGATCTGATGTGTATTATATATATAAGGGATGATTCCTGTTCCTGATTATTTCTTATAATTGAATAAATACCAAAGTTAATTCTTGCTCATCAGGAATCAACTCAACAGTTTCAATGTATAAAACATCCCTTTCTACATACTGAGAGTCAGTAACTATGTTAAGAGGTTGTATAAATATCTGGAATGCCATATAATTCTGACTTTTGGACAGAATCATAAGGGCTTTGAGCCACTTTACTTAAATTTCCTGATTTATAACAGGCCTTTCCTGATTTATTTGCATTAGTATAGAATGTAGGGGCTCTAGAAATTGGTGCTTCATATTGGTGAAATTAATAAGGCCACTCCACATAGTTAAAATGGAGGTATGGCTACCCACTACAGTTTCCTATACAATATGAGGAAGAATCCAGTTAGTTTTCTTCATAAATTGAATTCTCTTGCTTTTGGTACATTTGCTGTTAATCTCTCCCAAAAAATTACTTCGAGCTCTTTGCCAATGTTCTCTTTCTTTCCATAATTTGTCAATTTCATCATTAGTAAAAGGTACTATAATTTCTGCTGGTTCTATTCCTATTAATTGATGAAGTCTCAATTTTCCTTTTAGAATGAACTCTGAGACCTTTTACACATAAGTTTTTAATTTTCTACTCTGTCTATGTGGTCAAAATATCTACTCTAAGATAATATCTTCCATCTGCATTAATATTCATATAGGAGAATGTATAGAGGGTAAAATAACCAGAATGCAGTCAAGTACTGGATCCAAATGATCCACATATGCATCCTGTAATTTCTTTTCTACCAAAGCCAATTCTCTCTCAGCTTCAGCTGATAATTGTCTTAAACTATTTAAGTCCTTGTCACCTTTTTTTGTTAATTTATATATATATATATAAATTAACAAAATATAAATATATATATATATTATTTTATTTTACAATACCATTCAGTTGTACATATCAGCCATGGGTTCCCCTATTCTCCTCCCTCCCACCCCCTCGCCTTACCCCCAGCCTACCCCCCATTCCCACCTCCTCCAGGACAAGTCCTCCCCCGAGGACTGCGATCAACCTGGTAGACTCAGTCCAGGGAGGTCCAGTCCCTTCCTCCCAGACTGAGCCAAGTATCCCTGCATAAGCTCCAGGTTTCAAACAGCCAACTCATGCAATGAGCACAGGACTTGGTCCCACTGCCTAGTTGCCTCCCAAACTGATCAAGCCAATCAACTGTCTCACCTATTCAGGGGGCCTGATCCAGCTGGGGGACCCTCTCAGCCTTTGGTTCATAGTTCATGTGTTTCCATTCATTTGGCTATTTTTTTCAATAATTGAGTAAAACTGAAATTTATTATAAGCCACAGTTGTCCTAGGGACCTCCATGCTATATATATATATAGCCTCTATGGTTCTATGGGTTGTGGTCTGATTGTTCTTTATTTTATATCTAGAATCCACCTATGAGTGAGTACGTACCATAACTGTCTTTCTGGGTTTGGGTTACCTCACTCAGGATGATTTTTTCTAGTTCCATCCATTTGCCTGCAAATTTCATGCTTTCATTGTTTTTCTCTGCTGAGTAGTACTCCATTGTGTATATGTACCACATTTTTTTCATCCATTCTTCCGTTGATGGGCATCTAGGTTGTTTTCAGGTTCTGGCTATTACAAATAGTGCTGCTATGAACATAGCTGAGCATGTATCTTTATGGTATGAATCAGCATTCCTTGGGTATATGCCCAAGAGTGGGATGGCTGGGTCTTGAGGTAGTTCGATTCCTAATTTTCTGAGAAACCGCCATACTGATTTCCACAGTGGTTGTACAAGTTTACATTCCCACCAACAGTGGAGGAGTGTTCCCTTTGCTCCACATCCTCTCCAACATTGGTTGTCATTGGTGTTTTTGATCGTAGCCATTCTGACAGGTGTAAGGTGGTATCTCAGAGTCATTTTGATTTGCATTTCTCTGATGATTAAGGATGTTGAGCATTTCTTTTAATGTCTTTCAGCCATTTGTAGTTCTTGTTTTGTGAATTCTCTGTTTAGCTCTTTAGCCCATTTTTTAATTGGACTGTTCAGTATTTTGATGTCTAGTTTCTTGAGTTTTTTATATATTGTGGAGATCAATCCTTTGTCAGATGTGGGGTTGGTGAAGATCTTTTGCCATTCTGTTGGCTGTCTTTTTGTCTTATTGACTGTGTCTTTTGCCCTGCATAAGCTTCTCAGTTTCGAGTGGTCCCATTTATTAATTGTTGTGCTCAGGGTCTGTGCTGTTGGTGTTTTATTTAGGAAATGGTCTCCGGTGCCAATGCATTCAAGAGTGCTTCCTATTTTCTTTTCTATTAAGTTTAGTGTAACTGGATTTATGTTGAGGTCTTTGATCCACTTGGACTTGAGTTTTGTGCATGGTGACAGATATGGATCTATTTGTAATCTTTTACATATTGATATCCAGTTATGCCAGCACCATTTGTTGAAGATACTTTCTTTGTTCCATTGTAGAGTTTTGGCTCCTTTGTCAAAAACCAGGTGTTCATATGTGCATGGATTAATGACAGGGTCTTCAATTCGATTCCATTGGTCCGTATGTTGGTTTTTATACCAGTACCAAGCTGTTTTTATTACTATAGCTCTATAGTAGAGTTTGAGGTCAGGGATGGTGATGCCTCCAAGGGTTGCTTTATCGTATAGGATTCTTTTAGCTATTCTAGGTCTTTTGTTTTTCCATATAAAGTTGAGTATTTTTCTTTCCAAGTCTGTGAAGAATTGTGTTGGGATTTTGATGGGGATTGCATTGAATCTGTAGATTGCTTTTGGTAAGATTGCCATTTTTACTATGTTAATCCTACCTACCCATGAGCATGGGAGATCCTTCCATTTTCTGATATCTTCTTCAATTTCTTTCTTTAGAGATTTAAAGTTCTTATCAAAAAAGTCCTTCACTTGTTAGTTAGTGTTATCCCAAGGTATTTTATATTATTTGTGGCTATTGTAAAGGGTGATGTTTCTCTGACTTCTTTCTCAGCCCTTTTATCATTTGTGTATAGGAGGGCTACTGATTTTTTTGAGTTGATCTTGTATCCTGCCACTTTACTGAAGGAGTTTATCAGCTGTAGGAGTTCCCTGGTAGAGTTTTTGGGGTCACTTATGTATACTATCATATCATCTGCAAATAGTGAAAGTTTGACTTCTTCCTTGCCAATTTGTATCCCTTTGATCTCCTTTTGTTGTCTTATTGCTCTACCTAAAACTTCTAGTACTATATTGAATAAATATGGGGAGAGTGGACAGCCTTGTCTTGTTCCTGAATTTAGTGGTATCGCTTTGAGTTTCTCTCCATTTAATTTGATGTTTGCTGTTGGCTTGCTATAAATTGCTTTTATTATGTTTAGAAATGTTCCTTGTATTTCTGATCTTTCTAAGACCTTTATCATGAAGGGGTGTTGGATTTTGTCAAAGGCTTTTTCAGCATCTAAGGAGATGATCATGTTGTTTTTTTCTTTCAGTTTGTTTATATGGTGTATTACATTGACTGATTTTCGTATGTTGAACCATCCTTGCATCCCTGGGATGAATCCTACTTGGTCATGATGCATGATTGTTTTGATGTATTCTTGGATTTGGTTTGCCAATATTTTGTTGAGTATTTTTGCATCAATGTTCATGAGGGAGATTGGTCTGTAGTTCTCTTTCTTTGTTGCATCTTTGTGTGGTTTGGGTATCAGGGTAATTGTAGCCTCATAAAAAGAGTTTGGTAGTGTTCCTTCTGTTTCTATTGTGTGGAACACTTTGAAGAGTATTGGTATTAGTTCTTCTTTGAAAGTCTGGTAGAATTCTGCACTGAAACCATCTGGTCCTGGGCTTTTTTTGGTTGGGAGACTTTTGATAACTGTTTCTATTTCCTTAGGGGTTATTGGTCTATTTAAATGGTTTATCTGGTCTTGATTTAATTTTGGTAAGTGGTATTTATCCAGAAAATTGTCCATTTCCTCCTGGTTTTCCATTTTTGTGGAGTACAGGTTTTTGAAGTATGATCTGATGATTCTCTGGATTTCCTCGTTGTCTGTTGTTATGTCTCCCTTTTCATTTCTGATTTTGTGAATTTGGGTGCTTTCTCTTTGCCTTTTGGTTAATTTGGCTAGGGGTTTGTCTATCTTGTTGATTTTTTCAAAGAACCAACTCTTTGTTTCATTGATTTTTTGTATTGTTCTCTTGTTTTCTATTTCGTTGATTTCAGCCCTCAATTTAATTATTTCCCCGCATCTATTTCTCCTGGGTGAGTTTGTTTCTTTTTGTTCTAGAGCTTTCAGTTGTGCTGTTAATTCATTGGTATGGGATTGCTCCATCTTCTTTATGTGTGCATTTATAGCTATGAATTTTCCTCTTAGCACTGCTTTCATAGTGTCCCATAAGTTTGGATAGTTGTACTTTCATTTTCATTGAATTCTAGGAAATCTTTAATTTCTTTCTTTATTTCTTCCTTGACCCATTGATGTTTCAGGTGGGCATTATTCAGTTTCCATGAGTTTGTGGGTTTTCTATAATTTTTGTTGTTGTTGAGGTCTAACTTTAAGGCATGGTGGTCTGATAAGATACAGGAGGTTATTGCAATTTTTTTGTATCTGTTGAGATTTGTTTTGTGTTCAAGCATGTGGTCAATTTTTGAGAAGGTTCCATGGGGTGCTGAGAAGAAGGTATATTCTTTTGTGTTAGGATGGAATATTCTGTAGATATCTATTAGGTCCATTTGAGTCATAACATCTGTTAGGTCCTTTATTTCTTTGTTAAGTTTCAGTCTAGTAGATCTATCTTTTGGTGAGAGTGGTGTGTTAAAATCTCCCACTACTAATGTGTGGGGTTTGATGTGCGTTTTAAACTTTAGTAGTGTTTCTTTTATGAATGTGGGTGCTTTTGTATTTGGAGCATAAATGTTTAGAATCGAGACTTCATCTTGGTGGATTTTCCCCATGATAAATATGTAATTTCCATCCTGGTCTCTTTTGATTGATTTTAGTTTGAAGTCTATTTTATTAGATATTAGGATAGCTACACCAGCTTGTTTCTTAGGTCCATTTGCTTGGAAAGCCTTTTCCCAGCCCTTTACTCAGAGGTAGTGTCTGTCTTTGAAGTTAAGGTGTATTTCTTGTATGCAGCAGATGGATGGGTCCTGTTTTCTTATCCATTCTGTTAGCCTGTGTCTTTTTATAGGAGTTGAGACCATTGATATTGATAGATATTAATGACCAGTGATTGTTAATTCCTGTTATTTTTTGTGGTTGTGTTGTGTTGTCCTTCTGTAGTGTATGTTGGTGTGGGATTATCTATTGCTTGATTTTTCATGGATGTGTTTAGCTTCTTTGGGTTTGATTTTCCCTTCTAGTGCTTTCTGTAGGGCTGGGTTTGTGGACAGGTATTGATTAAATCTGGTTTTATCCTGGAATATTTTGTTTACTCTGCCTCTGGTGATTGAGAGTTTTGCTGGGTATAATAGTCTGGGTTGGCATCCGTGGTCTCTTAGTGTCTGCATGAGATTTGTCCATGATCTTCTAGCTTTCATAGTCTCTATTGAGTAGTCTGTTGTTATTCTGATGGGTTTGACTTTATATGTTACTTGGTCTTTTTCCTTTGCGGCTCTTAATATTTTTTCTTTGTTCTGTGTGTTTAGTGTTTTGATTATTATGTGGCAAGGGGACTTTTTTTTTTTTTGGATCTAGCCTATTCGGTGTTCTGTAAGCTTCTTGTATCTTCATAGGTATTTCTTTCTTTAGGTTAGGAAAGTTTTATTCTATGATATTGTTGAATATATTTTCTGTGCCTTTGAGTTGGTATTCTTCTCCTTCTTCTATCCCTATTATTCTTAGGTTTGGTCTTTTCATGGTGTCCCAAATTTCCTGGACGTTTTGTGTTACAACTTTTTTGTCTTTAGTGTTTTCTTTGACTGACGAATCTATTTTCTCTATTGTGTTTTCAGTGTCAGAGATTCTCTGTTCCATCTCTTGCAATCGGTTGGTTATGCTTGTTTCTGTAGTTCCTGTTCATTTAGTCAGGATTTATATTTCCAGCATTCCCTCAGCATGTGTTTTCTTTATTGTCTCAAATTCATTTTTCAGATCTTGGAATGTTTCTTTTATCTGTTTAATTGCTTTTTCTTGGCTTGATTTGATTTCTTCCCATTTTTTGTTCGTTTTTTTCTTCCATTTCTTTAAGGGAGTTTTTTATTTCCTCTTTAAGGAAAGTTTTTATTTCCTCTTTAAGGCAGTTTTTCATTTCCTCTTTAAGGAAAGGTTTTATTTCCTCTTTGAGGGAATGTTTTATTTCTTCTTTAAGGGCCTCTATCATCTTCTTAAAGTCATTTTTAGGGTTGATTTTTTCTGTTTCTTCTGTCATGGTATGTTTAGGTCTTGCAGGTGTAGAATCACTAGGTTCTGATGTTGCCATATAGGTCTTTATGTTGTTGCCTGTATTTTTGCACTGGCGTCTACTCATCTCTTCCTCTGTGTGGTGCAGGTGGTGTCTGTGTCTGAGAGTGCCTCTCTTGTTCTAATTTTTAGTCTTGGTTTAGTAGGGGTTCTTGGTTAAATTGGTGCTATTGGGCTATTTCTTCAGGGGCAGCTGATTTCAGTCAGTGAAGTATATACTTATGATTCTGGTGATCTGGTTTGGTGGCTGGGTAGCACCTTCTTCTGTGTTCCCAGGTCACGTTTTGTTCATTTGTCAACTCCTCAGCTGATCTTGTTTCTTCAGACTTCAAACTGTAGGCATCTGAATCCTCTCCCAGATGGGTTTCAGCTGAGCAGGGTAGTCTCACTAACACCTCCAAGTTGTTGGGTTTCACAGGATCAGCAGCTGGGCCCTGGGTTGTCCTCAGATGGAGTGTTCAGATTGGTTCTGGTTCTGACCCACAGAGATAGCTTCTTCCCCAGGTGTTGGGGTTAAAGGCGTCCCTGTTCCAAGTTGCATCTGTTAATCTCTGCCCCTGGGCCTGTCTACCTCTGTGGTCAGCTGCCGCTGGGTCTATCTGCCTCTGTGGGCCGCCACCGGGCCTGTGTGTCTCTGCCGTCTGCCACCGCGGGTCTACCTACCTCTGCTTGTCACTGCTGCCGGGCCCATCTACCTCTGCGGGCTGCCACTGGGCCTGTATGTCTCTGCCAGCTGCCACTGGGCCTCTATGTCCCTGTCGGCCGCTGCCGCCGGCCCCGTCTACCTCTGCGGGCCGCCGCTGCTGACCTACCTGTGTCTGTTTGTCTCTGCCGTGTGGCCTGTCTACCTCTGTGGGCCGCTGCTGGGCCTGAATGTCCCTTTCGGCCACCGCCGCTGTCCCGTCTACCTCCGCGGGCCGCTGCCACAGGCTTACCTGTGTCTGCTTGTCTCCGCCGCGGGGCCCGTCTCCCTTGTCACCTTTTAAGGTTTGAAACAATTTAAGCCGTTCTGTACTTTCTCCTCCAATAGTGGGCCATGGATGGGTAATGTCTCCCAACAGTCTTTGAAAGTCATTGAGAGTCTGCAATTAATCTCTCCTAATTTGCACCTTTTGGGGTAGAATTTTTTGTAGATTCATTTTATATCCTAAATAATTAATAGATTCTCCTCTTCTTTTTTTTTTTTTTTCAGGAGCAATGTGTAATCCTCAACAAAGCAAAATTTTCTTTACTTCTTCAAACATTCTTTCTAAAGTGTTTACATTTGAATTAGCTTGTAAGATGTTATCCATGTAATAGTAAACTATAGATTGAGGAAATAGCTTACATATAATTTCCAACAACTATCACACAAAATATTGGAACAGGGTGGAGCTACTTAACATTCCCTGTGGGAGAATCTTCCATTGCTATCTCTTAACAGCCTGAGAATTATTATAAGTATGCACCATGAAGGCAAATTTTTTTTGTCTTTTTTTGTAAAGGTATAGTGAAGAAGCAATCTTTTAAATCAATAACTATAAGCGGCCATTCTTTAGGTAACAGAGAAGGCAAAGGAATTGTAGACTGAAGAGAGCCCATTGGCTGAATTACCTTATTAACAGCTCTTAGATCTGTTACCATTCTCTATTTTCCAGATTTCTTTTTATTAACAAATACAGGAGAATTCCAAGGGCTGGTTGATTCTTCAGTATGCTGAGCATTTAGCTGCTCCTATCCTAGCTGTTCTAAGGCCTGCAGTTTCTCTGATGTTAAAGGCCATCACCCAACCCTTACAGGTTTCTCTGTCAACCATTTTAAATGTAGGGCTGGTGGTGCCTTTGAAAGATCAGTAGCTGTTGTGCCCTGTTTTTGTACTACCTGAATGGTAACTGTTCTTTATAATACCTTCTAATATTTTTCCCAGAATCATACATTAATTTATGGTTTGTTTCTGTGATTGGAGGGATGTTAATTTGGGTATTTCATTGCTGTAACAAGTCACATCCCCATAAGTTCATTGCTATGTTATCCACATATGGTTTTAATTTTCCTCTCTGTCCTTCTGGCCCTATACATTCAACCAATCTCACTCTCTTTTGTACCTGAGATAATGTTCCAATTCCTAAAAGCTGACCATTTATCTTCTGAAGAAGGCAATCTGTAAGCCAAGATTCTGGTGCAAATATTGTTATATCTGCACCTATATCCATAAGACCATCAATGACAATAACATTTATTTGTATTTTTAATTTTGCTCTTTGTCCATTTGTAGAAGTTTGCCAAAATATTCACTTTACTGTTTTCCTTGAACTTTTGTTCTCTATTCTACAGTTGTTCTATCATCCAGAGCAGTATGGTTTTTTAATAATAAGTATTAGGTGCTTTACTCACTCTAGGAAGGAGTTTCCTCCATGATGACAGGAAATGACTGACCCAAATTTGACATGGGGACCTTTGAGAGGCCCCTCAAGGTGTTTCCCAATGGCAAAGGGTTGTCTTGTCTGTCCCTTTTTGATCTACATTCATTAGTCCAATGCCTGCCTTTGCCACACTTTCTGCATAATCTAGAAGGGAGGAACATTCTGTTGGTCTTGTTCTTGGAAAAAAAAACATTGTTAATAGGAACACCTTATTTACAATCCCACTTTAGGTGACCTTGTTTCCCATAATTGAAATATTTGACATTTTGATTTTTCTTCAAACCTCTGGAAATCACCTCTCCTATCCAAGCATCATTATGGTTATGAGATTCAAAATTGATTGTACTTTGGATATGTTCTTGTATGGGTGCTGATATTGCCTTTAATGGCCTAATTACTGCTTTGCATTGTGCATTATCATTTAGACAAGTCAGAGTTTCAATTATTATTTGTCTAGCTTCTGACTTTGGTATCATTCTATTTACTGCTGAAGTCAATCTTTGTCTGAAGTCAGTCTTTGTATGAAATCAGTGAAGATTTCTTTTGGGCCCTGTATAACTTTAGTAAATTACTCAGTTTCCTTTCCTACTTCTTCAATTCTGTCCCAAGCATTCAAAGCTGCTGCTTGACATAAAGCCGGGATTTTGTCATCATGTAGAGATTACCTTTCTACATTGGCATAATCTCCCTCTCCAAGTTTGTCTTGGGAGATTTCCATACTTCTAGCCCTACTTCATTGTTTAATGGTCTTAGCCTCAACTTTCCACCAGGTCCTCCACTGTAACTGAGGACCAGGCTCCAAGGCTTTTGTAACCAAGTCTCTCTAGTCTTGAGGGATAATTCTGTTACAAGTTAATCACATGTTTAAAATCTGCTTCACAAATTCACAAAGATGAATGCCTGCCATATGAGATGATAGCCTCCTTGAATCTCCTCAAATCTATTGTTTGCACAGGAGTCCATTCAGCTCTTACACAGCCTTGGGGATAGCTATCATTTGGCAGTTCCTGTAAGGTTACAATTTTGTTGTTTGAAAAGCTTGGCTGTTCTTCTCTAGCCTTATACTGCAACGCTGAAATTGCTTCTCCTTTAAATTCTTCTGTCTGGGTTTGAATATCTCTGTGATCTGTTTTAATAAGTTTTTCTAAAACTTGTATCTTAGCACTCCTATTAACCAACTTTTTAGTGATAAAATAAAAATGATAAAACCAATGTTTATAATTGACATTACATAAATCCCATCCAAATTAATTATCCTCTCATTTAATTGTTCCATTTTCAAACAGTCCAGTGTGTTATCATACAGAGACCTAACTCCCTTCAATGTAATAATCTTTCCCATTTTTAACATGCAAAAAAATTTTTTTAACTAATTCACCCCTTTAAGAAATCCCAACAGTCTAAACTAATCTGTTGACAATGATGATTCAGATGATGTGAAGCTGACTGCTGCTGCATAAAACAGTAGAAGCCCCAGTGGGTGTCAAGGTAGCTACCTACTGTGGCAGCAGCCCAAGTATGGTGTCCAGGGAAAACCCATAACCCACTGGGAAAGGGAGCTCTCTGTCTGAAAAATGCAAACAGGAGATTGTGGGGAAGAAACATGTGCAGTGGGAGCTGCCTAAAGGCAGAGCTGGCTGGTGACAAGGGGCTAACTCTGCCAGTGTTCTGAGCCCATGCCTGTGGAGTTTGTTACAGAAAGGCTGCAACAAAAACTTAGCTGGGGGGGGGCGAGTGACTCCAGCATTATGTAGCCCCAGCCTGTGCTGGTGGCTGTAAAGTCACAGGCAAGCAGCATTTTTGTGAATTCATGACCGAAAAGTTAGACAGGAAAACTCTTCCTACAAGTAAGGAATTTGCTGCTCTTCCAGAGGACTTGGCTTCGGTCCCCATTATCCACATGGTGGCTCATAATTGTCTGTAACTCCAGTTTCTGGGACCCTCTTCTGGCTTCTGTTGGCACTGATATGCATGAAGGCAAAACACTAATACACATCAAATGAATAAAACAATGGGAAAAATTTTCATTTTATTTGTATAGGTGTTGTGCTTGCATGTGTGTAGGTATACCATGTGTGTGCCTACAGAGGTTAGAAGAGGGTATTGGATCCCCTGGAACTAGAGTTATGGACAGTTGTAAGCCATTGTGAGCCATGGTGTGGATGCTGAGAACCAGACCTAGGTCCTCTGCAAGATTAATAGGTACTCTTAACCACTGACTCATCTCCTCAACAAAATATTTTTTTAGTCAAAGACAAGGTAAGGGAGATGGTTCAGCAGGTAAAGGTCCTTGCCCACAAGCCCGACAACCTGAATTTGATCCCCAGAACTGAGGGTTTGACTTTCACACAAATTCTGGCACAGTTACTTCCACACTCACATACACAGGATAGGTATCTTGTATTTATTTTTTTTTCAAGCTGTAACCATTTATGAACCTGTAGAGAATACAGCCCTTCTAGGCCAAGCTGCAAGATGTTCTTGCTTCTATGCCTTGTTCAACATGATGATTAGTTTTTTTTAAAAGATTTTTATTATTATTATTATTTTGTGTTCTTCTTGCTCCACATCCTCTCCAACATAAGCTGTCTTCAGCATTTTTTATCTTAGCCATTCTGACAGGTGTAAGATGGTATCTCAGAGTTGTTTTGATTTGCATTTCCCTGATGACTAAGGTTCTTGAGTAATTCCTCAAATGTCTTTCAGCCATTTGAGATTCTTCTGTTGAGAATTCTCTGTTAAGCTCTGTAGTCCATTTTTTAATTGGATTGTTCAGTATTTTGAAGTCTAGCTTTTTGAGTTCTTTATATACTTTGGAGATGAGCCCTCTGTCAGATGTGGGGTTGGTGAAGATCTTTTTCCATTCTGTAGGCTGTCGTTTTGTCTTGTTAACCATGTCCTTTGCCCTACAAAAGCTTCTCAGTTTCAAGAAGTCCCATTTTTTTTGTTTTGTTTTTTTGTTTTTCGAGACAGGGTTTCTCTGCATAGCTTTGCGCCTTTCCTGGAGCTCACTTGGTAGCCCAGGCTGGCCTCGAACTCACAGAGATCCGCCTGGCTCTGCCTCCCAAGTTCTGGGATTAAAGGTGTGCACCACCACTGCCTGGCGAAGTCCCATTTTTTAATTGTTGCTCTCAGTGTCTGTGCTACTGGTGTTATATTTAGGAAGTGGTCTCCTGTGCCAATGGGTTTAAGACTACTTCCTTCTTTTTGTTCTTTATGTTTAGTGTAACTGGATTTATGTTGTGGTCTTTGATCCACTTAGACTTGAGTTTTGTGCATGGTGACAGGTATGAATCTATTTGCAGTCTTCTGCATGTTGACATCCAGTTATGCCAGCACCATTTGTAGAAGATGCTTTCTTTTTTCCATGGTACAGTTTTGGCTTCTTTGTCAAAAATCATATGTTCATAGGTGTGTGTATTAATGTCATGGTCTTCAATTCGATACCATTGGTCTATGTGTTGGTTTTTATGCCAGTACCAAGCTGTTTTTATTACTGTAGCTCTATAGTAGAGCTTGAGGTCAGGGATCATGATGCCTCCAGAGGTGGCTTTATTGTAAAGGATTCTTTTAGCTATCCTGGGTTTTCTGTTTTTTCAAATGAAGTTGAGTATTGTTCTTCTCAGGTCTGTGAAGAATTGTGCTGGGATGTTTGTTTGTTTGTTTGTTTTTTCAAGACAGGATTTATCTGTAGCTTTGGAGCCTATCCTGGAACTCACTTTTAGATTTTCCAATTTTGTGGAGTACCAGTTTTTCAAGTATGACCTGATGATTCTCTGGATTTTCTCATTGTCTGTTGTTATGTTTCCCTTTTCATTTCTGATTTGTTAATTTGGATGCTCTCTCTCTGCCTTTTGGTTAATTTGAATAAGGACTTGTCTATCATGTTGATTTTTCTCAAAGAACCAACTCTTTGTTTCATTGATTCTTTGTATTGTTCTCTTTGTTTCTATTTTATTGATCTCAGCCCCCAATTTGATTATTCCCTGGTGTCTATTCCTTTTGGGTGAGTCGGCTTCTTCTTGTTCTAGAGCTTCCAGGTGTGCTGTTAAGTCACTAGTGTGAGATTTCTCCATCTTCTTTATGTGGGCATTTAGTGCTATGAATTTACCTCTTAGCATTGCTTTCACAGTGTCTCATTAGTTTGTGTGTGTAGTACATTCATTTTCATTGAATTCTAGGAAATCTTTAATTTCTTTCTTCATTTCTTCCTTGACCCATTGGTGACTCTTTTGGGCATTTTTCAGGTTCCATGAGATTGTAGGCTTTCTTAATTTTTTTTTTTTGTTGTTGAAATCTAACTTTAAGCCATGGTGGTCCGATAAAATACAGGAGGTTATTCTAATTTTTTTTTGTATTTGTTGAGGTTTGTTTTGTGACAAAGCATGTGGTCAGTTTTAGAGAAGCTTTCATGGGGTGCTGAGAAAAAAGTATATTCTTTTGTATTAGGGTGGAATGTTCTTTAGATATCTATTAAGTCCATTTGAGTCATAACTTCTGTTTGGTCCCTTATTTCTTGTTAAATTTCAGTCTGGCAGATGTATCCATTGGTGAGATTGGGGTGTTGAAATCTCCCACTAGTAGTGTGTGGGGTTTGATGTGCAATTTAAGCTTTAGTAATATTTTTAACAAATGTGGGTGCCCTTGTATTTGGGGCATATTCAGAATTGAGACTTCATCTTGTTGGATTTTACCTGTGATAAATATGTAATGTCCTTCCCAATCTCTTTCAATTGATTTTAGTGTTTCTCTTCTTTGTCATTTTTTGGTGTGGAATTATCTATTTCCTGTGTTTTCATGGGTGTATCTAACTTTCTTTCATCGGATTTTTCCTTCTAGTACTTTCTGTAGGGCTGGATTTGTGGAGAGATATTGTTTAAATCTGGTTTTATCATGGAATATTTTGTTTACTCTGTCTATGTTGATTGAGAGTTTTGCTGAATATAATAGTGTGGGCTGGCATCCATGGTCTCTTAGTGTCTGCGTAATGTCTGTCCAGGACCTTCTGGCTTTCAGAGTCTCCACTGAGAAATCAGGTGTTATTCTGATGGGTTTGCCTTTATATGTTACTTAGCCCTTTTCTTTTGCAGCTCTTAATATATTTTCTTTATTTTGTATGTTTAGCAGTTTGATTGTTATGTGGCAAGGGGACTCTTTTTTTTGCCCCGATCCAGTCTATTTGGTGTTCTGTAAGCTTCTTGTATCTTCATTGGCATTTCCTTCTTTAGGTTGGGAAAGCTTTCTTCTATAATTTTGTTGAATATATTTTCTGTGCCTTTGAGTTGGTATTCTTCTCTTTCTTCTATCCCTATTATTCTTAGTTTTGTTCTTTTCATGGTGTCCCAAATTTCCTGGACATTTTGTGTTATGACTTTTTTGTCTTGAGTGTTTCTTTGACAAATCTGTTTCCTCTATTGTATGTTGAATACCAGAGACTCTCTCTTCCATATCTTGTATTTTGTTGGTTATTCTTCCATCTGTAGTTCCGTTCATTTACTCAGATTTTCCATTTCCAGCATTCCCTCAGTTGTGTCTTCTTTATTGCCCCCATTTCAGTTTTCAGAACCTGGACTGTTTCCTTCACCTGTTTAATTGCTTTCTTTAAGGGATTTATTGATTTCTTCCCATTTTTATTTGTCTTTTCCTCAATTTCTTTATTGATTCCTTCCAATTTTTTGTTTGTCTTTTCCTAGATTTCTTTTTTTTTTTTTTTTTTTTTTTTAAAATTTGTTTTTTTAATATACATTTTTTAAGATTTATTTATTTATTATGTATACAGCATGTATGACTGCAGGCCAGAAGAGGGCACCAGATATCATTACAGATGGTTGTGAGCCACCATGTGGTTGCTGGGAATTGAACTCAGGACCTCTGGAAGAGCAGTCAGTGCTCTTAACCTCTGAGCCATCTCTCCAGCCCCTTCCTAGATTTCTTTAAGGAATTTTTCATTCCCTCTGTAAATGCCTCTATCATATATATATATATATATATATATATATATATATATATATATACATATATATATATATATATATGATTATTTTACAATACCATTCAGTTCTACATATCAGCCATGGGTTCCCCTATTCTCCCCCCTCCCACCCCCTCCCCTTACCCCCAGCCTACCCCCCATTCCCACCTCCTCCAGGACAAGTCCTCCCCCGAGGACTGCGATCAACATGGTAGACTCAGTCCAGGCAGGTCTTAAAGTCATTTTTAAGGTCGATTTCTTCTGCTTCTTTTGTGTTGGGATGTTCAGGTCTTGCTGATGTAGAACCACTAGGTTCTGATGGTGCCATATTGGTCTTTATGTTTTTGACTGTATTTTTGTACTGCCATCTACTCATCTCTTCCTCCACTTGTTACAAATGGTGTCTATGCCTGAGGGAGCCTCTCTTGGTCTGATTGATACTCTTAGTCTAACGGGAACTCTTGGTCTAATACAGGCTCTTTGTACAATTAGTGCTAATGGATTCTGTGTCTCATGGAGCAGTTCTTAGTCCAGTGGGCACTAGTGGGCTCAGTCTCAGGGAGCAGCTATTCAGTGCAGGGTTGGCTTATGACTCCAGTAATCACTGGTGTCATAGGTGATTGTTTTCTTGGCAAGGGGGCAGGGGGGCAAGCTGCCCAGTCCCTGGGATTTCAATGGCTGGGGGGAGGGTCTCAGACTGTGCCCACAGGTCTTAGGGGCTAGAGACCTACTCTGCCCAGTCTGGAGATGGGCTTTTACCTGTTCCCAATCAGTGCAGAGTGCACCTATGACTCCAGTGGTTGCTGGTGTCGCAGGTGATTGTTTTCTTGGTAAGGGGGGAGGGGAAGAGGCAGCTGCCTGGTTCCTGGGGCTCCAATGGCTGGAGGGAGGGGCACAGAATATGCCCTCCGGGCCTAGGGGCTAGGGACCTGTCTGCCCAGTCCAGATATGTGGCCTTACCTGTTTCCAATCAGTGCAGGGTGGGCTTATGACTCCCTGTGTTTAACTTTTAAAGTCTACTTACCTTATTTGTGTGTATGTATATGGGTGCAGTGCCCTAGAGAGCAGAATAGGGCATTGGCTCCCTTGGAGCTATAGCTAATGGTAAGCCACCATGTGGATGCTAGAGCCAAACCCAGCTCTGCTACAATAGCATCAAGTATTCTTAATCACAAAGCCATCCCTCTAGCCTCAGAGATTTTTTTTTAATGTGTGTGGGAAAATATCTAGATCTGTCAGTTTCCATGTGGTCCTGGATGCCCAGAGGAAGGGTGGGTGGTAAGCTTAGGAGTGGACAATGTATCTACTTCACAGTTTCTGCAATGAACATGTAAGGTATGTGTAACCATCGCCTATTGTTACCTAGGAAGCTCTTGATTGTTGTATGTAGTGTGTCATCATTTACCCAAAAAGAGGGCACCAGGCTGGATGGTGCATGCCTGTAATCCCTCAGAAGGAAGAGGCAGGCAGGGCAATTCAAGGTCACCTATGTGCATTGAGTTCAAGGCCAACTTGGGTTAATGACTCAGTAAAACACAACAAACCAACCCCAAGAATAAACAGGAGGAAGAAGAAAAGAAATGGTGGAAATAATAAAAGTAGTTACTTTTTGGCCTGTAGATTGATGACAGTTGCGATGTCATATTCCTGGGGCTCATCACACTCCTCAGTCTACTCCTGTATGTTTGAAACTTCTCCCAGCTAAACTAAAAATATGTTCATAGGACCAGAGAGATGGCTCCATGGTTAAGAACACTTACTACTCTTGTAGAGGACCCATGCTCAGTGCCAGCACCCACTCAGCTCTGAAGAGTCTGCAACTCCAGTTCCAGGGGATCCAATACCCTTTCTGGCCTATTCAGGCTCCTGCATGCACATGTGTGCATAAACACGTGCCTGAATTACACAGCATACTTAAATAAAATTGTAAAAAGTCTTTAAAAATACGTGAAGCCCTTGAGCAGATGTCACTGATGGGTGCGTTTGGTGTGCTGCACTGGCCCTGCGCCAAGCGCTCCTGCCATCTTCTGGGTCCTTTTGTCCTCACATGAGGCAGGAAGGGACATACAAGTTCCAGACAAGAAAGACTGGTAGTTTTGATTCCCCATGGGAACAGGGCAAGGAGGTGAGTGTGGTGTGGAGGTTTAACAGCTGAGCCCTTATCTTTCAAAGGCAGGCAGTTATTGATAACGTCTCAAAGTGAATAATTGGTACTGTTACGATAAGTCTTTTAAACATGGAGATAAGAACCTGAAGAAAGGACTGGGAAATGGCTTTCCGAGTAAAGTGCTTGAGGGCAGTGGGGGCGTGGGAGGGGACTGAGCTCAGCCCCAGCACCACATCAAAACCAGGCATGGTGGAACACGTCTGTAACTTCAGTGCTGGAGGGGATGGGAGGAGACAGGCAGGTCCAGGAGGCTAACTGGCGTGCCAGTCTAACCAAAAGGGTTCAGTTAGAGATCCTATCTCCAAACAAAGTGTAGAATGATTGAGGAAGACATTCAACATTGACCTCTGATCTTCACACACGTACATCCAAGTGCACCCACACACATGTGCATATGTAACACATGTACCTGCACATAGGCGAACCTGCATATACACATGCATGCAACTATACATACAGATACATACAAAAAATAAAACTGTGTACCTGAGCCTAGCATTCTGGCATAAGCCTGAAATCCCTGAGGGTTAAGGCAAGAAGGTCACAAGTTCAAACCAATTTGAGTTGCTTAGCAAGACCTTATCTCGAAAACAGAACAACATGCACCTGGGGGTGGGGGTTGCACCTCAGGGGTAGAAAGCTAAAGTACAAATTAGGTCCCCAGTACCAAAACGAAAAATAATGACAAAGTGTGTGGCTGTCACTAATCTCATTGAAAAAAAGTAAAAAGGAGAGGGAAAAAAAATGGATGCACAAAAATGAAATAACCTGCCTGTATTTCTCTGAACTCAGATCTGAGATTGAAACACCCCTGCAGCCCTGCTGCTGGGTGTGGGAAGCCCTGTACACGCAGAGTCCAGCCTCCCTGAGTGGTCCTGAGAAAGCTAACTTTCAGCTGTTACTGAAGGCAATGGCTGAGGAAGATGTTAAGTTTAACAGCTCATGAAACAAAAAGACCTTTTTTCATGGGTTTCATCTTCGCCTTGCTAGCTGACCACAGAAGCCTCCAGCTCAGTGTCAGGGAATCAGTCAGCCTGCATTGCTTGCAAGTCCACGGAGGAGGTGTTCTGCAAGGCAGCCTTAAGGATGCCAGACCCGGGGCTTGAGACTTGACGCCAGAGTCTAGCCCCTGAGGAGCTTCAGGGCAGTGCTGAGCCAGCCAAGGTGCATGGAAAGTAGGGTGGAGTGGAATTACCTTGGTCTGGAAGGTGATGTGGGCAGTGTGTCTGGAGAAGGGAGCTTGGAGTGAAAGCACCGGAGGTTTGCAACGACGAGAGATTGGGACTCAGGTCAGAGCAGGGCTCTCATAGTGGGCATATCTGATCTCCTCGGCCCTGAGGTCAGGGTATATGCCTGTGGCTGTCCCAGGTGTACTCCTAATCTCTCTTCCAACCCACCCGTGGGCGCTGACCCTTCCAGGCTTTGCCCCTCCTTTTCCTCCAGCACAGCTCCAGACTCTCAACAGACTGGCACGCAGGTGTCCCCAAGCACTGTAACCGGGAGCTTCCACTGACCGCCCCCCTGCCCCAGAGTCATAGTTTCTGTCAACAGGACACACCCTAGACGTACCTGGAAAGAGGAAATCTCACTTTGCCTCCATCAGAATGGCCTGTGGGCACATCTGTGGGAGCATTTTCTTAATTGCTCTCTGGGCAGGTGGGCCTGGATTGTATCAGAAAGCACGGGGAGCAAGCCAGTATGCCACGTTCCTCTGTGGTCTCTACTTCAGCTCCTGCCTCCAGATTCCAGCTTGAGCTCCATAATTGACATCACACCCCTACCCCGCCAGGTTGCTTTTGATCAAAGTATTCTTCTTTCACAGCAATAGGAAAGCTAACCAGGACCCCAGGAAAAAGTGTATGGACATCAACTCACGGCTCGGGATGTAGTAGTTCCTAAGCTATATCTGCATCCACACAGTGTTAAGTGCCTACAGCATACCCAATCCTCTGCCTGAAGGGGAGACAGCGCTGAAAAGACAGCGGAACACAGAACGGACCAGCAGGGTGTCGGTGCCGGTAGCAGGAAGGTGCACAGAACCTAAGAATCCTGAGCGACTACAGCGCGACCTGCCCAGTGTGCAGAAACCGGGGAACTGGACTTGAGGGACCTGTGGTTAGCAGGGAGGCAGCACCGCGAAAAAGTGAAGCGGAGCGCCGAGGGCCTCTACAGGCCCCGCCTCCTTCGCCACACGTGACCGGAGTGGCCAATCCCTGTGCGGGGCGGTCCCGCTGGCCCCGAAGCACCGCCCTCCCCGTCCTCCGGCTGGAGAGAGACCGGCCAGCAGGAGGCGTCGCGGGGCCGTGACCCGGCCGTGCGCGCAGTTAGAAGCGGCCGCGATCCGTGGGCTCTCGAAGTCGGCTGGTCTCGTTCAGGTCTCACGCCCCACGTCTCGCGGCGTGGACACTGGGGACGAATCTTCCCGGTTGCGAGGCCACCTGAGGTTGAGGAAGCGAACCCGACTCAGCCGTGCCCCAGAGCGCCCTCGCCTGGGGATGTCCCTGCCTAGAGCCGGTACAAATCCTGCCTCTGAAAATGAGTGCAAATCAGCTTTCAATAAAGGGAGCCATGCTAAGCAGGGCTTTGCGGGACAGGCTCGGAAGGGGGTAATTTTGGGGAGCCACTCTCCCTGCAAGCCATAGCTGGGCACAAATAGAAACTGACCCGGACTCACCTGGGGTCATGACTGCCATCCTCCTGTGAAGAGGAGGCTTGGAAAGTCGTGAAAAGTCGTCTCCACTTTCATTTACTTCAGTGTAATTTGCATTTCAGTCCCCCCTTCTCTGTCTAGATCAACTCTTTATCTTTTTTATTTTTTTAATTTTTTATTTCATGTGCATTGGTGTGCATTTGCCTGCATGTGTATGTCTGTGTGAGGGTGTCAGATCATCTGGACCTGGAGTTACAGATGGTTTTGAGCTGCTATGTGGGTGCTGGGGATTGAACCCCAGTTCAATTTCCTGCTGAGCCATCTCTCCAACACATATGCTAATCTGTTTTTAAAGATGTATTTTATTTTATGTGCATGGTGCATGTGTATGTGTATTTTACCTGCATGTCTGCATCACATGCATGCAGTGTCTAGGGAGGCCAGAAGAGGATGTAGAATCCCTGAAACTGGAATTACAGACTTGTGAGCTACCACATGGGTTCTGGGAGTCAAACCCTGGCCCTCTGCAAGAGCAACACACTCCAGCCCCTCTTCTCCATCTATTTTCTTTCTTTCTTTCTTTCTTTCTTTCTTTCTTTCTTTCTTTTTCTTTTTTTGTTTGTTTTTTTTGAGACAGGGTTTCTCTGTGTAACAGTCCTGGCTGTCCTGAAACTCATTTTGTAGATCAGGCTGGCCCCAAACTCAGAGATCCACCTGCTTCCCAGCTTCCCAAGTGCTGGGATTGAAGGCATGTACCACCACTGCTCGGCTTCAGTCTATTTTCTAATTGGTTTATTCATTCTCTTCTAGCCTCTCCCCCCCACACACGTGTTTTGTTTATGTGTATGTGTCTGCTTGTTTCTATGTGCGTGTGGCTCTAATGCCCTGGAGCTGGGGTTAGAGGGGTTGTGAGCCCCACAGTGTGGGTGCTGGGAATGGAACTCGGGTCCTCTGCAGCAGTAGCAAGTGCTCTTAGCAGTTGAGCCACCTCTTCAGACCCACTGCATTTTGATAGAAGTCTCTGCTATGTCTCCCAGGCTGGCCTGCGATCCTCCTGCCTGTGCCTCCCGGGTGCTGTGTGCTACTACACTGACTTAATTTACTTAATAACATAGATTCTTTTTTTTTTTTATGACAATGAGACATGTCTGCTCCTGGCAGCACCAATATACTTCAGAAATGATGGGCATCGAAGAAACTCCATGTGGAGTTTACTTTCTTTGTGGCAAGTTAGCCACTGGGCAAGAAAATGCCCTTGTTTCAACTGCTGACAGTGTGCTGTCCAGAATGGACAAGCAGGACACAAAAGAAAGGGCTGTCTAACTCTGCTAAGACAAGGTAGGGACAGCTCTTTCAGAAAATCCTACTTCACAGATGAGTCTGTCAGATATGCTAGACCTGTAGGCCAAAGATGGATGTCCCAATGTTGCAGAGAAATCTTGGGTGACTGTCCAGGCAGCTGGCTGTTTCTGTCATTTCTCACATGTTTTGGAAGCCGCTTGTTTGCACTTCCTGCTTTTCAGTTAATATTATTTCCTTCTTGGGTCTTTTAGGGAGATGAATATTAGATAGTTATAGTTTTCCTTGTTACTCACTGAAGAGGAATGAAGTGTATAAGATTGAAAGACTTCAAAAGATATTTTTGGTTGGTAATACAAGTTAGGATAGAACGTGAATTAGGTACAACACTTTGGACTCACCAAAATAGGATGAATAATGGAATATTTTCTCTGAATCTGTCAAATGTTAATGGACTGGACATTGTTAATGTAATTCTTAACTGTATATATTATATATACTTATTGTATATAGTTTTTCTTATATTAGTTATAACCTTCTTTTATTATGTTAGACAAAAAAAGGGGAAATGTAATGCTATATTGTATACCCTAATAAACTTGCCTGGGGATCAGAGGACAGAGCCAGTCACTAAATTAGACTTAGAGGTCAGGCAATGGTGGCACACACCTTTAATCCTATCACTCAAGAGGCAGAGATCTGGATCTTTGTGAGTTCAAGGCCACACCGGGCTACATGAGAGAGACAGAGCCAGGAAGTGGTGGCACACACCTTTAATCCCAGCACTTGAGATCTCATGCCTTTGCTTGAGAAACACACAGGCCTCTAATCCCAGGAAGTGATGTCTGATCACAGAAAGGTATATAAGGCATGAGGAAACAGGAACTCAAGCTTTTGAGGCTGATGACGATTTCATAGAGATAAGAATGTGGCTGGCTTGTTCTGTTTCTCTGATCTTTCAGCTTTCACCCCAATATGACTCTGGATTTTTTTTCTATTAATAAGACCTTTTAAAATTTGTGTTATACTTTATTTTTACATTGTATCTTTGTTTCTTTTCTTCTGTTTCATTGGTTTGTTGAACTTTTTTTTGCCCTTGTCAAGTTACTTAGTTCATTAGTTTCATTTATCTTTATTAATAAGTATCAAAAGCTATGTATTTCCCTCTGACTACTGCCATAGTGGTACATCTTAGGTTCTGGTGTGTGATATTGCAATTGTTTTCTAGATATTCTGAAATTTCACTTCATTTCCCATTTGATGCAACATTAATTTAAGAGGCTTAAAATTTGAAGGTACTGGGCTGGAGAGATGGCTCAGAGGTTAAGAGCACTGGCTGTTCTTCCAGAGCTCCTGAGTTCAATTCCCAGCAACCACATGGTGGCTTACAACCATCTGTAATGAGATCTGGTGCCCTCTTCTGGCCTGCAGGTGTACATGCAGACAGAATGCTGTATACATAATAAATAAATCTTAAAAAAAAAATTTGAAGGTACTAAGGCCTTTCAGGTTTTAGTTCTGTTATCAATTTCTGGCTTGATTTCCCTTGTAATTGGGGAATGTAGTCACATCGATTTTCTGTCATTTTTATTAAAAAATTGGTGGATGTGTGGCTGTCCCTCACCTGCCACCTAAAGGCCCCTAATTCTTAAAAAAATTTTTTTTTTAATCAAGTGCTTGAGAGACAGAGGCAGGTGGATATCTGTGAGTTTGAGGCCAGCCTGGTCTACGTAGTGAGTTCTAGGGCATCCAGAGCTACATAGGAAGACCGTTTCTCCGGGCCTGGGTAGCCTCTGTGGGTCCGAGGCTCTGCCACAACTGGAGTATATGTTGATGTCTGTGGCCTGTGTTACCACCGAGGCCCACTTAGATATTTGTGATCTGGACTGCCGCCTGAGGCCATTTGGATGTCCAGGGACACTGTCTTTTTGACATTTGTGTAGATTATGAAACACTTACTTAATCTGGATACATATAGTTCCTTCTAATATCTTGGTATTTGTACGTATATTCTTTCTTTTTTTTTTCAATTGTCAAAGGGATTTTTCCCCCCCATATGCCGTATTTTAACAAACATGTGATTCTTTGGGCAGGCATCATGTATGAGTTGGTATTGAAGCAACTCGTTGGTACCAGCTGACATGACTACTGAACTCTCCTTTCCCTTGGGATGATTCTGCCGTCAGGGAACAGGTTTCATGCTATTCCAGTTTCTGTCCCTCTAATGTCCCTACAGCAGTAAGCAAGTGCTGCCGTGTATTAATGCAGTATTAGCGTATTAGTCAAGGAGATCAGGCACCCACTTATATGTATGGGTGTTTTGCCTGTATCTGTACATCACATTTATTTTATTTTTAATCACCTTTATTCCAGTTTTTTTTTTTTTTTTTTTTTTTTTTTTTTTTTTTTTTTTTGGTTTTTCGAGACAGGGTTTCTCTGTGTAGCTTTGCGCCTTTCCTGGAACTCACTTGGTAGCCCAGGCTGGCCTCGAACTCACAGAGGTCCGCCTGCCTCTGCCTCCCGAGTGCTGCAGTTTTTTTTTTTTAATGTTCATTGATGTTTTGCCTGCATGTATGTCTGTGTCAGAGTGCCAGATCATGTGGAACTGGAGTTACAGACACTTGTGTGTGGTGATATTTTATTTGTACTGAAATGTTATTTTAATTTTATGTTAATAAATAAAGTTGCCCTGGGGTCAGAGCTATTAGAGCCATAGTAAGAGCGTGGTGGTTAGAAGAGCTAGGTAGATTTCTGTGTGTTCAGGGATACAGCCAGTATTGGAGACATACGCCTTTAAGACCTGGAGGGCGGTACTTACAGGCAGTGATGAGGCAGTCATGTGGTTGGGTTTACAACCAATGAGAAGGCAGAACAGAAAGATTATTTAAACAGGGACACAGGAAGTACCTCCCTCTCTCGGGGAAGCTAGGAGCACTGCAGGAGGTAAGATTTTATCTCTGAGCTCTGACCTCTCGGCTTTCTTTTTTACATTGGCTCTGTGTTTCTTATTTTAAAAAGACGATTGGTTACATCTACATCTGGCGCCCAACGTGACAAGAATCCATTAAAAACTGCTTGGGGCCGGCTCCCTAGCCGGAGCAGCCGGCTCCCTAGCCCAGGCCCAGGTCTGCTTGGGCTCAGGCTGGACTGTGAGCTGCTTGCTTAAAGCCAGTGCTACAAACAGCTCAGGCTTGCCCTGCTAAACAGGGCCCCTGCCTGTAAAGCCAAGCCTTGACTCGGCTCAAGAGGGAACAAGTGGCTGGCTTTAAGCTTTAGCCGGCTACCCCTTCGCTTTCACTTTCACTTTCACTTTCGCTTTTGCTTTCTCTCTTGCTTTCTCTCTGTCTCTCTGTTTCTGTCTGTCTCTCTCTCTCTCTCTCTCTCTCTCTCTCTCTCTCTCTCTCTCTCTCTGGATTCACACCTAGGACACTAGGTGGCTCTTTTGAAATTCGCTCGGATTTCTACTGTTCTACGCAGATTTGGTAAGTCATAAAGGAAAAAATGGGTTTTCTGTGTACATTGGAAGAAAATTGGGTTTTTGAAATTTTAGGCAGTCTGACAATGGAACAACTATATGAAAAGATTAGTATTATGGGAATTATGCAGTTTATCACCATGCTTATTCTCATTTTACTATTTAAAAAGATAGTCGATTTAAGTGCCAGGATAACAGCTTTAGAAAAACCTGTTAATTTTAACAGTGAAGTTGGTTCAAGTTTGGATCATAAGGTTACAGAAAGAAAGCCTGTTTTCACACAGTCATCCTTAATTTATCCTGTAACCGTACAGCAGATGCCTGATCAAATGGCTACACAAAATATCTGGGCTCCAATTGAACTGATGGATTTTAAAAGGTTTAAGGAGGCAATAGTATCTTATGGCATGCATTCCCCATATGTAAAGCAAATGTTAAACTCTTGGTCAACATATAATAGGATTATACCACAGGACTGGCGGGACCTTGCACAAGCTGTTCTGGAACCCAGCCAGAGAATTCAATTTCTAACGTGGTTTAAGGAGGAAGCTAGAAACGTAGAAACACAATGGAGGGATAAAGGAATACAAGTTTGTCAGGATCAGCTTATTGGAGAAGGCCAATATGCTTCAATACAAACACAATGTTTATATGATGTTCAAACCGTAATTTTATGTCGAATGGCAGCCTTGAATGCATGGGACAGAGTTGATGAACCAGGAAAAAAACCTGAGTCATTCACAAAGCTTATGCAAGGCCCAAAAGAATCTTTCACAGATTTTTTAGAAAGACTGGCTTCAGCAGTAAACAGAATGGTCTCAGGATCAGAAGCTAGTAAGGCAATAATTGAAGCTTTGGCATTTGAGAATGCGAATGCAGCATGTAAAAGAATAATCAGGCCGTTAAGGGCAAGATCTGCACCTTTGGAAGATTGGATTAGAGAAACAATTAATGTTGAGGTTGATGAGCATGATGATACGTGGGTAGGAGAAGTAATTTCAAAAGGTTTGAGGAGTGTTAGATGTTTTGGGTGTGGAAAGCAAGGACATTTTAAAAGGGACTGTAAACAGGTCATTCCTAGAAGCAATGTTTCTTCAAGGAACAATGGCAACAGAATGCCCCTTCCTTCTGGAGTATGCAGAAGGTGTGGTAAGGGAAAACACTGGACCAACGAATGTAGATCAACAAAGGACAGACAGGGTAATCCTTTGCCTCAGTTTTCGGGAAACTCCCGGAGGGGCCTCATGCAGGCCCCCATAGCAAAACCAGTTCAAACCTTTCCTGCAGCTGTAGAGGAAATCCCTGCTCTGAGCGATTAAATAACCAAATGACTATTGGAATAAATCATGCTGGTCAGGATGATGAAAAAGAGAGAATAGAAAATTCAGGAGAAAACATAAAGAAAATTTTTTGGCAAACTTCTATTAATGAACAGAGACCAATATTAACGATAAAAATAAATGGTGTTTTGTTGTCTGGTCTGGTAGACACAGGTGCGGACATTACCATAATTGCACCAGAATTTTGGCATCCAGCTTGGCCTCTTCAGGAGGTAAACGTTCAACTGTTAGGAATTGGGACATTATCTGGAGTGAAACAGAGTGCAAGATGGCTGGAATGTATAGGTCCAGAAGGACAGAGAGGAAAATTAAAACCATATGTCGCTAACATAGCTATGAACCTGTGGGGTCGAGACTTGTTGCAACAATGGAATACTCAGATTAAAATCCCTCCAATCTCAGAAACAAATCATAAACTAGCACATGTTTCTGAGAGAAATATTAGAAGGCATTATTTTGAGTGGTCACCAGCCATCCATATTATACAAGAACAGGGCACAACAACTGATAATCTTCCAAAAATACCAACAGCTCTACCTTTAAAATGGTTAACAGACAAGCCTGTATGGGTTCAGCAATGGCCTTTAACAACAGAGAAACTCCAGGCTTTAGAAGAGCTGGTAGAAGAACAGTTAAATGCTCAGCATATTGAACAGTCAACCAGCCCTTGGAATTCTCCTGTATTTGTTATTAAAAAGAAATCTGGTAAATGGAGAATGGTAACAGACCTTAGAGCAATTAACAAAGTAATTCAGCCGATGGGCTCTCTACAATCTGGAATTCCTTTGCCTACTCTGTTACCAAAAGGATGGCCTCTCATAGTTATTGATTTAAAAGACTGTTTCTTTTCAATACCCTTACAAGAAAAAGACAAAGAAAGATTTGCTTTCACAGTGCCTACTTATAATAATTCTCAACCGGTTAAAAGATTTCAATGGAGGGTCCTCCCACAGGGAATGTTAAATAGTCCAACTCTGTGCCAATATTTTGTACAACAGCCATTGGAAGTGATACGTAAAAAATTTCCTAAATCTATAATTTATCATTATATGGATGATATTTTACTAGCTGACTCAAATGCAGATACTTTAGAAAGAATGTTTGAAGAAGTAAAGAAAATTTTGCCTTGCTGGGGATTACAAATTGCTCCTGAAAAAATACAAAGAGGAGATTCTATTAATTATTTAGGATATAAAATAGAGCTACAAAAAATTAGACCCCAAAAGGTGCAAATTAGGAGAGATAGACTACAGACTCTTAATGACTTTCAAAGATTATTTGGAGATATTTCTCATCTACGAACTATTGTTGGGGTAAAAAATGATGAACTGACTAATTTGTTCAAAACCTTAGAAGGTGACAAGGACTTAAATAGTCCAAGAGAATTATCACCTGAAGCTGAGAAAGAATTGGCCTTGGTAGAAAAGAAAGTACATGAAGGGCACGTGGATCGTATTGATCCAAAGCTGGATTGCATTTTGGTTATTTTACCTTCTAGGCATTCCCCTACTGGAATATTAATGCAGAGGGAAGATATTATATTGGAATGGATATTTTTACCAAATAAACCAAATAAAAAATTAAAAACTTATGGGGAAAAAATCTCTGACTTGATTTGGAAAGGAAAATTGAGACTTCGTCAATTAGCAGGAATAGACCCAGCAGAAATTGTCGTACCTTTAACTAAGGAGGACATTGAAAAATTATGGACAGAAAGTGAACCTTGGCAAAGAGCTTGCAGTAATTTTTTGGGAGAAATTAACAGCAAATATCCCAAAAGCAACAGAATTGATTTTATAAAGAGAGCTGATTGGATCTTGCCTCGAATTGTACGGCAAAAACCCATATCTGGAGTTCGTACATTTTATACAGATGCCAATAAACAAGGAAAGGCAGGTTACAAATCAGAAAATTTAAGTAAAGTGGTACAAAGTCCTTATAATTCAGTGCAAAAATCAGAATTGTATGCTATTCTGTTGGTATTAATGGATTTTTCAGAACCTCTCAACATAGTAACTGACTCTCAGTATGCTGAAAGAGTGGTGTTACATATTGAGACTGCAGAATTTATCCCTGATGCTTCAGAATTAACGTCACTATTTATTCAATTACAAGATACAATCAGGAAAAGGAGTCATCCCTTATATATAACTCACATCCGATCTCATACTGGTCTGCCAGGCCCTCTAGCACAAGGCAATGATGAGATTGATAAATTATTGATAGGAAATGTGCTGGAGGCCTCAGACTTTCATAAAAAACATCACGTCAATAGTAAAGGTTTAAAAAAGGATTTTTCCATAACCTGGCAACAAGCCAAAAAAATAGTAAAGAAATGTCCTACTTGTTCTTTCTATAATCAAACGCCATTACCATCAGGATGTAACCCAAAGGGTACTCAGAGGAATGAAATTTGGCAGATGGATGTGTTTCACTTTGCAGAATTTGGAAAACTGAAATATGTACACCACACCATTGATACTTATTCAGGATTTCAATGGGCAACTGCTTTGAGTTCTGAAAAAGCTGATTCTGTAATCACTCATTTGCTAGAAGTTATGGCCATCATGGGTATACCTGCACAAATTAAAACTGACAATGCTCCATCATATGTCTCTGTTAAAATGAAACAGTTTTTTGCTTATTACAAAATAAAGCATATTACAGGTATACCACATAATCCTACAGGTCAAGCAGTTATAGAAAGATCAAACAGAACTCTAAAGGATATGCTAAATAAACAGAAAGGAGTAACAAAAACCCCCAGAAATAGACTGCATAATGCTCTATTAACTTTGAATTTTCTGAATGCCAATGAGAAAGGAACAACAGCTGCAGAGAGACATTGGGTAATAGAAAAAACTACAGAATTAAATCAACCTATATACTTTAAGGATGTGCTGACCTCAGAATGGAAACCAGGGTATGTATTACGTTGGGGACGAGGTTTTGCTTTTGTTTCTACAGGAGAAGATAAGCTGTGGGTACCATCAAAATTGATAAAGGTTCGATTTGAACAAGAGAAACCTCTTAATTAGAGGAGGTCATAGTTTATCAACCAGCATGAACATCCAATTTAAACTAACTTGTACAGTAACACATGTCTTTTCATTTAATCAGATAATAACTTGCCAAAAAGGAACATCCCCAAAATTAGTCTTGGGGGAAGGTTTTTGTTTTTGTCTTTTAGGAGAATGAAGGTTAAGGAATCTGAAGGACACAAGACAAATGAGACAACTGAAGAAAAAGGACAAATCATCTATCCCAGGAAACAGAGTATATGGGAGTATATGGCATATGGGTATATATTATCTAAAAAATTTTATGTCTTCTTAAATGTTTGTTTCTGCTTTTCTCTAAAGATTTAACACTATTGGTTTTCTAATAGTCCCAGTTCAATTAAAATTTAAAGCTGACTTTGGAGTTGGAGAATGGCTCTCTCCTTCTTTAAACTCAAGCATGTTGTTAAAATGAAAATACAAACTCCCTGTATCATGCCAGAATAAAAGAGCCATTTTCTGCTATGGGACAGGACAAAAGCCAAATTAATTAAGGGACTATTCTATTACTAATCTCAACTCTTTGATTCTATTCTGATTCTTTAAACTTTTCTTAAAGTATAAATTTTATATCAAAATTTACAAGATTAATAGATGCATATACATTTTAAACTTTGTTAAGATAGGAATGGTCATATAGAGTACTAACTAATTCTAGAAAAAAGGCTTCAATTAGCTGCATATATATGTCTTTGTGTTCGAGTCTCTTATCAGTTTTCTGCAGGAAATCATGGCCAGGCCTAACATCAACTGAAGTCTCCAGGAAGAAAATGGGGCCCCACCACAACAACAACAACAATTCCACGTGGACAATAATAATATCACTGAACTGACAAACATCATCTACAGATCAGCTTTGAACTACAAGGTGCTCAGAGCAATTTTGAGATGACTAGCTGAGATGATCCAGTCTCAAAGACTACTTGAATAAGGACTTGAGATAAACCCTGAACTTTGGCATTATACACAGACTGGATAATAATGAAGGATATAGTTACCTTTCCTAGAATTTGACAATTAACTTAAATTTTTCTTTCAGGATAAAGATAACTTCGCCCATACCCAGCAGGAAGCAATTTTAAGAATGACGCCCACATTCCCAAAGAGGTGGTGTGGGGCGGGTGGTTTTTTTTTTTGGTTCTTTTAATGGGTTTTGGGTCTGGGATAATTTTCATTATTTAGGGGGGTAGGTTACAAGTTGTCAAGGGTTAGGAAAAAGGCTAAGCAAAGGAGATTAGATTTAAGGTTCTTGTTTAAAAAAAAAAGAAAAGAAAAGAAAAGAAAAGAAAAGAAAAGAAAAGAAAAGAAAAAGACAATTACTAGTTTTAAATACTTTACATTATTACCAACTATTAGGATATAAAGAAATGAAAGTTAGTAGTTAGACATTACAATAGAAATTGTAGTCATATTAGATATGTTTTAAAAATTGAGCAGATGTATTTTAGACAGGTCATCTTCAAACCCTTCAGAGATCTACCGAATATGGCATTTAAAATGTTTTAATAACTGGGGCTGGAGAGATGGCTCAGAGGTTAAGAGCACTGACTGCTCTCCCAGAGGTCCTGAGTTCAATTCCCAGCACCCACATGGTGGCTCACAACCATCTGTAATGAGATCTGGCACCCTCTTCTGTATACATAATAAATAAATAAATCTTAAAAAAAAATGTTTAAAAAAAAAAAAATGTTTTAATAACTTAGAAATTTTTCTTTTTTGAGACATGTTGGCTCCTGGCAGTACTAATCTACTTCAGAGAAAATATGGGCATTGAAGAAACTGCATATGGAGTTAACTTTCATTGTGGCAAAAGTTAGCCACTGGACAACAAAGTATCCTCAAATCAACAGGACAAAATGGACAGACAGAACACGAAACAAAGGACTACTGATTCTTGCCAAAACAAGTGTGGTTATGGCTTTATCAAAAGGCATCTTCTGAGGCCAGGACAATATGGCACCATCCCTGAAGTCGCCTTCACAATCTGGAAAAGGTACAGTGTCCTTTTCTTCGAAGGCAGCTGAACAGGCAGTGGGCCGATGGCTTCTGTTGTGCAATGGAACAGCAACTGAAAGCTCACGCCTCTCAATAGTAGACTGGCATTTAATAGAGGGATGTGGAGAAGGGGATGCTTAGATGAAGCCATATATACACAGTCAAGAAGAATGGACAGCTGAATTCAAAAACCATCAACAATTTCCAGAATTTAAAATCCTGAATCATGACGTGACACTAGTGGAATTCAGGTGTTTCTGGTACATGGACTGCTCTCACCCAGTGTGAGGTTGAACTGTTGACCTTGTGTACAACCTACTTCACAAATGAGTCTGTCAGATACGCTAAGCCTATAGGCTGAAGATGATGCCCCAACACTGCTGAGAAACCTCAGGTGACTGTCCAGGCAGCTGGCTGTTTCTGTCAACTCACAAAATTTTTGGAAGCTGCTTTGGTGCACTTCTTGTTTTTATTTTTGTTAGCTAATATTATTTCCTTCTTGGGTCTCTGAGGGAGTTGAAGATTAGTTAGTTATAGTTGAAGATTAATTAGGATAGAAAGTGAATTAGATACATTTTGGACTTACTAAAATAGGATAAATAAGGGAATTATTTTCTCTGATTTGTCAAATACAAATGGACTAGACATCGTTTAGGTATTTGTTACTTGTATATATTGTATATAGTTATTGTACTTTTGTATATAGTTTTTCTTTTGTTAGTTATAACCTTTTGCCTTTTTTCTTTTTATTAAAATAGAAAAGGGGAAATGTGGTGATATTTTATTTGTACTGAAATGTTATTTTAATTTTATGTTAATAAATAAAGTTGCCCTGGGGTCAGAGCTATTAGAGCCATAGTAAGAGCGTGGTGGTTAGAAGAGCTAGGTAGATTTCTGTGTGTTCAGGGATACAGCCAGTATTGGAGACATACGCCTTTAAGACCTGGAGGGCGGTACTTACAGGCAGTGATGAGGCAGTCATGTGGTTGGGTTTACAACCAATGAGAAGGCAGAACAGAAAGATTATTTAAACAGGGACACAGGAAGTACCTCCCTCTCTCGGGGAAGCTAGGAGCACTGCAGGAGGTAAGATTTTATCTCTGAGCTCTGACCTCTCGGCTTTCTTTTTTACATTGGCTCTGTGTTTCTTATTTTAAAAAGACGATTGGTTACATCTACACTTGTGAGCTGCCATGTGGGTGCTGGGAACTGAAGAACCATCTCTCCAGCCCCAAGCTTAATGTGTATAGCCAAGCAGAACATCACGGAGCTGAAGATGGAACTGGCAGCTGCAGCTTCTGCTTCAGTACAAATTTTCCCCAGCTACCCGTGGAAAGAGCCCTGAAAAACAAAACCTGTGCTCTTACATGTTTTGGTTTGTAGCCCTCACTGTCCTGGAACTCACTCTGTAGACCAGGCCTTGAACTCACAGAGATCTGCTGGCCTCTGAATGCTGGGATCAAAGGTGTGTGCCACCCTGGAGGCGGTAGAGCAAACCAGGCAGTGGTGGCGCACGCCTTTAATCCCAGCACTCAGGAGGCAGAGGCAGGCAGATCTCCCTTAGTTCAAGGCCAGCCTGGTCTACAGAGTCAGTTCCAGGACAGCTTTGTCTCAAAAAACAAAACAAAACAAAACAAAAAGGCCCGGCCACCTCCGCCACCAGCCTTTTTTTTTTTTTTCTTTTTCTACTTTTGTTTTTTTGATACAAGGTTTCTCTGTAACAGTCTTGACTGTTCTGGAACTCACTCTGTAGACCAGGCTGGCCTCTAACTCACAGAGATCCACCTGGCTCTGCCTCCTGAGTGCTGGGATTAAAGGCGTGGGCCACCACCTCCTGGCTCTACATTTTTTAAAATTCTTTTTTATTATTCTTACATTTCTTAACCCTTCATTTCTCCAAAGAGCCTGAGGAGTATCTGATTCCGACTACGAGCAGTCATCACTCTTAACTTTTTGTTTTTATGCCTGTCCTCTCTCCTTTCCTCCATCTTTAACACAATAGGATTCTTTAGAGGAAGATGTCAGGGCAAAATGCATTAATTCTCTACTACTTATGTAAAGTGTAGATATAATTATCAATCGTGTGTCCTTTCATCTAAGATACCATGCTGGGTTTTTTGTTTGTTTGTTTAGGTTTTGGTTGTTACAGTTGCTTGATATATTTTTTAAACATTTATTTTATTTTTATTTACTTATATATGTGTGCATGCCCTCAGAAGCCAGAAAAGGGCATTGGCTCCCCTGAAGCTGGAGTGACAGGTGGTTGTGAGCTGCCTGACAGGTGCTGAGAACTGAGCTGTGGTCTCCAGAAAGAGCAGCAAGACTCTTAACCACTGGGCACACTCAAGATCGCTCTTCAGACCCTTGTTTGGTGTTTTGAAATAGGGTCTCACTGTGTAGTCCCGCTGGTCTCAGGCTGAACAGACTCTTCTCTTGCTTCAGTCTCCTGGTGTGCCCAGATTTAAGATTCCCATTGTAGGAACCAGTGGGAGGCTTTAGTAGGCAAGAACACTTGCTATGCTGAGCCCAACAACCTGAGTTTGATCCCTGGAAAACACACACACACACACACACACACACACACACACACACACACACACACACACACAGTAAAATAAAATAAATTTGAGTCCCATTTTAAGATTCTCCAATGATGAAGTGATGGTTTTCTGAATGATAATGAAGCTATTTTGTCCCACATCTGCAAAGACCTTGGTGGCCCTACTAAGTTGGAATTCAAAGGCATTATGGTTTGCTTCCTACTGGACCTTTTCCCTGCCAGGGCAGCACAAGCCACCCAACAGGTTCCTTGCCCTCACATGCAATTCCCAAAGGAAGTATCTTCTGTGTTCGCTATCGTGTCAGCTGGTGTAGCCAAAGGTGTAGTCAGAGGTGTAGCCAAAGCCACTAAATCATGAGTTCAGCTGACACAGGATCTCTGAGTAGGTGGATGGTATCAGATCTGCCCTGCAATTTGCTCCTTCTCAAAACATTCTGCAAAACCAGGCATGGCTGACATATATTCAAAAACAAATGCTGTGGGATGTCGTTCTGTATGCTGTGAATATGTGTTGTTCTGATTGGTTGACAAATAAAATGCTGATTGGCCAGTAGCCAGACAGGAGGTGTAGGCGGGGCAAGCAGATGAGAAGAATTCTGGGAAGAGGAAGGCAGAGTCAGGAGTCGCCAGCCAGACACCGAGGAAGCAAAATGACAAGGCATAACTGAGAAAAGGTACCAAGGCACATGGCTAAACATAGATAAGAATTATGGGTTAAATTAAGTGTAAGAGCTAGTCAATAATAAGCCTGAGCTAATGGCCATGCAGTTATAATTAATATAAGCTTCTGAGTGATTATTTTATAAGTGGGCCACGGGATTACAGGAGACTGGTGGGACCGGAGAAACCTTCTGACTACAAACAAATCATATTTGATATCATCTCATTAGAATATTCCCTGGAGGCAGGGATGCTACACCCTGTCAACAATCTGGCTACCTACATAAGACCTGAACGATGACAACACCAATAAATAAGCTAATGTGAAAGGGAGAAGTCTTAAAGGGCCCCATTTATAGACAAAGGACTACAGGCAACTATGGATGCTGAAAGAGGGAGAAATAGCCTTCCCAGGAATGAGCTCCCTAGTTTGGCTAAATACTATAAATACAATACTAAATGTATGTATGTATGTGTATATATATAATACACACACACACACACACACACACCAATAATAATCAAATAGAAACAGGCCATGGATATGAGAGGGAGTGAAGGAGAAGGCATGAAGGGCTCAGAGGGAGAAAAATGATATAATTATATTTTTATTAAAATAAAAATTTTTATTAAATAATATTTAATTAAAATTAATAAATAAATTTAACATCAAATTAATTAAATTTAATTTAAATAAAATTTAAAATAGTACTAAAAAATTTAAAAACCTTCTAGAAGGCCAGTGAGATGGGCTCAGTGGGTAAAGGGGCTTGTTGCTAAACCTGATTACCTGAGTTCAATCTTTGGGACCCACATGGTGGAAGGAGCCTCACATGTTGTCCTCTGATTCCACATATGCACTCCTGTACATGTCATGCAGAGGTGCACACTAAATAAAAAAGTTAAAATGTAATATAAAATTGTCTGAGTTGAGCATGGTGCACGCCCTTAATCCCAGCACTCAGGAAGCAGAGGCAGGTGGATCTCTGTGAGTTCAAGACCAGGCTGGTCCATATAGTGAATTCCAGGCCAACCAAGGCCACACAGTGAGAGTCTGGTTCAAAAGCCAAATTCTGAATGATTCTCAACTTCTATAGTCTCAGAATCTCAGATTTCCTAGAAGAACCCAGCATTGCCTGGTTACACACTGTGCCGAAGATGACCACACCTGCCTTGTTAGTCTCCCAGGTGACTCCCATCTAGGGCAGCATGTCTAGACTACCCCTTCACCCACATTCCTCCCTTTTGGACTTTGCTTCCCTAAGTTTCTTCCACCAGGGATGTCACCCTCCACCCAGCTTTCTCTGCTATCCTTCCCTGTTCTCTGTGATTCGGACCAGACATTACCTGTTTCTCATTGACATCAGCCCCGCTCCTCTCATATGGCCCCATCCCTGCCTGCCTATGCCAATGTACTGTGGTACCACTGCTGACATCGCAGGCTTCATATTTCTGTCTCTTCTCCTAGGACCAGAGAGCTAGCACGGCTCCAGTTTTTCTGGAAAGACCTCTGGAGTTTTATGGTTATAAACTAGAGATCCCCATGCTTTCACCCCACTGGGCAGATGGATGGCTGCCCTTGGCTCTGCAGAGAAGTCCAGCCTGTCTGTGAGGGGCTCAAACACAAGGACCTATTAGTCCCAATGGCAAGTCATCACAATAGCTTATTGCTATATTTTATTTACAGAGATACCACCTATAGCTCTGCCCAGATTAAGTTCCAACAATGGCCAGTCTTCAGGAATGCCACCAGTCCCCATGCAAGACAACTACTATTTGAATGTTTGCCACCATAGCTAAGTCTTTTGTCTAAATGGAACCACATGCCTTTGGAATCTGGCTTCTTTGATATTGTTACCCCGTGTGCCACTGTACTAACCATAGTAACACTCACATCCTTCTCTCCCCAGCCTACCCCAGGGCAGGTGACTGGTTAACAGTGAATCACAGCAGAGGGAACTTGACACTCCAGCTTTTTCACACTGGAGTGAGGACTAAATGTCATCCATTGTTGAAAAGAGTTGGAATTTAGGACATCAAGAGTGCCAAGACAGCCCTTGATGGCTTTGGTCACAACAGTTTGGCTTGCCTTGCTCCTGACAAGGGTCTGAGGTCACCTAGGGTCTAAGGCTGTAGTTCTCCTACCCAACCATATCTCTATAACCCCTTGTCCACCCAGAGCAGGTTCTTTCACCTGGACCCCCTTTCCTATCCCTGCGGTCAGCAGTTGGCACATAGCAGGTGAGACTAGGAGGCTGCTCCTGGGTTCAGTCTCCCTGGGAGAAGACTTCATTCCTTAGTCCTGCTCCAGACCCCAGAGAGAAACCGCCCAGCCCCCCAAGGCTGTTAGGGGGCATGGCTCACAAAGTGAAAGCAAAAAGGCTGCCATTTTCCTGGAGCAAAGGGTCCTTAAACTGAAAACTGTGTTTGAAAATATCCCTGGGTCTTAAAGATGGCTCGGGGAGTAAGATGCTTGCCCGCAAGTCCCCAGGACTCTCACACGGTGGACAAAGAGAACTGACTCCCACAAGTTGTCCTCCGACTTCCATGAACCACGCGTGGCACACCTGCCTCCCGTCTACATATATACAAATAATAAAAAGGCCTATTTGCATGCCTGTCATCCCAGTGCTTAGCAGGTTGAAGCAAGAGGATCTGGCTGGAAAACACAACAAAACATTAGGTCCCTTTTATGTTTCCAGTGATTCATACTTGTAAAACTTACAGAATAAGCAATAAAATAAAATCCTTGTCCCCAAAGCCCCACCCACCCACCCCCACCCACCTCCACCCCAAGCCATCCTTGCCTAGCTTGGGAGCACCCTTCTAGGTTTTGTAAACCATGGCTCACGTGCAAGTATGCAGGAAGACAAATGTGCAGTCACCTACACAGCATAGGAACTCACATTTGTGTACTCCCCCACGGGATCGACATACCGGGACACACCTGAGTATGCACAGGTAGTCAGAGCTGCCGTGGCTTTCTGTACACTCTATTTGTACAGGTTTCCTGTGGGAGTTGCTGTCACAAACACTGGCTCCTAATCCATCCACTTACTTATGCCACCTCTTGACTGGCATAAGTGGCATATCCCCCCATCTCCCCTGCACTGAAAAGGTTGGTGTCAAACCAAACCAAACTAAACTCTCGGGGCTGGTGACAAGCTGCCCTGGGCTTGTGGGCATGGTGTATGGCCCAGCTACAGACCTCAGGAAGATACCCCGAGAGTGAGGGCAAAGTTGGGAGTGGAGAAGGTTGAGGTGAGCAGCTGGGCAGGACCCCACTGAAGACATTTCCCGAGGGATACGGCTGAGGCCTTTGGAGAATCTCAGAGATGTGTGGCTGTACGCACAGATTGTCCCCTGAAAATACAGTCATGTTCAGTGGAAGGCAGACTCCTGAAGTCGGGGGCAGGGCGGTGCTCCTTGTTTCAGTTCCCTCTTGCATCCCTTGAGGGATGGCTCCAGCACAAGGTGCTTCCTCTGGGACATACCTCACAAGGGATCTGTGTGCCAGGAAGCATCCCAGGGCCAGGGTTTGCCCTACAAAGTTGACCCCTGACTGTATCAAAGAAGGACAGGGCAGGGCAGGTGGCGAGGTATTAATCCTGGGCTTAGGTTAGTCATACTCTACCTAGTCCCACATTCAAAGAACATTCCAGAGCCTTGATTGGGTAAATTGCCTTAAAGAGATAGAGCCCCGTGTAAGGGAGTGAAGAGGAGAGACCTGAGTGGAAGTACCTGTGAATAACCACATTGGATAGACGTGAGAAAAGAGTTCTGAACGTTCCAGGCCCAGAGCAATCCCCTCCTGGAGTTGAAAAGTGTGCTAAAAGGTGTTTCATGGGCTGGAGAGATGGCTCAGAGGTTAAGAGCACTGACTGTCCTTCCAGAGTCCTGAGTTCAATTCCCAGCAGCCACATGGTGGTTCACATGCTTCGGTAATGAGATCTGGTGCCCTCTTCTGGCCTGAAGGTATACATGCAGATTGAACACTGTATACATAATACATAAATAAATCTTTAAAAAAAAAGTGTTTCATATCCACCCACCCTAACACTTACACTGTTTCATTGGGTTCCTGTCAAGGTGGTAGCCATATTTTTGGACAACATGAAGTTACAGTTTAGTGAAGCTCAGGTACAGAGTAATGACATTGCATGTACCCAAGGGGAAGGAGGCTTGCTAGGATGTGAATTTTAACTGTTCCTCCAAATATCATTTGCTGAAGACCTGGTTGCCAGTAAGGGGGCCTTTGGGAAGAGAGTTGAGTCCCAAGGGCTCTGATGTCCTTCCTGGATTCAGACACTGTTGTTGGGGATCATAGTCTTAAAATATTTTTAGTTTGTTCTTTGACACTCCATACATGTATACAGATCCTACCCACTCTCAATCCAACTCCCTCCAGACACCCCCAGAATGCCCTCCCCCACTCCCTCTGTACCCCAGAGTCCAGTTAGTGCTGCCAATGTTGACTGGTTTTGCTCACCCTATCTTATGCAGGTAACCATGGCTACAGTGAGTTCATGAGTCCAGCAGCCATGTCCTTCTGGAAGACAGCACTTCACAGCGTTCCTCCTGGTCCTCTGGCTCTTATATCCTTCCTGTGCCCTCTTCCACGATGCACCCTGAGCCTCGGGGCAGGGTTGTGGTGGAGGTTTGGTACAGATGCTCCATTTAGGGCTGAGTACCTGTGTTAGTTAGGGTTTCTGTTGCTGTGATGAAACACCATGACCAAAGCAAGTTGGGGTGGAAAGGGTTTATTCGGCTTACACTTCCATATCACTGTTCATTGTCAAAGGAAGTCAGGACAGGAACTCAAGCAGGGCGGGCACCTGAAGGCAGGAGCTGGCGCAGAGGCTGTAGAGGAACGCTGCTTACTGGCTTCCTCTCCATGGCTTGCTCAGCCTACCATCTTATAGAACCCAGGACCAACCACCAATCCAGGGGTGGCTCTCCCACAATGGGCTGGGCCCTCTTGCATCAATCAGTAACTTAGAGAATGCCTTATAGCCAGATCTTATGGGGACATTTTCTCAATCAAGGTTCCCTCCTTCCAGATAACTAGCTTGTGTCAGGTTGACACAAAACCAGCCACCACAGCCCCCAACTCTTATTCTCAGCACTTTGCACAGCTGTGAGCCTCTGCGTTGACTGCTGCCCACTACAGAGGCCAAGGCTGAGAATGCCGCTGATCCGTGGCTGTAAACAGAAATATTTAGAAGGCAGTTTGACAACATGTCCTTTTAGCAAAAAAGTCACTAGTCGATCTACTCCTGGGGTCTACATCCAGGCTCCTGAGCCATGGGCCTTGGCCCCGCTTTGTCATATGAGGCATGAGTTGAGGCCAATTTGGGGAACAAGCAGAGAGAGGAAGGAGGGCCTGCTTAGAGGTAAGGGGTCACTCGGAGCGTGACTTTGGAGGTCCTATCTTGTTTCCAGCCCTTTTCTGGTTCCCACCCACCACAGGTAAACATTCTCTCTGCTTTGACAGCTTCATTGAAAGCCCACAGCACTGCCCACTGACCACGGACTGAAATCTTTCAAACCGAGGGACCAAACGCACCCTCCTGGGAGTGGTCTCCTCAGGTACTTGTCACGGCAACCTCGAACTAACAGTGCGTGGTGGTCGTGTTTGGAACTACAGGGTGGGAGGCAGGAGGGAGTACTACAATGTGTGGGCCTCTAACCAGTAGGGGATGGGGGCTGGACAGGAAGCAGACATGTGAGGAAAGCAGGAAGCTCATGGATTCTTGGCTGAGCACAGACAGCAGTGGTCAGATTGCACTTTAGGGATAGGATTAGGGGCTTCTGCTTGTCAAAGGGCAGAGCCGCCTCAGGATCCTGGCTGGGCATCAGTGAGCTCAGGGGACACCCAGGCACTCCTGATATCAAAGTCAGAAAGGCACTAAACATTCCTGTCCATTCTGAACTTCAGGAGGGTGGCAGAGGCTCAGTGTCCAGTCGCAGGCTCCTAGGCCGGGGTGGTAGTGTCTGAGCTGAGGTTGGAACACCCTTTCTAAGTGAATATTTTCTCGCCTCCAGTTGCTTCTAACCTTGACTTGGTCATGTGATGTTCCAAGATCTACCCTCTGACTTGGCCACTTGGCTCAGTAGCTGATGGCGGGGTCTTTAGGTTGTGAAACCCTGCCCCATGGGTTGGAGGCCTCGGGGTTTATTGAGTATGGCTGAAACAATGGTTTACCTAGAGGACTGGGCTTCCAGATTACAAACCAAAGGGAAACACTGATGAACAGTGGTGTGTGGCGGGGCCTCCATCTGCAGAGGATGCATGGAGCAAAGAGCTCAAAGCAGATGGCTACAGAGTATCTTCAAGGTAATGAATGCCCGTTTCTTTCAAGGGTCCTTGAGTAACACCTGGCCATCCCAGGTGGTCCAGAGATTGTAACCCTTCAACACGCACAGAAGTTGCGCAGGCTCTTCCCAGTGCCAGCACCTAGGAGGACATCAACGGAGCCCCTGCTCAGTCTGCTTTGAGCCTTCTGTGGAGCCTTTTGTTGGAGGGAGTAAAGGATAAGAAACTTAGATAAGTGTCTAAGCAGTAGCAGCAGCTGGAAGATCAAGTGGAGTTTGTCGATGAGGACTGTACTGTCACAGGAATGGAAGTTCATCTGGAAGTTATTGACCCTCAAGAAGCCTGCCAAATGGGTGTCCTTGGGGGACAATCTGTGTTCTTAGGGCAAGGTGGCCCAGAAGGAGCTCATGTGCAAGAACTGTATAGGAGCAAAGCTGTCACGGGTCCCAGTGCATGGCATTCCAACAGAGTCGAAGACGTGCTATGGCCTGGAGAGATACGTTCTGGAGGCTGACATACCAGGCAATGGCATTTCCACTGAGCTACATCCCCTTTGTGAATAAATTGTTTTCACACACACTGGGCTCTGTTAACTGGGAGTCTGAAAGTCCTGCTTTATCACCTATCGTGAGTGCCAACATCTTCCATTTAAACTTATTATGCATTGTGTTCATGTAACCATATTTTTCTTCTTGCTGTGAGAAAACACCCAACAAAGGCAACCAGGGAAAGAAAGGCATATTTTAGCTCGTAGTTCAATGTGATACAGTCCACAGTAGTGATGGTGGGGACGGCATGGTCTCAGGAGCGTGAGGCAATTGGTCACATTGTGTCCCCTGGTCAGGAGGCAGAGGGATGACTGCTGAAGGTCCATTCACTTGCTTCCTTTTCATTCTTTCCAGGACTCCAGCCCATGGAATTCTTCTCTCTTCACTAAACATCCCTGGAATTACCTGAGGAAGTGTCTTTGAGGTGACTGTATATCTAGTCAAATTGACATTACCCATCATGGCGCCCAGTCTTTAAGGCAATAGTACATGATAAAAGAAACCCTA
This sequence comes from Peromyscus maniculatus bairdii, assembly GCF_049852395.1. Taxonomy (NCBI): domain Eukaryota; kingdom Metazoa; phylum Chordata; class Mammalia; order Rodentia; family Cricetidae; genus Peromyscus; species Peromyscus maniculatus. Next base: position 80,582,828 of record NC_134865.1, on the reverse strand, counting down.
GACAAGGCCCCATGAAAATGAGGCACATCTCTTTGCCTTCTGCCTTACCCTGTTTCTTCCCTGAGGTTCTAGGGGCATGATGTTCAAATTTAGTGGGATTCCCAGCATCAACTATAACTCCAATCCCAGCGTGGAGTAAATTCACAAAGTCTTGTCAACTGATGCGTTTTAGCAAATGCAGAAGTTAGTTTCCAGACAGTCAGTGGCCTTTTAGCCTCTTGTCCTGGAAACCTTTCTGTATACAGACCTTGTTACGTGTTTGTTCTATACGGAGAGTTATTATTGTAAGAAAGAAGAAAACAATGGCTCCTTTTCAAAAGTCCTTTAAGGTTGCTTAGGTCCAGCGGCAGTTGAGCAGAAAACACTGGCCCCTGAGAGCAGCCTCCAGAGCTAGCTAGCCCCACCCAAACCCTGCTAATCTTGCTTCTACAAAGAAGTAGTGTGGACAAACCTAGATGGCGTGGAAGATCAGCCCCCCCCCTCCCGCCACCATGACTCAGCTGGTGGAAGGAGGAAGAAACCTGCACGGAGGTGAAAAATCCTGATTTCTGTGCTTGGTCAGCTCACCCACTTCTCCGCCTCTGCAAAACTGTAAAATGAACTTCCTCAGTTTCCACATTGGGTTCGTATGACTTTCTGAAAGAACACACAGAACACTATAAAGCTGGGAAAGGAATTGGACCCGTGGAGAGGAGAGCCGCCAATTTCTCTCCACCAATCCTGTCGTGGTCCCACAGCTAAAATGAATGTGGAGCCATATTCAGGTTCAGCTGTGGGCCACGGCATATGCACCCTTTAAAAGTGCCTGCCAGGCAGAGCTGATTCTTTTGCCTCTTCTCTTGCCCCTTACTCTCTTCACTTGTCTCTAATTTCCTCTCTTGCCTCTTCTCTCTCTTGCTTCTCTTCCTCTTGCCTGCCTGCCTCTCTCAAGTCCCCACTCTGATGCAGGCTTTCGCTCTTTCACTCTTCAGCTCTCCCCCTCCCAATAAATCTCTTGCACTAACTCTGTTGTGCATGGCATGCTCGCTTAGTGGCATACCTTGGCAGGGCCCGCCAAAGGTATCCACTTCATGCTGGGACCTCATCCGCCTCTTTCACCCGCGAGGGATCTGCTCTTTCACCTGCAACAAATCTGCTTTCTCACTCACCTTTGCCTTCCATTCAGTACCAACAATTGGGTCTCTGGTGGGGCCACCTGCCTCTGACGATTCCCCTAGATGTGAGGCGTCATTTCTCAAGCACAGTCCTCTCCTCACCTTTTGGCTTTTCTCTAAGTCCTGGTACCAGGTGACTGTGTCTCTCTCAGGCTCAGAGACCACGGCCCCTGTTCTGGTGTGACAGCACACTGAACAGCTTGTGCCCACCTAATCTGATCCTCCCTGGATCCCAGGGATGCCAGGACATTCAGGCCTTTGGATCTTCTTCCCTCTGCCTCCTCCTTGGAAACTGTCGTAGACCTCCTCCCTCCATTGGGATGTCTTTTGGAGACCCACTGACCATTCTTTGGACCAGGCAGTTGGGGAACCGAGAGAGAATTCTCCACTTTCTTTTTCTTTGCTCAAAGACCTGCTTGTGTCTGTCTGCTCTCCCTTTCCAAATGTTCTGTCTATGTTTGCTGCAACATGCGAATCAGAGATGGAGAAGCCAGCTTCGTCATGCACAGCACACACCGGTTCTCCCCTTCTGTTTACTCAACTCCTGTTTAATTCCGTGTGTATGTGCATGTAACTGTTAACAGCAACCACGTGGCTCTCCTTCATCTTGGCTGGTGACCTCAACATGATTTCTTGTGAGCTCTAGGAAGTTGACTTGAGTCCACCTCGAGCAGCATCTTGCCAGGTCCAGTTTGGTGCCAGACGGTTGCACGGAGCCTGGACATGAAGTGAAACAGCCAGCTATCCCAGGATGTGGCCTGCACCCTAGTTTTCTCAGGTACCCCAAAGATGATTGACATCCTCCAGGACAGCAGGAAGCATCCCTGCCTCACCTTGTACCCCTTTCTAACTCCTCACCTTTTTATAATAAACAAAAAGGAGTAATGTTAGCATTTGGGCATCTGTACTGGCCCCCCCTTAGGGTCCTGACAGGATGTACCTCAGCTGCAGCCACTAAGAGCACCACCACGTTTCCTCATAAAAGGCAGGCCTTGCCCATCTCCTCTCTCTCTCTCCCTCTCCCTTTATTGTCTTTCCCAGGGACCTGTCTCTGCTCCCTTCTCTGCCCCTTCTTTTCCTTCCCCTCAATAAACCTCTTATGTGGGCCCTATTGTATGGTTTGACTCCTTGGTGCCACTTAAAATACAGCACTAGTTACTTTTGGACAGGCTGGCATAAGTGAGGTAAATTTTTTTTTGTAGAGGAGGAACATTTTAATCTTCTAGTTAATATTCTCCCCCAAACATTATTTCTATCCTGGGTCTAAGTTATAAAAGAAATTTAACCAGAATCAGAAAAACTAGGAAGAAAGATGAATATAGAGGAAATGTGAAAAAAAAAAAGGAAATGACCAGCCCCAGAATTTATAAATATATTAATTGTAATTTGAAACCTGTGCCTCTGAAATCCAAGCTTTCTCTTTTATTTTTAGCAACAGGTCCTTCTGACTTTAACACTATGGTTTTTCAAGAAAGACCATATAAAAGTTTAAAAATGGGTCTATGTTTACCTATACGTTTCCCTTCAAACTCTTATCCTAATTCTTTTTTTCCCCCTAGTTTTTCAAGGCAGGGTTTCTCTGTGTAGCCCTGGCTGTCCTGGAACTCCCTCTGTAGACCAGGCTGGCCTCAGACTCACAGAGATCCATCTGACACTGACTCTGTCTCCCAAGTATTGGAATTAAAGGCGTGTGCCACCACTGCCCAGCGGCTCTTGGCCACTTTAGCAGTGTCAGGTGTGGTTCTATCCCATGGAGTGGGCGTTAAATTCAACTTTTAAAAAATTGTTGGGGTTGGAGACATGGCTCAGAGGTTGAGAGCACTGGCTGCTGCTCTTCCAGAGGACCTGAGTTCACTTCCCTGTACCCATATGGCAACTCACAGCTGTTTATAACTCCAGTTCCAGGGGAACTGGCACTCTCACCCAGACACACACAGAGGCAAAACACCAATGCACACAAAAATAAATAGATCTTAAAACACGCTATTGTTACTCCGGTAACGTTTGTGCCACTGTTAGGCCAGCACATCTTGCAGGCAGGCCACTGTTGTTGGTCTCAGTTTGATGATTTCTCTTCTCCTCTGGCAGTGTGCAGAGTACCTCACAGTACCATGAATGCCAGTTAATCTGCCAGTTTCTTTTATTTGAAAAGAAAATAATTATTTCTGATAGCACAAAATGCAAAGTTTTTAAGTTTTTTGTTTTGCCTTTTTTTCTTTTTTTAATACAGAAAAGAGTTTGAAGGGCCACTAAGTAGGAAACTGATGGAGGTAATTGTGTAACATTAACTCCTGACCAGCTATGGTACTCTTTATAGTCTCCTAAGGAAAACCTTTTGTGTAAAGATAGGAGCTCACTGTGTAGACCAGGCTAGCCTTGAACTCACAGAGCTCTATCTGCTTCTGCCTCCTAAGACCTGGGATTAATGGTGAGTACCACAAAGCCAGAGATTTAGAGTTTACGATCTCTAATTTTATTTTATTTTTTGAGGCAGGGTTTCTCTGTGTAGCTTTGGCTATCCTAGAACTTGCTCTGTAGACCAGGCTGGCCTCAGAGATCCATCTGCTTCTATCTCCCCAGTGCTGAGGTTAAAGGTGTGGGCCACCACCACTGTGCTGTTCTAATTTTATTTTGAAACTCAAATTTACCCTGAACCCTAAATGCCTTACTAATCTTGTCACACGTGGTTGCATTCAAGGGAATTATACACTGTCGGGCCTTGTTTGTCCAAAGTTCAGGGAAAACATGTCTAGTCACACCCACCTACCCACCTAGCTATAAATTTGTCTTATCTGCTGATGTGAGTGAAGTAACGTGAGATTTATGCATACCTATGAATCTAGGTCTTATCTTGATGTTCCATTGTTGCCAGAAATGCTGAACAGGCCAGCTCTGCCTGGCTGGGGCCAAAGATCCCGTAACCTCACCGCCAGACCATGTCACCAGCGATGCAGTTTACCCACCATATGGATTCTAGGAATTCAACTCAGGTCATCAGGCCTCCATGGCAGGCTCTCTTACTCCCTGTGAGATTTTTTATTTATTAAAATTTTATTTTTAATTATGTGTACATCTGTGGGGAGGGTGTACACATGAGTGCAGGTGCTTTGGGTATCAGGCGTGGGTGTGGGTGATGGAATTCAGGTCCCCAGCAAGGTCAGTATGCACTCTCAACCTCTGAGCCTTCTCTCCACCCCTCACTGTGTGTTGTACTTTGCATTCTAGAGGAATTAAGTATATGAGAGGATCATGAACATGGAAAGATGTATTTTACAAACATCAAATTTGAATCACAGTTATGTAGAAATGTTGAGTTTTGAAGCAATGTTTAGAAACTTTGCAGGGCTTTTTTAGTTTTAAAAACAGCAACACTGGGCCGGGCGTTGGTGGCGCACGCCTTTAATCCCAGCACTCGGGAGGCAGAGGCAGGCGGATCTCTGTGAGTTCGAGGCCAGCCTGGGCTACCAAGTGAGCTCTAGGAAAGGCGCAAAGCTACACAGAGAAACCCTGTCTCGAAAAACCAAAAAAAAAAAAAAAAAAAAAAAACAGCAACACTGACCATAAGTGGATTCCACTTTTACCTGATGTAGAAGGCCATGTCATTCATGTCCTATTTAACTAGCACTACAATGCATTCATTTAAAAGATTTCAAAGGGGGCTGGAGAGATGGCTCAGTGGCTAAGGGCACTGGCTGCTATTACAGAAGACTAAGGTTTGATTCCCAGCACCCACTCGGTAACTCACAACTATCCAGGGGATCTGATGCCCTTATCTGGCCTTCATGGTCACCAGGTACACATGGTACACAGGTACACATGACATGCAAATGGTACACAGACATGCATGCAGGCAAAATAGCATATATGCAAAATGGAATAATAAAAATTGTATTGTGGCACATATACACAATGGAATACTACTCAGCAGAGAAAAACAATGACATCATACGGTTTGCAGGCAAATGGATGGATCTAAAAAAAATCATCCTGAGTGAGGTAACCCAGACTCAGAAAGACAAATATGGTATGTACTCACTCATAGGAGGATACTAGATGTGGAACAAGGATGACTGGACTGCTACTCACATCACCAGTGAGGCTACCTGGAAAACAGGACCCCAAGAAAGACACAGGGATCACCCAATGATGGAGAAATGGATGAGATCTACATGAACAGCCTGGACATGAGTGGGAGCAATGAATGGCGAGGTCAAGGGAAAGAGAGCGGGAGATCCCACCTGGATCAAGAACAGAGAGGGAGAACAAGGAATAGGAGACCATGGTAAATGAAAACCACATGAGAAAAGGAAGAAACAAAGTGCTAAAGAGGCCCACAGAAATCCACAAAGATACCCCCACAAAAGACTGCTGGCAATGACTGAGAGACAGCCGGGACTGACCTTCTCTGGTGATGGGATGGCCAAACACCCTAATAGTTGGGCCAGAAACCCCATCCAAGGACTGAGGAATCTGGATGCAGACATCCACAGCGAGGCTCCCAGGTGGAGCGCTGGGAGTCTAATTAGCGAGAAAGAGGAGGTTTTATATGAGTGAGAATTGTTGAAACCAAGGTTGGATAAAGCACAGGGACAAATAGCCAAATGAATGGAAACACATGAACTATGAACCAAAGGCTGAGGGGCCCTCAACTGGATCAGGCCCTCTGAATAGGTGAGAAAAGTTGATTGGCTTGATCTGTTTGGGAGGCATCTAGGCAGTGGTACCAGGTCCTGGGCTCACTGCATGAGTTGGCTGTTTGAAACCTGGGACTTATACAGGGACGCTTGGCTCAGTCTGGGAGGAGGGGACTGGACCTGCCTGGACTGAGTCTATCAGGTCGATCTCAGTCCTCGGGGGTGGCCTTGATCTGGAGGTGGTGGGAATGGGGAGTGGGCTGGGGGAAGGGGAGGGGGCAGGAAGGGGGAGAACAAGGGAATCTGTGGTTGTTATGTAGAACTGTATAGTATTGTAAAATAAAAATTTAAAAAAATTAACTCAAAAAAATTGTATTTCAGGGGCTGGAGATGTGGTTCAGCTGGTAGTAGTTGCCAAACATGCACAAAGCCCATCCCTTCCATCCCTGATGCTGTCGACACTGGTGTAGTGGATACACTTGTAGTCCCAGCATTCAGGAGGTGGAGGCAGGAGAGCAAAAGTTCAAAATCATCCTCAGCTACACACTGGAGGCCAGCCTGGGATGAAACAAACAGACACAAACAAAAAGCACGTTACACTTAAATTAAAAAAAAAAAAAAAGTAAGCCAGGAGTGGTTGTACATGCCTTTAATTCCAGAACTTGAGAGGCAGAGAGGCAAGTGGACTGCCATGAGTTCAAGGCTGAACTGGCCTACATAGTGATCTAAAACAGCCAAGGGTGCGTAGAGAGTCCCTGTCTCAAAACAAACGAACAAGGTAAAGTGAGGAAAAAATAGTCAGTGATCCTTGACTCTGTTGAAAAGCCAAAATGGGCTACTGAGATGGCACAGCAGGTGGGGGCACTGCCCACCAAGCCTGGCGACTGAGTTCTGTCCCACATGATGGGAGCAGAGACCTGACGTCTGCAAGCTGTCCTCTGACCTCTACACATATAACACAGTATGCACACCCCACCCCCATTAAGGAAATAAAAATGTAGTGAAATTACTTTTAAAAAGCAGATAAGGGGTGGGAAAGATGGCTTAGGGGCTAAGAGCACTGGCTGCTCTTCCAGAGGACCTGAATTAGATTCCCAACAACCACATGGTGATTCACAGTCATTCATAACTCCAGTTCCAGGGCATCTAATGCCCTCTTTGGTCACTGCACACACGTGGTGCACATAAATACATGAAAACAAAACATCCATATACACAAAATAAAAGAACCTTCAGCCAGGTGGTGGTGGTGCATGCCTTTAATCTACAGGGCAAGTTCCAGGACAGCCAGAGTTACACAGAGAAATCCTGTCTCAAGAAACAAAAGCAAGCAACTAAAAACATAAGAATTGCTGGGTGTAGTGGCTCATGCCTTTAATCCCAACACTCAGGAGGCAGAGGCAGGCAGATCTCTGTAAGTTCAAGGCCAGTCTGGTCTACAAAGCAAGTTCCAGGACAGCCAGGGCTGTTACAGAGAGAAAACTACCACAATAGAAGCTTCTTAAAATATGTGCATATATGACAGAAATCTAAATGGAATCAATCACCAAATAGTGGGGGAGAGAAAAACTTCAACTAGACATCTCTCACCACCAAATGAAATCTCCAGTGCCAGGGATGGATTACATCTAGTTGAACTGTTAGCTTAAGGGACCCTATTGAAACTCCTAAACAACTTAGGCTATTGGTTACTCCACAAATGGATGGTAAGGCCCTTTTGCTGAAGACAACACATATATAACTCATTGAACACAAAGAAGTCAAGTTGGTGCCTACCTAGAGCCTTCACCCCTACACTAGTTCATGGTACTGGAAGGTACTCTGCACACTATCAAAGGATAAAGGTAAACACCACCCCAGTTACAAAACCTTCAATTTACAATTGTGGTCTGCCTGCAAAGTACACTGGTCCAATAGTGGCACAAACATTATGGCACAAATACTATTGTTCTGCTAAAGGAACACAGCAATAAAATAAACCTAATGACATTCTACTGTACTCATACATCAGTGTCTTGTTCAGCCATCATCAGAGAAGCTTCCTCCTGCAGCAGATGGGAACAAATACAGAGACCCACAAAAGGACATTGTGCAGAGAATAAGAGGCCTTGGAACACTCAGTCCTAAATGGGATGTCTTCATGAAATCCCTCCCCCTCAGGACTTAATGAAACTCTGCAGAAAGACTGTAAGAGCCAGTGGAGATGGAAGACACCAAGGAAACAAAGCATTCTAGACACAACAGGACTGATGTACATATGAATTCACGAAGACTGAGGCAGCATGCACAGGACCTGCAAAGGTCTAGGCCAGATGAGGTCCTGGCACCGAGAGGGGAAGTGGACTCAAGCCTCCATCCCTAACTCAGAATTGACAAGACAAAGGAAAAATTCATTTTCTCCAACAGAATCTCACAGGGCATATAAACCACACTTAAGGGCAGACCCATGCCGAGCAAACTCAAAGCAAACACAAAGCAAACTCAATAATGTTTTTGAAGGATTTTCATCTCATAATACTTTGGGCATTTTTACCTTACCAGTCTTTTGTTTATATATTATTATGTTTACCTGTTTTGTGTTTTTATAGGATTTCTCTCTCTCTCTCTCTCTCTCTCTCTCTCTCTCTCTCTGTCTGTCTTCCTCTCCCCCACCTCTATGTGTGTATTTGTGTGTAAATGGAGTCAGAGTCTTTCTGTCCTGACACCTGGTAGCTGCTTTCAAAATTACCACACAGAGGCTTACATTAATTATAAATGTTCGGCCGATGGCTCAGGCTTATGACTAACTAGCTCTTACATTTAAATTAGCCCATATCTACTAACCTATTTATTGCCATGTAGTCCGTGGATTACCAGTTCTCTGGCATCTTGCTTCTTGGGCAGTCAGCTCACATCTGTCTCGACTCCGCCCCTTTTCCTCTGAGTCCTTAGTCCACCTAACCTTATCCTGCCTTACCAGAGGCCAAAACAGCTTTATTATCAACCAAGGAGAGCAATACATTTTCACAGCACACAGAAGGATCATCCTACAGCAAGTGTGTGTGTGTGTGTGTGTGTGTGTGTGTGTGTGTGTGTGTGTGTGCGCGTGCGCGCGCGCGCATGCGTGTGTGTTTCTACATCTCTACTGCTTCTTTTCTTTGGCTATTTATTTATTTATTTATTTGTTTTTTTTTTTTGAGACAGGGTTTCTCTGTGTAGCCTTGGCTGTCCTGGAACTCAGGATGGCTTCAAACTCACAGAGATCCACCTGCCTCTGCCTCTCGAGTGCTGGGATTATTTTTGTCCTATTCTGTTTTTATTTTATAATTTGTTTATTTATTTTTTAGATGCCTGTTTATTTTCTGATGATAGAGAAAGAAAGGGAGTGGATTTGGGGATGTGGGGAGGATCTGGGAGGAATTTGGGGAAGGAAAACTATGATCAGCATATATTACATAAAAAACATCCATTTTCAATTAAAAAAGGAAGCTATAAGAGAAAAAAGTTGTATCTTTAAAATTCATACATACATTATATGACACACACACACATTTTAAGTTTGGCATGTCAAGAATAGCATCTTGAATAAAATATATAAATATTGTAATCCCCTATAGCCACATGAGTGGCCAGGCCCCTCCCCCAAAGACCTCTAACTGCCATATTCCGCCCACAGAATACTATAACTGCCCTAACGGCTGGACCCTGCCCCAATCCTAAAGAGTAAATTCCAATCTGTGTACATGAAATCCCACCAATGTCCACCTTGGAAAGCTCCACACTGAAAAGTTCCACCTACTAAGTTTTCTGTACCCTAATAATAGGTTTCTCCGCTGATGCAGTAAGCCAGATCAAGCTGAATCAAAAAAGTAAAAGAATAGGTTTACTTGAGCAAAACAGCTCCCAGGTGAGTACTCCAGCCCCAGAGATCAAGGCAGGTGAAGTCACACGCCCAAACTAAAGCAGGGAGTTTATACAACCTGTAAGCAAGGAGTGATGATGTGTCCGCCACAAGCTGGGGTTGTGCCCAAGTATGGTCAAAAGCTGGAATGCTTGGGTGGGGACTTGGGCACCTGGCAACTTCAGGACAGGAGCTGCTGTAGTCACCAAGAATGGGGAACTGGGCTTTTTGGGTGGCTTCCCTTTGTTCAGAGATTCTCTGAGTGATTGGGGAGAGGAATGAGGCTTTCTGGATCAAGCAGGAGTGAGCTGGAGGTTCTAGCCCATCCCCACACCCTTCCCAAGAAACTCTACATAAACCTCGTATCCTGTTCGTTTGGCTGCTGTTTCTCACCTGAGCAGAGGCAGCCACTCTCGTTTTTTTTTCCCTCCAAATAAATAACTTATGTGAGGTTTGTTGTGTGGTGTGACTTTGTGAAATTCCTTAGCTCCTGGCTGCCAGGATACCTTTCCACACGAGCTGCAATGCTTACATTTGGTATCCCCTCGTGGTCTAAGCTGCACTAGGACCCATCCCTTATCTCCAGTCCACCTGCAACAGATTCACCTTCTGGCTCACTGATCACTCAGCACCCCATCCATCAGCAGCAACTAGGTAAGTTTACCCTTGGTCAGTGTAAATGTTTCCTTGAGTCTGAGGACGTGGCTGTTGAGTGCCTGGCACCCCTCTGGTACCTTAGAGCCAGAAGTAACCCCAGCCATTAACGTTATGGCTGGCCCTCTTCACCTACCCCATCCCACCCCCCCTTGGAGCTGCAATCCTACAGCTTCCTTAGGGCTAACCAGGCTATTGCATCCCTTCCCGCCCTCTTCTCTCACCTTTCCCCTGGAGCTGTTGGTAATCCCACAGCTCTTTTAGGCCTTCGAGGCTTTTGTGACCCCATTTCCCAACCCTTTCATATGGAGGGGACTCCTCTTCCTAGAGCTCGGTTTTCATTCTTGCCCTCTTGCCTCTACAAAAGCCCTGGTTCCAAGTGCCAAGTCTTTCTGCTGTCTTAGCCAGGCTAAGATCCTGTTGAGTGTGGTGATGACCCACTGAATAGCTTGGTCTTCTTTCAGTCTTCCCTGAGTCCTGGGGACACCCATGACTATAGGCTGAAGTGACATTTTCCTTTTCTCTCATCCATGGGAACGTGTCTTCCATACCCTCTCACTCCCCTTCGGGATGCCTCTTAGAAAACCTCCAGTCTCTCCAACTGACACCCAACCTGAAGGACACCAAATTTATTCACTTTTGCAATCAAAGAGCCTCACTACCTCTTAGATAATCAATCCAAAGGGCCACCTAATGGCCTCCTAGATCCTAATATTATTTGGGACCTTTACAAATACTATGAGTGATCAGGGAAATGGAAAGAGATTTCCACATTCCCCATTTCTTGGCTCCAAGCCCTGTTTCTTTTTTTCTAGTTGCTCCACCACACAAACTGTGTAAATGTCCTGCCTTTTAAGTTACCACAGATGAATCTGTAAGTTTGTTGAGAAGCAGGAGCTAGGAGCAAGACCTAGGGGGAGGAGAAGAAAGCAGAGTAGGCCAGATGGAGCATGCATGCACCCTGCACACACTCGTCACTGGCAGACACTTCTCTCAGCTGCATCCTGCAGCATCTTTTGTCGATAACCAGAACTCAAAACTTTCCTATCTCTAAGCCTTCTTTGTTCTCAGCTTGCTAGATTCAGTTTTATAGGCATTCAGGCATCTTTTAGGTATGAGTGGCTCTAGACTGTTGTTTTATGCTGTCCCACCTGGATTAAAATCTGGCTCTAGAGTTAGGGTATGGCTCCCCCTCCTTTAGATCCAAGCAATACTTGTTTAAAGTTTTCTTTAAAAAAAAATATCAGGTGAGCCATCTACTGTGAGACAGAGAAAGGAGAGCAAAGCAAAATAAAGGGCTGGACTACTTCCAGCGGGGACTATAGCTACTCATCTCATCTTTAGTTTGGTCTCCCCACCTATATTTCCCACCTGGCTACTGGCCAATCAGCATTTTATTACACCAATTTGAGTGACAAATATTTACAGTGGAGCAGGTAGAGGAGAAAATAGCTGGGGAAGTGCAAGTGTTTTAGTAAGTAGAATTGCGCATGTGGCAAGGCCCTGAAGGGCATTGCAGGGAGTGTGCCTACATGGTGGGCAGCCCAAAGGGCTCTAACCACTTGTCTCTCCCCTTCTACTGGCTGTCACTATAAAGCTCCTAGTTTTGTTTACTTTTACTATGAAACCCACACAGGTGTGCCAGAATACCTTTCCCTTCTAAGCTATAATGCCCAAAGGTATAGCCTGGCTTCCAACAACTAGGATACCTTTCCCTCCAGAGTTGTAACACATTTTGTTGCCAGAACCCAGGACTGACTACTTCCCTAGATATTTACCATCAGTTTTCCTTTCACTTCATCCAGGATCTCCAATTGGTGGCTCAGAGCCAGAGGCCCATGACTCCTGATTATACCCTGATGGTGAAGATCCATTTCACCCAAAGGACTTCGGTACCCTGATTCAGCAGGAAGTAGTCTAATGATAACATTGCCCCCTTTTCCATGACCTGGTTGTTTATCAATAATAAACAAAAAATGGGGGAATATAAATCCCCTCTAGCCACACAAGTAGCCAGACCCCTCCCACAAAAACCTCTAACTGCCAGGTTCCACCCACAGGATACTCTAACTGCCCTGACTTCTGGATCCTGCTTCGATCCTATAGAGCAAGAATCTCAATCTATGGACATGAAATCCCACCAATCTCCACCTTGGAAAGCTCCACCCTGAAAAGTTTCACCCCCTTCCCAGAAACTCTATATAAGCCCTGTACCCTGTTCAGTTTGCTGCTGTTTGTCACCTGAGCAGAGGCAGCCACCCCCCTGTTTTTTCCCCTCTCAATAAATCTCTTGTGTGAGGTTTGCTGTGTGGTGTACTTTGTGGTATTTCTTGGCTTCTGGCTGCCAGGGTATCTTTCCATCTGAACTGTAATGCTTACCAATATTAAGTGGCTACATGTCTGTGGGTCTTTGAGTAACCCCACTTTTCCTTAGCATACTCTTGAGTAGGAGCAGCAGGAAATATTAGATAAAAGTATAGAGGGGAGAGAAGCAGAAAGAAAATACAGGATAGACTCGGGAGGGCCTGGATCCTAATCCATCGGGCCCTGACTGCCTCTGCCAAAGGGTTTTAAAAGGAATGCCAAGGGGTGGATCAAAAGACCTTCCCCCAGCGCAGTCAAGTGCAGACCATCTCAGACCCCTGGTACTCAAGCCCATGGTCCAGTCATCCTCTTTATGCAAACCTGCTGGGTAAAGCCACCTGGGTAAAGCCACTAGGTCCAACAGGTCACCCCTTCTTAATATATTTTTTTAAAAACTCCCCATTAAGAGCTCACAGCAATCTCCATAGTTTTCATAACTCCCAGTATAGGAGTAGAGGATAATAAAGGTGGCATTTCTCTTTTGGAATGGGTCTAAGGTGACTACAGCAGTCTTAGCTGCATCAAGCCCTTTAACTCAAAAAACTCTTGATGCAACCACATCAAATTTAAAGACTCTCTTAGCTTCATCATTAACATTAACAGGTTGACATAATTCTAGCATAAATATTGTTATACATAGTTATAATTCTCTCAAACTTACATCCAATATAACCATTAACACTTTAAAAACTTTCCAAAAGCAATTTCTTAATAGAACTCTTTACACTTTAAAGCAATCTCTTAATATAACTATACAAACATAACAATTCACTCAAATAATAAGAAAGTATTTTTTAAATTAAATAGACTGGGGAATATTAATTACCCCTTTTCTTTATAAATTTTTAAACCCAAACTTCTTCATTTAAACAATTCCATTTTTAACACAAAACCAGTTCATGAATCATCACTGTCAATAGAGTCTATATTCACAAGTCTCGTTGCAATGAAATCACTACTGTCCATTTCATTTAAGTCCTAAAAGTTCAGAAGAATAAATTCTGGTACAAGGCCTAAAAGTTCCTCTGATTGCTCAAAATCAGGGCCTAGCTTGTTAGCTGCCCTTAAGTCTTGTTATAGCAAACAGCTCCAAATATGAGGCGTCCAATAACCAAAACTTTTTCTCAGTTCAAGCAAGCTTCTCTGAAACTTTTGCTTTCAGCTACCACTGTGCTTTGCAGTCCTTAGCCTTCCATAACCAGGCCATTCCCAGACCCCTGTGTCCTGAGGCTAGAGAGCTTTCAAATGCCTCATGTCACACTCCAGCTGCTATGAGCTGAGCTGTGGCTTTCCCACAGCAACCTTGGCTTTGGGGAGAGTCCCATTAACTGCTTTGCTGACAGTATAGTGCTCAGCACCCTGGGTTCTGAAATCCTCCATATGCTGCCCTATTGCACTGCTGAATGTAGCCCTAGGGCAACCCCATGGATCCAGCCACACCTTGCTGCTGGGAGCTCCTCTGCATCTCAGCAGTTCTTGCAGAGTCCTACTCTGGCTGTTCAGCCTGGAGCACTCATCAGTTCTGAGTGTCTCAGCTGTTCATCCAGTGCTAACACTGCTCTGCTCTCAGGCTCCAGAAGCAATCTGGTCTCTGCAGTCTCCATTGCTCATTGTTGCTCACTGTTCACCTTTCTTGAGGTGAGGTAAGCTGCTGGGCTCTCCAGGCAGCTGCCTGCTGTTCATGTTTCTTGTGGTCTAGCATCTCACAGGTTGCAGAACCTCACTGTTCTCACTGTCTCAGGGGTCTGCCACCTGCACTGTGCTGATGCCTCACTCGTCTCAGTTGTACATGTTCTATTGCTGCTGTTTCTGAAGCTGGCAGTCTCTGGGGCAGCTCTTTGTTGTTATTGGTGGCTTTTGGAACTGCCAGTTTGCAGTCTGCTATGGATTCTCTTTTCTGCATCCCAGGTAGGAAAACACCTGCTCTAAATTACTTTCTTATTTAAATTTAAATTCTTTAGAACTACTTCATAATGCTTACCTAAGTCTTATTTGAGCCTACACAATATCTTTATGCTTAAAGCTTATTCTATTTCATGTATGTATACAACTAGCATGGCCATTTACTACATGTATTTACATTAAGTATTTATACTCACACTCAGCATTTACATTTTTCACAAACTCACATTCAACATATACTTATTTATACTTCTTACAAGCTTATTTTCTTAAGGAAACTCTATAGGACTACCTTAGCAAAGATACTTCTTACTCTTAACAGAACTAACTTACACAAGGAAGAATCTCTTAGCAAACTCTCTATAGGGCTACCATTAGCAAATATCTAACTTAGCAAACACCTAAAGGATTTCTTTTTTTTTTTTTTTGAAGTGCTAAATATTCTTTATTTGATATTATACATAGGTCACAGTAAGTGCCTTTCAATGGTGAAAGGCAGCATCCTTTGACAGGGAACTCTAATTAAAATGACATCATCAAGTCAAGAATAGACAGTTGCTTCCTGGCATTCCATTACCTGTAACAGGCCAGTGAAAACTGAAACACAGGTGAGTCTTCTTGTTTCTGAGAGTGACAGAATTCTCCCAGTGTTTAAACATATCCATATTCCCCATTATATAAATTTAAATAAAAAACCATTCAATAGGTTTGAGGTGACACCCCATCTTTGTGGAAAGTATAACTTTAGTAAGTCCAATCCGATCTTGAGAAAGGGAGAGCCGTGATAGTGACTGGAATTGTTATTTTTAAAAAAAGATCATATCAACTTTACTATAAGTCATTTTTACTTAAATCAGGACCATCCCAACAAAAACATTGTTAGCCATTCATGATCTGAATTTTGATGTATGAATTAAATTATGGCACACATTAAAAGCCATGAGATATTTGTTTTGTAATAAATAAGGCAGTGGAATTACTCATTAGTAGCCTTTTTAAGATAAGCTATTAGGTCTGCCCTTTCTCCCTTCTTCTTAATTCCAGCGAAGATCATTTTTGTTCCAGGGATGTACTTTTTGGGATTCTCCAAATACTCCATCAGGGTATCCTCTCCCCAGGTGATGCCTTTGTTCTTGTTGGCATCTGTGTACGAGAATCCAGCGGCCTGACCAGTCTTCCTCCCAAAAAGACCATGGAGGTTTGGTCCAGTCTTATGCCTGCCTCCCTTTTCCACAGTGTGGCACTGGGCACACTTCTGAACAAAAATCTTCTTGCCTTTCTCAACATCACCCATTTTTATTTCGCTCCCGGGTGACCGACACCTCGATCGCTACGACCCGAAGACGGACGTCCCGCTCTCTCAAGGATTTCTTAACACATAGAAGAGATTTAACATTATCTTCCAACAAGACAGAAAGTAATTTTCTTTGGACTTCATTTAGAAAATAGAAATAAAAGTAAACTGTTAGTTATCAAACCCAAAAAGAGAATGAGAAGAAAAACCTTCTAAGGGGCATATGTACTTCTAAGTGACTTCACTGCCCTTGTAGGTAGCTCTTTGTTATCCAACTACCATAAAAAACACTCTGTGCAGCTATTAGGCAATATAAAGCATTTTCTCAAAGGAGACTGTACAGCCAAAAGTGCCACAGCTCCAAGTTTCATATCCTTTCAGTTTTTCATTGGAGCTTACATTCAACAAACTCTCAATTTTCCTCCTTCTCAACTTTTTCTTTTTCTTTTTGGTTTGAATCTGCTGCAATTTTACTTCTGCAAATCAGTAGTTTATATACAGAAAAGAAAACTATCAAGTCATACAGGGAACAACAAGAGCTTGGCAATAATTCAATTACATCATCTTTTAAAAAATAGCAAGCACACCATTATTAATCGGCACTAGACATATCCCTTCACCCACAAGAACTTTATGACCCAAAGAGCAGTCTGTGTTTTTTAAACTTAGTACAGTCCCTAGACTTGTGTAGGCTTCTTGCAGCTGTGTCCTTCATCTTTATCTCAGCCGCTCACTAGTTTTTTTTATTATTCATTTTTAGTTTTCTGGTTCTCATGACCCATTTAGCTAATTTGGATACTGCAGATCCTCCCTAAGTCTTTCTTCAGTTCTTTACCATATATATCTTCTAATATAAAACCTTTTTACCTGCTGGAATATGGACTCTTGTACTTTTATGCCTGTAAGGGGAAGGGGTTCTGCTGTAGTCCTTAAGTTTTCCATGCTGAACTTCCTCAACAGAGGGGTCCACCATCTGCCTCCTATGAGATAACATCTTTTGTCATAAATCACTTTAGTTGGGATTCCTAAAGGATTCCTAGTGGGTGAGTGTTCATTCCCTAGAGGTGCCTGAACTATTATACTTTCTTTATCTAGCGGCTTGGGGTCTTTAAGGAATAGCTCATTCTGCTATTCCTAAGTAAGGTCCATGTCCAGCTTCCCCTTTCCTTCATAGTTCACAACCCAAGCATTCATTAATTTTGGCTGTGCTTCATAGATTAATTAGAACATTATCAGAGAAGCAGTTATACAGAACCCATAGCCCAGAGAGCTCAGGATCTGTGAAGCACATCTTATTTGAGAAGGAGGCATAACACGGGCACTCTGCTGGGGACCTCCAGGGAGCTTAGTCCTGTGGGACACCTATCTCCTGTCCGCTATTATTGACATAATTGTTTATGTCACACGGACGCCACTGGAGTTGGTGTGGCTCATAAGGTTGCATGTCTCTGCAGTCGCAATCTGGTGCTGTATCCTGGAGGATTCCCGGAGAGCTGCTGGTCTTTAGTCTGTCCTGGAATCCTGAAGAAGTTATATTTAATCCCAGCCTCAGCCAGGGTCGAGTGAGGGTAAGCAGGCACAAAGCAAAGCTTCCTTCTAGGTCCTCTATTTGGATTGCCACCAGAAGGAGTGACCCAGATTTAGGGTGGACCTTCCTACTGCAAATAATTAATTAAGAAAATCCCTTAGAGATGTGCTCAACTGCTTGGGTTATAGTTGATTCCAGATGTAGTCAGGCTGATTCCAGATGTAGTCAGGCTGATTCCAGATGTTGTTAAGTAGCTATGATAGTATGTCATTGCCATGCGATTTGGAAGAATTTCTTTTCTTTTCTTTTTTTTTTTTTAGTTTTGAATGCTCGGCCTTGGCTTAGCTCTTGTTTTAATCTGTTTCTCTTTATTTATGTTTTTGCCATGGGGATTTTTACCTTTATTTTATTTTATTATTTTATTTTATTTTATTATTTTATTTTATTTTACAATACCATTCAGTTCTACATATCAGCCACGGGTTCCCCTATTCTCCCTCCTCCTAATCCCTCCCCTTCCCCCCACCCACACCCCATTCCCACCTCCTCCAGGGCAAATCCTCCTCCCCACTCCACCCCGAGGACTGCGATCAACCTGGTAGTCTCAGTCCAGGCAGGTCCATTCCCTTCCTCCCAGACTGAGCCAAGTGTCCCTGCATAAGCTCTAGGTTTCAAACAGCCAACTCATGCAATGAGCACAGGACTTGGTCCCACTGCCTAGCTGTCTCCCAAAGTGATCAAGCCAATCAACTGTTTCACCTATTCAGAGGGCCTGATCCAGCTGGGGGCCCCTCAGCCTTTGGTTCATAGTTCATGTGTTTCCATTCATTTGGCTATTTTTTTCAATAATTGAGTAAAACCGAAATTTATTATAAGTCACAGTCGTCCTAGGGACCTCCATGCTATATATATAGCCTCTATGGTTCTATGGGTTGTGGTCTGATTGTTCTTTATTTTATATCTAGAATCCACTTATGAGTGAGTACATACCATGACTGTCTTTCTGGGTTTGGGTTACCTCACTCAGGATGATTTTTTCTAGTTCCATCCATTTGCCTGCAAATTTCATGCTTTCATTGTTTTTCTCTGCTGAGTAGTACTCCATTGTGTATATGTACCACATTTTTTTCATCCATTCTTCCATTGATGGGCATCTAGGTTGTTTCCAGGTTCTGGCTATTACAAATAGTGCTGCTATGAACATAGCTGAGCATGTATCTTTATGGTATGAATCAGCATTCCTTGGGTATATGCCCAAGAGTGGGATGGCTGGGTCTTGAGGTAGTTCGATTCCTAATTTTCTGAGAAACCGCCATACTGATTTCCACAGTGGTTGTACAAGTTTGCATTCCCATCAACAGTGGAGGAGTGTTCCCTTTGCTCTGCATCCTCTCCAACATAGACTGTCATTAGTGTTTTTGATCATAGCCATTCTGACAGGTGTAAGGTGGTATCTCAGAGTCGTTTTGATTTGCATTTCTCTGATGATTAAGGATGTTGAGCATTTCTTTAAATGTCTTTCAGCCATTTGTGATTCTTGTTGTGTGAATTCTCTGTTTAGCTCTTTAGCCCATTTTTTAATTAGACTGTTCAGTATTTTGATGTCTAGTTTCTTGAGTTCTTTATATACTGTGGAGATCAATCCTCTGTCAGATGTGGGGTTGGTGAAGACCTTTTCCCATTCTGTTGGCTGTCTTTTTGTCTTATTGACTGTGTCTTTTGCCCTGCAGAAGCTTCTCAATTTTGAGAGGTCCCATTTATTAATTGTTGTGCTCAGGGTCTGTGCTGTTGGTGTGTTATTTAGGAAATGGTCTTTGGTGCCAATGCGTTCAAGGGTGCTTCCTACTTTCTTTTCTATTAAGTTTAGTGTAACTGGATTTATGTTCAGGTCTTTGATCCACTTGGACTTGAGTTTTGTGCATGGTGACAGATATGGATCTATTTGTAATCTTTTACATATTGAGATCCAGTTATGCCAGCACCATTTGTTGATACTTTCTTTTTTCCATTGTATAGTTTTGGCTCCTTTGTCAAAAACCAGGTGTTCATATGTGCATGGATTAATGTCAGGGTCTTCAATTTGATTCCATTGGTCCGTATGTCAGTTTTTATACCAGTACCAAGCTGCTTTTTATTACTATAGCTCTATAGTAGAGTTTGAGGTCAGGGATGGTGATGCCTCCAAAGGATGCTTATCGTATAGGATTCTTTTAGCTATCTTGGGTCTTTTGTTTTTCCATATGAAGTTGAGTATTTTTCTTTCCAAGTCTGTGAAGAATTGTGTTGGGATTTTGATGGGGATTGCATTGAATCTGTAGATTGCTTTTGGTAAGATTGCCATTTTTACTATGTTAATCCTACCTATCCACGAGCATGGGAGATCCTTCCATTTTCTGATATCTTCTTCAATTTCTTTCTTTAGAGATTTAAAGTTCTTATCAAAAAGGTCCTTCACTTGTTTAGTTAGTGTTATCCCAAGGTATTTTATATTATTTGTGGCTATTGTAAAGGGTGATGTTTCTCTGACTTCTTTCTCAGCCCTTTTATCATTTGTATATAGGAGGGCTACTGATTTTTTTGAGTTGATCTTATATCCTGCCACTTTACTGAAGGAGTTTATCAGCTGTAGGAATTCCCTGGTAGAGTTTTTGGGGTCACTTATGTATAATATCATATTGTCTTCAAATAATGAAAGTTTGACTTCTTCCTTTCCAACTTGTATCCCCTTGAACTCCCTTTGTTGACTTATTCCTCTAGGTAGAACTTCAAGTACTATGTTGAATAAGTATGGGGAGAGTGGCCAGCCTTGTCTTGTTCCTGAATTTAGTGGTATTGCTTTGAGTTTCTCTCCATTTAATTTGATATTTGCTGTTGGTTTGCTATAAATTGCTTTTATTATGTTTAGAAATGTTCCTTGTATTCCTGATCTTTCTAAGACCTTTATCATGAAGGGGTGTTGGATTTTGTCAAAGGCTTTTTCAGCATCTAAGGAGATGATCATGTGGTTTTTTTTCTTTCAGTTTGTTTATATGGTGTATTACATTGACTGATTTTCGTATGTTGAACCATCCTTGCATCCCTGGGCTGAAGCCTAATTGGTCATGGTGGATAATTTCTCTCAACTTTTTAAAGCTGTTTTTTAAGTTTACCATGAGCACTATTTAATGATATCAATGTTTCTCTGGAATCTCAAACAGAATTCAATCTCATAAGCTTTTTTTCATTTTCATTATCTCCTATGAGGCAAGCTGTTTCTTTGCTCTCAGCTTTTTGGGAAGTAAATCTAAGCCTTCTAGTAATTCTTAAGAAGGAAGCTTCATTTCAAGCTGAAAAAACAATTTTTTTTTCCAGTCAGTATCGCATCTTTAGCTGTAAAACTACATTTCCCAGAAAGCCTTTCTCTATAGCATCATGCTATTACTACATTTCCCATCATGCCTTTCAACACACAACTTCCCATATCTATTTTCAGCGTCTGTGTGGTTTGTGTTCATACAGAAATCAAGCTTCTGATTTTTTTTTTAATCAAGGGAGGTTTTTGTTATTCCTAAGCTCACATTAGGGCAGGTGTATTTCCCTAATCAGGCCTCTCACCTGACCCAGTCCCCCAAGCTGGTTGCATCTGTCTCTCTGCGTGCACTCAGATGGAGCTTATTGCCAGAGGCAAAGACCCTTCAGGGCTTCACTCCAGGTCAGTGAGGGAAATGAAAGTACTTGAAACAAAAGCTTTGTAGATGAATTGCTGAATGGTCTTATTAGTGAAAAACTCAGAGCCAGAAATTGGGGTTAAAGCCTGAGAGAAATCAGACTACTTCCTGTCTACCCACACCTATATGCCTTTCTGTTCTGTTCTCTCATTTGCTCTCTCACCCAGCTACATCACTTCCTCTTCCCACTCAGCTCTCTCACTTCCTGTCTGTACAGACCTCCAGATCTCTGTGCTTAGTTCTGGGATTAAAGGCATTTATCACCGTGCCTAGCCTTTTCCCAGTGTGGTCTTGAACTCACAGAGATCCAGACAGATCCCTGCCTCCCAAGTGACAGGATTAAATGCGTGTGTGTGCTATCATTGCCTGACTTCTATGTTAATATAGTGACTGGCTTTTTCCTCTGATCCCCAGGTAAATTTTATTGGTAGACACAGTATATTGGGGGACACAATACATCACCACATTTAGGCATATAGGTGTAGATAGACAGGAAGTAGTTCGCTTTGGAAATGTGGAGTTGGTGAGGTGAGGTTAGCTGTGGCTTTTCCTATTCCTCTGAACACTCTCAGGCTTTAACCCCAATTTCTGGCTCCAAGTTTTTTTTTTTTTAATAAGACTGTTTAGTAATTTGTCTACAATTGGCACTCCAATGATTATGGCAAAAATTCAATAAAAAGACTCTTGTGGACTTACAGGACCCCAGCTCAGGTGGGGGCTACACAAGGCTGGATCTCCACCCCATGGGGGACAGAGGGGTCTCTGTTTTTTTTCTGGTGGGTGGTGGGGTCTCTCTGGATTCCCATCTCAGACTGTCAACACATTAGGTAGCTGCTTTTAAATTCCCTTGGACTTCTACTGTTCTACTCAGTTGACAGACTTGGTAAGTCAATTAAAATATCTTAAAGGGTAAAATTTGTTAAAAGAAATTTTCCACACATTAAAAAATGGAAAACATTTTTACAATGGAAGGAATTTGGTCTCTGTTTGATAACACATTAGGCAGTGAAAGTGGAACAACTAAATAAGAGGCTAATTAATGCTTATGGGATGTACATAACATCAATTATGAATATTATTTGTTTGATCATTTTTATTTTAGCATTAAAAAGGTTGCTCAATTTGAGTACCAAGATAAAAGCTTTAGAAAAACCTGTTAAAATGAATCATAGAGAAATTCAGATCCAGACAGAAGAATTTATAGGTGAATCTATGTCAGGTTTGAATTACACAGTTACAAAGAAACAGCCTCAGGTTACCAGACAGCAGACAATAATCTATCCGGTAACCTTATCGGAATTGCCAAGTACTGAAGGGTGTATATGAGCTAACTGGACTCAATTGGAAATGTTAGATTTGAGGAGATTTAAAGAAGCTATAGTATCCCATGGCATGCATTCTCCATTTGTAAAGCAGATATTAAACTCATGGTCAACTTATAGTACAACTATCCCTCAGGACTGGAAAGAATTAGTTGCAGTGGTGCTAGAGTCCAGTCTACAATCACAATGGAGGACATGGTTTAAAGAGAAAGCTAGAACAATAGAACAATGATGTAGGACTGAAGGCGTGGAAATTTCTCAGGATCAGCTTCTTGGAGAAGGTGATTGTGCTGATATACAAAGACAATGTTTATATGATAACCAAACCTAATTCTATGCCACATGGCAGCCATGAATGCACAGGACAGAACTGAGCAAGCAGGGAAGAAAATTGAATCACTGACAAAAGTTATACAGGACCCCAAAGAATCCTTCATGGATTTCATACAAAGGCTGTCTTCAGCAGTAAATAGAATGATACCAAATTCAGTAGCTAGACAGATAATAATTGAATCTTTGGGTTTTGAGGACATGAATGCATCATGCAAAAGGGTAATCAGGCCACTGAAGGACAGATCAGCACCCTTGGAGGACTGGATCAGGGACACAATTAATATTGAATCTCATGACTATGATGATATGTGGACAGAAGAGGTGATATCAAAAGTTTGACGAAAAGGGCTGGGGATTTAGCTCAGTAGTAGAGCACTTGCCTAGTAAGCACAAGGCCCTGAGTTTGGTCCTCAGCTCTGAAAAAAAAAGTTTGAGGAAAAATAATAATGTCAGATTTTTTTTATTAAGAGATTTTCTATTCATTTTACATATGAACCACAGATTCCCCTTCCTCCCTCCTCCTACCTCCCAGATTTCCCCCCAAATCTACCTCCCATTCCCATCTCCTCCAAGGCAAGGTCCCCCAGGGTGAGTCAGCAGAGCCTGGTACATTCAGTTGAGGCAGGTCCAAGCCCCTCATCCCTGCATCAAGGCTGCACAAAGTGACTCACCATAGACACTAGGCTCCAAAAAGCCAGCTCATGCACTAGGGACAGGTCCTGATCACACTGCCTAGCCCCCCCCTAAACAGTTCGAGCTAAACAGCTGTCACATATACCCAGAGAGCCTAGTCCAGTACCATGGGGACTCCTCAACTATTGGACCACAGTTCATGCATTTCTACTAGTTTGGCTAGTTGTCTCTATATTTTCTTCCAATGATGGTCTCAATATCCCTAGCTTATAGAATCTCTCCTCTCTCTCATTGATTGGACTACTGGAGCTTGGCCTGGGACCTGGATATGGATCTCTGCATCTGCTTCCATTAGTCACTGGATGAGGATTCTATGAGGACAGTTAGGGTATTCAGCCATCTGATCACCAGAGTAGGCCAGTTAAGGTACCCTCTTTTTTTTTTTTAATTTTTTTTTATTTTACAATACCATTCAGTTCTACATATCAGCCACGGGTTCCCCTATTCTACCCCATCTCACCCCCTCCCCTTACCCCCAGCCCACCCCCCATTCCTGCTTCCTCCAGGGCAAATCCTCCCCTGAGGACTGCGATCAACCTGGTAGACTCAGTCCAGGCAGGTCCAGTCCCTTCTTCTCAGACTGAGCCAAGTGTCCCTGCATAAGCTCCAGGTTTCAAACAGCCAACTCATGCAATGAGCACAGGACTTGGTCCCACTGCCTAGTTGCCTCCCAAACTGATCAAGCCAATCAACTGTCTCACCTATTCAGAGGGCCTGATCCAGCTGGGGGCCCCTCAGCCTTTGGTTCATAGTTCATGTGTTTCCATTCATTTGGCTATTTTTTTCAATAATTGAGTAAAACCGAAATTTATTATAAGCCACAGTTGTCCTAGGGACCTCCATGCTATATATATAGCCTCTATGGGTTGTGGTCTGATTGTTCTTTATTTTATATCTAGAATCCACTTATGAGTGAGTACATACCATGACTGTCTTTCTGGGTTTGGGTTACCTCACTCAGGATGATTTTTTTCTAGTTCCATCCATTTGCCTGCAAATTTTATGCTTTCATTGTTTTTCTCTGCTGAGTAGTACTCCATTGTGTATATGTACCACATTTTTTTCATCCATTCTTCCGTTGACGGGCATCTAGGTTGTTTCCAGGTTCTGGCTATTACAAATAGAAGGCACCCTCTTGACTATTGCCAGTAGTCTATGGTAGAGTCATCCTCGTGAATTCCTGGGAACCTCCCTAGCATTCTGGTTCTCCCTATTCCCATGGTGTCTTCATTTATCATGGTATCTCTTTCCTTGCTCGCTCACTCTGTTCCCATTCCAGCTCGAACCTCCCACTCCCCTAAGCTCTCATCCCCCATCCCTTGCCCTCCATTACCCCCCATTACCCCAAGTTTGCTCATGTAGATCTTAAGCATTTCTCCTTCGCTGGGCAATCAATGCATCCTTCCTAGGGTCCTCCTTACTAGCTAGCCTCCCTGGAGTTGTGGGTTGCAGTCTGGTTATCCTTTGCTTTCTATCTAGTCTACACTTATAAGTGAGTACATACCATGTTTGTCCTTCTGAGTCTGGGTTACCTCACTCAGGACAATATTATATTTGCCTGCAAACCTCATAATATCATCATTTTCCTCTGCTGAGTAGTACTTCATTATGTACCACAATTTCTTTTCTTTCATTTGTCTTTATTAAGAAATTTTCTATTCACTCTACATAACACACACAGATCCACCTCCTCCCTCCTCCCACCCAGAGCCCTCTTTCCCAAGCCACCCTGCATCTCCAAATCCCCCAAATCAAGGTCTCCCATTGAGGGTAAGCAGAGCCCAGCACACTGAACCTAGGCAGGTCCAAGCCCCTTCCCACTGTACCAAGGCTGTGCAAGGCATCACACCACAGGCACTGGATTCCCAGAAGCCTGTCCATGCACCAGGGATGGACCCTGATTCCCCCTGTCTGGATGTCCCTCAAATAGTTCCAGCCAAACAACCATCTTCCACATCCAGAGGGTCTCGTCAAGTCCCTTGGGGGCTCCACAGCCACTAGTCTACAGTTGATGGGCTTCCACTAGTGTGGCCGGTCATCTCTCCACATATTCCCATCATGATCTTGACATCTCCCACCTGCAGAATCCCTCCTCTCTGTCATAAATTGGATTCCCAGAACTCAGCCTGGTGCCTGACCATGGATCTCTGCATCTGCCTCCATCAGTCACTGGACAAAGGCTCTATGATGACAGTTAGGTTGTGCACTAGACAGGTCACCAGAGTAGACCAGTCCAGGCACCCTCTGGACCACTGCCAGCATTCCAAGGTGGGGTCATCCTTGTGGATTCCTGAGAGCCTCCCCAGCAACGTGCCTCTTTCTATTTCCATGATGTCCTCATCTATCATGGTATCTTCATTCCTGCCCTCCCACTCTGTCCCTGTTCCAGCTCAACCCTCCCATTTCCCTATGTTCTCATCCACCATTCCTTGCCCTCTGCCACCCAGCACACAACCAGTCTGCTCACCTAGATTTCATCCACTTCTCCTTTGCTGGGTCACCATGTGTCCCTCCTAGGATCTTTGCTTGTTAGCTAGCCTCTCTGAAGCTGTGGGTTGAAGTCTGGCCATCCCTTCCCTCACATCTAGTAAACACTTATGAGTGAGTACATACTATGTTTGACTTCTGAGTCTGGGTTACCTCACTTGGGATGATATTTTCTAGTTCCATCCATTTGCCTGTAAATTTCATGATATCACTGTTTTTTACTGCTAAGTAGTACACCATTGTGTATATGTGCCACATTTTCTTTATCCATTCTTCTGTTGAGGGCCATCTAGGTTGTTTCCAGGTTCTGGATATTATGAATAATGCTGATATGAACATAGTTGAGCATGTGTCCTTGTGGTAAGATTGAGCATTCCTTGGGTATATGCCCAAGAGTGGTATATCTGGGTCCTGAATAAGATTAATTCCCAGTTTCCTGAGAAACTGCCATAGTGATTTCCAGAGTGGCTATACAAGTTTGCATTCCCACCAACAGTGGAGGAGTGTTGCCCTTGCTCCACATCCTCTGCAACCTAAGCTGTCTTCAGTGTTTTTGATCTTAGCCATTCAGACAGGTGTAAGATGGTATCTCAGAGTTGTTTTGATTTGCATTTCCCTGATGACTAAGGATGTTAAACAATTCCTTAATGTCTTTTAGCCATTTGAGAGTCTTCTGTTGAGAATTCTCTTTTAAGCTCCGTAGCCCATTTTTTAATTGGATTGTCCAGTATTTTCAAGTTTAGCTTTTTGAGTTATTTATATATTCTGATGATCAGCCCTCTGTCAGATGCCCATTCTGTAGGCTGTCATTTTGTCTTATTGACCATATCCTTTGCCCTGCAAAAGCTTCTCAGTTTCAGGTAGTCCCATTTATTAATTTTTGCTCTCAATGTCTGTGCTACTGGTATTATATTTAGGAAGTGGTCTCCTGAGTCAATGCATTCAAGACTACTTCCTACTTTTTCTTCTATCAAGTTCAGTGTAGCTGGATTTATGTTGAGGTCTTTGATCCACTTGGACTTGAGTTTTGTGTATGGTGACAGATATGGATCTATTTGCAATCTTCTGCATGTTGACATCCAGTTATGCCAGCACCATTTGTGAAGATGCTTTCTTTTTTCCATGGTACAGTTTTGGCTTATTTATTGAAAACCATATGTTCATAGGTGTGTGGATTAATATTAGGGTCTCCAATT
This sequence comes from Peromyscus maniculatus bairdii, assembly GCF_049852395.1. Taxonomy (NCBI): domain Eukaryota; kingdom Metazoa; phylum Chordata; class Mammalia; order Rodentia; family Cricetidae; genus Peromyscus; species Peromyscus maniculatus. The sequence goes on along the minus strand of NC_134865.1, from coordinate 80,555,680 downwards.
GATTCCATTGTTCCACATGTTGGTTTTTATGTCAGTACCAAGTTGTTTTTATTACTGTAGCTCTATAGTAGAGCTTGAGGTCAGGGATCATGATGCTTTCCAGAGGTGGCTTTATTGTACAGGATTCCTTTAACAATCCTAGGTTTTTTATTTTTCCATATAAAGTTAAATATTGTTCTTTCCAAACTGAAAAGAATTGTGTTGGAATTTTGATGAGGATTTCATTGAATCTATAGATTGCTTTTGGCTAAGATGAGATCTTTCCATTTTCTGATATCTTCTTCAATTTCTTTCTTCAGAGACTTAAAGTTCTTATCATACAGATTTTTCACTGGCTTAGTTAGAGTTACCCCAAGGTATTCTATATTATTTGTGGCTATTGTAAAGGGTGATGTTTCTCTGATTTCTTTCTCAGCCCATTTATCATTTGTATATAGGAGGGCTACTGATTTTTTTTTTTGTATCCTGCCACCTTACTGGAGTTTATCAGTAGTAGGAGTTCTCTGGTAGAATTTTTGTGTTCACTTATGTATAATATCATAGTGTCTGCAAATGATGAATGTTTGACTTCTTCCTTTCCAATTTGTATCCCTTTGAACTTCCTTTGTTGTCTTATTGCTCTATATAGAACTTCAAGTACTATATTGAATAAGTATGGGGAGAGTGGACAGCCTTGTCTTGTTCCTGATTTTAGTGGCATCACTTTGAGTTTCTCTCCATTTAATATGATGTTGGCTGACAGCTTGCTGTAAATTGCCTTTATTATGTTTAGGTATGTTCCTTGTATTCCTGATCTCTCTAGAACCTTTATCATGAAGGACTGTTGGATTTTGTCAAAGGCTTTTTCAGCATCTAATGGGATGATCATGTGGGTTTTTTTCAGTTTGTTTATATGGTGTATTACATTGACAGATTTTAGTATGATGATCCTTGCATCCCGGGTTGAAGCCTACTTGGTTATGTTGGATAATTTTTTGATGTGTTCCTGGATTTGGTTTGCCAATATTTTATTGAGCTTTTTGAATCAATGTTCATGAGGGAGATTGGTCTGTAGTTCTCTTTCTTTGTTGCATCTTTGTGTGGTTTGGGTATCAGGGTAACTATAGCTTCATAAAAAGAGTTTGGTAATGTTCCTTCTGTTTCTATTGTGTGGAACAATTTGAAGAGTTTTAGAATTAGCTCTTCTTTGAAATTCTGGTAGAATTCTGCACTGAAACCATCAGGTCGTGTTCTTTTTTTGGTTGGGAGACTTTTACTGATGGTTTCTCTTTTCTTAGGTGTTATTGGCCTATTTAAATAGTTTATCTGGTCTTGATTTAACTTTGGTATGGGGTACCTATCCAGAAAATTGTCCATTTCTTTCAGATTTTCCAATTTTGTGGAGTACCGGTTTTTGAAGTATGACCTGATGATTATCTGGATTTCCTCATTGTCTGTTGTTATGTCTCCCTTTTCATTTCTGATTTTGTTAATTTGGATGCTCTCTGTCTGCTTTTTGGTTAATATGGCTAAGGGCTTGTCTATCATGTTGATTTTTCAAAGAACTAACTCTTTGCTTCATTGATTCTTTGTATTGTTCTATTTGTTTCTATTTCATTGATTTCAGCCCTCATTTTGATTATTTCCTGGCATCAATTTCTCCTGGGTGAGTTTGCTTTTCTTTGTTCTAGAGCTTTCAGTTGTGCTATTAAGTGACTAGTGTGAGATTTCTCCATCTTCTTTTTGTGGGTATTTAGTGCTATGAATGTTCTTCTTAGCACTGATTTCATAGTGTCCCATAAGTTTGGGTATATTGTACTTTCTTTTTCATTGAATTCTAGGAAATCTTTAATTTTTATTCCTTCCTTGAACCATTGGTGATCCTTTAGGCATTTTTCAGTTTCCATGAGATTGTAGACTTTCTGTAATTTTTGTTGTTGTTGTTGAAATCTAACTTTAAGCCATGGTGGTCAGATAAAATACAGGAGGGTATTCTATTTTTTTCATATCTGTTGATATTTGCTTTGTGACCAATCATGTGGTCAGTTTTAGAGAAGGTTTCATGGGGTGCTGAAAAGAAGGGATATTCTTTTATGTTAGGGTGGAATGTTCTTTAGATATCTATTAAGTCCATTGGAGTCATAACTTCTTAATAGGTTAAGTCCCTTATTTCTCTGTTAAGTTTCTGTCTGGCAGATCTATCCAGTGGTGAGAGTGGAGTTTTGAAATCTCCCACTACTAGTGTGTGGATTTTGATGTGCGATTTACGCTTTAGTAATGTTTCTTTTACAAATTTGGGTGCCCTTGTATTTGGGGCATAAATGTTCAGAATTGAGACTTCATCTTGGTGGATTTTCCCTGTGATAAGTACGTAATGTCCTTCCAAATCTCTTTCAATTGATTTTGGTTTGACGTCTATTTTATTAGATATTAGGATAGCTACACCAGCTTGCTTCTTAAATCCATTTGATTGAAATGTCCTTTCCCAGCCTTTTACTCTGAGGTAGTGTCTATCTTTAAAGTTGAGGTATGTTTCTTATATACAACAGAAGGATGGATCTTGTTGTCGTATCCATTCTGTTAGCTTGTGTTTTTTTTAATAAGGAAATTGAGATCACTGATATTAATAGATATTAATGACCAGTGATTGTTAATTCCTGTTATTTTGGGTGTAGTGTTGTGTGTTTCTCTTCTTTGGTATATGTTTGTGTGGTTATATCTATTGGCTGTGTTTTCATGGGTGTATATAACTTCCTTAGTTTGGATTTTTCCTTCTAGTGCTTTCTGTTGGGCTGGATTTGTGGATAGGTATTTTGTTTAATCTGCTTTTATAATGGAATATTTTGTTTATACCATCTATGGCAATTGAGAGTTTTGCTGGATATAATACTCTGGGTTGGCATCCATGGCGTCTTAGTGTCTGCATAACGTCTGTCCAGAACCTCTGGCTTTCAGAGTTTCCATTGAGAAGTCAGGTGTTATTCTTATGGGTCTGCCTTTATATATTACTTGGCTTTTTCACTTTTCTGCTCTTATTATATTTTCTTTATTCTGTATGTTTAGTGGTTTGATTATTATGTGGTGAGGGAGTAGGGAGGGTTTTTTTAAATCCATTCTATTTGGTGTTCTGCAAGCTTCTGATACTTTCATAGGCATTTCCTTCTTTAAGTTGGGAAAGTTTTCTTTTATAATTTTGTTGAATATATTTTCTGTGCCTTTGAGTTGGTATTCTTCTCCTTCTATCCCTATTATTCTTAGGTTTGGTTTTTTTTATGGTGTCCCAAATTTTCTGAATGCTTTGTGTTATGTCATTTTTTTTTTACTTTAGTGTTTTCTTTGACTGACAAATCTTTTTCCTCTATTATATCTTGAATGCCATAGATTCTCTCTTCCATCTCTTGCATTCTGTTGGTTACGCTTGCATCTGTGTTTCCTGTTCATTTCCTCAGATTTTCCATTTCCAGCATTCCCTCAGTTTGTGTCTTCTTTATTGCATATATTTCAGTTTTCAAATCTTAGACTGTTTTAGTCATGTGTTTAATTATTTTTTCTTGGCTTTATTTAAGGGATTTATTGATTTCTTGCAATTTTTTTGTCTTTTCTTCAAATTCTTTCAGGGTAGTTTTCAGTTCCTCTTTAATGGCCTCTATCATTTTCTTAAAGTCATTTTTAAGGTCTATTTATTCTGCTTCTTCTGCTTTGGGATGTTCAGGTCTTGCTGATGTAGCACCACTAGGTTCTGATGAGCCCAAATTGGTCTTTATGTTGTTCACTGTATTTTTGCACTGGCATCTATCCATCTCTTCCTCCACTCCATACAAGTGGTGTCTGTGTCTGAGGGAACCTCTTTTAGTCCGATTGATACTCTTTTTCTGATGAGAGCTCTTGGTCTAATCCAGGTTCTTGGTCCTATCGGTGCTTTGGATTCTGTATCCTAGGGAGAAGATATTAGTCCAATGAGCACCAGTGGGGTCTGTCTCAGGGAGCAGCTATTCCCAATTGGTGTAGGATTGGACCTATTTTCTGTTCCCATTCAGTGCAAGGTTGGCTTATGTGTCTGGTTTTCACTGGTGTCACATGGGAGCTGTGTTCTTGGTGAGGGGCGAGGGAAGTATCAGCTGGCCAGTCCCTGGGACTCCAATGGCTTGGGGAAGGGGCACAGGATGTGTCCCTTGGACCTAGGGGCTAGGGACCTTGTCTGCCCAGTCTGGTAATGGGGCCTTACCTGTTCACAAATGGTGCTGGGTGGGCTTATTTCTCTGGTTTTCACTGGTGTCACAGGGGACTGTTTTCTTGGCAAGAGGACCAGGGAGGGGCAGCTGGTCAGACCCTGGCGCTCCAGTGGCTTGGGGGAGGGGCACAGCATGCACCCCAGGGGCTTAGGGACCTGGTCTGCCCAGTCCAGAGATGGGGCCTTACTTGTTCCCACTCACTGCAAGGTAGGGATTATCAGATGTTTTAATTGCAGTAAACAAGGTCACCTGAAAAGGGAGTGTAGTCAGTAGCCATTCCAGCTTGGATCTGGAAGTTCCAACCCCCATTGAGACTCTGGCAACTGTCACGCCTACGAGGCAGGGCCAAGGGAGGCATCTGGAGACCCAAGACCTGGATGGGCAAGTGCTCTCTCGGTTCCTGGACCCTAGACGGTGGAGGTTGACTGAGCAGAGCTCCAGAGAACACCACTGGACTGCGATATACCTCCCCCAGACCCCCGTGCTCTACCTATCCCTTCATTTGTAAGTCACCCACTAAATAAACCTTCCTTTTAACTATGTGGAGTGGCCTTAATAATTTCACCAATAAGGGAGTATAAACAGGGCATTCTTAGAAAGACTGTTTGTTCAAGGAACAATGGCAACAGAATACCCCTCCCTTTTGGATTATGCTGAAGGTGTGGTAAAGGTAAACACTGAACTAATGAATGTAGATCATCAAGGGACAGACAAAGTAATCCTTTGCCTTTGTCATTAGGAAACTCCCTGAAAGGCCTCTTGCAGGCCCCCATGGCAAATTCAGTTCAGTCTTTTTATGCCATTATGGTGATATTTTATTTGTATTAAAATGTTTTTTGTGTATTAAATAAAGTTGCCCGGGGGTCAGAGCTATTAGCAAGCCATAGGAAAGCAGGGCAGTGGTGGCGTACTCTTGTAATCCCAGCACTTGGTAGGCAGAGCTAGGTAAGTCTCTGTGTGTTCAGGGATACAGCCAGTATTGGATACACATGCCTTTGATCTCAATACCAATCATAGAAAACCTGGAGGTCTATACAGACAGGCCATGACGAGGCAGTCATGTGGTTGGGTTTACAACCAATGAGAAGGCAGAACAGAAACATTATAAAAAGACAGACACACAGGAAGTAGCTCTGGTTCGGAGAGGTAGGACCACTGCAGGAGGAAGGGTAAGGTTTTAGCTCTTAGCTCTGACCTCTTGGCTTTCTTCTTTGCATTGGTTCTGTGTTTCTTATTTAATAAGATGGTTGGTTACATCTACATGCCATCATAGAAGAAATTTCTTCTCAGAGCAATTAAATAACCATATGCCTATTGGAATAAACCAGGCTGCTCAGGGTGATAGAATAGCTGTTGCAGAGAGAACAGAAAATTCAGGAGAAACCCTAAAGCAATTTTTTGGCAAATTTCTATAAATGAACAAAGACTCAAATTAAAAATATAAATAAATGGTGTTTACTTGGAAGGTCTTGTAGACACAAGTGTGAATGTAACAATAATTGCACCATAATTTTGGCATCCAAATTAGTCTCTTCAGGAGGTAAATGTTTAGCTGTTTTGGATTGGACCAATTATCTCAAATGAAACAGAGGGAAAAATGGCTTGAATGTGTATGACCAGAAGGACAGAGAGGAAAATTAAAGCCATAAGTTGCTAATATAGTTATGAATTTATGGGGCTGTGATCTATTACAATGAAGGAATACCCAAATTAACATTCCTCCAACCTCAGAAACAAACCATTAACTAACATATTTCTGAGAAAAATATTAGGAGGTATTATTATAAAGAACAGTCACCAGCCATCCAGATTGTCCAAGAACAGGGCACAACAACTGCTGATCTTTCAAAGACTCCAACAGCTCTACTTTTAAAATGGTTAACAGACAAGTCTGTGTGGGTTTAGCAACAGCCAGCTATTTCTTTTTCCCCCCCCAATCACTCTGAGTAAGTTTGGGGTTTTTCTGTTACAGCTTCTCTATAGGATAGTCCACAGGCACTTGGGCTCTGAATGCTGCCAGAATTAGCCCATCACTACCATCCAGTTATGCCTTTGGGCAGCTCCTACCACATGTGCTTCTTCCCCAGGATCACCTGTGTGCATTTTTCAAACACCCCCCCCTCTGTTGGTGGGTTGTGGACTTTTCCTAGACCCCCTCCTTGGACTGCTGCCACACTAGCTGGCTTGACACCTGCTTGGGTTTCTACTGTTCTATGCAGCAGCAGTCAGCCTCACACTTCACCAACATCTTTACCATCATTGTCAGCAGATTTGGTGAGACAATTGGGAATTCTTAAAGGGGGTAATTTTAAAAAAAGAAGAGTTTTTCCCATGTTAAAAAATGGGAGACAATATTACAATGGAGGGAGTTAGGTCTCTGTTTTGTTACACAATGGGTGGTTTTAAAATGGAATGATTGAATGAGAAAATAATTAATTTAGGGATGTATATAATGTCAACTATAATCATATTATCACTTGATAATTATTGTTTTATCCCTAAAAAAGTTGGTTGATATGAGTGTTAAGATACAGGCCTTAGAAAAGGCTACCACTGATAATATATACACCTTACTAATAATTACTAAGGAGAAAAAAAATTGACCAGTAAGATAAAAGCTCTAGAAATATTTATTGCTGAAGGAACAAAAAGACTATGGAGATTGATACAGTTTGGATCAATGAGATAAAAGCTCTAGAAATAATTACTGCAGAGAAGAACAAAAATACTAAGGAGATTAACAAAATTACGATCAAGAAAACAAAAGTTTTAGAAGTATTTACTGGTGAAGAGAGCAAAAAGGTGACTGACAGTATGCAAACCTTAGAAAAACTTAATATTAAAAAGTCAGAAGCCTTAGAAAAACTTATTAGAACAGATAACAGATATTCAGACACAGAAGAATTTAAAGGAGAAGCAACCTCACCATTACATTATAAAATTAGAGAGGAACAGCCCAACATTATAAAACAATCAACTTTAATTTATCCTGTCACCTTATGGGATCAACTGTCAAATGACAGGTATCCCCAAGGCTATGCAAGAGTTGACTGGATTCCTGTGGAAATGTTAGATTTGAGGAAATTTAAGCAAGTGATAGTCTCATATGTTATACATTCACCTTTTTGTGAAGCATGGTCAACTAGTAACAGAATTGTTCCACAAGAATAGAGAGACTTGGTTACAGCAGTATTGGAACCTGGTCCTCAATTACAGTGGAGTACCTGGTGGAAAGATGAGGCTAGGAACATTAAACAACAAAATAGGGCTAGAGGTATTGAAACCTACCAAGACCAACTTCTTGGAGATGGTGATTATACTGATGTACAAAGACAGTCTCTGTATGATAGCCACATTCTGGACCTATGCCATGCAGTAGCTTTGAATGCTTGGGACAGAATTGAAGAAATAGAAAAAGAAATTAGGCATTTACTAAAGTTATACAAGGCCCAAAATAAATCCTCACTGAATTTTATAAAGATTGACTTCAGCTGTAACTAGAACAATATCAAATTCAGAAGCTAAACAAATGATATCTAAACAAATAATATCAAAGAATATTTGGCTTCTGGAAATGCTTATTCACAATGCAAAAGGGTAATTAGGCCTTAAAGGCAAGATCAGCACCCATAGAGAAATGAATCCGAGATACAGTCAATATTGAATCTTATAACCATGATGATGTTTGGATAGGAGAGGTGATTTCCAGAGGCTTGAAGAAAAATAAAAATATCAGGTGATTTAATTGTGGCAAACATGATGACCTAAAAAGGGATTGTAGATAGGGCATTCCTAGAAACAATATTTTTTTCTAGAAATAATCCAAAAAGAAGGCCCCTGCCTTCTTGAGTATGCAGAAGGTGTGGAATGGTTGACATGGGACCAATGAATGCATATCAACAAGGGAAAGATAGGGTAACTCTTTGTCATTGAGAAATGCCTTTGGGGGTGCCTCTCATGGCCCCCATGTCAAATTTGGTTCAGTCATTCCCTTTTACCATGGGGAAAATCCCTCTCAAGAGCAATTAAAACACCTAATACCTACTGTAAAGAACTATTCTGCTCTGAATGATAGAACAGCTTTAGAAGATAGAACAAATACCATAAAGTAAATATTTTGGCAACTTCTATATATAATCAAAGATCAAAGCTAAAGGTACAAATAAATGACATTGTAATTTCAGATCTTGTAGACACAGGACAGATGTAACAATAATTGCCCCGACATCTTGGCAGCCAAATTGGCCTTGTCACGAGATAATGTACAACTTTTAGTGACTGGAACTTTATCTTAGGTAAAACAAAGAATGAGATGGGTTGAATTTATAAGGGCAGAAGTGCAGAGATTGGCCAGTAGCCAGACAGGAAGTATAGGTGGGGCAAGCAGAAGAGGAAAATGTTGAGAAGAGGAAGGGCAGAATCAGGAGCTGCTAGCCAGACATAGAGGAAGCAAGATGACAAGAAAGAACTGAGAAAAGGTACCAAGCCATGTGGGTAAACATAGATAAGAACTGTGGGTTAATTTAAATGTAAGAGCTAGTCAGTAATAAGCTTGAGTTAATGGTCGAGTCGTTATAATTAATATAAGCCTCTGAGTGGTTATTTTATAAGTGGCTGTGGGTCCACAGGGGGCTATGTGGGACCCAAGAAACTTTCTGACTACAAATGGCACCCAGACATTGTGGCAAGAATTTCCACCTGAACCTGAGATAGCTTAAGAACAGATTATAAATGTACCTAAGAGCACCTTGCTATTTCTTGTGGCTCATGGCAGGCTGCTGTACAATGACGTGTCCTGCGGCCATGGTGGGTTCCCAGGTGTCAGCTTGACCTAAAGCATGGTGGATTCACCGTGCAGTACACAGAGGTGTCTCCAAGTCTCTAAGCCACGTAGCATGCTGTGTGGAAGAATTAGTTTTAACTAGTATAGACTCCCCAAAAATGGTTTCTGGGCTACACTCTGCTTTGATAGAGGCATAGACCCACTGCTTCTGAGAGTTGGTGGTGCACATGGTTCCCAGAGCTGGCAGGAAATGTACTATCACCATGTTGGGAAGCTGAGGTGGGCAGAATCAGCAGCTAAGTCTGCCACATTGGTCTTAGCCATGCAGCTTAGTTGTTTAAAATCTCTCCTGGTCAGAGAAATTATAGATTCACAATAAGACAGATTCAGATGGAATAAAACTATAAATGATTTACAATGTGTGTAAAAATGTACATAGGCTTGTAAGAAAGAAAAAGGAATATACACAGTTATATAAAAATAGATAGTTTTAAAAAAATAAAGTCTTTAAAGAGACAGTAAAAGTAATATAAAAGTTTAAGCCATGTAAACTATACACAGAGTCTGGATTATATTGTCTTTGGGATTTTTTAAAAGATCTATTTATTTATTATGTATACAGTGTTCTGCCTACATGTATGCCTGCAGGCTAGAAGAAGATGCCAGATCTCATTACAGATGGTTGTGAGCCACCATGTGGGTGTTGGGAATTGAACTCAGGACCTCTGGAAGAGCAGTCAGTGCTCTTAACCTCTCAGCCATATCTCCAGCCCATCTTTGGGATTTTTAACTCCAGAAAGACATTTGATTGTATAGGCTGCTGAGTTAAACCAATATGTATATTTTAAAGGTATCATGACTTCAAAATTTATGTCTAAAGGATACGTTGCTTTGGAAAAGTGTTTCTGCTTTTGTTTTCACAGAAGATGAGAACCTATGGATTGCTTCCAAACTAATATGGTTTGATTGGCGAAGACCCCCTGAGAGGTCTCCAGATGATCCAATATTCAGAACAGCTTCAAGACAACTAGCTCAGAGAATACAGTGTCACAGACTACTCCAGTTAGGACTTGATCATAATCCTAAAATTTTCTTTGTGTCCGCACAAGACTACCAGCACCCTCAATCAGCAGGAAGTAGCCTAGAACACTATACCCACATTCCCTAAAAAAGGATTATGGATGTTTGACTTTTTTTAGATTTTTGGTTGCAAATTGTTATTGGTCAATCTCTTTCTAAAAGAAGAAAGGATGATATGATATAGAAATGTAGGATATATATATATATATATATATATGATAGGGTGAAAAGGTAGATTATTGAATCTACTTTTAAAGAGCAACAGCTTGTCTAAAATGTTTTACATTGCTATATATTTTAGTTTATTACAAAATTAAAGTTAATTTTGTTGTACTATATGTATGTTTCTACACTTAGTTAAGGTATTACGTTTGTGCAGCTCATTTGAAACTGTAATGTATAATTAAGAAATGCAGATTATTAGTCACCTATGATAATCAAACTTATAGTCATGTTAGTTAAGTTTTATAGGTATACATAGATATATTTCAATTAGGTAAGTAATCTTCAAATACTTCAAAGACCTACAGAATATGGCATTTAAAAACTTGGGCTTTTCTGGACAATGAGAAACATCTGCTCCTGGCAGCACCAATTACTTCAAGGAAGATGATGAGCATTGAAGACACTCCATATGGAGTTTATCTTCTTCTTGGCAAAAATAGCCATTTGGGCAAGAAATCATTCCTGCTTGGACTACTTGACAAAATGTTGTATCAACTGGACTGGCAGGACCCATAGGAAGGTGACCACTGAACTTTGCAAGATGAGATGGTCCTTCAGGTTCCTGCTTCTCAGAGGAGATTGCCAGATATTATTCTACAGGACACACACAGAAGTGACTTAAAACTCTTGGCCTGAAGATGGATGACCCAATGTTGCAGAGGAACTTTTGGTGTTTGCCCAGTCAGCCAGCTGTCTTTGTCATTCTAGATTTTTGGAAGTTGCTTACAATGTACTTCCTGTTTACTTAGGTAATATTATATCTTTCTGGGATCTTTGATGTAGCTGAAGACTAAATGGTTATAATTATAATTTTCCATGGTTACAATAAAAGATAAATTACATATAAAACTTTAGACTCACAAATATAAGCTAGATGATAGAATATTTTCTTTAATTTTGCCAAATACAAATAGGCTAGAGATTGTAACTGTAATTATTGCTGGATAATTGTTCTATTATATGTAATTTTACTATGTTAAAGTTAAAACCTTCCTTTCTGATTAGACAGAAAAGGGAAAATGCAGTGGGATAATGCTCTTGTACACTGGTTTAATAAAATGCTGATTGGCCAGTAGCCAGGCAGGAAGTATAGGCAGGGCAAACAGATGAGGAGAATGCTGGGAAGAGGAAAGGCAGAATCAGGAGCCACCAGTCAGACACAGAGGAAACAAGATGACAAGAAAGAACTGAGAAAAGGTACCAAGCCATGTGGGTAAACATAGATAAGAATAGTGGGTTAATTTAAATGTAAGAGCTAGTCAGTAGTAAGCTTGAGTTAATAGCTGAGCAGTTATAATTAATATAAGCCTCTGGGTGGTTATTTTATAAGTGGCTATTGGTCCACAGGGGGCCAGGCAGGACCTGAGAAACCTTTTGACTACTGTAAAGGAATTTCTAAAATGGTCTTATTAAATAAGAAACACGGAGCCAATATAGGGGTGAAAGCCTTAGAAAGATCATAGAAAGCCACCAGCCAATCTTACCTCACCAACTCTGCAGCTTCCCAATGCAAGTTACTTCCTGTCTACCCACACCTTATTGCCTTGCTGTTCTGCCCTCTCATTGGCTCTCTTAGCCCAACTACCTCACTTCCTCTTCCTACACAGGTCTGTCACTTTCTGTCTGTCTGTACAGACCTCCAGGCTTCTATGGTTGATACTGGGATTAAGGGCATATGTCAACATGCTTGGCTGTTGATGTAACCAACCGTCTTATTAAATAAGAAACACAGAAACAATGTAAAAGAGAAAGCCGAGAAGTCAGAGCTCAGAGCTAAAATCTCACCCTTCCTCCTGCTGTCCCAGCTTCGCGAAAAGAGACCTACCTCCTGTCGGTTCATTTTTTTAAAGTATGTTGTTCTGCCTTCTCATTGGTTGTAAACCCAAACACATGACTGCCTCGTCACTGTCTGAATGTACAGCCCCCTAGGTCTTAAAGGCATATGTCTCCAATGCTGACTATATCCCTGAACACACAGAGATCTTATGGGATTAAAGGCGTGTGCCACCACCGCCACACTCTTGCTATGGCTCTAATAGCTCTGACCCTGAACACACAGATATCTATGGGATTAAAGGCGTGTGCCACCACCGCCACACTCTTGCTATGACTCTAATAGCTCTGACCCCCGGACAACTTTATTTATTAACATACAATCAAAATAATATTTCAGTACAATTAGATTACCACCACACTTGGCTCTGTTCCCTAGTGTGGCCTTGAACACACAGAGATCCTGCCTGCTAAGTGATAGGATTAAGGGCGAGTGCTACCACAGCCTGACTTCTTTGTTTACTTAAAATGGCTTGCTGTTTCCTCTGATTTCCAGGCAAACTTTTTATTAACATACAAATAAAATATCACCACATTTCAGCACAAATAAAATATTACCACAGACTACACCTTAGAACAGTTGGTACAGAAGTAGCTAAATGCTCAACATATTGAAGAAATGACCAGTACTTGGAATTCTCCTATATTTGTCATTAAAAAGAAATCTGTAAAATGGAGAATGGTAACAGATCTAAGACCTGTTAATAAGGTTATTCAGCCAATGGGCTATTTACAGTCTGGAATTCTCCTGCCTTCCCTATTAACTAAAGGATGGTCTATTATAGTTAATAATTTAAAATATTTCTTCACTATACCTTTACAAGAAAATGATAGAGAAAAATTTGCTTTCACAGTGCCAACTTATAAAAATTCTCACCCTGTTAAGAGATAGATATCAATGGAAGGTTCTCCCACAAGGGATGTTTAACAATTCTACCCTATGCCAATATTTTGTATGACAACCTTTGGCAATGATTCATGTACCGTTTCCTCAATCATAGTTTACCATTACATGGACAATATTTTACTAGGTGATTTAAATGTAGATACTTTAGAGAATATGTTTGAAGAAGTAAAGAAAAATTTTCCTTGTTGGAGATTACAAATTGTTACTGAAAAAAAATGCAATGAGGAGATTCTATTAATTACTTAGAATATAAAATAGGCTTACAAAAAATCAATCCTAAAAGGTACAAATCACAGAGATCAATTCTGGACTCAATACTTTCAAAGATTGCTGGGAGACATTACATATCTACAGCCCACTATTGGAGTAACAACTCAAGAACTAAATTATTTGTTTCAAACCTTAAAAGGTGACTAGGACTTAAATAGTCCAAGAGAATTATAAGTGGAAGCTGAGAGAGAATTGCCTTTGATTGAAATTACAGGATACACATGTGGATCATCTGGATCCAGAGCTTGATTGTATCCTGGTTATTTTACCCTTTGCACATTCCCCTACAGGGACTTTATTACCACACAAACAGAGTAAAGAATTAAAGGTAAATGTGGAAAAGTTTCCTGAGTTGATTCTAAAAGGAAAATTAAGACTTCATCAACTGATACTAATGTACCCAACAAAAAATTGTAGTACCTTTTAATAATGCTGAAATTTTAAATTTCCTTTTTATGGGCTGAAAATGAACATTGACAAAGAGCTTGCAGTAATTTTTTGAAAGAGATTAGCAATAGATATCCCAAAAGCAAGAGACTTCAATTCATAAAGAGAATAACTGGATCCTTCCTCACATTGTATGGGGAATTCCAATTTCTGGTGCCCTACATTCTATACTGATGCAAACAAATCAGGAAAGGCAGCGTATAAATCAGAAAATTTGAATTAAGTGGTTCAAAGACATTATGATTCTGTTCAAAAGTCAGAATTATATGCTATTCTCATGGTATTATTAGATTTTCCAGAACCTCTTAGTATAATTACTGATTCTCAATATGCAGAAAGTATTGTATTACATATTGAAACTGCTGAATTTATTCCAGATGATTCAGAATTGACTTCATTACATATTCAGTTACAAGAAATAATCAGAAATAAAAATCATCCCTTATATATAACACATATTAGATCCCAGGTGGGTCTACCAGGTCCTCTAGCGCAGAGTAATGGTGAAATTGATCAGTTATTAGTAGTAAATGTGCTAGAAGCCTCGGAATTTCATTAAAAAAGTCCACCAAGTTAATAACAAGGGTTTGAAAAAGGATTTTTTCCATCACTTGGCAACAAGCCAAGGAAATTATAAGAAAATGTCCTACTTGTTTCCTGTCTAACCAAACTCCACTGTCTGCAGGAAGTAACCCAAACAGTATTTCAAAGATAAAATTTGGCAAATGGACATGTTTTATTTTGTAGAATTTGGAAAATTAAAATATGTACACCATACAATAGATATGTTTTGAATGGGCAAATGCCTTGCGTTCTGAAAAGGCTGATTCTGTAATTACACATCTATTAGAAGTCATGGCTATCATGGGAATACCTGTACAAATTAAGACCAAAAGTGCTTCAGCATATGTCTCTGGTAAAATGAAATAGTTTGTTGCTTATTACAACATAAAGCATATCACAGGTATACTATACAATCCTACAGGGCAAGCAGTTACAGAATAGATATAGATTATAGATATAATCAGACTCTAAAAGATATATTTAATAAACAGAAAGGAGTAATAAAGACCCCCCAGAGATAGATTGTACAATGATTTATTAACTTTAAATTTTCTAAACACTAATGAGAATGGAATGACAGCTGAGGAGATACATTGGATAACAGAAAAATTGCCGAATTAAATCAGCCTGTATACTTTAAAACTGTGTTGACCTCAGAATGGAAACCAGGATATGTGTTACATTGGGGTTTTGCTTTTGTTTCCACAGAAGAAAAGCTATGAATACCATCATAATTTATATTGGTTCGATTTGAACAAGAGAGACCTCTTGATTAGAAAAGGTGATAGTTCATTAACCAGCATGACCTTTCAATCTAAACTAACTTACAATACTTTCAAATGCTTTTTATTTGATCAAATGTAAGTTGCCAAAAGGGAAACTCCCCAAAGTTAGGGTTGGGGCAGGGTTTTGCTTTTGTCTTTCCAGGAGAATGAAGGCATCCAATTAAGGAATCTGAAGAACACTGGGCAAATGAGACATCTGAGGAAAAAGGATGAGTCATTCAGAGAAAATGTACCAAGAAAAGGAGTAAATTGGCCTATTGATATATCACATTCCCAACAGTACAAATCTTCTTAAATGTTTTTTTCTGTTCTTCTCTACAGACACATAATACAAATGGTCTTTTTTGTAGTCCCAGTTTAATTAAAAATTAAAGCTGGCTTTAGAGTTGGAGTGTGGCTCTCTCCTTCTCTAAACCCAAACATGCTTGTTAAAGGAAAATCCAAAATCTCTGTCTTATGCCAGAAGATCTACCTGAATGGGACAGAAGAAAAACCAAAATTAAGAGACTATTCTATTGCTACTAATCTCATGATCCTTTGGTTTTATTTTTACTCATTAAAACTTCTCTTATGGTGTGAATATTATATCAAAATTTATAATACTAATATATATATTTAAACTTTTTGTCATGACATTAATGGTCATATAGAGTAGTAATTCTAGAAGAACGCTTCATCTAGTTTTCTGTATATGATTTCAACTAGTTTTAAATATTTTACATTGGCTTGGATTTTTGTATATTGATACAAATTTGAGGTTATTTTGTTATACTCTATACATGCTATAGAAATGATAGAATAAAAAGGTAGATTATTGAATCTTTTAAACCAAAACAGCAACTATTAGTGTTAAATATTTTACATTGATAAAGATTTTTCTATATTGATACAAATTTAAGGTTATTTTGGTTAGAACATACTGTACATATGTTTTTACTATTGTTCAATATACTGTACCTATACAACTCATTTAACAATGTAATGTAAATTTCTAGTCCTTGAAAGTTATTACTATAAACTATTTAGGATAATAAAGAAATGCAGGTCAGTAGTTAGTCACCTATTGCAATCACACTTGTACTCATGTTAGGTATATTTTTAAGGTCAAACAGAGATATAGTTTACATAGACAGATGGTCTTCAAATACTTCAGAGATCTGTAGAATATGGCACTTAAGGTGATTTAATAACATAAGTGCTGAGGACAATTTTAAGAGCCATGTATACAGCCCGAACAGCCACATGGCCTAGCTCCAGACTTTACATTTGGCACTTTTATGTACAAGTACATTCTACGGTCCATCACACAAGATTTTGGCACTCTTATGTACATGTACAATCTATGGTCCTTATACAAGAAAAAAAATTTAATGACACAACTATCATTACCCTCCTCTCCATTTTCTTTGTTTTCCCTCCTCTGAGAAGGCCTTATGTTTGCCAGTGTTACTGGCATTGGGAATTTCTCATCATGCTTCCTATGTGCAGCCTTGGGACATCCTCCCTTGATAGCAGTACCCCTGCCTCAGGTCCTTAATTGCACCAAACCCGATAATTCCCATGGCTTCCACCCCATCCCTGAAGTACCATTGTTTCTTGACCCAGGCTGCTCCAAGTTTGATTTTTGCTTTTCTAATGTTTCCCTTCCCTTTTGCAACCAGACCATATTACCCAATCCCCCCCCCCCCCCCCCGCCCTGGTGCAATGGCACTCTATCAAAAAAATTTGACCATCCCTATCCCACAGGACATGCTCTGCCTACCTGTCACTCTGGTCCTACAACTTATGCTCAGGACCCCTGCAGAGTTCTTGGGATGGGACATTCCCCTGCCTAAGCAAAAAAGAGCTGTCTTCTTGCCCCTTGTGGCCAGAATTTCCCTTGCCACCTCTCCAGTCTCTGCAGGCTTGGCAGGAGGAGTTCTGGGTCATTCCCTCTTAATAACAGCTCACCTATCCAAGCAACTTCAGGTAGCAATTGAGGCTTCTGCAGCATCCTTATTCTCCCTCGAGAGGCAGTTAACCTCCCTTGCACAGGTTGCCCTACAAAACCAACTGGCCTTGGATTTGCTGATGGCAGAAAAGGGTGGGACATGCCTTTTTCTGAGGGAAGAATGTCATCATTATATTAATGAGTCTGGAATGGTAGAAACCCAGATAAATAAGCTATATAAACTTAGCCTAGAGCTACATAAGCAGCAATTCTCTGCTGCAGCAGATGACTGGTAGGGATCATCCATGTTTTCCCCTTTAATGCCTCTTGCAGGACCATTAGTCAGCCTTTTGTTATTCATAACTTTGGGTCCCTTTATAATTGGCAGTCTAATCCAATTCATCAAAAAACAAATAGACTCTCTGGCATCAAAACATATACAAGTTCATTACCATTGGCTTGAAATGCTGGATCAAGGATGTGATCCCTATGATATTTCTTAGTCCTCTTCTCCTTTAGGAGCAGCATAAAGTCTGAACCTATGCTTATTGGCATCAGCTGGTATGGACACCGCTGGGTGCAAGGCCAAGCACTGCAGGGGAAGGCTGATTTAATAGCCCTTGGTTTGGATTCCCTGAGAGACAAACCTGACTTGCATAGAGGTTGGTATCTAGAGGCACCAAAAATGCCCAAGCCCTCTCCTCCCCAAAAGGTACCCTTTTTCTCAAGCCTGCAGGGGCTCTAGGAGGAGTCAGGTCAATGTCTCCCCCAGCCGATTAGGTCCACCACCATTCAGGTGGGCACACTCCCTCATAAAATAAAATAAAGGGAGGAGATGCCGAGGAGCCATGCCATATTGCCTGCCTGAGTTAAGTTTCTGTTGTCCAGTATTGAGCCACTAACCAGAAACTTTTGACATGCTTGGACAAGTCCTGAGTTATTAGAAAATAACTCAACATTTCCTTATCTTTCTGCTATAGTGACCACTAGTAACAATGTTTTGTGGTTATGTTGCTTGGTTGGGTTGCTTGGCAACTCAACAGTCCCCTGATCTTTTCCCAAAGAAAGTTTCTTGGTCTGCTTACTATAAAACCCACCCAAGAAAAATAAATTTTTGCAGCTTGATCAGAATATTGTCTTGCTGTCAATTCTTTGTGTCTCTTGTCCCTTTCATTCACCATTCCCCCTTTTGGGGTCTCTGCTGAAGATCCCACTGGCCAGGACACATAAGGTTTTTTTTTGTTTGTTTGTTTGTTTTTTGACATTGAGACATGTCTGCTCCTGGCAGCACCAATCTACTTCAAAGATGATGGATATCAAAGAAATCCCATATGGAGTTTACTTTCTTTATGGCAAAATTAGCCACTGGGCAAGGAACTGCCCTTGCTTTGACTGCTGGGCATGCTATCCAAATGGAACAAGCAGTACACAAAAGAAAATGACTGTAGAACTTTGCCAAGACAAGGTGAGAAAATCCTTCAAAAATACTGCTTCACAGATAAGTCTTTCAGATATTCTAGGCATGCAGGCTGTCGATTGATGCCCCAACATTACAAAGGAACCTTGGATGATTGTCCAGGCAGCCAGCTGTTTCTGTCATTTATTTTTGGAAGTTGTTTTCGCTACACTTCCTGTTTACTCAAGTAATATATCCTTCTCAGGTCTCTGATGGAGTTGAAGACTAGATAGTAATAATTATATTTTTCCTTTTTAACAAATTCAGAAAAGATACTCACAAAAGAGGTGTAAAGTGTATAAGTTTGAGAGACATAAAAAGATAGTTTTGGGTTGGTAATACAAGTTAGGACAGAAAGTGAATTAGGTACAAGACTTTGGACCCACCAAGATAAGGTAGATAATGGAGTATTTTCTCTGATTTTGTCAAATGCTAATGGACTAGATTTTGTTAATGTAATTATTGCCTGTATATATTTGTATATAGTTATTATATTTATTGTATATAGTTTTTTATGTTAGTTTAAAACTTTCACTTTTTATTTAGACAAAAAGGGAGAAATGTGTGACATTTTGTTTGTGTTCTGACAAATAAAGCTTGCCTGGAGATCAGAGGGTGGAGCTAGCCACTAGTTATCCATAGAGGTCTGGAGGTCTGTACAGATAGGAGATAGAATGTGACAAGAATGGGTGGAAAGAAGAAGTGATAAAGTGGGGTGGAGACAGGATCTTGGCCCTTTTGGTTAAAGAATTCATAGAGGTAAGAAGTTTCTAGTGGCTGCAGCTCTGCTTCTCTGATCTTTCAGGTTTCACCCTGATTTCTGGTGCCTGATTTTTATTGTTCAGACTAATTAGGATCACACTTCAGTGTTTTTTTTTAATTCAAGAGGCTAATTGGGTAGTATTTATTAAATTTAATATTTCTTTCTCTTTTTACGTATTTTTATTGATTCTTTGGGAATTTTATGTACCCTAATCCTGTTCACTTCTCATTTTTTCTATATCAGCCCCTCACCCCTGTAGTGCCTCCCTGATAGAAAACTTTTAAAATATTAATTAAAAACAAAACAAACAAACATAGAAAACACTTTGCTCCTTCATCTTTCCTGCCTCTCAAAACCTTTTCATTCATCTTAGTGGCATTGAGAACTATGATGTGTCACATGGTGTGCCCTTTTGTCCACTCAGCTTTACTTCCAAATGTTCATTGCAATGAGTTGCTGGTCTGGTTCAAGGCCTCTGGTTTATGGTACACACCATCAATTCTGGATCCTCATGGAAACTCCTCTCAGATATCCTGATATTGCCCCAAATCATAGAGATCCTGTGGCTATGGTTCCACAGGGCCAGTTCCTCACACACTATGGCAGGTCATAGATGGAGTAGATGTTGGGGTGGGCCAACTCAAAGCCCTGGATGTGGGTCTGGGTGGTAGCTGATTCAGTTGTTCTGGACTACTGGGACAACCCCCCCCCTCAGGCAAGGGTCAGAGCCAGCGTATCTATGCCCATGGTGTGGGGTGGGAACATCTCTAAGAGCACTCTTAAGACAGAACATCACCATGTTGATTCTTTTGGTCATAAATAGACAGATTAGCTGGAGTTCTGTGCCACATAACCAAATAATTACTCAACAAATGACTCAACCAGCTTCCCCTATTCCCAATATACTGAACCTGTGAGGAACACAAAGAACTGTATACTCACCCCAGGTAGAGAGAGTGCCAACAGATCTATGAAAGCTGGGAGCTGCAGGACTGGAAAGCGCTGGAATGCTTAATGAACTATTCTGTCTGGGGAGGGCAAATGTAGACTTGTCAGAAATGCAGGGAGCAAACACTGGTTGTGAGGTCTGAAGTGAAGGACAAGGGTTCTGCTGAGAAATGAGCTAGGGCCCACTCACCTTCTATCAAAGCCCCCGGCTGTTCTGTCCATGTCCTGAAAGTCTGAACGAATGAGTTGAAGGGTAAGGATCCCTCCATGGTGCAGCATCCATGAGATCACCATCCTGGATGGAGTGGGACTCTGTGGTGATGCAGTCCTTTGGGGGCCACCTACATTTTTCATCCTCTTATCTGACAACTCCTGAGGTCAACTGACTTGGAATGAACTGTGGCAGGCCCCTGGAAGAGTCTTCACACCTATAATGGCTAATCTTGGCTGTCAACTTGAGGACATCTGGAATTAATAAAAACCCAAACAGGTGGGTATACCTGTAAGGGATCTTTATTGGTTGGATTATTTGAGGTCAAAGACCAACCCTTAAATCTAGGCCACACTTTCTGGTGGCAGAGCACCTAAAGGAAAAGGAAGAAGGAAGGTTTTGCTTTTTCCTGCTTGCCTTCACTCAGGCTGTCAAGTTCATCTAGCCTGCTCCTAAGACTCCCTTCACTGGTGTTAGAACCTATTCCTTTAGGATTCTCACTGGAAGCACGCTGATGTATTGGTAAAGGAAAAAAGCTTTTAAAGTGTTTTCATTTGTTTGATGTCTGTGAGTGGGGTGTGAATGTGCTACAGGCTGCCTGGGGAGGTCAGGGATAACTTTGTGGAATTGGATCTCCTTCCACTCTTATGAGGGCTCCAGGGATTGAACTCAGGTAGTTAGTCCTTGAAGCAAGCTCTTTGACATCCTGATCTGGGGAGGGCAGGGGGTCCCTACAAGCTTCATGGCTGGCAGAGGGAAAAAGCATGTAAGGCAAGAAGGGAACTTGGTTCAGCCTGACTTAGCCAATGCCTGGTTCAAATTTCTAGAGTCTGACACTAGGCTAGTTTATTTCAGACATATTTAAGTTCTGTATGATTTTGGAAAAAGTTTCCTGGTAACAATTATCCCAATCCCATGTGCGCAGTAAAACTTGAGGCATGACTACATAGAAACTCTTTTGCAAAGTGCATGTGAACTCTACCATGAAGATAGGTTCTATAGCTTAAGGGCCTAGGATCTGGTGCAGTCTCTGACTGAGATAGTGTGGAGGTCTCCAGGCTATAAAGTACATATGACATTTGCCCTAAGGATGACTTCTATTGATGGAGAAACAAAGCTAAAGATACATATCTAGGGAGGGAAGAGTCTGGGATAAACATTCTGGGGTATTCGGATGAGACCTGACCTTATAGAGAGTAAAGGTCACCAGGTTATTTATTTATTTCCAGCCTTCCAGGTAAAAAGCAGACATTTATTTCCTTCATTGAGGAGATAACCCTCCATGGTTAACATTCCTGGTTTCTCCAGTGCTTATCTTCAAGCACTCATACTTTCTACACAGAGCCATCATACCATCTAGACAGTGGTTCTCATTCTTCCTAATGCCGTGATCCTTCAGCATAGTTCCTCATGTTGTGGTGACCCTCAACCATAAAATTACGGTTGTTGCTATTCTATAACTGTAATTTTGCTACTGTTTATGAATTGTAATGTAAATATCTGATATGCAGGATATCTGATATGTAACCCCTGTGAAAAGGTCAGGGGTTGTGACCCCCCACATTGAGAACTACTGAGCTGGTGGAAGGCTTTCTCTTGTTTCTGCTGTGTTGCATGCTCCAGGATGGCTCATGAGCTTCTGGCTGGTTGTCCTGCCTCCACCTCCCATCTGACAGTAGAAAAGAGATGGGATTAGCAAGAGCCGGCTTGTGCCTCTCACTGTCTCTTGGTGATCAAGCTCAGGGATACATTTATTTTTTGATACAGAGTTTTTAAAGGCAAGACCCATAAGGATCATAATTTATATCAAAGTTAGATGAGGGTCAGATTAACCTTGAAACTTTCATCTGGTAGAGAATAGTAATTATTTTAGACATAACATCCCAAGTATTTTGGTTAAGACATCTGGACCATGATCAAGGCTGTGGAAATCTCAAATGTGTTGCTGAAGCAGGCATGATTGTTGGGAGAAGGGGGTAGAGGCTGAGAACTGCCTGAGCCAGCACAGAGTGGAGTCAGGACAGGAGGGCCTCCCTATCATCATTGCAGTCACCAGACTCAAAGGTCTATTGCTTGCTATTTTCTAAAGGGATAAACAGAGGGGCTGAAAACTGGCACAAGAAACTGTTTTCATAACAACTGTGTCCAGAACTGGATGAGAAAATTTCCCCCTATTACACCTTTCCTGTAACAGTGTTAAAACTCATAAAAGTGACAAAATGAAAGTCAAGCAATATGCAGTGTCTTAGTTAAGGTTTCTATTGCTGCAAAGAGACACTGTGACCACGGCAACTCTTATAAAGGAAAACATTTAATTGGGTGGCTCACAGTTCAGAGGTTCAGTCCATTATCATCATGGTGGAACATGGTGCCATGCAGGCAAATGTGTTGCTAGAGAAGGAACTGAGAGTTTTACATCTTGATATACAGGCAACAGGAAGTGAACTGAGATAGTACACATGGCTTAAATATATATGAGACCTCAAAGCCCGCCTCCACAGTGACACACTTCCTTCAACAAGGCCATGCCTACTCCAACAAAGCCACACCTTCCAGTAGTGCCATTCTCTATAAGCTTAGCCAGGGGTGGGGGTAGTAGGGGGTGCAATTGCATTCAAATTACCACATGCAGATTGAGCTGTGATTTAGAGCTGCCTGAAGCCACTTTTTTTTCTGGTGCCTGGGTTATTGATCCTTTCCTATGGGAGGATGTCTTGTTATGTGATATTTTGATCACATTCTGACAATAAAGTTTGCTTTGAATTAGAGGGCAGAGCTAGCTACTAGCTGACCAAAATTAACCATAGAATTTTTGGAGGACTGAGGACAGATGAAGAGACAGAAAGTAGTAGGGTAGGGTGTAGAAAGGGTCTTGGCCCTTTTGGATGGAGGAACAAAAGAGATAGAAGGTCACTGGTTGCTTCTCCATCATTTCTCTGCTCATTCAGATTCTTACCCTGATATCTGACTCCTGAGGTTTTAACTGATAAACAATAATTAGATAAATGCTTCATCTGGTATCCAACTTGGGACTTAAAATCAAGAGACAGCCACTTGCCTCTGGCTTTGCAACCACTGGAGCCACTGCTACCAGCTGGCTTTTCCTCCCTCACCTCAAGCCCTCTGAGTGAGTCTGAGATTTTCCTGTTGTAGACTCTCTACAACAGCCTCCATCTGCAACCCATTCCCAACCCCAAACTCCCCAAGTGCCTGGGCTCCAAACATCATGGAGTTAGCTGCCCACCACTGGCCAGCAGCACCACTGGACCTGTGCACTCACTCCCCACCATACCTGCTTCTTTGGCATGTTCCCGTGTTCACTTTTTAGGTGGCTGGCTCTCTCTCCCCATGGGTTGCAGGCTTCCCCCAGAGCCCCGCCTCTGAGCCACTTCCACACCAGTTCAGCTGCCTCAACATCTGCTTGGGTGTATATTGTTGCTGTGACCACCACACACTCTCAGCTACACACAAGCAGCTGCAGCTGTCCTCCAGTCTGTGCACACCTGTGTTCTCTGCATAGCTGTGCTACACAGCAATGGCCAGCCTCACACTTCACCACCATCATCATCAGATCTGTTGAGACATCTGGGAATTCTTAAGGGTGAGGGAATTAGTTTAAAAAAATGTTTTCCCCATGTTAAAAATGGGAAATATTATGACACAAAGAGTTAGGTCTCTGTATAGTTCCACAATGGATGGTTTGAAAATGGAACAATTAAATGAAGAGATAATCAACTTAGCCACCAAATAATAGGCACCCCCAAGGCTATTCAAAAGTTAACTGGAATCTGATAGAAATGTTAGATTTGAAGAGATTTAAGGAAGCAATAGTTTCATATGGTATGTATTCACCTTTTGTGAAGCAGATGTTAACTTCATGGCCCACTTGGAACAGAATATTCAACAAGACCAGAAAGATTTAGTTACAGCAGTATTGGAAATTAGTCCTCAGATATAATGGAAAACATGATTGAAAGGTGAAGCTAGGGTCATAGAACAGCAAGGTAGGGTTAGAGGTTATAAGATTTCCCAAGATCAAATTCTTGGTGAGGGCCATTATGTTGATTTGGAAAGACATATTACATTTGATGAAAAAGGATGACTCATCCATAAAAAAAGTCCCAAGAAAAAGAGTAAATTTGATTAATGGTATATCACACTTCCAATAAGATAAAATCTCATAACTATTTCCCAATGTTTGTTTCTGCTGTTCTCTACAGACATATAAGACAAATGGTCTTTATGTAGTCCCAGGTTAGTTAAAAATTAAAGCTGGCTTTGCAGTTGGAGCATGGCTCTCTCATTCTCTAAACCCAAGCATGCCTGTTAAAGAAAAACCAGAACCAAACTGAAGACCCCGACAATACTCTACATACCTATGAACATATGATTTTCAACAAAGAAGCCAAAACTGTACCATGGAAAAAAGAAAGCATCTTCACAAATGGTGCTGGCATAACTGGATGTCAACATGTAGAAGACTGCAAATAGATCCATATCTGTCACCGTGCACAAAACTAAAGTCCAAGTGGATCAAAGACCTCAACATAGATACAGTTACTCTGAACCTGTTAGAAGAGAAATTAGGAAGTAGTCTTGAACACATTTTGGCACTGGAAACCACTTCCTAAATATAACAACAATAGCACAGACACTGAGAGAAACAATTAATAAATGGGACCTCTTGAAACTGAGAAGCTTTTGTAGTAAGCAAAGGACACGGTCAACAAGACAAAATGACAGCCTACAGAATGGGAAAAGATCTTCACCAACCCCACGTCTGACAGAGGGCTGATATCCAGAATA
Source organism: Peromyscus maniculatus bairdii (assembly GCF_049852395.1). NCBI lineage: Eukaryota > Metazoa > Chordata > Mammalia > Rodentia > Cricetidae > Peromyscus > Peromyscus maniculatus. The sequence goes on along the minus strand of NC_134865.1, from coordinate 80,530,461 downwards.
TATGAAGAATTCAAGAAATTAGACATTAAAATACCCAACAGTCTAATTAAAAAATGGGCTATAGAGCTAAACAGAGAATTCTCAACAGAAGAAGCTCAAATGGCTGAAAGACATTTAAGGAACTGCTCAACATCCTTAATCATCAGGGAAATGCAAATCAAAATGACTCTGAGATACCATCTTACACCTGTCAGAATGGCTAAGATCAAAAACACTGAAGACAGCTTATGCTGGAGAGGATGTGGAGCAATGGGAACACTCCTCCACTGTTGGTGGAAATGCAAACTTGTACAGCCACTTTGGAAATCAATATGGTGCTTTCTTAGAAAAGTGGGTATCAATATCCCCCAAGACCCAGCTATACCACTCTTGGGCATATACTGCTGTGGGATGTTCTGTATGTTAAATGTGTTGCTCTGATTAGTTAATAAATAAAACACTGATTGGCCAGTAGCCAGGCAAAAAGTATAGGTGGGACAAGGAGAGAGGGAAATTCTGAGAACTGGAAGGCTGAGGCAGAGAGATGCTACCAGCCGCCACCATGACAAGCGTGATGTAAGGTACCGGTAAGCCACGAGCCACATGGCAACTTACAGATTAATAAAAATGGGTTAATCTAACATATAAGAACAGTTAGCAAGAAGCCTGCCATGGCCATACAGTTTGTGAGCAATATAAGTCTCTGTGTGTTTACTTGGTTGGGTCTGAGTGTCTGCAGGATTGGTGAGTGAGAGAGATTTGTCCTGACCAGGAAAACTCTAGCTACAATATACCCAAGGAATGCTCAATCATACCACAAGGACACATGCTCAACTATATTCATAACAGCATTATTTGTAATAGCCAGAACCTGGAAACAACCTAGATGCCCTTCAACCGAAGAATGGATAAAGAAAATGTGGTACGTATACACAATGGAGTACTACTCAGCAGAGAAAAACAATGACATCATGAGATTTGCAGGCAAATGGATGGAACTAGAAAAAATCATCCTGAGTGAGGTAACCCAGACTCAGAAAGACAAACATGGTGTGTACTCACTCATAAGTGGAAACTAGATGTAAAGCAAAGGATAACCAGACTGCAACTCACAACTCCAGCAAGGCTACATAGTAAAGAGGACCCTGAGAAAGACACAGGGATCACCCAATGACAGAGAAATGGATGAGATCTACATGAGGAAACTGGGGGTGGGGGATAATGGAGGGCTAGGGTTGGGGGAAAGAGAGCTTAGGGGAGGGGAGGTACCAGCTGGATTAAGAGCAGAGTGGGAGAATGGGGAGGGAGATATCATGATGAATGAAGACCCAAGGGGAATAGGAAGAAGCAGAGTGCTAGAGAGGTCCCCAGAAATCCACAAAGATACCTCCACAATAGACTACTGGCAATGGTTGAAAGAGTGCCTGAGCTGACCTGCTCTGGTGATCGGATGGCCAAACACCCTAGCTGTCATGATAGAACTCTCATCCAGTGTCTGATGAAAGCAGATGCAGAGATCCACAGCCGAGCCCCAGGTGGAGCTCCAGGAGCCCAATTGGCAAGAGAGAGGAGGGATTGTATGAGTGAGAGATATTAAGACCATGATTGGAAAAAGCACAGTGACAAATAGTCAAACTAGTGGAAATGCATGAACTGTGAACCAATGGCTGAGGAGCCCCCATGGAACTGGACCAGGCCCTCTGGATAAGTGGAACATTTGATAAGCTTGAACTCTTTGGGAGTCCCCCAGGCAGTGGAGCCAGGACCTGTCCTTGTTTCATGTGCTGGCTTTTGGAGCCTGGGGCCTATGCTGGGACACTTTGTTCAGCCTTGATGTAGGGAGGAGGGGACCGGACCTGCCTAGGTTGAGTAGTCTACAAGGCTGGGCTGACTCCCCAGGGAGACCTTGCCTTGGAGGAGGTGGGAATGGGGAGTGGATTGGGGGGAAGGGCTGGGGGTGGGAGGAGGGAGGATGGGGAATCGTGGCTGATATGTGAAATTAAGTTAATTATAGTATATATACACACACACATACTATATATATATATATATATATATATATATATATATATATATATAGAGAGAGAGAGAGAGAGAGAGAGAAAGTAAAAATATACTTATAAATATTACTCAATAAAAAAAAGGAAAATCCAAAAATCTCTGTCCAATGTCAGAAGGGCCACCTGACCTGGTATGGGACAGAAGAAACTCCAAAATTAAGGAACTATTATATTTCCACTAATCTCATAACCCTTTGGTTTTATTTTGACTCTTTAAATTTTTCTTAAGATATAAATATTATCTCAAAATCTATCTTCCTCTACATGATTTTGGGCTTGAGTCTGAATCAGGTAGCTAGGAATTAATTTTGTGTACTCTGGATATATTTAACATATTGTGGTCCTTTAACCTCTCTGAGATCTGCTGCATATGACATTTAAAATGTTTAAGTTTTCTGCAGTGAACTGTGACCATTCCCAACAGCAACCTTTGAAGTCTCCAAAAGGATGATGAAGCCCCACAACTATGATTCCTGGATTGTGGTAAGCCCATTAAGATGACAAGCACTACCCACAGATCAGCTTTGGACTACTAACTGCTCAGGACATTTTCAAGAGATGGTTCAGCCTCACACATTACTCCAGCCAGGACTTCAGATAAGCCCTACACTTTCCCATTACACAGTGACTGGCAACAAATGACTCAGCTAGCTCTCCCAGAACTTGACCATTATCTCAACTTTCTCAGGGTCCCCTAGAGAAGCTGTCACCCCCCAGATAGCAAGTAGCAATCTAGAGAACACAATGTCCACATTCCCAAAAGGTAGGGTGGGTAGTTTTTGGTCATTATATGGGTTATGGATATTTGTCATCATTTAGGGGAGTTGGTTACAAGTTGTTATCAGTAATGGTCAAGAAAAACAGCTGAACAAAGGAGATTAGATTCAAGGATCTCATTCTGAAAGGAATGAAAGGGAATATAGAAATAATAGGAGAAGAGGGTAGACTATTGAATCTACTTTTAAATTGAAAAAGCAACTCCTAGTCTTAAATATTTTACATTAGTATGGATTTTTGTATATTGATACAAATTTAATGTTATTTTTATTATAATGTATATATGTTTCTATTCTTCTTTAAGGTATTTTTATATATTGATACAAATTTAAAGTTATTTTTGTTAGAACATACTGTGAATATGTTTCTATTTTTGTTTAAGGCAGCTATTTAACAATGCAATGTAAATTTTCTAGTCCTTGAAAGTTATTATTACAAACTATTTAGGATAATAAAGAAATGCAGGTTAGTAGTTAGCTACATATTACAATCAAACTTGTAGCTATATTATGTATGTTTTCAAGGTAAAAATAGATATATTTTAGATAGACAGTTGGTCTTGAAACACTTCAGAGATCTACAGAATATGACATTTAAGATGTTTAATAACATAAGGCTTTTCATGAGAGTGGGACATGTCTGCTCCTGGCAGCACAAATCTACTTCAGAAGAGATGGTGGGCATCAAAGAAACTCCACATAGAGTTTACTTTCTTTGTGGCAAAAGTTAGCCACTAGGCAAGAAACTTGCCTCAACTGCTGACAGTGTCCTGTCCAATTGGACAAGCAGGACACAAAAGAAAGTAACTGCTGAACTTTACCAAGACAAGGTGGGACAGTCCTTCAAAATTCCTGCTTCACAGAAAAGTCTGTCAGATATTCTAGGCCCATAGGCTGAACATGCATGGCCCAACATTGCAGAGGAACCTTGAGTGACTGTCTAGGCATCCAGCTGTTTCTGTTATTTTTTTTATAATTTATTTTATTGCATTTGCATTTGTATTTTGCCATCATGTATGTCTGTGTGAGAGTGTCAGATGCTAGAGTTACAGACAGTTGTAAATTGCCATGTGGGTGCTGGGAATTGAACCTGGGTCCTCTGGAAGAGCAGTCGGTGCTCTTAACTGCTGAGCCATCTCTCCAGCTCCTATTTCTGTCATTTCTATAATTTTGGAAGTTCTTTGCTCTGTACTTCCTGTTTACACAAGTAATATTTTATCTTTCTTGGGTCTCTGATGGAATTGAAGACTAGATAGTTATAGTTTTCCTTGCTACAAAATTCAGAAAAGAAACTCACAAAAGAGTTGTAAAGTATATGACATAAAACTTAAATTTTTTAATCTAAGAAAATGAGGTCAAAATTGTTTTGGGTTGATAATACAAGTTAGGATAGAAAGTGAATTAGGTCCAGAACTTTAGACTCACCAAGATAGGATCAAATTTGCCAAATGCAAATTGACTGGACATAGTGAATGTAATTCTTACATGATAATTGTTCTTATTGTATATAGTTTTACTATGTTAGAATTAAAACCTTCCCTTTTTATTTAGACAAAAAAAATAGAAATGTTGTGTGATACTTTGATTGTATTCTGACAATAAAATTTGCTTTGAATCAGAGGGCGGAGCTAGTTACCAGCTGACCAAAGTTAATCATAGAGGTTTTGGAGGACTGAGGACAGATAGAGAGACAGGAAGTAGTAGGGTGGGACTTAGAGAGTGTCTTGGCCCTTTTTGGATGGAGGACTGACAGAGATAGGAGGTCACTGTTCACTCCAATTCTCTGATCATTCAGGTTCTTACCCCCATATCTGACTGCCAAGTTTTTATTGATAAAGAATAATTAGACAAACACTTTAGTGTCTTCTGCAGCTAATACAGGTTGTCTTCATTTAAGAGAAGAAGATGGAGGGGCAGAGCCTCTCCCCAAGAGATCACCCTTTCCCCTGTATGTGTGTGTGTGTGTGTGTGTGTGTGTGTGTGTGTGTGTGTGTGTGTGTGATGTAACCCTGAGCTGGCTTTAAACTTGCTGTGCAGCCAAGGATGAACCTCCACTTCTGATCCTCCTGAATGTTGGGAATGCAGACATGCACTACCATGCCCACTTCATGTGGTGCAGAGTGACACTTCCAGGTCTGGTGCACAGGCCAGCACTGATCCCTTTTACTTAGCTTTTCCCTTAAAAAGTCTTAGCTCGGCTGGGCAGTGGTAGCATACACCTTTAATCCCAGCACTGGGATTGCAGAGGCAGGCAAATCTCAGTGATTTTGAGGGCAGCCTGGTCTGCATAGTGAGTTTCAAGCCAAAGGTTATAGTGAGAAGAGACACTCTCAAAATAGGATTTTTCTATGGAGCTGGAGAGGTGTACTGCTCTTGCAGATGACTTAGGTTTGGTTCCTGTCTTAGTTTGTGTTTCTGTTGCTGTGAAGAGACACCATGACCGCTGCAACTCTTATAAAGGAAAACATTAAAGTGGGTTTGGATTACAGTTCAGAGGTTTAGTCTATTATCTCCATGATGGGAAGCAAGGCTACATACAGGCAGACATGAAGCTAGAGAAGTAGCTGATAGTTCTTACATCTTGACACACAGGCAACAGGAAGTGGTCTGAGACACTGGGTGCGACTTGAGCATTGGACCCACTCCAACAAGGCCACATCTAATAGTGCCTCTGCCTTTGGTGGCCATTTTCTTTCAAACCACCATAGTTCCCTACAACTACAACTACCTGTAACTCCAGCACCAGGGGATCAAATACCTTCTTCTAGCCTCCATGGACACCTGCACTCAAAAATACAAATCTACATGAGCATGCATACACGTATGCGCGCACGCATGCGCACACACACACACACACACACACACACACACACAGTCTTTTAAAACTTTGTTTAAAATTGTCTATATGTCTTGGTGTTTTAAACTTCCTTCCTTTGTGCTGGAGAGATAGCTCAGTGGACAAGAATGCTTGCTGCAGTATCAAAAGACCCTGTTTGAATCCTGAGCACTAACATAAAAGTTGGGTGACCACACCTATACCTGTAACCACAACACTGTGAACAGCAGACACAGGAACATCTCTTGGGGCTTGCTGACTACCAGCCTAGCTTCATTCAATGAAAGACCTTATCTCAATAGAATAAGGCAGAGGGTGACACGTACCTGTGGTCTCCATGCATGGTTACATACACCCACACATGTGCATAGACACAGACACACACATATGTATACTCATACACTCTCACACACAAATTTCCTTTGAAATTTTTTTCTTAGGTTTATTTATTTTATGTGTATTAAATGTTTTGTCTGGACATAGGTATTTGTACAACATGTGTGCAATACCCATGGAGGCCAGGAGAGGGTGTCGGGTCCCATGAAACTAGAGTTGGGGTGGTTGTAAGGCATCCTCTGGCTACTGGGAGCTGAATCTAAGTCCTCCAGTTTTCTTGACTGTTGAACTGTCCCTCCAGCCTCCAAAATTTGTTTTTATTTTTATTACATCTCATCCTTCCACTGTTCTTCTGTCATTGCCCCTTTCCTTTTAGACACTTATCAGAGAAAGTTCTGTGAGCCTGCCACCTTCCTCTCTATGGTATCCTAATGGACTTGTGGAAAGGGTGGAAAACAAGTCTTATCTGGATGTAGTGTGTGAGTGTTTTATGTCAGTGAGTGTATTGCATGAGCGTGTGTGTGTGTGTGTGTGTGTGTGTGTGTGTGTACCTACTAGCAAATCGTCCAGGGCCTCAAACATGCTCAGCACAAGCTGTAGTTCAGAGCTCTACCCAGCCCTTATCAGTGTCCCTGAGGTTCCCTACAGCCAAATTGGCCAACAGTGGTCAGGTGTATTAAGTCTTTGCACCCTGAAGGCTTGTCTGCCGATGCAGCAAATCGAATCAGACCAAATTGCAAAAGCCCAGGTTTAATGGGTAAAGTGTTCCCAGCAATTCCCTGGCCTACAGAGAGGAGACAGGGATGTGAGACCAGAAGAACCACGTGTCTGTTTTCAGGGATGCAGCTTATATAGCCTGTGGGAGTGGTCTTGAGCCTCTCTTGGGGAGGAGCTGTGTTTGGCAGGCTTTGAGGGGGTGGGTTTGGGGAAAGAAATGGGGGAAGGGAGTTGAGGTGGATCTTCCTCAAGAACATTCTAGACTCTTTGGGTATAGGGATGCCAGGGTGCCAGGGGTTGAGGTGGAGCTCCCACCTAAACAAGGTGTGCTGGGCATTTCCAAGTCTTGGAACTGTTGAGACCATTGCAAACCATTAGAAGGGTTAGGTTTTGAATTGCCTCTTCTTTATTTTTTGAAACTGCTTTCCTAATTCTCTCTCTCTCTCTCTCTCTCTCTCTCTCTCTCTCTCTCTCTCTCTCCCTCTATGTGTGTGTGTGTGTGTGTGTGTGTGTGAGAGAGAGAGAGAGAGAGAGAGAGAGAGAGAGAGAGAGAGAGGAGGAGGAGGAGGAGGAGGAGGAAGAGAGAGAGGTGCAGTTGATTGTGCTTGTGCATGTGTCAGCAGAGGAAAGCAGAGGAAAATTCCAGGTGCCCCCTTGCCCCCTCAAGTTCCTCCCAGATGCCCCCAGGGTCCCCCACAATTGTCTGATTTCCACATAAAGTGGAAGGAGAGAACTGACTCCACAGAGTTGTTCTCTGATCTCCACATGTGTGCTAAGGCACATGTGCCCACACTCACACATAATGCACATGCAAAGGACTTATAAGAATTTTTAAATAATTTTAAAAGGTTTATTCATTTATTATGTATACAGTGTTCTGTCTGCATTTTGCCTATACACCAGAAGAGGGTACCAGATCTTATTGTGGATGGTTGTCAGCCACCATTTGGGGCCTGGGAATTGAACTCAGGACTCTGAAAGAGCTTTCAATGCTCTTAACCTCTGAGGCATCTTTCCAGAGGTAAAATTACTTTGTTTAAGTGTGTGTGTGTGTGTGTGTGTGTGTGTGTGTGAGAGAGAGAGAGAGAGAGAGAGAGAGAGAGAGAGAGAGAGACAGACAGACAGACAAACAGACAGAATGAAGGTGTTAGTGAAGTATTAGGGGCTGGAGTTACAGGTGATTGTGGGCTGACCCACAAGGGTTCTAGGAACCAAAGGTCCTCTGCAAAAGCAGCAGCACATACTCAGCACAAACCCAGCATTTGGATTAAAGGTGTGGCAGAATTTGAAGCTTCTGCAGTTAAGAGGATGAGTGGGAGACCACTCTTTGTTCCTTTTCTCCATATATATAGCCCAGGATCCCAGGCAGAGAAGGTCAGGACCCACTGTGGGCATGTCTTTCTGTAGGGAAAGGGGCTGCCTAGAGAAACACACCCTGATCCTGGAGCCCAGAACTAGGGAAAGGTGGCTCAGATCAGAGCAGAAAGAAACACAGTTTGGCTCAGTCAGATCAGAGCCATCTCTGCCCCTGGCCAACTGACTTGTGAAACCAACCAATCACAGAGCAGGACAGTAGAGCCCTGGGCCCCAAGTCAACCCCTGGTTGACTCCACCCCCAAGACTTCATTTGTAAACTGCACTGCCTAGTCAGTTAGAAAAAAGGGCTGTTCTCTCCACCCTGGTAGAGGCAGCTACTCTCCTGGACTCCTCCTTCCCAAATAAATCTGTCTCAAAAGTGTTTTGAGTGTGAAGATCTTCATTCACTGCTGTAGAGAAGATCCTTGCTAAGATGTCCCTCAGTGGACAAAACAAGAGAGAACTGAAAGAGCTGAACAAGGAAGAGCTGAACATAAGATCTTTGCTGAGACATCCCTCAGTGGACAGAGCAAGAGAGAGCTGAAAAGTAACACTTTTCTTTGGAGGGGAGCAGATTGCTACATTTCTGCAGGGGTTTCCCCTTTTGTAGAGTGAATCAAAAGAAGCAACATCGTAGGCCGGAGAAACAGAACTCTGCTAGGAAGCCCCTTAAATGGGGGCTGAGCAAATTTCAGCTGTAGTTGCTCTCCAGGAGAGGAGCAGGATTGGATATCCTGTGGGGAGACCATCCCCTATCACACCAGATATACATTGACTTTCCTGAACAGTCAGGATACCCTTCCCTGCTGAAGCAGTTCCAGGCCTGACTCTCCCAAGAAGTCAGAAAAATTTCCCTTCCAGGGTTGGGCTGCTTCTTTGCAGTTCCAGCCATCAGAGCTGTGCTAAACAGCTCCAGGTGTGCGGGACACCTTCAGGGCAGAGCTTTTGTTCTAAGCGGCTCAAGGTGTCCCGGATACCTCACCCTCCAGGGCTGAACTGTCTCCTTGCAGCTTCAGCCATCAGAGCTGTCCTAAGCAGCTCAAGGTGTTGCCTGCCCCCCAGGTAGTCAGGACACCTTTCCCCAGAGCTGCTGCAACAAATTTACTTACATTGTTGGTGCCAAAACCAGGGACCAAACCCAGATTATTGCAACCAATTTACTTACACTTTCCACCTCAATTAACATAATCAAGATAGTTATATCTACAGGCATTCCCTGAGAGTGAACTCTTAAGTGATACTAGACCCTGTCAGGTGACCACACAGCAGGAGGGGACGAGATTTCAAACTTGTATACAACACAGCATAGACTAGAACAGTGAGTTTTCTATCAGACGTGTACACTGAGGAGAGATAATCTTTTGAACAGAGGGGGAAATGGATCATCTCTTTCATCCAAAGCAGAAAAGAAATGTTACTAGAAGCTTTGGGGAGCCCTATATTGGGCACCAAATATTATGGGGGAAGTTGGGGTCCCCTCTTTGGGTTCTTAGCTTCATTAATAAAAGAATTTAAAAACAAACATAGTAGGAAGCTTGAGGACATTTTATTAGTGTTTGAGAGAACTTGAGCTGCCAGGAGGGAGTTGTGGAGGGGGTGCTGACATTCAGGCATTTACACTGGCCTGCCCTCAGGGACCTAGCAGGACAAGTCATCAGTAGTAGCCAATATGTGACACTGTAGCTGCCACAGCCACTGAGTAGAGCACTCTCCCTATGCACATGTACTATATCTCCTTACTGAAGGGTCCAGGAATATAGAACTATAAAATTATAAGCTTAAGAGATAAAAACTGACAGTCATTCACTCTAAAGGTTAACTGCTAACAATGGCTGTCTGCTTTACAGCAGCTCCTCTGTCAACAGCCAGGTGTTAACTTTTAACCCTCTTGCTCCTTATAGCCAACAACTGCCTGGGCCAAAGTTAACTTTTAATAGTGTTTTCTATGTGACTTCTAGCATGCATCCTGTGCCTGATACGATAAAAGGGAGCCAGTACCTGCCTCCATTGCCACAGCCCCACAATTCCAACATTGGATGTGGTCTCAGCTAGCTGATAAGCTTTTGTGCCCTGCAGTGTCTTTTTTGTTTCATTTTGTTTTACTTTTTTAATTATTATTTTTCTGAAATAAAGTTTGTTTCTTGCTTAATAGACTTTGGTGGTCTGTCCCCATTATTTTGAGACCCCAGACCCAACATTGGTCCCAAACCTGGGATCTCTTGTAATACTGGTTCTGGGGGGTGCACCCCAAGTCTCTGGGCAAACTTATTCTACTGGTTTTCGCCAACCGGTAAGTTTTTGGTTCTGGTATCTGGTGTCTAGACGGACTGGAACTCAATAAGAGTAGGTGGACACTCCCAGCACTTGGGAGGCAGAGGCAGGAGGATCTCTGTGAGTTCGAGGCCAGCCTGGGCTACAGAGTGAGTTCCAGGAAAGGCGCAAAGCTACACAGAGAAACCCTGTCTTGAAAAGCAAAAACAAAACAAAACAAGAGTAGGCGGATGCACCTATGAACTGGAGGGGCAGAGGACACTTGAAACCCTCTTCTGGCTGTTGGGTTGCTGATCTGTAGCCCTTCAGGACTGGTTTGGGACTGGTTGGGATCCCAAGGTCCCTGCAGGCAGCATTCTTCCTTCTGAATATCTCTTCTATTCTGTTTGTCTCGTTACCTGTTGTCAGTCTCTTTGTGATGATTGGCAGTAAATTAATGTTTACCCTGGGCCAAGGTCGACTAGCCTCAGGCCCCTTTCAGGTTTGTTTTCTCATTTCCAGGATTTCAGGGATGTAAAGGTAGTGTTTGCCACCCTTCCCTGCCCTTTGCTACCTCAGGAGTCCATGAGTCCCAAGGCAGTTGAGCTTGCTCCAGTCTGTGAAGCAGCCCTCAGCCAGGGAGAGGACCGCACCCCTTTGCAGATACTACAGTCCAGGGAATACCCAGGAGGAGCCCAGCAGGGGAGGGCAAAGGAGACTTTGAGGCCAGGCACCTCGGATGCCCACTGCCAGCCGCTTCTCCTGGGTGACAATTTTTTAGATTAGAACAGAAATGGCACATGCTCCTTAGCAGCACAGGAAACACCAGGGTCAAACAGCGAGGAAGCAGCCCCATCAGGAAAGCATGAACGGCCTGCGCCCTCCCCTGCCTAAAAATTAAGCTAAAGGAAGTAAGAAATGTTTTATTTGGTTTGAATGCATGAAAGTGGCCACTAAATACTTATTTCTAAATGTATTAGTCAACTATGTTCAATAATACTGGCTGCAGCCTTTACTTACTGCCCAAACATAAAATTTACCTCTGGATGCTCTGGTCATTGGGTCTGATATAATAAAGGTAAATAATTTTTTTCAGCAATAACATATGTCATCCTAAATTAAATGAGATTGTGATAATCTTCATTACCAACTTGACTTGATTTAAATCAACTATCAGATAAATCTCCTAGCAGATTTTGAGGGATTTTCTTTTTTTATTATTAAGAAATTTTCTATTCATTTTACATACCAAACACAGATTCCCCCTCTCCTCCCTCCTCCTGTTCCCTAGCATTCCCCCACAACCCACCCCTCCCCATTCCCACCTCCTCCAAGGCAAGGCCTCCCATGAGGAGTCAACAGAGCCTGATACATTCAGTTGAGGCAGGTCCAAGCCTCTCCCCCTGCACCAAGGCTGTGTAAGGTGTCCCACAGTGGACACTGGGCTCCAAAAAGCCCTCTCATGCACCAAGGATAGATCCCAATCCCACTGCCAGGGGCTCCCTAAACAGTTCAAGCTAAACAACTGTCTCAGCTATCCAGAGGACCTGGTCCAATTCCATGGGGGCTCCACAGCTATTGGTCCACAGTTCATGACTTCCCACTAGTTTGGCCTGGCCATCTCTGTACGTTTCCCCATCATGATCTTGATGTCCCTTGCTCATAGAATCCTTCCTCTCTCTCATCAACTGGACCCCAGGATCTCAGGTTGGTACCTGGCCGTGGATCTCTGCATCTGCTTCCATCAGTTACTGGATGAAGGCTCTATGATGACAGTTAAGGTATTCACCAATCTGATTATCAGAGTAGACCAGTTCAGGTGCCCTCTTGACTATTGCCAGTAGTCTAAGGTGGGGTCATCCTTGTGGATTCCTGGGGCCTTCCCTAGCACCCTGTTTCTCTCTATCCCCATGATGTCTCCCTTTATCATGGTACCTCTTTCATTGCTCTCTGTTCCAGCTCAAACATCCCATTCCCTTATGTTCTCATCCCCCATGCCCCACCTTCATTGCCCCACCTGACCCCATTTGCTCATGAAGATCTCAGCTATTTCTCCTTTGCAGGGTGATCTATGCATCCCTCCTAGGGTCCTCCTTGTTAGCTAGCTTCTCTGGTTGCAGACTGGTTATACTTTGCTTTACATCTAGTAACCACTTATGAGTGAGTACATACTATGTTTGTCCTTCTGAGTCTGGGTTACCTCACTTGGGATGATATTTTCTAGTTCCAGCCATTTGCCTGCAAATTCCATGTCAAATGTCATTGTTTTTCTCTGGTGAGTAGTACTCCATTGTGTATATGTGCTACATTTTCTTTATCCATTCTTCAGTTGAGGGGCATCTAGGTTGTTCAGGTTCTGGCTATTAGGAATAATGCTGCTATGTGGTTTTATTGTGAAATATTTCCTTTATTTGTCTATGGTGATTGAGAGTCTTGCTGGATATAATAGTGTGGGTTGGCGTCCATGGTCTCTTGGTGTCTGCATAATATCTGTGCAGGACCTTCTGGATTTCAGAGTCTCTATTGAGAAACCAGGTATTATTCTGATAGTTCTGCCTTTACATGTTACTTGGCCTTTTTCCTTTGCATCTCTTAATATTTTTCTTTATTCTGTATGTTTAGTGGTTTGATTATTATGTGGCAAGGGGACTTTTTTTTGATCCCATTTATTTGATGTTCTGTAAGCTTCTTGTATCTTCATAGGTATTTCCTTCTTTAGGTTGGGAAAGTTTTCTTCTATGATTTTGTTGAATATATTTTCTGTGTCTTTGATCTGGTATTCTCCTTCTTCTATCCCTATTATTCTTTTTTTTTTTTTGGTTTTTCGAGACAGGGTTTCTCTGTGTAGCTTTGCGCCTTTCCTGGAGCTCACTTGGTAGCCCAGGCTGGCCTCGAACTCACAGAGATCCGCCTGGCTCTGCCTCCCGAGTGCTGGGATTAAAGGCGTGCGCCACCAACGCCCGGCCCCCTATTATTCTTATATTTGGCCTTTATATGGTGACCTATATTTCCTGGACATTTTGTGTTATGACTTTTTTGGCTTTAGTGTTTTCTTTGACTGATGAATCTATTTCCTCTATTGTATCTTCAATGCCAGAGATTCTGTCTTCCATCTTCTGCATTCTGTTGGTTATGCTTGTATGTGTATGAAATCCTGTTCATTTACTCAGATTTTCCATTTCCAGCATTTTCTCAGTTTGTGTCTTCTTTATTGCCTCTATTTCAGTTTTCAAATCTTGAACTGTTTTATTCACCTGTTTAATTGCTTTTTCTTGGTTTTCTTGACTTTCCTTAAGGGATTTATTTATTTCTTCCAATTTTTTGTTTGTCTTTTCCTTGATTTCTTTAAGAAAATTTTAATTTCCTCTTTAAAGGCCCCTATCATCTTTTTTTCTTTTTTAAAAAAATATTTATTTTATAATTAATTTAATTTTACATATATCATGTTCTTAAAGTCATTTTTAAGGTTGATTTCTTCTGCTTCTTCTGTATTGGGATGTTCAGTTCTTGCTGATGTAGAACTACTAGGTTCTGTTGGTGTCATATTGGTTTTTATGTTGTTGACTGCATTTTTGCACTGACATCTACCCATCTCTTTATCCACTCGGTGCAAGTGGTGTCTGTGTCTGAGGGAGGCTCTCTTGGTCTGATTAATACTCTTGGCCCAATCAAAGCTCTTGGTTCAATGGAAGCTCTTAGTCTAATGGGAGCTCTTGATCCAATCAGTGTTGATGGACTCTGTGTCTCAGGGAGCAGCTGTAGTCTCAGAGGGTGGGTGGGTTTGTGGGGGGCTTGTAGGTTACAGGGTCCAGTGGGGGATAGTAGTAGTCTGGTCTGCCTCCTGGAGACCTGCCTGCTTGCCTGAAACTGGTACTGCAATGGGTAGTGGTGTGGGGACATGGGGTTGTGTCCCTGGGCCCAAAGCCTAAAGGCTGGGGTGATTGGCTATGAGAACACAGTCCAATTGGCCCAATTGGTGCTGGCAGACTCTGTCTCAGGGAGCAGCTACAGTCTTGGAGGGTGATTCATAAATAATAATAATAATAATAATAATAATAATAATAATTTTAAATTATACTAAAAGCTCATATCTCAAGACTTATAAATTGCTTATAAGATATGGTTTAAATCTATATAATTTATAACAAAATTTGGCTTTAGGCTTATGACAAAGGGCTTAAAATTAAAGTTCCATACATGGATATATAGCCTGTTTGAGATATATACACACATATATGGCTTAAACTTAACTCTCTTTATATATATATATAACACATAAATATAAACATGATCTGGAATTAATTATGCATATATATGCTTATAACTTAGATCCAACTATTATTACTATTATTTAAGAAAACTACTGCTAGCTTCAGATGTTTCACATTGGTACATTGTTGATACAAATTTAGAATTATTCTTTTTATGGCATATGCATGCATTTTTATTCTTGTTTAAAATATTGTAATCATACAATATATTCTAGATTACTGAGGGAAATTACAAGAAAGATTTTTGGTAAAAATTTCTATGTTGCCTAGAAATAAAATATAGGCTGGAGGGTATATAAACTATGTTTATATTATTATACTATATTATAGGGGAACTCTTCTCCACTGCTGGTGGGAATGCAAGCTTGTACAACCACTTTGGAAATCAATATGGTGCTTTCTTAGAAAATTGGGAATCAATCTCCCCCAAGATCCAGCTATACCACTCTTGGGCATATACCCAAGAAATGCTCAATCATACCACAAGAGCACTTGCTCAGCTATGTTTATATCAGCATTGTTTGTAATATCCAAAACCTGGAAACAACCTAGATGCCCTTCAACTGAAGAATGGATAAATAAATTGTGGCACATATACACAATGGAATACTACTCAGCAGAGAAAAACAATGACATCATGAGGTTTGCAGGCAAATGGATGGATCTAGAAAAAATCATCCTGAGTGAGGTAACCCAGACTCAGAAAGATAAATATGGTATGTACTCACTCATAGGAGGATACTAGATGTGGAACAAGGATGACAGGACTGCTACTCACATCACCAGTGAGGCTACCTGGAAAACAGGACCCCAAGAAAGACACGAAGATCGCCCAATGATGGAGAAATGGCTGAGATCTACATGAACAACCTGGACATGAGTGGGAGCAATGAAGGGCGAGGGTCGAGGGAAAGAGAGCGGGAGATCCCAGCTGGATCAAGAACAGAGAGGGAGAACAAGGAATAGGAGACCATGGTAAATGAAGACCACATGAGAAAAGGAAGAAACAAAGTGCTAAAGAGGCCCACAGAAATCCACAAAGATACGCCCACAAAAGACTGCTGGCAATGGCCGAGAGACAGCCGGGACTGACCTACTCTGGTGATGGGATGGCCAAACACCCCAATAGTTGTGCCAGAAACCCCATCCAAGGACTGGGGAATCTGGATGCAGACATCCATGGCTAGGCCTTGGGTGGAGCGCCGGGAGTCTAATTAGCGAGAAAGAGGAGGGCTTATATGAGCGAGAATTGTTGAAACCAAGGTTGGATAAAGCACAGGGACAAATAGCCAAATGAATGGAAACACATGAACTATGAACCAAAGGCTAAGGGGCCCACAACTGGATCAGGCCCTCTGAATAGGTGAGACAGTTGATTGGCTTGATCTGTTTGGGAGGCATCCAGGCAGTGGGACCGACCAGGTCCTGGGCTCATTGCATGAGTTAGCTGTTTGAAAACTGGGACTTATGCAGGGACGCTTGGCTCAATCTGGGAGGAGGGGACTGGACCTGCCTGGACTGAGTCTATCAGGTCGATCTCAGTCCTCGGGGGAGGCCTTGCTCTGGAGGAGGTGGGAATGGGTGGTGTGCTGGGGGGAAGGGGAGGGGGCAGGAAGGGGGAGAACAAGGGAATCTGTGGCTGTTATGTAGAACTGAATAGTATTGTAAAATAAAATAATAATAATAATAAACAAAAACAAAAACAAAAAAGGCTGGAGGGGATATAAACTATGTTGGTTATGGTTTCTCATACCTACAAATATTAAATTTAAAATTTGACCATATTAGGTAAATTCTGGTTGATTTCCTTCATTTTAAAAATAGGTAATGATTTATGTTAAACATGGATATGTGTGTGTGTGTGTGTGTGTGTGTGTGTGTGTATGGACAGGTATATGAATGAATTTAACTTGGATCCAACTGTGTGTATGTATGCATGTAATTATTGTTTAAAACAACAACCACGAGTCATAAACCCACCCTGAGCCAACTGGGAACAGGTAAGACCCCATCTCTGGGCTGAGCAGACTAGGTCCCTAGAACCTAGGCCCCAGGGTTATTTTTTGTGCCCCTCCCCCAAGCCATTGGAGTCCCAGGGACCAGCCAGATGCCTCTCTCCTTGCCCCCTCACCAAGAAAACATCCCCCCTGTGACTCCAGTGACCACTGGAGTTATAAGCCCACCCTGCCCAACTGGGAACAGGAAAACAGGACCCACTCTGTACAGAATAGGAATAGCTGCTCCCTGAGACAGAGCCTACTGGTGCCCACTGGACTAAGATCTGCTCCCTGAGACACAGAATCCTCCAGCACTAATTGGACCAAGAGCCCAGATTAGACCAAGAGCTCCCATTACACCAAGAATATCAATCAGACCAAAAGAGGTTCCCCTAGTCACAGATACCACTTACATGGAGTAGAGGAAGAGGTGGGTAGATGATGGTGCAAAAATACAATCAACAACATAAAGACCAATATGGCAACACCAGAACTTAGTGGTGCTACATCAGCAAGACATGAATATCCCAACACAGAAGAAGCAGAAAAAAATCAGCCTTAAAAATGAATTTAAGAAGATGATAGAGGCCTTTAAAAAAGAAATGAAAATTTCCTTTAAAGAATTCAAAGAGAAGACAAACAAAAAATTGGAAGGAATCAATAAATCCCTTAAAGAAAGTCAAGAAAAAACAATTAAACAAGTGAATGAAAGAGTTCAAGATTTGAAAACTGAAATAGAGGCAATAAAGAAGACACAAACTGAGGGAATACTGGAAATGGAAAATCTGAGTAAATGAACAGGAACTACACATACAAGCATAACCAACAGAATGCAGAAGATGGAAGACAGAATCTCTGGCATTGAAGATACAATAGAGGAAATAGATTCATCAGTCAAAGAAAGCACTAAAGTCAAAAATGTCATAACACAAAATGTCCAGGAAATATAGGTCACCATGAAAAGGCCAAATCTAAGAATAATAGTAATAGAAGAAGGAGAAGAATGCCAACTCAAAGGCACAGAAAATATATTCAACAAAATCATAGAAGAAAACTTTCCCAACCTGTAGTTGTAATTCTAAATGGCCTTATTAAATAAGAAACACAGAGCCAGATAAAGACTTAAAAGCCCAGAGATCAAGCAGTAGCCAAGAGCTAAGACCACCTTATCTTACCATTCGCTGCTGTCCTTCCCCTGAGAAAGAGAACTTCTTCCTGTGTCCTGTCTTTTTATTGCCTTTCTGTTTGGCCTTCTCATTGCCTATCAATCCAATCACATGACTTCCTCATCACTGCCTGTCTATACAGACCTCCAGGTCTCTATGGTTGGTACTGGGATTAAAGGCATATGTTATCATGCTGGCTGTGTCCTTGAACACACAGAGATTCTGCCTGCCATGTGATCGGATTAAGGGCATGTGCTACCACTACCAGACTTCTGCTTAATGGCTTGCTCTTAGATCTGATGCCCAGGCAACTTTATTAACGTACAAATAAAATCAAATTCAGTACAAATAAAATATCACCATATTTCCTCCTTCTATTCTAATAAAAAGAAAAAAAGGAAAAAAGTTATAACTAATACAAGAAAAACAATATACAATAAGTACAATAACTATATACAATATGTACAAGCAATAAATACTTAAACAATGTCTAGTCCATTTGTATTTGACAAATTCAGAGAAAATAATTCTATTATCAATCCTATTTTGGTAAGTCCAAAATGTACCTGATTCACTTTCTATCCTAACTTATATTACTAACAAAACTGTCTTATAATGTCTTTCAAATTTATGCATTTACACTTCTTTAGTGAGTTTCTTTTCTGAAATTCTTAACAAGGAAAACTATAATTATAACTATCTAATCTTTAACTATAACTGTAACTATCTTCAACTCCCTCACAGACCTAAGAAGGAAATAATATTAACTAAAAAATAAATAAAAACAGAAAGTCCACACAAGCGACTTCCAAGAAGTTGTGCATTGACAGAAACAGCCAGCTGCCTGGACAGTCACCCAAGGTTTCTCCGCAGCATTGGGGTATCATCTTCAGCCTATAGGTTTAGCATATTTGTCTGGGACCTCCCAGACAGTTCAAGCTAATCAACTGTCTCACTTATCCAGAGGGCCTGATGCAGTTGGTGGCTCCTCAGCAATTGGTTCATAGTTCATGTGTTTCCACTAGTTTGGCTATTAGTCCCCGTGCTTTTTCCAATCATGTTCTCAACAATTCTCACTCATACAATCCCTCCTCTTTCTCACCAATTGGACTCCTGGAGCTCTACCTGGGGCCTGGTTGTGCATCTCTGCATCTGCTTCCATCAGTCACTGAATAAGAGTTCTAGTACAACAGTTAGGGTGTTTGGCCATCCTATCACCAGAGTAGGTCAGTTCGGGCTTTCTCTCGACCATTGCCAGTAGTCTATTGTGGAGGTATCTTTGTGAATTTCTGGGGACCTTTTCAGTA
This sequence comes from Peromyscus maniculatus bairdii, assembly GCF_049852395.1. Lineage (NCBI taxonomy): Eukaryota > Metazoa > Chordata > Mammalia > Rodentia > Cricetidae > Peromyscus > Peromyscus maniculatus. The sequence continues at coordinate 80,511,410 of NC_134865.1, read as the reverse complement.
CTCTGTTTCTTCCTATTACCATGGGGTCTTCATTTATCATGGTCTCTTTTTCCTTGTTCTCCCTCTCTGTTCTTGATCCAGCTGGGATCTCCCGCTCCCCTAAGCTCTCTTTCCCTTGACCCTTGCCCTTCATTACCCCCATCATGTCCAGTTTGCTCATGTAGATCGCATCCATTTCTCTGTCATTGGGGGATCCCTGTGTCTTTCTTAGGGTTGTGTTTTCTAGGTAGCCTCTCTGGAGCTGTGAGTAGCAGTCTAGTCATCCTTTGTTTTATATCTTGTATCCACCTATGAGTGAGTACATACTATGTTTGTCTTTCTGAGTCTGGGTTACCTCACTCAGGATGATTTTTTTTTCTAGATCCATCCATTTGCGCGCAAACCTCAAGATGTCATTGTCTTTCTCTGCTGAGTAGTACTCCATTGTGTATATGTACCACATTTTATTTATCCATTCTTCAGTTGAAGGGCATCTAGGTTGTTTCCAAGTTCTGTCTATTACAAACAAGGCTGCTATGAACATAGCTGAGCATGTGTGCTTGTGGTATGATTGAGCATTCCTTGGATATATGACCAAGAGTGGTATAGCTGGGTCTTGGGGGATATTGATTCCCAATTTTCTAAGAAAGCACCATAATGATTTCCAAAGTGGCTGTACAAGCTTGCATTTCCACCAACAGTGGAGGGGTGTTCCCCTTGCTCCACATCCTCTCCAGCATAAGCTGTCTTCAGTGTTTTTGATCTTAGCCATTCTGACAGGTGTAAGGTGGTATCTCAGAGTTGTTTTGATTTGCATTTCCCTGATGATTAAGGATTTTGAGCAATTCCTTAAATGTCTTTAAGCCATTTGTGCTTCCTCTGTTGAGAATTCTCTGTTTAGCTCTATAGCCCATTTCTTAATTGGACTGTTGGGCATTTTGATGTCTAATTTATTGAGTTCTTTATATATTCTGGATATCAACCCTCTGTCAGGTATGGGGTTGGTGAAGATCTTTTCCCATTCTGTAGGCTGTCGCTTTGTCTTGTTGACCGTGTCCTTTGCTCTACAAAAGCTTCTCAGTTTCAAGAGGTCTAATTGATTGATTGTTTCTCTTAGTGTCTGTGCTACTGGTGTTATTTTTTTCTTTTTTCTTTTCTTTTTCTTCTTCTTTTTTTTTTTTTTTTTTTTTGTTTTTCGAGACAGGGTTTCTTTGTGTAGCTTTGTGTCTTTCATGGATCTTGTTCTGTATACCAGGCTGGCCTCAAACTCACAAAGATCGCCTGCCTCTGCCTCCCAAGTGCTGGGATTAAAGGTCTGTGCCACCACCGCCCGGCTGGTATTATATTTAGGAAGTGATCTCCTATGCCAATGCATTCAAGACTACTTCCTACTTTCTCGGCTATCAGGTTCAGAGTAACTAGATTTAGGTTGAGGTCTTTGATTCCCTTGGACTTAAATTTTGTGCATGGTGTCAGGTATGGATCTATTTGCAGCTTTCTACATGTTGACATCCAATAATGCCAGCACCATTTGTTGAAGATACTCTCTTTTTTCCATGGTACAGTTTTGGCTTATTTGTCAAAAATTATATGTTCATAGGTGTGGGGATTAAAGTCAGGGTCTTCAATTCAATTCCATTGGTCCACATGTCGGTTTTTTTGCCAGTACCAACCTGTTTTTATTACTATAGCTCTACAGTAGAGCTTGAGGTCAGGGATTGTGATGACTCTAGAGGTTGTTTTATTGTACAGGATTCTATTGGCTATCCTGGGTTTTTTGTTTTTCCACATGAAGTAGAGTACTGTTCTTTCCAATCTGAGAAGAATTGTGTTGGTATTTTGATGGGGATTGCATGGAATTTGTAGAATGTTTTTGGTAAGATTACCATTTTTACTATGTTTATCCTGCCTATCCATGAGCATGGGAGATCTTTCCATTTCCTCACATCTTCTTCAATTATTTTTTTCAGGGACTTAAAGTTCTTGTCATATAAGTCCTTCACTTGCTTAGTTAAAGTTACTCCAAGGTATTTTATATCATTTGTGGCTATTGTAAAGGGTGATGTATCTCTGATTTCCTTCTCAGCCTGTTTGTCAATTGTATATAGGAGGGCTACTGATTTTTTTGAGTTGATCTTGTATCCTGCTATGTCACTGAAGGTGTTTATAAGCTGTATAAGTTCCTTGTTCAAATTTTTGGGGTCATTCATATATACTATTATGCCATCTGCAAGTAGTGAAAGCTTGACTTCTTCCTTTCCAATTTGTATCCCCTTAATCTCCTTATGTTGTCTTATTGCTCTGGCTAGAACTTCAAGTACTATATTGAATAAGTATGGGAGAGCAGACAGCCTTGCCTTGTTCCTGATTTTAGTGGAATCACTTTGAGTGTCTTTCCATTTAATTTGATATTGGCTGTTGGCTTGCTGTAAATTGCCTTTATTATGTTTAGGTATGTTCCTTGTATTTGTGATTGCTACAAGACCTTTATCATAAAGGGGTGTTGGATTTTGTCAAATGCCTTTTCAGCATCTAGTGAGATGACCATGTGGTTTTTTTTCTTTCAGTTTGTTTATATGGTGTATTACATCGATGGACTTTCATATGTTGAACCACCCTTGCATCCCTGGGATGAAGCCTACTTGATCATGGTGGATAATTGTTTTGATGTGTTCTTGGAGTCTGTTTGCCAGTATTTTATTGAGTATTTTTGCATCAATGTTCATGACAGAGATCGGTCTGTAGTTCTCTTTCTTTGTTGCATCTTTTTTTTTGGCTTAGGAATCAGGGTAATTGTAGCCTCATAGAAGGAGTTTGATAATGTTCCTCCTGTTTCTATTGTGTGGAACAACTTAAAGAGTATTGGTATTAACTCTTCTTTGAAGATCTGGTAGAATTCTGTGCTGATATGGTTCTGGGCTTTGTTGTTGTTGTTGTTGTTGTTGGGAAATTTTCAATTACCAATTCTATTTCCTTAGGGGTTATTGGACTATTTAAATAGTTTATCTGGTCTTGATTTGACTTAGGTATGTGTTACCATTCTAGAAAATTATCCATTTCTTTTAGATTTTCCAGTTATGTGGAGTAGAGGTTTTTGAAGTATGACCTGATGATTTTCTGGATTCCCTCAGTGTTAGTTGTTATGTCTCCCTTTTCATTTCTGATTTTGTTAATTTGGATGCTCTCTCTCTGTCTTTAGGTTAGTTTGGATAGGGGTTTGTCTATCTTATTGATTTTCTCAAAGAACCAACTCTTTGTTTCATTAGTTTTTTTGTATTGTTCTCTTTGTTTCTATTTTATTGATTTCAGCTCTCAATTTGATTACTTCATGGCATCTATTCTTCCTGGGTGACTTTGCTTCTTCTTGTTCTAGAGCTTTCAGGTGTGCTGTTAAGTCACTAGTGTGAGATTTCTCCAACTTATTTATGTGGGCATTTAGTGCTATGAATTTCCATCTTAGCACTGCTTTCATAGTGTCCCATCAGTTTGGGTATGTGGTATATTCATTTTCATTGATCTCTAGGAAGTCTTTAACTTCTTCCTTAACCCATTGGTGATTCAGTTGAGCATTATTCAGTTTCCATGAGATTGTAGGCTTTCTGTAGTTTTTGTTGTTGTTGAAACCCATGGTGGTCTGATAGAATGCAGGAGGTTATTCCAATTGTTTTGTATCTGTTGAAATTTGCTTTGTGGCCAAGTATGTTGTCAATTTTAGAGAAGGTTCCATGGGGTGTTGAGAAGAAGGTATATTCTTTTTTGTTAGGATGGAATGTTCTGTAGATATTGATTAAGTCCATTTGAGTCATAACATCAGTTAAGTCCTTTATTTCTCTGTTAAGTTTTGATTTGGCAGATCTGTCCAGTGCTGAAAGTGGGGTGTTGAAGTCTCCCACTGTTAATGTGTGGGGTTTTATATGTGATTTAAGCTTTAGTAATGTTTCTTTTACATATGTGGGTGCCCTTGTGTTTGTGGCATAAATGTTCAGAATTGAAACTTCATTTTGGTGGATCTTTCCTGTGATGAGTATGTAATGCCCTTCTTGATCTCTTTTGATTGATCTATTTTGCTGGATATTAGGATGGCTACACTTGCTTGCTTCTTAAGACCATTTGATTGGAAAGACTTTTCCCAGCCTTTTATTCTTAGGTAGTGTCTATCTTTGAATTTGAGGTGTGTATCTTTTACCCAGCAGAAAGATGGGTCCTGCTTTTTTATCTAGTCTGTTAGCCTGTGTCTTTTTATAGGTTAATTAAGTCCATTGATATTAAGGGATATTAATGACCACTGATTATTTATTTCTGTTATTTTTTTTCTTGGTGGTAGTGTGTATATACTTCTTTGGGGTTTACTGCTGTGGTGTTATATATTGCCTGTGTTTTTGAGGGTGTATCTGACTTACTTAGGTTGGAATTTTCCTTCTAGTGTTTTCTGTATGGTGGGTTTGTGGATAAGTATTGTTTAAATCTGGCTTTGTCTTGGAATGTCTTCTTCACTCCATCCATGATGATTGAAAGTTTTGCTGGGTATATTAGTCTAGGCTGGCATCCATGGTGTCTTAGTGTCTGCATTACATCTGCCCAGGTCTTTCTTGTTTAATTATTATGTGGTGAGGGGACTTTTGTGGGTCTAGTCTGTTTGGTGTTCTATAGACTTCTTGTATCTTCATAGGCATTTCCTTCTTTAAGTTGGGAAAGTTTTCTTCTATGATCTTGTTGAATATATTTTCTGTGCCTTTGAGTTGGTATTCTTCTCCTTCCTCTATCCCTATTATTCTTAGGTTTGGTCTTTTCATGGTGTCCCAGATTGCTTGGACATTTTGTGTTATAATTTTTTTGGCATTGGTATTTTCTTTGACTGACGAAACCATTTCCTCTATTGTATCCTCTACACCAGAGATCCTCTCTTCCATCTCTTGCATTCTGTTGGTTATGCTTGCATCTGTGTTTCCTGTTCATTTACTCAGATTTTCTATTTCCAGCATTCCCTCAGTTTGTGTCTTCTTCATTTTTTCTATTTCCATTTTCAGGTCTTGGACTGTTTCTCTCATCTGTTTCATTGCTTTTTCATGGTTTTATTTCAGGGATTTATTATTTTCTTCTGCTTTATTTGTCTTTTCCTCTAGTTTTTTATAGTGTTCTTCCCATTTTTTGTTTGCCTTTTTCTCAATTTCACTTTTGATTTCTTCTTTAAAAGTCTCTAGCATTTTCAAGATGTTATTCTCTAGGTTGCTTTCTTCTGCTTCTTCCATTTTTTGATGTTCAGGTCTTGCTGTCAGAGGAGGGCTAGATTCTGGTGATGCTGTATTGCTCTTTATTTTGTTGTATGTACTTCTGCCTTGATGTCTGCCCATCTCCTCGTGGATTCGTTCTTGGTCTTATCAGCACTCTTGGTCCAGAGAGAGCTGACAGATTCAGCATTTCCAGAAGCCTCTCTTAGTCCAATGAGAGGTGGCAGATTCTGCTTCTCAGAAAGCCACTCTTGGTCTAATCAGGGCTGGCAGATTCCCTGTCTCCTGAGTTTACTCTTGGTCCAATGATGGCTCTTTGTCCAATGAGAGCTCTCTCTTTCTCTGGGCCAGGTGGGAGCTCTCTGGCTAGATGGGAGCTCTCTGGGCCTGATGAGAACTGTCTGGGCCAGATGAGAGCTCTCTGGGCCAGATGGGAGCTGGAGGCTGGTCACTAAGTCTTAGGAAGTGGTGGGGAGGGGAGATATGAGGCAGATGGGTGTTGGGGCATGGCACATAGATTGCAGGGTCTTCTGGGGGGTCTTGGAGAAGGGGAACCTTCCCTCATGGGCCCCACCCAATGGCCAGAAACTGGGGCCATGTAGGGCAGGTCTTCCCAGGAATGGCTGGTGCCCAGGGATGGGAGCTAGGGACAGGCCTCCCAGGGTATGACCTCAAGCACTCACCTCTGGTCCAGATGGGAGCTGGGGGCTGGATGGGAGCTGGGGGCTGGTCTCTAAATCTCAGGAAGTGGTGGGGATCTCAGGCAGATGCGTGTGGGGGCAGGGCACATAGATGGCAGGGTCTGCCAGGGGTCTTAGAGAAGGGGAACCTTCCCACAGGCCAGAAACTGGGGCCATGTTGGGCAGGTCTTCCCCAGGAATGGCTGGTGCTCAGGGATGGGACCTAGGGGCAGACCTCCTAGGGTATAACCCCAGACACTCACCTCTGGTCCAGATGGGAGCTCCAAGCCAGATGGGAGCTAGGAGCTGGTCTCTAAGTCTCAGGAAGTGGCCTGGGTCTTGGGCAGGGTGTGGGGGCAGGGTGCATAGATTGCAGGGTCTGCCAGGTGTAGGGGAGTCTTGGAGAGTGGGAGAATATGTCTTTTGTTAAAGCACAACCATACTTGTCATGGCAAGAATCGGTAGTCCTTTGTTTTGTGTCCTGTCTGTCCATTTTGTCTTGTTTGTCAGCAGTTGATTTGAGGATACTTTGTTGTCCAGTGGCTAACTTTTGTCACAATGAAAGTTAACTCCATGTGCAGTTTCTTAAATGCCCATATTTTCTCTAGAGTAGATTGGTACTGCTAGGAGCTGACATGTCTCATAGTCATAAAAAAGAAAAATTTCTAAGTTATTAAAACATTTTAAATGCCATATTCTGTAGATCTCTGAAGGGTTTGAAGATGGCCTATCTATTTAAAATGTATCTGCTTGATCTTGAAAACAACCTAATATGACTAGCAGTTCAATTGTAATGTTGTAACTACTAACTTCCATTTGTTTATATCCTAATAGTTGGTAATAATAACATTCAAGGATTAGCAATTTGCATTACATTGTTAAATGAATGGTATAAATACAATCTCTTGAACAAGATTAGAAATATACGTATAGCATTTTTTAACAATATCAATCTCAATATATATATATGTTGTTTTGTATACAACATAAAAAATACAATACAATGTCAAAGTATTTAAAACTAGTAATTGTCTTTTAAAAGTAGATTCAATAATCTATCCTTTTATCTATATCGTATCTATATTTTCTCTGTATTTTTCCAAGTATATCTTCTCTTTATTTTTCTAATACGATGCCTACATCACCTCTTTGGGAATGTGGGTGTCATATTCTTAAAATTGCTTCCTGCTGGATATGGACAAAGGTATCTTTATTCTGAAAAGAAAAATTTGGGGTTAATTGTCAAATTCTAGGAAAGGTACCTATATCCTTTGTTTCCCAGTCTGTGCATAATGCCAAAGTTTAGGGATTATATCAAGTCCTTATTCAAGTAGTCTGTGAAACTGGATCATCTCAGCTAGTCATCTTAAAATTTCTCTGAGCAGTTTGTAGTCCAAAGCTGATCTGTAGATGATGTTTGTCAGCTTAGTGATATTATTTTTGTCCATGTGGAATTGTTGCTGCTGTCAGGCCCCTTCTTCTTACTGGAGACTTTAAATTTGATGTTAGGCCTGGCCATTATTTCCTGCAGAAAACTGATAAAGACTCGAACACAAGGACATATGTAGGCAGCTAGTTGAAGCCCTTTTTCTAGAATTAGTTAGTACTCTATATGACCATTAATATCTTAACAAAGTTTAAAATATATATTAATCTTGTAAATTTTGATATAAAATTCATACATTAAGATAAGTTTAAAGAATCAGAATAGAATCAAACAATTGAGATTAGTAGTAATAGAATAGTTCCTTAAAGTTTTTGTTTGTTTGTTTGATTATTTGTTTGTTTTTTCCTGTCCCATATCAGAAAATGGCTCTTTTTTCTGGAATGATACAGGGAGTTTGCATTTTCCTTTTAACAACATACTTGGGTTTAAAGAAAGAGAGAGCCATTCCCTAAATCCAAAGCTAGCTTTAAATTTTAATTGAACCAGAACTACAAGAAAACCAATAGTGTTAAATGTCTTTAGAGAAGAGCAGAAACAAACATTTAGGAAGACTTATGAAAATTTACAGATGATATACCAATAGGCCATTTTACTCTTTTTTGGGACATTTTTTTAGATAATTTGTCCTTTTTCTTCAGTTGTCTCATTTGTCCAGTGTTCTTTAGATTCCTTAGCCTTCATTCTCCTAAAAGACAAAAACAAAAACCTTTCCCCAAGACTAATTTTGGGGATGTTCCCTTTTGGCAAGTTATATCTGATTAAATGAAAATGCATGTGTTAATGGTATAAGTTAGTTTAAATTGGATGGATGCTCATGCTGGTTGATGAACTACCACCTCTTCTAATGAAGAGGTCTCTCTTGTTCAAATCAAACCTTTATCAATTTTGATGGTATCCACAGCTTATCTTCCCTGTAGAAACAAAAGCAAAACCTCATCCCCAACATAACACATATCCTGGTTTCCATTCTGAGGTCAGCATATCCTTAAAGTATATAAGCTGATTTAATTCTGTAGTTTTTTTTTTCTATTATCCAGTGTCTCTATGCAGCTGTTGTTCCTTTCTCATTAGCACTGAGAAAATTCAAAGTTAATAGAACATTATGCAGTCTATTTCTGGGGGGGGGTGTTACCCCTTTCTGTTTATTTAGCATATCCTTTAGAGTTCTATCTGATCTTTCTATAACTGCTTGGCCTATAGGATTATGTGATATACCTGTAATATGCTTTATATTATAATAAGCAAAAAACTGTTTCATTTTAACAGAGACATATGCTGGAGCATTATTAGTTTTAATTTGTGCAGGTGCACCCATGATGGCCATAACTTCTAGCAAATTCATGATTACAGAATCAGCTTTTTCAGAACTCAAAGCAGTTGCCCATTGAAATCCTGAATAAGTATCGATGGTATGGTGTACATATTTCAATTTTCCAAATTCTGCAAAGTGAAACACATCCATCTACCAGATTTCATTCCTCTGAGTACCCTTTGGGTTACATCCTGCTGGTATTGGCATCTGATTATAAAAGGAACAAGTACGACATTACCTTACAATTTCTATGACTTGTTTCCAGGTTATGGAAAAATTCTTCTTTAAACCTTTACTATTGACATGATGTTTTTTATGAAATTCTGAGGCCTCCAGCACATTTCCTATCGATAATTTATCAATCTCATCATTACCTTGTACTAGAGGGCCTGGCAGACACGTATGGGATCAGATGTGAGTTATATATAAAGGATGACTCCTTTTCCTGATTGTATCTTGTAATTGAATAAATAGTGAAGTTAATTCTGACTCATCAGGGATAAATTCTGCAGTCTCAATATGTAATACCACTCTTTCAGCATACTGAGAGTCACTATGTTGAGAGGTTCTGAAAAATCCATTAATACAAACAGAATAGCATACAATTCCGGTTTTTGAATTGAATTATAAAAACTTTGAACCACTTTACTTACATTTTCTGATGTGTAACCTGCCTCTTCTTGTTTGTTTGCATCTGTATAAAATGTACCAGCTCCAGATATGGCTGTTTCCTGTACAATTGCAGGCAAAAACTAATCAGCTCTCTTTATAAGATCAATTCTATCACTTTTGGAATATTTGCTGTTAATCTCTCCCAAAAAATTGCTGCAAGCTCTTTGCCAAGGTTTACTTACTGCCCATAATTTTCCAATATCCTCCTTAGTTAAAGGTAAAACAATTTCTGTTGGGTATATTTCCTGCTAATTGACAAAGTTTCAAGTTTCCTTTCAAAATCAATTCAGAGATTTTTTTCCACATGTTTTTAATTTTTTACTCTGTTTATTTGGTAAAAAAAATCCATTCCAATATAGTATCTTCCCTCTACATTAAAATTCCTATAGGAGAATGCCTATATGGCAAAATAACCAAAATGAAATCCAGCTTTGGATCAATATGATCCACATGTCCTTCCTATACTTTCTTTTCTACTAAGGCCAATTATTTCTCAGCTTCAGGTGATAATTCTCTTCAACTATTTAAGTCCTTGTCACCTTCTAGCAAATTACTCAGTTCATCATTTTTTACCCCAGCAATAGTTTGTAGATGAGAAATGTCTCCAAATCATCTTTGAAAGTCATTAAGATTCCGTAACTGATCTCTCCTAACTTGCACCTTTTAGGGTCTAATTTTTTGTAGACCTATTTTATATCCTAAATAATTAGTAGAATCTCCTCTTTGTATCTTTTCAGGAGCAATTTATAATCCCCAGCAAGGCAAAATTTTTTTTTACTTCTTCAAACATTCTTTCTAAAGTATCTGTATTTGAGTCAGCTAGTAAAGTATCATACATATAATGATAAATTTTGGATTTAGGAAATTTTTTACGTATCACTTGCAATGGCTGTTGTACAAAATATTGGCACAGAGTTGGGCTATTCAACATTCCCTGTAGGAGGACCCTCCATTGATATCTCTTAACCAGCTGAGAATTATTATAAGTAGGCACTGTGAAGGCAAATCTTCCTCTATTTCTTGTAAGGGTATTGAAAAGAAATAGTCTTTTAAATTGATAACTGTAAGAGGCCATCCTTTAGGTAACAGAGTAGGCAAAGGAATTCCAGACTGTAGAGAGCCCATTCACTGAATTACTTTGTTAATTGCTCTAAAGTCTGTTACCATTCTTCATTTGCCAGATTTCTTTTTAATAACAAATACAGGAGAATTCCAAGGCTGGTTGATTCTTCAATATGCTGAGCATTTAACTGCTCTTGTACCAGCTCTTCTAAAGCTTCTCTGTTGTTAAAGGCCATTGCTGAACCCATACAGGCTTGTCTGTTAACCATTTTAAAGGTAGAGTTGTTGGTGTCTTTGGAAGATCATCAGTTGTTGTGCCCTGTTCTTGTACAATCTGGATGGCTAGTGACCACTCATTAGGATAATACTTTCTAATATTTCTCTCAGAAACATGTGATAGTTTATGATTTGTTTCTAAGGTTGGAGGGATGTTAATCTGAGTATTCCATTGTTGTAATAGGTCTTGATCCCATAAGTTCATAGTGATGTTAGTCACATATGGTTTTAATTTTCCTCTCTGTGTAGCTAGAGTTTTCCTGCCTTGCCCACAGTCAGGACAAATCTCTCTTACCCGCCAGTTCCACAGCCACTCAGACCCAACCAGTAAACACAGAGACTTATTTTGCTTCAAACTGTATGGCCGTGGCAGGCTTCTTGCTAACTGTTCTTATATGTTAGATTAATCCATTTCTATAAATCTATACCTTGCCACATGGCTCGTGGCTTACTGGTACTTTACATCTTCCTTGTCCTGGTGGCTGCTGCAGGCAGTGACTCCTTCTGCCTTTCTGTTCTTTTATTTCTCCTCTCTGTTAGTCTCGCCTATACTTCCTGCCTAGCCACAGCCAATCAGGTTTTATTTATTGACCAATCAGAGTAACTTGACATACAGACCATCCCTCATCACAACCAAGTGCAGACAATCTCAGACACCTGCACTCAGGCCCATGGTCCTAATCATCTTCTATGCGGACCTGCTGGGTAAAGCCATGAGGAACCCAAGAACGGGCTCCCACAGGACATACAGAACATCCCACAGCACTTCCCCCCTTTTTTTCAAAAAGGAAGGTTTTAACCTTAACAAAGTAAAATTACATATAATTTGGGAATTTGGGCGTAGCTTCTCTTACTACTTCCTTTTGGAGGGGGGGGCGCTGTATCTTATGGGGATACAAAGAAAATTTTAGGATTATGGGATAGTCCATGAGGCTGTATCATCTGAGCCAGTTGCCTTGAAATGATTCTGGATGTTGGATCATCTGGGCCATGGTGTCATCGGAGACCTTTCAGGGGATCTTGGCTGGTCAAACCTGATGTATCTTAATCTGGAACAAATCCATAGCCTCTGGCTTTCTGTGGGAAAAAAGCAGAGTCTCCTTTCCAAAGTAACACATCCTTAGACATAAATTTCAAAATTGAAATACCTTTAAAATATACACATTGATTTAACTGAGCAGTCTTTACAATCAAATGTCTTTCTGCAGTTAAAAATCCCAAAGACAATATAATCCAGACTCTCTGTGTGATATCCATTTTTACATGGCTTATTTTTTATATTACTTTTACTTTCTCTTTAAAGACTTTTTTTTAACTTTCTATTTCTTTATATAGTGGTCTATGTTCCTTTTCCTCTCTCTTTCAAGTCTATGTACATTTTTACACACATTGTAAAGCATTTAAAGTCTTGTTCCATCTGAATCTGTCTTATTGTGAATCTATTGCTTTAAACTGCAGCATTTTAAGACTGAAATGGCTCTATGGTTGCTGACTCCACCCACCTCAGCTTCCCAACATGGTGGTGGTCTGTTTACCACAAGCTCTGGGAGCTGTCATGGGCCTATGCTTTTATCCAAGCAGCATGTAGCCCAGAAACCTCTTTTTTTGTTTTGTACTAGCAAAGGCTAAATCCACCACGCAGCTTAATGTGCCACTTGCAGAGGCCTCATTCCCACCATACTGCAGATTGAGCGTACAATGCTAGGAATGCACCAGTAGCTCAAACTTAATTTTCCTCTCTGTCTTCTGGACCTATACATTGAGCCATCTTAAACTGTGTTTCACTTGAGATAATGTTCCAATCCCTAACAGCTGAACATTTACCTCCTGAAGAGGCCAAGTTGGGTGCCAAAATTCTGGTGCAATTATGGTCACATCAGCACCTGTGTCTACCAGACCAGACAACAAAACATTTATTCTTATCTTAATTTTGGTCTTTGTTCATTTATAGAAGTTTGCCAAAATTTTTTCTTTATGGTTTCTTCTGAATTTTCTGTTCTCTTTGTCTCAGCTTTTCTATCAAGCAGCCTGGTTTATTCCAATGTGCATCTGGTTATTTAATTGCTCTGACTAGGGGTTTATTCTATGACTGCAGGAAAGGTCTGTACTGGATTTGCTGTGAGGGCCTGCCTGAGGCCCCTCTGGAAGTTTCCAGACTGAGGCAAAGGATTACCTTGTCTGTCCCTTGTTGATCTGCATTTGTTGGTTCAATGTTTACCCTTACCACAACTTCTGCATACTCCAGAAGGGGCATTCTGTTGCCATTGTTCCTTGAAGAAATATTGTTTCTAGGAATGTCCTGTTTACAGTCCCTTTTCAAATGACCATGCTTTCCACATCCAAAACATCTGACATTCCTCAAACCTCTTGAAATTGCTTCTCCTATCCACATAATCATGGCCATGAGACTCAACATTAAACGTTTCTTAAATCTAATCTTCCAAGGGTGCAGATCTTGCCTTTAATGGCCTGATTATTCTCTTGCATGCTGCCTTCGTGTTCTCAAAAGCCAAAAATTCGATTATTATCTCTCTAGTTTCTGAATTCAGGACCATTCTATTTACTGCTGAAGTCAGTCTTTGTAAGAAATCCATGAAGGATTCTTTTGGGCTCTATATAACTTTTGTGAATAACTCAGTTTTCTTTCCCACTTCTTCAGTTCTGTCCCATGCATTCATGGCTGCCATTCAACATAGAATTAGGGTTTGGTTATTATATAAACATTGTCTTTGTATTTCTTCATATTGGCCTTCTCAAAGAAGCTGATCCTGGGAAATTTCCACACCTCTAGCCATCCATTGAGTTTCTATGGTTTTAGCATCATCTCTGAACCACATGCACCACTGCAGCTGTGCTCCAGGTTCCAGGACAGCATTTACCAGCTCTTTCCGTTCCTGAGGAATAATCTTATTACAAGTTGACCAGGAGTTTAACATTTGCTTTACAAATGGGGAATGCATGCCATAAGATACTACTGCCTCCTTAAACCTTCTTAAATCTAACATTTTAATTGGAGCCCAATTATTTTGTACATTCACTTGACCAGATAGCTACAGTATGGTTACTGGATAAATTAAGTTTGATTGTTTGAAAACGGGCTTTCTTTCTTATAATCCAATCCTGAAATAATTTCACCCTTAAATTCTTCTGTCTGAGTCTGAATTTCTCTATAATTCACTTTAACAGGGTTTTCTAAAACTTTTATCTTGGCACTTAAATTGACTATCTTTTTAAATTGTAAAATAAAGATAAGTAAAGTAATAATATGCATAATTGGTGTAATGTACATCCCATCAACATTAATCTTCTCATATAATTGTTCCATTTTCAGACTTCCAAAATTTTTATCAAACAAAGACTAATTTCCTTCTATTGTACAGATAACACCCATTTTTTTTGATGTGGAAAAAAATTTCTCTTCCAAGTAGTTTTTCACTTTAAAATATCTGATATCTTAATTGACTTACCAAATCTGTGTAGAACAGTAGAAATCCGAGGGAATTCTAAAACAGCTACCTAGCATCTGAGATGGGAATCCAAGAGAGAGAGAGAGAGAGAGAGAGAGAGAGAGAGAGAGAGAGAGAGAGAGAGAGAGAGAGAGAAAGAAAGAAAGAAAGTGTAGCCATGTGTTCTGGCTCAAAGCTGAAATCCAGCCATGTGCTCCTGCCTGAGCCTTCTCAAGCCTGAGCTGTGGCTTCCGTAAGCTCCGACCACAAGTGTTGGTGATTAGGCTGAAAGCAACTTCAGCTACAGCTAAAGTCGAGCGCAGCTGGGTCAGTAACTCTCCCCAGGCCTAGGGCCTGTAGACTCCGGCCGAGTTGGGCCGAGCTAAGCCAGGCCAGTAACCACCAACAGTTTTGGGTTTTTTGTTGTTGTTGGGTTTTTTACAAAGAATTTTTTTTTTATTTTTCTTTATTAACAAATTTTCTACTCACTCCACATACCATCCACAGGTTCCTCCTTCCTCCCTCTTGCCACCACCCAGCCCGCTTTCCCAAGCCACCCAATATCCCCACATCCCCAAAATCGAGGTCTCTTATGGGAAATCAGCAGAGCCCAGCACACTGAGGCTAGGGAGGTCCAAGTTCCTTCCCATTGCAACAAGGCTGTAAAAGGTGTCACACCACAGGCACCAGATTCCCAGAATCCTGCCCATAGACCAAGGACAGATCCTGATCCCCCTGCCTGGGTGCCCCCCAAACAGTTTGAGCCAAACAACCATCTTCCATATCCAGAGGGCCTATTCCAGTTCAATGGGGGCTCCACAGCCACCAGTCCACAGTTCATGGGCTTCCACTAGTGTGGCTGGTCATCCCTGCATGTCCTCCCATCATGATCTCGACGTCCCTTGCCTGCAGAATCCCTCCTCTTTCTCATCAATTTCATTCCTAGAGCTCATCCCAGTGCCTGGCCGTGGATCTCTGCATCTGCCTCCATCAGTCACTGGACAAAGGCTCTATGATGATAGCTAGGTTATTTGCTAGACTGGTCACCAGAGTAACTGGTCCAGGCACCCTCTGGACCACTGCCAGCAGACCAAAGTGGGGTCAACCTTGTGGATTCCTCAGAGCCTCCCCAGTACCCTGCCTCTTCCTATTCCCATGATGTCCTCATCTATCATGGTATCTTCTACCCTGCCCTCCCACTGTCCCTGTTCCAGCTCCACCCTCCCATTTCCCTATGTTCTCATCCCCCACTCCTCACCCTCTACCACCCCCCACACCTAGTTTGCTCATGTAGACCTCATCCACTTTTCCTTCACAGGATCATCCATGTGTACCTCCTAGGTTCTTTCCCTGTTACCTAGCCTCTCTGGAGCTGTGGGTTGCAGTCTGGCCATCCCTTCCTTCACATCTAGTAAACACTTATGAGTGAGTACATACTATGTTAGTCCTTCAGAGTCTGGGTTACCTCACTCAAGATGATATTTTCTAGTTCCATCCATTTGCATGCAAATTTCATGATATCATTGTTGTTTACTGCTGAGTAGTACTCCATTGTGTATATGTGCCACATTTTCTTTATCCATTCTTCTGTTGAGGGCCATCTAGGTTGTTTCCAGGTTCTGGATATTATGAAGAATGCTGATATGAACATAGTTGAGCACATGTCCTTGTGGTAAGATTGAACATTCCTTGGGTATATGTCCAAGAGTGGTATAGCTGGGTCTTGAGGAATATTTATTCCCAATTTTCTAAGAAAAGCACCATACTGATTTCCAGAGTGGCTATACAGGTTTGCATTCCCACCAACAGTGGAGGAGTGTTCCCCTTGCTCCACATCCTCTCCAGCATAAACTGTCTTCAGTGTTTTTGATCTTAGCCATTCTGACAGGTATAAGATGGTATCTCAGAGTCATTTTGATTTGCATTTCCCTGATGACTAAGGATGTTGAGCAATTCCTTAAATGCCTTTCAGCCTTTTAAGATTCTTCTGTTGAGAATTCTCTGTTAAGCTCTGTAGCCTATTTTTTAATTGGATTGTTCAGTATTTTGAAGTCTAGCTTTTGAGTTCTTTATATATTTTGGAGATCAGCCCTCTGTTAGACGTGTGGTTGGTGAAGATCTTTTCCCATTCTGTAGACTGTCGTTTTGTCTTATTGACTGTGTCCTTTGCACTACAAATGCTTCTCGGTTTCAGGAGGTCCCATTTATTAATTGTTGCTCTCAGTTGTAGGGAGCCGCTATTCTAAGATGGCGCTGACTTCCTGGTAGCCCAGCTGTAAACAACTCCATAATTGGCTATGCTCCTAGGACTACGTGTCCCGAGGCCCGCGCATGTGTGTATATGGTAATTGGCTCTATGTCCTCAGCCTATCACGTGGCTCCCCGTGCTTGCATTCTGGCGGGACCCAATCACAGTAATGCATGTCTGCCTGATTCCCTATATAAGCAGCTGCATTTTAGTCCTTGGGGCCCCTCACCTTCAGCTCTCCCTTAATCAAGAGGTGCTCCAATAAAGTGTGATCTGAGAAGAATCCTCGAGTGGTGGTCATTCTTCCTCGCTGGCCAAGGAGCTCTCCACACTCAGTGTCTGTGCTACTGGTGTTATATTTTGGAAGTGGTCTCCTGTGCCAATGCATTCCAGACTACTTCCTACTTTCTCTTCTATCTATCCAGTTCAGTATAACTGGATTTTGATTGAGGTATTTGGTCCACTTAGATTTGAGTTTTTTGCATGGTGACAGATATAGAGTTATTTGAAAACTTCTGCATGTTGACATCCAATAATGCCAGCATCATTTGTTGAAGATGCTTTCTTTTTTCCATTGTACAGTTTTGGCTTCTTTGTCAAAAATCATATGTTCATAGGTGTGTGGATTAAAGTCAGGGTCTTCAATTCAATTCCATAGTCCACATGTCAGTTTTTATGCCAGTACCAAGCTGTTTTTATTAATGTAGCTCTATAGTAGAGCTTGAGGTCAAGCAGCATGATACCTCCAGAGGTTGCTTTATTATACAGGATTCTTTTTAGCTATCCTAGGTTTTTTTATTTTTCCATATAAACTTAAATATTGTTCTTTCCAAGTCTGTGAAGAATTGTGTTGGGATTTTGATGGGCATTGCACTGAATCTGTAGATTGCTTTTGGTAAGATTGCCATTTTTACTATGTTGATTCTACCTATCCATGAGTATGGGAGACCTTTCCATTTTCTGATATCTTTTTCAGTTTCTTTCTTCAGAGACTTAAAGTTCTTGTCATACAGGTCTTTCGCTTGCTTAGTTAGAGTTCCCCCAAGGTATTTTATATTATTTGTGGCTATTGTAAAGGGTGATGTATCTCTGATTTCTTTCTCAGCCCATTTATCATTTGTATATAGGAGGACTACTGATTTTTTTGAGTTAATCTTGTATCCTGCCACCTTACTGAAGGAGTTTATCAGCTCTAGGAGTTCTCTGGTAGCATTTTTGTGTTCACTTATGTATACTATCATATCGTCTGCAAATAATGAAAGTTTGACTTCTTCCTTTCCAACTTGTATCCCCGTGAACTCCCTTTGTTGTCTTATTGCTCTAGATAGAACTTCAAGCACTATGTTGAATAAGTATGGGGAGAGTGGACAGCCTTGTCTTGTTCCCGATTTTAGTGGAATCACTTTGAGTTTCTCCCCATTTAATTTGATGTTGACTGACAGCTTGCTGTAAATTGCCTTTATTATGTTTAGGTATGTTCCTTGTATTCCTGGTCTCTAGAACCTTTATCATGAAGGGGTGCTGGATTTTGTCAAAGGCTTTCTCAGCATCCAATGAGATGATCATGTGGTTATTTTCTTTCAGATTGATTATATGGTGTATTACATTGACAGATTTTCATATGTTGAACCATCCTTGCATCCCTGGGCTGAAGCCTAATTGGTCATGGTGGATAATTTTTTTGATGTGTTCCTGAATTCGGTGAGCTAGTATTTTATTGAGTATTTTTGCATCAATGTTCATGAAGGAGATTGGTCTGTAATTCTCTTTCTTTGTTGCATCTTTGTGTGGTTTGGGTATCAGGGTTACTGTAGCCTCATAAAAAGAGTTTGGTAATGTTCCTTCTGTTTCTACTGTGTGGAACAATTTGAAGAGTATTGGTATTAGCTCTTCTTTGAAAATCTGGTAGAATTCTGTGCTGAAACCATCTGGTCCTAGGCTGTTTTTGCTTGGGAGACTTTTAATGACCGTTTCTATTTCCTTAGGGGTCATTGTTCTATTTAAATAGTTTATCTGATCTTGATTTAACTTTGGTATGTAGTTCCTATCCAGAAAATGGTCCATTTCTTTTAGATTTTCCAATTTTGTGGAGTACAGGTTTTTGAAGTATGACCTGATGATTCTCTGGATTTCTTCATTGTCTGCACCAATGGATTTTTTAATGAATTCTTGCTATGTGGGTGCCAAATGTAGATGTAATTCTAAATGGTCTTATTAAATAAGAAGCACAGAGCTAAATGAAGAGTTAAAAGTTCAGAGATCAAGCAGTAGCCAAGAGCTAAGACCACCTTATCTTACCACTCGCTGCTGTCCTTCCCCTGAGAGAGAGAACTTCTTCCTGTGTCCTGTATCTTTATTGCCTTTCTGTTCTGCCTTCTCATTGGCTGTCAACCCAACCACATGACTTCCTCATCACTGCCTGTCTATACACACCTCCCTCCAGGTCTCTATGGTTGGTACTAAGATTAAAGGTGTGTGTCACCATGCTGGCTCTGTCCTTGAACACACAGAGATTCTGCCTGCCATGTGATCAGATTAAGGGCATGTGCTACCACTACCAGACTTCTGCTTAATAGCTTGCTCTTAGCTTTGATGCCCAGGCAACATCTTTTAACATACAAATAAAATCACATTTGAGCACAAATAAAATATCACCATATCAACCTAAAAAAGAAAATGCCTATGAACATACAAGAAGCTTACACAATAGACTGGATCAAAAAAAAAAAAAGTCCCCTTGCCACATAATAATCAAACCACTAAACATACAGAATAAAGAAAAAATATTAAGAGATGCAAAGGAAAACGACCAAATAACATATAAAGGCAAACCCATAAGAATAACATCTGATTTTTCAAAGGAGACTGTGAAAGCCAGAAGGTCCTAGACAGATGTTATGCAGACACTAAGTCGTCATGGATGCCAACCCAGACTATTATATACAGCAAAAGTCTCAATCAACATAGACAAAGTAAACAAAATATTTCATGATAAAACCTGATTTAAACAATACCTATTCACAAATCCAGCCCTACAAAAAGCACTAGAAGGAAAAACCCATCTTAAGGAAGTTAGATACACCCATGAAAACACAGGCAATAGATAATCCCACACCAACAAATACCAAAGAAAGGAAACACACAACACTACCAACAAAAAATAACAGGAATTAACAATTACTTGTCATTAATATCAATGGTCTCAATTCTCCTATAAAAAGACACTGGCTGACAGAATGGATATGAAAACAGGATCCATCCTTCTGCTGCATACAAGAAACACACCTCAACTTCAAAGACAGACACCACCTCAGAGTAAAAGGCTGGGAAAAGACTTTCCAATCAAATGAACTTAAAAAGAAAGCTTGTGTAGCTATCCTAATATCTAATAAAATAGACTTCAAACTAAAATCAATCAAAAGAGACTGGGAAGGACATGACATATTTATCACAGGAAAAATCCACTAAGATGAAGTCTCAATTCTGAATATTTATACCCCAAATACAAGGGTACTCACATTTTTAAAACAAACATTACTAAAGCTTAAATTGTACATCAAACCCCACACACTAGTAGTGGGAGATTTCAACACCTCACTCTCACCAATGGGTAGATCTACCAGACAGAAACTTGACAGAGAAATAAGGGACCTAACTTATGAAGAAGTTATAGCTCCAATGGACTTAATAGATATCTACAGAACATTCCACCCTAACACAAAAGAATATACCTTCTTCTCAGCACCCCATGGGACCTCCTCTAAAACTGACAACATGCTCAGTCACAAAGCAAATCTCAACAGATACAAAAAATTGGAATAACTGCCTGTATTTTATCAGACCACCATGGCTTAAAATTAGATTTCAACAACAACAAAAATTACGGAAGGCCTACAATCTCATGGAAACTGAATAATGCCCAAATGAATTGCCAATGGGTCAAGAAAGAAATTAAATATTTCCTAGAATTCAATGAAATGAAAGTACAACATATCCAAACTTATGGGACACTATAAAATCAGTGCTAAGAGGAAAATTCATAGTGCTAAATGCCCACATAATAAAGATGGAAAAATCTTACACTTGCAACTTAACAGCACACCTGAAAGCTCTAGAACAAGAAGAAGCAAACTCACCCAGGAGGAATAGATGACAGGAAATAATCAAATTGAGGGCTGAAATCAATAAAATAGAAACAAAGAGAACAATACAGAGAATCAATAAAAAAAAGAGTTGTTTTTTTTGAAAAAAAATCAACAAGGTAGACAAGCCCTCATCCAAACTAATTAAAAGGCAGAGAAAGAGCACCCAAATCAACAAAATCAGAATTGAAAGGGGAGACATAACAACAGACAATGAGGAAATCCAGAGAATCATCAGGTCATACTTGAAAAACCTGTACTCAACAAAATTGAAAATCTGAAAGAAATAGACAATTTTCTAGATAAGTACCACATACTAAAGTTAAATCAAGACTAGATAAATATTTTAAATAGACCAATAACCCCTAAGGAAATAGAAACAGACATTAAAAGTCTCCCAACCAAAAAAAGCCCAGGACCAGATGGTTTCAGCACAGAATTCTACCAGATTTTCAAAGAAGAGCTAATTCCAATACTCTTCAAATTGTTCCACACAATAGAAACAGAAGGAACATTACCAAACTCTTTTTATGAGGCTACAGTTACCCTGATACCCAAACCACACAAAAATGTAAAAAAAAAAAGAGAGAGAGAGAGAGAGATTTACAAACCAATCTCCCTCATGAACCTTGATGCAAAAATACTCAACAAAATATTGGCAAACCAAATCCAAGAACACATCCAAAAAATTATCCACCATGATCAAGTAGGCTTTGTCTCAGGGATACAAGGATGGTTCAACATATGAAAATCTGTCAATGTAATACACCATATAAACAAACTGAATGAAAAAAAACACATTATCATCTCATTGGATGCTGAAAAAGCCTTTGACAAAATCCAACACCTCTTCATGATAAAGTTCTGGAAGCATCATGATCCCAGACTTCAGGGTCTACTATAGAGCTACAATAATAAAACAGCTTGGTACTGGCATAAAAACCGACATGTGGGACCAATGCAATTGGATTGAAGACCCTGATACTAATCCGTGCACGTATGAACACCTGATTTTTGACAAAGAAGTCAAAACTGTACAATGGAAAAAAGAAAGCATCTGTAACAAATTGTGCTGGCATAGCTGGATGTCAACATGTAGAAGATTGCAAATAGATCCATATCTGTCACCATGCACAAAACTCAAGTCCAAGTGGATCAAAGACCTCAACATCAGACAAGATTCTTCCGCAAGGCTATAGCCAGCTTGTTAACTCATTTAAAAAATATTCTAAGATATAAAAGTTTAAATAAGTCATAAAGCTTTAACTATGGGTCTAAAGCAAGGTCTGAAGATATAAAAGCTTATAAGCTATGAAGATCTCCAAAAAAAATGATTTAAGATATAAATACAAGTTATAAAGATATAAATAAATGATTTAGATTATAAGAAATGTTTCAGATTGCTCCTCCATTCTATGATATAACAGTTCAGAGCTTAACATTTAATAAAGTTCTTATAAGTTGGTAAAGCAATGACTACTTACTGTTCAGTCACAAGTTCAACATTTTAGATTTATTTTAGTTGTCATCTAAATATATCTAAATATAAACCTAAAGTGCTTCTTAACAGGCCAAAAATCTGTCTAATTTATGCCTGGCTGTCTGGACAGAAGGAAAATGCACAAGCTTTTAACCCAAATAGGTAGTTCTTGTTGGGATTCATTTCTGCTGTTTTATAGATACTTTGTCTATGATATGGAGTTCAATACAGATTGGTAATACTAATGTATCTAAAACTTTTATGTCATTTTGTAAGATAGTTCGTAGAGGCATCAGAAGATTAAAAGAGTCAGAAAACTTGGATCTACTTCACAGAGGTTAGAAGGACTCCAGATAAGTACAGCTTAAATTTCCCCCACTTGTCTATTCCTAAGGATGGTATACTTCTGTCTTCTGGTCTTGGGACTCCTGTCCTTTCCCAATTACTAAGATTATGGCCCTAAGAGTTCCAAATAAGTTCATAAACTTAAACTTCTGCCCCTAGTTTAAAATGGTCTCAACAGGTTTCCACTTGGCTGACCAACACTTCCAAGCTTCAGTTGCTGACTACACTGCTCTGGACTTGCTCATCCAGTGTGAATGCTCCTTGTCTACAGCTAGCTCAAATCAGATGCTTTCGATAAGTGCTCCATGGCCTAAATTCCCTCCTTACCTTTGATTAGCCTTTTTCGCCTTTTGGGCCCTGACCAACTACATCCCAATTCAGCTTGAAGCAGCTATAGAAGAGAATACTTCATCCCTGCTCCCAGAACAGGCTAAAAAGGCCAAGTTAAAGGAAAAATCCCTGGCATAGGGGGGTCAACATGGCTAACTGTAATGCCCATTGTTGCTCCAAGAAAATGGGTCCAGGGTTATCAATTGATAGATTCATTAACTAAAATGATTCTACAGTAAGATGACACTCCACCTTCTTTATAGAAAACAAAAAAAGTTACTATATTATTTAAATGGCTTAAAATTATTTTTTATATAAGTCATTCAAGATTACAATCTGTCTTATATTTAGACCTAAAAGAATCAAAGGTTTGATTCTGGTTATAACTCAAGGGGGGGGGAATGAAGGGTCCAGGAATATAGAAATATAAAATTATAAGCTTAAGAGATTAAAAACTGACAGTCATCAGCTCTAAAGGTTAACTGCTAACAATGGCTGTCTGCTTTACAGCAGCTCCTCTGTCAACAGCCAGGGGTTAACTTTAACCCCTTTGTCCCTTATAGCCAACAACTGCCTGGACCAAAGTTAACCTTTAATAGTTGTTTCTATGTGACTCCCAGCATGCATCCCATTCCCAATACTGTAAAAGAGGCCCAGTACACACCTCCATTGCCACAGCCTGAGAATTCTAACATTGGCTGTGGTCTCAGCTAATAAGCTTTTGTACTAAGCAATGTTTTATTTTTTTAATTTTTTATTTTTCTGGAATGAAGTTTGCTTCTGGTTTAATAGACTTTGGTGGTCTGTTCCCCATTATTTTGAGATCCCAGGCCCAACACTTATAAAAGGCAAGTACTTCTCACCCCTCTCTCTCCCTTATGCTCTCACTCAGAGGCTGCCTCTGTACCTAACTCCCAATAAACCTCCCATATGAGCTCTGTTGCATGATGTGGTCCTTGTGGTGCCCCTGGGCTCCAACCTGTCAAAGTTACCTTCCACATTAAGCTTACATTGCTGCTGTGACTCTGGAAGGCCCTCCTGGTGGCTCCTCCTGCCCCTAGGCAGTCAGAGGAACTCCAGAATCCTGTACCTGGTCTTCCTGCAACAGGTTCACTTTCTAACTAACCAATCAATGGGCACTTCACCCAACACTGGCAATGATTGGTAAGTCTGCCTTCTCCCAGTCTTCATAAATCTATAGGAGTGACCGTTGAGCATCTGACATCCCTCTGGTATTCATGAAGGAAGAGTGAGAGGTCTAAATTTCCCACACTTTACAACCAGATCTAGGTTTCAGTTTTTTAAGAGCAAACAAGTTTCGGTTTCTTAAACAAAGGGCCGTTTATTAACAAATACCCTTACATTTAGGGATGAGGGAGAGAGGACATATAAGGCCTGAGTCTGCTCCACAATGTATCAAGGACAAAGAAGGAGGCTTCTGAGTCATGTATGGACTTGCCCAAACTTGCTAAGTATGTCCAAAAATGATAAAATTGAACCTCAGCCCACAAAAAGTATATGAATGTAACTGCTGCTTAGTTAACCAATTATATATAAGATGACCTAACTGTTCCTGAAATTCTCCTAGCTGTGCTTAAAAGGAGCCTGCATGCTCCTCTCAGGATTATTGCCATTTTGTACAGGTGTTCGACCCTCACATACTGGAATAGTAATAAGTGTTCTCTGTTCTTGCACACTATTTGAGTTTGGGGTCTTCCTCCAGCATTTTCTTGGACCCTTATAAGAGGAACTCCCAACCATGGTCTTTAAGGCTACAGTTGACCCTCTTTGCTGACACCCACCTGTGGTGGTATTGTGTTCCCCAAAATATTGTGTACCCAAATAAACTTATCTGGGGTCAGAGACAGAACAGTCACTAGATACAAAGGCTAGAAAATGGTGGCACCCACACCTTTAATCCTAGCACTCCAGAGGTAGAAATCCCTCTGGATCTCTGTGAGTTCAAGGCCATTGGAAATGGCCAGGCATGGTGACACACGCCTTTAATCCCAGAAAGCCAGCCTTTAATCCCAGGGAGTGATGGTAGAAGGCAGAAAGATATATAAGGCATGAGGACCAGGAATAAGAAGCATTTGGCCTGGTTAAGCATTTGGTTTGGTTAAGCATTCAGGCTTTTGAGCAGCAATTCAGCTGAGACCCATTCTGGATGAGAACTCAGAGGCCTCCAGTCTGAGGAAACAAGACCAGCTGAGGATTGGCCAGGTGAGGTTAGCTGTGGTTTGTTCTGTCTCTCTGACCATCTAGCATTTCACCCCAATAACTGGCCATGGGTTTGATTTTATTAATAAGACTCTCTAAGATTCCTGCTACACCCACCTCTGGCCATTTCCCACGAGTGAGGATTAATCTCTTGGGCATGGTCTCTTGCCCTTTGACCTCATTCACAAGCCCTGGTACCAGGCAACCACATCTCATTCAGGCTCTTAGCCCTTGACCCATGCTTAGTGCCTGATGACTCACTGGACAGCTTGTGCCCACTTAATCCAGTCCTCAGTCTCACTAATGGGTACTATGTCCTCCATTCATACCTCCAAGTTCCCACCTAGGATGCTTTTTGGAAAACCTCAGACCTCTACATCTAGCATTCAACTTAAGGGCTTATAAACTTATCTGCCTTTGCAGTCAAATCTGGCCCCAATAACCATTAAATAATCCAAGAGGCCACCTACTGGCACCCTAGATCCTGATATTATATAGGAGCTTTGCAGCTTCTACCAGCAACTGGGTAGATGAGAAGGAGGTACCTCATGTCCAAGCTTTCTCTTATCTTCGCCCCAAGCTCTCTCTCTGTTCTTCCTGTTCCCCCACTCTGTTCCTGCTAGCTATGAAGCCTGAACTAGAGGAACCCTCCACTACTCTTGACCCTGATAATGAGCCTGCACCTTACTGACATCAACCCACAACTCCTCCTCCTACATCTCCTTTGGTCTCCTTTTCCTCCTCTCCAGCAACAGGCTCTTCTAGCACCCACTTTCCCTCCACCAGAAGACTTCGTTCCCTCTGCTACCTACTCCTGCCCCATGGTGAGACCTCCTTCATCCCCTCTACCCAGCCTAACCCGGTGACAGTTCTCCCTTTGCAGGAGGCTGCCAGGGTGGATGGCCTGGTTAAGGAACATGTCCCCTTTTCATTAAATGAGCTCTCTCAAATAGAAAAAAACTGGGGTCTTATACATCTAACTCTGCCAATTTCACTGAAGAATTCCAATCTATCACCCAATCCTATAGTCTCATATATATATATATATATATATATATATATATATATATATATATATATACATCAAAGGTCATCCAAGACAAACATGAAAACCCATCTCAGTTCCTAGAATGCCTCACAAAGGCCTTCTTACAGTATACCAATCTAGACGCCAAAAATCCAGAGGGGAAACAACTCCTCATGATCTACTTCTTTTCCCAGAGTTTCCCAAACATTAGGGCCAAGCTTAAGCACCTGGAGAGAGGACCCCTAACCCCACAGTAGAGGTCTTAGTGCTGTCCTTTAAGGTGTACCACAGGAGAGATGAAAAAGCTTGTAAACAGAAATACCAAATGCTGGCCAAGGCCATCCAACCAGCTTCGGTGACTGCCCAGGCTCCCTTGCCCTCTAAGGCTCGAGGACCACTGTATTCCTGCCTTAAATGTGCTCAGGAGGGTCACTGGGCCTAGGCCTTCCCTAATCCCTGAAGACCACACCACCTGGGCCATGTGCAAAGTGCCATCAAGAGGAACATTGGGTTGTTGACTGTCCCTGTGTCCCTCATGGCATGAGGACATCAGACCCATACCACTCTCCAGCCACCCCTTTAGGCCTGGCCGTGGACAACTGAAGGAGCACAGACTCCCTTGGCCTGACCACTGTCATCTCTGACAGGGAGCCCTGGGCAGTCATCATGGTATCAGGGTGGTCCATCTCCTTCCTCCTGGACATTGAGGCCACTTACTTGGTCCTAATGGAGTTTGGGGGACCCACTTCTCCTTCTTGTTTCCTTGCTGTCAGGGTAGGGGGACAGCCTTACCAACTTCATCAGACCCCACCACTCAATTGCATTTCCAGGGTCTTTCCTCTCACTCATTCCTTCCTGATGGTGCCAACTTGTCCCATCCCCTAACTGGAAAGAGATCCTCTAGCTAAAGTGGGAGTCTCTATTTCTTTTGCTCCCCATTCACCTGACCCCAAGCTTACCAGCAGCCTCACTCCTCCTCCTAGCCGCTCAACCTACCGGTTCCAACACAACATGTCATTTTATGTCAGCCTCCCAAGTGGACCCCCAAGTCAGGGATACCCCAAACCCCTCTGTTGCTAAACACCATTCCCCCATCATCATCTAATTACAGGACCCTGCTCCCTTAAGTTTCAGGGGACATGGAGATCAACTGCTTTGTCCCCGGTTCCAGAAGACTGAGCCTTCACTCGGGCAGCCGAGCTCAACTCTACTGGATTGAGAGCCCCGTGTGGAGGTGGATACTTCCCTTCCTGACCTCCTCTTCTTCTTCTTCTTCTTCTTCTTCTTCTTCTTCTTCTTCTTCTTCTTCTTCTTCTTCTTCTTCTTCTTCTTCTCCTCCTCCTCCTCCTCCTCCTCCTCCTCCTCCTCCTCCTCTTCCTCCTGTCTCTACTAATCACATCTTGCTCTATCAGTTTCTTTTGTGTGTTTTTCCAATGACATATTCAAAGATCTCTAATCAAACAATTAATCAGCTATTGTTACAGGACTACCAACCATTAGCCGTGGAGCTGGAGGGGCATGACTGCCCAATATGCCTGGGTGGTGAGAACCAATATCTATGCCCCCAGACAACAGGAAGCAGTCTAAAAGAGCATGATGCCCCCATCCCTGCCTCATCACCCACTTCCTATTTTCTCTCATCTTTTATAATAAACCAAAGAGAGGAATGTTGTCATTCAGGCGTTTACACTGGCCTGTGTGATTGATATATTGTGCACCCCAATAAACTTATCTGGGGGTCAGAGAACAGAACAGTCATAATATTAAACATAGAGGTTAGGCAGTGGTAGCACACACCTTTAATCCTAGCATTCCAGAGGCAGAGATCCATCTGGACCTCTGAGTTCAAAGCCACACTGGAAACAGCCAGGCATGATGACTCACCCCTTTAATCCCAGGAAGTGATTGCAGAAAGCAGAAAGGTATATAAGGCATGAGGACCAGGTACTAGTGTTCGTTCAGCTTTTAGGCTCTTGAGTAGCAGTTCAGCTGAGATTCATTCTGGATGAGGACTCAGAGGCTTCCAGTCTGAGGAAACAGGATCAGCTGAGGAATTGGTGAGGTGAGGCTGTGGCTTGTTCTGCTTCTCTGATCTTCCAGCGTTCACCCCAATAACTGGCCTTGGGTTTGTTTTTATTAATAAGACTCTTTAAGAATCATGCTACAGGCCTGTCCTCCAGGACCTAGCATCAGCAACAGCAGCCAAGATATGACACAGTAGCTGCCACAGCCACTGAGTAGAGCACTCTCCCTAGGTGCATACACGATATCCCCTTATAAAAAGCAAGCCCTTCACAGCCCTCTCTCTCTTCCTTCTGTTCTTGCTCAGAGGCCGCCTCTGTACCCCACTCCCAATAAACCTCCCATGTTGCATGGTGTGGCTTTGTGGTGCCCTTGGCTCCAACCCACCAAGTTTACCTTCTAAAGTTAAACTATTACAGGGGAGGAGAGAAAGGGATACATTTATGCCGGGGACAGCATATAAGATGGCTGACATGCTGCCAGCAGAGGTTGGAGAAAAGGGGACCCGAGATTGTGGACCATCAACCCTCCGTGTGTTCCCCTCCAGATCTTCTGCTTAGCATGCCTCTAGAGGGCCAAGGCAGAAATGCCTACGTGTCTCAAGGTCATGCTTTATGGCGTGCACATGTCATGTCCTCCTCCATATAAATATTTCTTGTAATACTAGTCTTCTTCTTCTTCTATCTGATCTTCATGTTCTGTGTTCCCAGATCAATGATGATTTCTGTGATACAGGAAAGGAGTGAAGTAAATTTCACAGGAAATTATACAGAGATGATCACCCAGGCTGGGGTTAAGGCAGTTATGCAGTTCATGGGAAAGAACCTGCAGCCTGGGGAAGCTTTTTAGGCTTGGATAACCTGTACCAAATGTGTGGTCAACTATAGCACACGGTATGATGTGTATCAACACACTGGACTCAAATTGGCCATGAGGAATAATTCAGTTTCTGAGGATATTCCAAGGGCATTGTGTAAGACTTGAGACCCTAAGGGGTATTGGCTGAAGACTGTGCATGGAGTAACATGGATGGGATGACAAACCAGAAGTGTGGGAACCTAGAATAGGAGCAAAATAGTGGCCTCCACCAAGAAAGGAAGATGGCAACTTTAATTCAGATATTTTTCATTCCTACTGAAGGAGTGTGGAGACAATGTGGCAATTGATGGAGTGATTGCTGCAAGTTTTATTGGATTCCTAGATTGAAAAGAATTGCCAGGAAAGGTGAGCTTCCTTTCTTGGAAGCTCTGAAAATTAGATTAGGTCTTCCTTGGAATTGTTGGGATAAGAAGGACAGAAGTTGCTGGCTTGCAGGGACAGATTTCTTGTCTGAGGTCATTGTGGCCCACCAGTATTTACAGAGGCCTGAGGAGGAACTTAGGCTGCTACAGGGGTCTTGAGGTCAGAGCAGGCTCTATGAGAAGGAAATGACTGTCTGCTACATTGACCACTCTTCTTATTTTTAGCTTTTTTTTTTTTTTTTTTTTTTGAAATTGCATGTTACTAGCCTCTGGGTCAAGTGCTCAGAAGATTTATAATCATTAATAATAAAAGTAGATTATGCTTGCTTTGGTGTTAAGTCTGGGATAGTTCCTGTGTTTAGTAAAAGATGATGAAGAATATATTGGTGATTTTCTAAGAATAACCTTTGGAATCACGAGAATACTTTGTATTGGGTGATTTTTCCCTTTTCTTTCTGTTTCCCCCTTGCTTATGATAATAAAAGACTGAGGTTACCAGGGCAAAAGCAGAAGCTAAGAGAAGCTAGGGAAGCTAAGGAAGCTGCAGCAAAGAATCTACTTAGCAACTGCGGAAGCCCGGAGTGCCCTGTCAGCTTGCACGAGCACTGTCTCTGAGTCGTTCCTGCACCTTCCAGGTATCCCATCCTTCGGACCCCCGAAACTGCTGAGGCTGGTTGGTCCCCGGCACATTTAGAGGTAGGTGGGCATGTTCAGCAATGAGGTCAGCAAGCAGCCACCATGGCAACAGGAGGGTGGCTTTAGAGAGTGAATGAGAAAATCCAAAACACCAGAGGGACCTTGCTCAGACTATGGCCGGTATCAAAAGAGACGGAAATGAAAGGGAAGTGGCCGACTTACTTAATGGAGCTGGGTGACTGCAATGGTGACAGGGAGGCCCTCCTGTCCTGACTCCACTCTGTGCTGGCTCAGACAGTTCTCAGCCTCTACCCGCTTCTCCCAACAGGCATGCCTGCTTCAGCAACGCACTTGAGATTTCCACAGCCTTGACTGTGGTCCAGATGTCTCAACCAAAATAATTGCCATGTTATGTCTAAAATAATTCCCTGTCAAATAAAAGTTTCAAGGTTACTCTGACCCCATCTAAATCCAATTTAAAGTATGGTCTTTGTGGGTTTTGCCTTTAAAAACTCTGTTTCCCTGAGCTTAGCCACCAAGAGACTTTCAGAGGCACAAGTGGCCCTAGGTCTGGCCATCAGTTAAAAGGACTTAAAACTTTTAATTAGCTTAATTACCGTGATTGTCATATCTACCATGTGGATCATTATATGGTGTGGCTGGGTAAACAACTACACCAAGAACAGAACTTCTGGGAAGGAAAAATGTACTAGCTCATTAACAGGATCATTTTCCTCCCACATGCTTATGTTTTGAGTTTTTATTATTGAGAGATCTACAGAACAAAAATAGCTCTAACCTGTAAGCCTCACTTGCCCAAGGACAGATAACTTCGTGAAGTGCTGGGGATTGTTCATGTAAGATTACAAGCCACATGTTTTCACTCCCGGAAATGAGGTGGGTTGCTCCAGCTGCCCAGGATGTGATTGATCACATATAGGCAGGAGGTACATAGGCAGGAGGTACATCAGGATGACTGTTTGCCTCCAATTGGGTGAAGGTGGGAAGTAGGTAGCCTTGTGGGTTTTGCTTTTATCAGCACCTGACTAAGGTAATTCATGGCCACTCTCTGGGAGTCCTATCTATGGACCTGGCCAGTATTTAATAAAGCTTCCTTCAAACTTGGCTAAAAAAAATTTGGTAGTGATCTTATTCTTGTCCAGTGGGATTAACACATTAACACATGCTTCCAGCCACAGCCTCATATGCCACACAGAGAGGACAAGGGACCAGGAGCCATAACTGTTCTCAGGGCTGCCGCTTAGGGGCCCTGCTTTATTTAACCAGTTTCCACTTCCTGTTCTCATGGCCCCCACTGTGAAGGTTCTGGGGACTGAACTCAGGCGTGGCAGCCAGTGTCCTTACCCACTGAGGTAAAGCCCCTTGCTTGCTCTTCTGAACTCTTTTGCCCCTTCCCACTTCTTCCTCTTCTTCAGATACTGTCCCAAATCCCCGCTTCTCCATTCATTCCACGCAGATCCCCTCCCCGAGTCCGGCGGCTTTCTCCGCTTCTAATGTCAAAGTCATGCTTTTTCTCTTTCCATCTCCCTTCGCAGATGCCAGGATTTATAGCCTGCCTCTCCTCTTCTTCTTCAGGCTCCATCAAATGATCTTTGAGCCTCCTGAGTCAGTCTTCCAATTTCTAGCAATACTAAGGACACGTAGAAAGGAAGCCTGATCCCTCAGCAACATATACCATCCAGATACCTAATTCTACAGCACTGTTTACAACAAAATATACTATTGCTTAGCAATTTTTCTAATACCAAAATTATCCCATAGTAGCATTGATAAAAAAAAATAGTCATACATTTCAAGTAGACCAAGACCCAGAAAACATGTGAAAGTGTCCCTGCCTGTGTGCCAATCCTAGAACTTTCTTTCATCTTGTATTTTACATTTGCCTAGCAAAAAGAAGCTTTGAGATTTTTCTGAGTCATTTCATAAAAGTCCATTTTAACATTTTAATCACCTTGTAAATAATTATCTCTCTGGTAAATCCTGAGAGATAATTTAAAAAAACAGATTTTTTTTTTTCCTTAGCCATTTCCGGAACTGCTATTGGAAGACCATGGATCCAAACCATTTCAAGGAAGTCAGCTCAAGATTACATTCAATCAGTTAACATTAAGATAAGGCTGTCCAGTAAAACCAGTTCCTTTTATTGTTTCAAATTCAGATTTTTCGGAATCCTTGCATTTTAAACCAGACACCAAAGCAATGGCTCTTACACAGTCCCCAAACACTCACATTTGAACACACATGCATGCACACATTGCAGCTGGAGAGATGGCTCAGCAGTTAAGAGCACTGGCTGCTTTTCCAGGAGACCCAGGTTCAATTGCCAGCACCCACATAGTGGCTCACAACTGTCTGTAATTCCAGTTCAAGATCTGACACCCTCTTCTGGCCTCTGAGGGCACCAGGCACAAAAGCGGTGCACAGACATGCATGCAGGCAGAACAC
Source organism: Peromyscus maniculatus bairdii (assembly GCF_049852395.1). Taxonomy (NCBI): domain Eukaryota; kingdom Metazoa; phylum Chordata; class Mammalia; order Rodentia; family Cricetidae; genus Peromyscus; species Peromyscus maniculatus. Next base: position 80,479,151 of record NC_134865.1, on the reverse strand, counting down.
CCATGCACATACAATGGAAATAAATACATCTCCCAACATAATACACTCTTGCAAACTTCAAAAGCGGCATGCTTTTGTAATTTTCAGTGTACGATGAATTTTAAAAATTGAAACTCAAGAGTGAAGTGGACAGAGGTGTCTTACTGGGTTATTTCCAGGTGCTCCGGGGATAGAGATGGCTTTGGAGCTCCAGTGTTGTCTTACAGACCACAGCAAGCTAGGATTCTCCCTTGGTCTACAGCCAAGAGACCTGAGCATGGCTATCCATGGACAGAACAACAGGAGGCAGAGCAGCCCGGGCTGGAAGAGCCAAAGCCTGAAGAGATGTAACTGGCCTTGTCAGAAAAGATGTCTTAAAGAGACACGTGGCTACCCAACTATTAAGACAGTGCTCCCCAATAAAACAGTGGGTCCACAAGAAATTGGAGCTGCCCCAGGAATCTCATGCTGGGAAGAAAACAAAATAACTCGGGAGCCAAACAGAGATGGAACTTGCTTGTCTCTGGGGAAGATTGACAGCTTCGCAGCCAGCCTGTGGGACTGGTGCTCAGACCAGAGTGGGTGGGGACCACACATCAGAGGCTCTACTTACATTTGTGTATCTCTTGTCTTCTGGTTAAACCTTACCCTCATGTGACTCCCAAGACAGACCAGGGCAGTCACCGGATCCCTTTGCCCCTCTTTCCAGTGTGTCCCTATTGAATGACTCTCTTCTCTAGGGGTTTCACTCCTTTCCCTGGTGTATTGAGGACGAATGGCAAGCCTAGCTGTTTCGGGCTGCCAGGGCGCGGGCTCTGACCCTAGCTCCAGGAACGGTTTTGGTGAGTCCTCCAGGAGAAAGGGCATAGCTGGTGGGGAGGGCATCGGTCTCTCACAGCAAGCTGGACCTGGATGGAAAGATGGGAGGGTTGCAGCCCTTGCTGGGGTCCTCTTGTTCCAGGGACATTTCCCTACCCTCCACCTCACCCAGCATTTTTACCCCTGCTTGCTGAAACAGAACAGGGATATTTGGACTCGGAATTCTGGAAAAAGTCTGATCTTTGGTAAGTTTCTCCCCATCAAGGCACTTACAGCTTCACCTTCCTGATTTGTTTGTTTGTTTGTTTGTTTGTTTGTTTGTTTGTTTGTTTGGGGGTGGGTGCAGCAGGGAGGTTCTTGTTAGCTGCCAGGGTTCTTTTTGAACCATTATTGGTCACTGCCATTTGGTGACTGGCTTGTTGTTGTTGTTGTTGTTGTTGTTGTTGTGTTGAACTCTTTGGCTACCACTTCCTCTGCAGACAGGCCTTGACAATTTAGAAGCTCCTTTGAGCTAATCTGTAGCTCTGTTGAGCTCTCTCGCGCTCTGTTCAGCTATTAGGTTCTGAACAACCATTTGAGGTTTAGAAACCAAAGTCTGGAGGAGATAGCTGCACCCAAGGAAACAATAGGAAGTCTTCACTGTCGTTACCCATGGGCTCTTAAGGGATGTGCGCAGCGGCACACTGCTGAAGAGGTCTCAACGTGGGCAAAGCGAGTTTTCACAGCTGCCAGCCCCGCCTATTGCAGTCTAAAGACTTCCATCTCCCTCCTCTGTCCGTCACTGAACTCAAGCCATCTGCTCCTTTCTTAGTGAGCCATTATGAATTATGAAAGAGCATCTCCTTAGCCAGGACTTGTTTTACATATGGGGGATGACCAGGGATGTTCCCTAGAGATTAGGACACTAATCACATACCATATAATGACATGCTAGTCAAAGAAAAAAACACATCTGCAGCGGGGATCCCATACAATTACAATGGTTGAGAAACCTCTGCCACCCTGTGACTCAACTGCCCAGGGACAGCAAATCACGGGGTGATTATTATTATTGTGGTGATATGAGAGCACCTGCTGTATGGCCTGTCTTAGTGTTCTATTGTTGTGAAGAGACACCATGACCACAGCAACTCTTATAAAGGAAAGCATTTAATTGGGTAGCTTACAGTTTCAGAGGTTCAGTCCATTATCATCGTGGTGGGACATGGCTACGCGAAGACAGACCTGGTGCTGGAGAAGGAGCTGAGAGTTTTACATCTGGATCCACAGGCAGCAGACACAACTGTGCTGCGAGGTGTCGCTTGAGCATGGGAGACCTCACAAAGCCCACCCCCACAGTGACGCACTTCCTCAAACAAGGCCACACCTACTCCAATAAGGCCATACCTCCTCATAGCACCACTCCCTATCAGTGCCATTTTCTTTCAAATCACCACATGGCCGTATGTATCAACATGGTTAGCTCTACAATTACACACAGGGTAAGGACACCATTTACTTTATGCATTTCATGGTTCATTGTGTAGGACCAAATAAGAGTCTAAAGTGACTATTACCGTTGTTTTACTGTGTCCTCCAACTTAGTGAGGTTTTGTTAATCCTGCCTGCCGATCGAGAATAAGACCAATATCACAGTTTAAAGCCAAATTTAAAACAAGCTTTACTTAAATACTGGCCAGGTAGATGGGCTCTGGCCAGGTCTAGACCCAGGTTCCTGGGAAATGGCCCAGAATCACAGTTTGTAGACTTAAGAAGGAAAACCCATAATTCATTGCATTTCCCATTAGGTCCAGTCAGGGGCAAGCATACATCTGACATACCTTCAGCCTGTGAACCTCCCACGCACACGTGATCAAGCACACCTGTGCAGATAAGTCAAACAAACTTGTTTAGGGGAATGAAAAGCATGTGGCTTGTTATCTCCCATAAACAGTAGCCTCCTGCTTTTCAGGAACTGTCTGTCCTTGGGCAAGGGGCTTGCAGGTCAGAGGCATTTTTGTTCCATGGATCTCTTAGGCATCGTAATGAAAACTTAAAATGTAACATTGGCTCTCACAGTTTCCCACAAACAGTAAACAGTGCCACCCTCTCCCATGTTTCAAGGCTTCTCTTGTTTCTTCAACATGTCACATGCAAGTATTGTCCCATAGCTTTCCAGCTTGCACAAGAACAAGGTTTGGTCACCAGGAGCAAACTGGCTGTCAATGAATCCCAGATACGGCCCTGTGGTTAAGTCATGTGTAATATAACACATTGCTGGACTAATCGATGCAGACAAGTGTTGTTCGAATCTTAGATAGTCTTTTAATTAAAAAAAAAAAAACCAGAGCCAGATATCAGGGTGAAAGCTGAAAGATGAGAAGAACAGCCAGCCACTAGTTCTTACCTCTATAAAATCCTCAGCCTCAAGAGAGTGAGTTTCTGTTTCCTCACGCCTTATATACCTTTCTCTGCCCTGCCATATTACTTCCTGGGATTAAAGGCATGTGTGCTTCCCAAGCAAAAGCACGAGATCACAAGTGCTGGGATTAAAGGTGTGTGCCACCACCGCCTGACCTCTATGTCTAATCTAGTGGCCGGCTCTGTCCTCTGACTCTCAGGCAAGTTTATTAGGGTACATAATATATCACCACAAACCAGGACTGTCATGATCATAAAAAATTATTAATAATTGAAGGTCATTGAGATGGCTTCTTCTTTGAAGAAAGCAATGAGGACTTATGTCACTGCTCTGAGAGCTCTGGGGAGATCATGTTGGGGTCTCAGGTTGCCTGAGGTCTCTGCTTTTACAGGCTTCTTTGCAATAGCAGACTGATTATACTTTTTTTTGAGACAGGGCTGCACTGTGTAGTCCTGGCTGCCCTGGAACTCACTCTGTAGACCAAGCTGGCCTTGAACTCAGAGATCTGCTTGTGTCTGCCTCCTGAGTGCTGGGATTTTTTTTTAAACTTATTTTTTGTTTGAGGTTGGGAGGGTGGAGGCCAGGTTTATGTACACTACTAAGTAAGAACTTATTCCATTGATCTGACCTCTAGCCCTAAAGGGTTCTTCTTCAAAAATCTTCACACTTATCCTTTAAAGACATTTCAATAATATCAGAATTTAGAAGGTGGAAGGAGGATTAGGAGTTCAAGGTCACCCTTGGCTACACAGAGAGACTGAGGCTCGCTTGGGCTCCCAGTGACCCTGTGTCAACAACCCAAATGAGGAAGGCTGGGGAGATGGCTCAGTGGTTAAAGCGCTTGCCATACAGGCCTGGTGACTAAGTCCAATCTCCAGACCCCGTGTCAAGGTGGAAGGGGAGAACCTGCTGTATTAGTTACTTCCTGCTGCTGCAACAGGCACCAGACCAAGGTAACTTTCAGAAGGAAGGGTTTATTTGGACTTAGGGTTCCAGAAGAGCAAGAGTCCAGCCTGGCAGGGAGGCAAGCCTTGAGTGGTGGGCACTGCCACGGAAGCAGGAAGCTGAGAGTACCAAGTGGAGAGTGAACAGGAAGTAGGGAGAAGCTATGAACTCTCCAAGCCCGCCCCCAGGGATGTACTTCCTCTACCAAAGCCACACCTCCTAAATCACCCCTGACTGGGACCAAATACTGGTGCCTCTGGGGAACTGTTCTCATTCAAACCACCACCCCACCCCACAAAGTTTTCCCCTAACCCCCACATGCCTACGGGGACATGTACCTCCCCCGTCATGTACACACACTAGTAACAATAATGATAGTAAGTTTTGAATTCCAGCTTGGCATGGTAGCCCCCTGCAGTCCTAGCTCTTGGAAAGAGGAGACCGAAGCTCCCCAGATTAAGCTGCCCGCTTAGACTGCCCAGTCAGCAAGCTGTGGGTTCAGCGAGAGACCCTGTCTCAAAGTATAAAGTGGAGAGCAATAGAGCAATGACCTTTCTCGGAGAGTATACATCGTACCCATCATTATCCAGGCATAAAATTTCTTTAGCTCAAATTCCATCGATTACCTCACCCACCCAGCAAACAATGATTTTTCCAACACCGTAGGGCTAAGTGCACTCGAGTTAATAAGTAGCTGGGGATCCTTTCCAGGAGGCACTGCCTAGTTGCTTTTCACACAGCTGTGACCAAATACCTGAAAGCCTTTAGGAGGAAAGATTTATTCTGATTCATTTGGGGGGTGCTGTCCATCATGGTGGGACAGGTGTGCTGGCATTCATGGTGCAGGACCCTCCTGCTGGGACTCCTCCCATCTGCGTTGACCAAGGATCCGAGAACAAGGAACGTTGGTTTGCCAGGGTGCTGTTTTAAAATTATTTTTAGCTGATGCATATTACTTATTGATTTTTAATATTTATTTTGTGTGGAAATGGAACCAAGCCTTGTCACTGAGATGCATTCCCAACCTTGGTTGTTGTTTTCAAGCATGCAACACCTTTGGGGAGTGTTGTTTGTTTGTTTGTTTGTTTGTTTGTTTCTGAGACTTACTATGTAGCTGCTCTGGAGTTTGTCCTCTGGCTCTGCCTCCAGGGCCTGAGGCTGCAGCACTCTGTGTCACCAGCCAGGCTCTTGGAAGGCTGGGTTGTCCCCACCCTCCATACAATCCTATTCCCTCTCTTCCCAGGAAACCCAGTCTCCGCCTTTCTGGAGGGCTGCCTTTCTTTGTTGCAGTGACTTCCCTGGGAGGCCACTGACTCTGGGTCCAGGCCACGAGCCAAGCTGTTGGCTCTGAAGGGCAGAGGTTTGATAGAAATGCATTCTGGGCTGATTTCTGTCACCAAGGGACAGTACCGGAGTCCTCAGACAAGTTCTGACACCAGAACCATGTGATGAAAGATCATAATCAGTTCCTAAGTGAGAACCAGCAGGCAGCAACCCAAGCCTAGGGACATGTGATGGATGCCAAGGACTCACTGAGGTAGCTGCCTTTCAAGCTTCCTCCCACTTTCAGGCCATAAGAGTCTCTGCCTACCAACTTACCAGGGACTAAATATTGTATCTAATATAGAGATATGCATAATTGCATAATCACATACACACAGTGTGTGTGTGTGTGTGTGTGTGTGTGTGTGTGTGTGTGTGTGTGTGTGTGTGTCCTCACTGTGAAGTGAGGACATGTTTCATAATACACATGGTTAGGGGATTTAGCCATTGTGCTAACCGGACAATGTAACAGCATGTTTACACAACCCTATGGCCCCTGGCCTCTAACCTCTGTGTATTGATGCCTGTTGCTCCTGAGGCCACCATGCAGAAAACACAATTAAATGATGCGCTGGAGACAACGCAGTGAGACACGGGGCACACCACAGCACACTACCTTACAATTACACGGCGTGTACAATGAGGTGGCTGGACTGGGGCCTGGGGATGCTAGGCAAGGCTTTCTAGCCTGAGGCACATCGACAGCCTCTGCGATCTATTGTTTAATAAGCACAGGGATCAATCTGGGGAATGACAGTGTGAAGCGCTGCGAAGGCACAGCCTGGTGTTACTACCCCGGGCTGCTCCTCACGGCACGTGACTGTCTACTGTGGGGTTGGTTACACATCTGCTCACACCAGCATCCCTTCAAACACTGTGAGGATGCGTGTGCTACCACGGTGTTTGGCCATAGGAATGCTTCAGCTCCTTGATAATCTTACAGGACCCCTGTTCTGTGTGTGACAAGAGTTGCTCGTGGGGACACCAGAGATACACACGAGTATATGCAGGACACCCCAAACTCCCTTTTCTTCCTTCCTTTCCCTCTTCCCTTATAGCCCAGGCTGGCCCCATCCGTCCTCTTGGGCCTCAGTTGCCCCCTCTATGAATTGAGTACCCTGGCTTACTTCTCTCCAGGCAGGGGGTGTCCCAAGTGAAGAGTATGTTTTCTAACCCTGACCCAGGCCCGAGGAACCAAGGGAGCCAAAAGCGGGAACCCCAGGTACAAGCATCAAGATGGAAAACCACAGAGGTCAACATGGAGGTCAGCACCTGGCAAGTGCTTTGGCATTGGTAAGGCTCTCCAGGCCAGAGGTTAGGGGCTGGGTCCTGGTATAGGTCTGCCTGTAATCCTACATGCCTGAGGTAAGGCCTTCTCACCTGGCCTAGTTACCGCATCTGGCAGCTGGTGGGATGGCAGCGGAGGGTCCTTCTTGATGTGGCAGCGATGGGCTCTGGCTGGCTGAGTATCTTCCTCACTCACTGGACTGTGGATCAGTCCTTAGTGCCCCTCCCCACCCGATGTCGCTGTCTCGGCCCTCCTCCTCAGTTCCAGCCAGGGCTGAGAGTGGTCCATGCTCCTGAGTCTCAGGAAGGAGAGGACACTTTCCATCCCATGCCTGCCTGTGGTGGCCTTGGCTGCTGTTCCAGACAAGGCCACCGAGAGGCCAAGCTCTGAGCCTCTGGAACACCAGAAGCAGGTGGAGAGCAGAAGAGACCTCTTCTGTCACCCCCACAGATCCAAGTCCTCGCCTGAAGAACGTCCGAGGCTGCTCTTTACTTCTCAGGCTTTGCTGTTCCCTTAACCACCAGCGCCCTCCCTTTTATGGGGCTGTTGATCCCCTACTCGCCCTACAAGATCCAGTGCAAAAACTGCTCCAAAGCCAATCTGTGCCTTGGCACAGATCACCCCGAATCATCTCTATACCTCTGTTCCTCATGTTTGACTCACTTCCGTGCTTTTGTTGTGTCTTTATGTCCCTCTGCCTTGCGTGAAAGGGACAAGCCGGGAAGTCATTGCTGGGGCCTGCCTGTCCCAAGCTCTTTGCTTGCGGGCACCTCTCCCCAGCTCCTAGTTCCCCAACATTCATTCCCACTTACTCCTCTACGGAGACCAGGACGCCAGGATCAGAAGGCCCAAAGGCCCGAGTCTAGAGCACAGAGTGAACGGCGCTCCGTGGTGAGGCCAGCCAGGCGCGGAGACAGGTGCGCACCGGAGCGCACAGCCTGCAAGTGGCAGTGGGCATCGCCACGCGGTCAGGGAGTCAAGGACTCTGGGTGTCCCGCAGTGGCTCCTGCAGGGCTGCCAGGGTGCCGGCACTGCCGGCCGCATCTCCCAACCCAGGCTTTTTGGGTTCCGGGGGGTACCACCGCGACCCGCCCTAGGTCCGCCCACGAGGCACCCAAGCCTCGGTCCCGCCCTCCACCCCGCCCCCTCCCGGGCCCTGAGGTCCCCGCCAGCAGCGGGCACCCTGCGACAGGTGAGCATAACTCAGTGGAGCGCGCTCGGGCCCCAGTGTCCCCACCATGGGCAACAGCGAGGGCCGCAGCGACTTCGAGTGGGTCTACAGCGACCAGCCACACACGCAGCGGCGCAAGGAGATGCTCGGTGAGCGCGTGCGACCATAGTTGGGGACCCGGTGGTGGCCGCAGCGGGATGGGGGGACAGTAGAGGAGCTGATCAGCGCGTGCCGCGGGTTCTTCACCCACAACCAATAGGCACCTGTTGTGCGCAGACCCCCCCCCCCTCCTTGCGTTGCGGCCAAGCCTGTCCACCGGGAATACGGGGAATACTGGAGCTCGGGGGACACACCCTCTCGGGAAGCCGGAGACCCGAGGTTCCTACCGGTGGAACGCGGCTCTCCTGCAGCAGACCTCTGCGAGATCATTTCCCTGGGTGGGCCCCGTCCTGCGGATTCCACGAGACAGGCAGGTGTCTCGGGCTCCACAGGTGGAGGGTGCGTGACAGGAGTGCCTTCCTTCCATCCCTAAGCCTCCCTATGCCCCATGCCGGGATGCCTCTCACAACTCTCACTTCCCCCAGCTCACTTGGGTGCCCCAGCATCTGTTAAACTGTTTCATTGGATTGGCGATGCTGTTTCCCGTGGGTTTACCTGACATTTACTCAATGGTCGGCTTCCATTTTCCTCGCCGGTGGTATCCCGGCTGCTGTCCAGGTCTCTAGTAGTTGTCTTTGGCCAGGTCTTTTTCTTAGGGTTTTTGTTTGTGATGTCTTCCTGACCTACCCCTAACTATGAAAGAGGAAGATGTTTTTTTTTCTTTTTTTTCATCTCTGACTTTTGCATCTTTCAAACTCAGGGTGCACCTGGGCTGCTGTAGTTGCAGTTTTTTGGGGCTCAGGGCCTGGAAATTGTCCTGTGGGTTTGTATCTTGTGGTTGTCTCCTACATGTCGGAGTAAGCCATCCTCCCTACTTGTGTGAACTTAGCAGGCACTCCCGCCCCAGGAGGAGGGCAGGAGCCTTGGCTGAGGGGCTGATTGTGCTAAGGCTGGATCAGGAGCCCCCCTCAGCCCCTCCCCTGGCTCTCCAGCTTCTCTTCCTGAGTTCTCCCGGCGTCAGGCCTTAGGTAGAGAGGACCTGTGAGCAGAGACACACATGGCAGCTCTGTGTCCCTGCCCACAGGTGCTCATGGAGTCCAGACGAACTGTACCTGTAAACCTCCCCCCCTCCCCTCGCCGGCGCCTGTGTCCCCGCCCCATCTGTAAAATGGTGTGGTTGCTATGCCTAGCAGAGAGAATAAGGCAGGCTCCCTGAAGGATGAGAGCCAGCAAGGTGTCGGGGACTCTAGGATATGTGGCAAGGTCCTCCCTCCCTCCTAGATGCACAAGTGGGCTTCGAATTTGTGATCCCCTGTTCTCTGCCTTCCTAGTACTGGAATTGCAGGCACTTACCACCACACCCAGCATTTATGGGGTGCTGGGGAATCAACTCAGGGCTTTGCACACACTAAGCAACACATCTCTAATAGAGAAACCATGGACCCTGGAATACATCCTTATTTCCTAGAGAGATTGGTGGGGGGAAGGGAGCAGGGCAGAGGCCATGGGGAGTTGAGGGGGACACTCTGGTCCAGGCACAGCAAGAGAGCTGTCATCTTCAGGGAGCTTCATTCCTGCCCCAGCTGTGGGGACTGTGGCTTCCTGATACCTGCCCAGTTGGTGCTGGTGACTTGGGATGTGTGTTCTTTTATCTGCTTAGGTTCTGGTCTTTCCTGCATTGACCAACCCTCCAGGAAGCACCCCACCCCACCCCATTGGCTGCTCTGATGTCAGGTGCAGGCTCTCTCTCAGCTCTGCCTCTCCAGCTCCATTGCCCAAGCTCTGGGCTCGGCAGCAGAAGTTTAGTGGCTGGCAGGAAGGCTGATCCCATGGTCAGGATTCCAAGAGTCACTTGTGAGTTAAGGGTGAGTCAGTTGCAGCTTGGGCAAGAGGGAAGGCTGAAGGTAAAGTCTTCCTTAAGAAGTTGTGGTTCCGACTCGGGAGGTGATGTGTGAAGCATTCAGACCAGGATCCCCACAGGTATCCACAGAAGCTTATCATTTTCAACCTCCTGCCGATAGGGCTGGGAACTCACTGAGGATGGGGTGCAGAAGCCCCCCTCTCTCCTTCCCCCAGCCTGGGGGGGGGGGTCCTGCACATAATTACTCTGTGGCTTTTCAGAAGCCAAGTGTCAATCAGAGAGGAGCGGTTTGCCCTGTGCTGAATAGTCCAGAGGCCACCGAGGCCTGGTTGCTCAGGTCCATTTGTAGTCTATACAGCTGGCTGGCTGGTAGATGCATCAGGCTCTGGGCCTGACAGGTGTTCGGTTAAGACCGTAATCTCCCAGTCAGATCCCAGGAAGTCATTGCTAGGAGTTGGCCCCGGGTGTTCTGCGGTAAGACCAAAGTCCACCCCTTATTGCCGCCTAGGATGAGAACATGTTCTCCTGGCACAGTCCTAAGAAAATAAGGTCCATGGTAGCATCTCAGGCCAGGGCAGGCAGGAAGCTGATCCATTACACACTGAGCCAGGCCCAGGAACACAAGCGTGGGTTTGTTTTATTGAAAATAAATAGCTTTGTAGTTTTGTTTGCTTTTTTAAAAAACATATGAAAGCAAGGTACACACACACACACACACACACACACACACACACACACACACACACAAAGGGAAACCAGGAAATAAAAGTCAGTTGTTGGATTGTTTGCTTAGGAGAGGCCAGGCTGCGACTTCTCTTGGTGGCGATGGCCTTTGGGAAGATCAGAAGACCCAAATGCCGCCAGAGAGTCTAGGGCACAGAGTGAGCTGCCAGGGGAAGGCGAGGCTTTGGTCACTCAGCCAGGGACATGCAGACTCCAGGGTGACTGGCAGGAAGCCTGCCCCTTGCTGGGATATGCAAGGATCTGGTTGAGTCTGTAGCCCCCTCCTCTGCCAGGCAGGGTCTGAGATTACAAGAGAAGGGTCTGCCTGCCTTCCTGCCCATCTGTGTGGCTACCTTCAGTGCCAGTGTCTCCTTGGGGGCCCGGTGTTTTTTGCCCAGTTCTAGGACCATGGTTTTGTGGCCAGGGGTAGTGTTGTGTTGAGGGGCAGGTGTGTATGGTGCTGCACTAGGCGGGAATGGGAAAATGGGATGTGGGGATCGGGCCCCCGGCAGTGCAGGAGGTAGTGGCCCTGTTATTCCCTGTTCTACCTTCCAATGCTGAACTCTGGCCTCTGCCCTGGCCTATTAGAGACACCCAGACACTGACCCTGCAGCTCTTCACTGTGTTTTGCCTTCTCCCCAATCTGGAAGGCCCAGGCAACTTCCTGGCCTTTGTAAGCATTGTTCTGTGCTGGGCTGATTATTTTTGTGGTGCTAGGGATGGAACCTAGGACCAGGTATACGGTAGGCTGACACCAGGACCCTCCCATCCCCAGCTAGACGTCTTCTCCTTCTCCATCCTCTCCTTCCTCCTCCTCCTCCTCCCCCTCCCTCCCTCCTTCTTCTTTTTTGGTTTTTCAAGACAGGGTTTCTCTTTGTAGCTTTGGCTGTTCTGGAAACCAGGCTGGCCTCAAACTCAGAGATTCACCTGCTTCTGCCCCCTAAGTTCCAGCTAGGTTTGTTTTTCTTTCCTTTTTATCAACTGGTTTAGTGTGTATCCTTCAGGTCTTAGCTTCAAATATTCCAAAGAAAATTCTGGCAACACATGCACAAGTATGTACACAAATGCACACACACACACACACACACACACACACACACACACACACACACACACACGCATGCATGTGTGCACACGGAAGGAATTGAAAGCCCCGAGTTGAGGCATTTACCAATTTCTGTAACTGTTCTCATCGTGGCTGGCTCCTGGGTGCATTCCTGAAGTAGAGCTGGGGACAAGATTCCCACTCTGGTTCCTGTGCCCAGGAGCCCTGTGAGTCAACCCACATGCCGCCACCCTTCCCCTCTCACCTTCCCCTCCCCCGCTCTCCTCTCGGGTGCCACACCCTCTACCTTTGTCCCCAGGTGTAACTCTGCACTGGACTTATCTCATTCAATGCTCAACTGTGTCTGGTGCCCAGTGGCTCTGGGATTTGGGGAAACAGAAGCAATAGATCCTCTAAACACCATGGACACCCCTAGCCAAAGGCAACCAGGGTCAGCCTAGGTGCCAGATGCATGACCAGGTGAGGGTCACTTCCTTGTTTTTATCATGTCCTCCTGTAGCTGAGAGGCGAGGGAGCACTCTGGCCTATTGTCTGTCTACTGATCCCATCACAAGGGACCCATCTTGTGATTTAATCACCCTGCTTCCTAAGTGGTCACGTGGAGATCTGAGTTTGGGCTGCCTGAGTTCCACTCAGATGGAGCACTGTCTCCACGCCCCCAACATACCTCACTAGCACGGCTCACATGTTCTGGGACGCTGCACTTGGCCTGTCTTAATGCCATGTTCTTTAGTATTTAACAGCCTTATGGAGGTATATTAACATGTCATGCAAGTCCTTTATTTTTAAGGCCACACTCCAGGGGTCCTTAGTTTGTAACATGACCTAATCTTCTATCACTTCGAACACTCCTTAGGGTCTGAGGCCATTCCCACCCCCAACTACCTTGGCATCTTCAGTGGGTAAGTTTCAGTACAAGGGTCCAGCACACTGTTTGGCCCGCTCACAGCACCTTAGCCAGGACACACTATGTGCCCTGCATGAGCTCACACGCCTTTCCCAAATTCTAGGATGGATCCTCCTCTCTCATCAGTTGGGGATCCCCAGAGACCTGTGTCCGTATCCACCACCAGGATACAAAGCAGGTCTAACAAGTGGCAGGTGAGGAGGTAAGGTAGATGTGAGACTCAGGAAGACTCTCTGGACCATTGTTGATGTCTTGTGCTGTGTGGGTCTCCCAGAGGCCTCCAACAAGCTAGGGCAAAGCTCAGACCTGGGCTGGGAAAGATCAAAGTAGTGGGGAGATATCCTCGTAGTCAGAGGTAGTTGTCTGGGAGGAAGTCATCTAGGAAGGCTCCAGGTGCCTGGATGAGAGGCTGGTCTGCTGTGGAGGGGTAGACCTGGTGGGACTATGTTCGTTTGAGCACTTCTGCCTACGGTCACTAGGGGGCATCATCCCCACTAAGCAGTTTGGTGGTGGGGGTCGGGGAGCCGAACTGCTGGATCCCATGACACAGGAGCCAAGATCATGGCCCTGTAGCCAGACTGGTCTTGTGCACTACTTACCTCCCTGGGAAGGGGGTGGGAGAATCCTGTCCTGGATGGTGTTGATGCCAGGCTGGGAGGGGAGAGGCATGAGGGTTTCAGAGTGGGAGGTCTCCCTGGTGGGACCCTACTGCAGACCAAAGAGAGCGAGGGGTCACCATCTCCATGGGTCAAGAGGGAGAGCGCTGGAGCGGCCTGCAGCTGGCAGCCGCCCTCGGCTGCTCCCCTGCCAGCTCTTGACTCTGTCCCTGACCACACAGTTGACAAATCAGGAGAATTTCTGGAAAAACCAAGGCCTCCTCAGAGGTACAGGTTAAGAGTGTCTTGTGGCTGGGTGGTGGTAGTGGCGGTGGTGGCGCACGCCTTTAATCCTAGCACTCGGGAGGCAGAGGCAGGTGGATCTCTGTGAGTTCAGGGCCAGCCTGCTCTATAGAGCAAGTTCCAGGATAGCCAGAGCTACACAGAGAAACCTTGTTTCTAAAAAAAAGGAGTGTCCTGAGGATGGGGTCACCATAGGCTCTGGGTCCTTAAGAGCAAGTGACTAACACACGTAAGTGGCAAATCTAGGGCATTTAGGTCAGGCCCCCTTAGACCCGGTGGCCATGGGCCCCTAGGGAAGATGCCACCTCCATGTGCTCCTAGTTCTGTGGGCTGTCAGGGAAAGCATATCAGGAGTGGGGTGGAGAAGAGAGAGGGGGGCACTGGCCTGAGTCTGAGGATGCTTGGCTGTGGACTTCTAGATGGGTGTCAAGGCTGGCCTCCAGGTCATGGAGCAGAGTAGAGAACTCTTGAGGCATGCTTAAGGTATCCAGGCTAGAGGCTCAGTGGGCTAGAGGCTGGATACTGCCCGTGTCCACCGAGAGGAGACTCAAGCGGCGTGCCCATTGGATGGAGGGCTCGGCAGCAGTGTGGGCTGCAGAGTCTATCAGGAGGCAGCTTAGGGTGGTCAGGATGGGCTAGGGAGGGGACACACTGTCCTTCCATGTGGTGCGTTTCTCCTCTATGGGAGGTCCGGTGGGGGACCTGAGGCAGAGGAGGGCCAGCTAGGATCCAGGGTGCAGTTGAGTCATTGGGAGATGTTGGGGTGGTGATGGGAGCTTCTTGCACAGGGCCTGGGCAGAGGGGAGGGGGAGGGTCATTGAGCAAGCAGCCCTGTTTTAATTAGGTTTCTATTTAGGTTTCTTATCAGGTTTCTATTGAAACACCACGACCAAAAAGCAAGTTGGGGAGGAAAGGGCTTATTTAGCTTACACTTCAACATTGCTGTTCATCACTGAAGGAAGTCAAGACAGGAACTCAAACAGGGCAGGATTCTGGAGGCAGGAGCTGATGCAGAGGCCACAGAAGGGAGCTGCTTACTGGCTTGTTCCACATGGCCTGCTCAGCCTGTTTTTCTTTCTTTTTTTAAATTAATTTGTTTATATTATGTATATGAATGCTCTATCTGCATGTACACCTTTATGCCAGGAGAGGACATCAGATCCCACTATAGATGGTTGTGAGCTACCATGTAGCTGCTGAGAATTGAACTCAGGACCTCTGGAACAGCAGCCAATGCTCTCAACCACTGAGCCATTTCTTCAGCCCATCAGCCTGCTTTCTTATAGAACCCACCACCCACCATGGGCTGGGCCCTCCCCCATTGATCATTAGAGGAGAAAATGCCTTACAACTGCATCTCAAGGAGGCATTTCCTCAGCTGAGGCTCCTTCCTCTCTGATGACTCTAGCTTGTGTCAAGTTGACACACAGAACCAGCCAGTACAACGGACCCCTTGTCAACTTGATACACAAACACTATTAAGCCACATCTCTTCCTTTATTACTCACCCCCAAGATTTCACACTAAAATCAGTCTTTAAAATTTCAGTCCAATCTTTTTTATTTTTTTTATTTTTTATTTTTTATTTTGGTTTTTTGAGACAGGGTTTCTCTGTGTAGCTTTGCGCCTTTTCCTGGAACTCACTTGGTAGTCCAGGCTGGCCTCGAACTCACAGAGATTCACCTGGCTCTGCCTCCCGAGTGCTGGGATTAAAGGCGTGCGCCACCACCGCCCGGCCCCAATCTTTTTTAAAAGTTCAAGTCTTTCATCTGTGAGCCCCTTTAAAAATAAAAATTAGATACCTTCTTAAAAAGGGAAGAACCAGGGCACCATGACACTCTGAACCAAGCAAAATCAAATTTCAACAGTATAAATAACTCGATGTCCAATTATCTGGGATCCACTCACAATCTTCTGGACTCCTGCAAATAGCTTGGGTCACTTCCCCAGCTCCACCCTACACAGCACACACAGCTTGTCTTCTAGACTCCAGCAGGTTCCATTTCAATGCTGCTGCTGTTCTTGGTGGTCTTCCCATGGTACTGGCATCTCCAAAACCCTGGGGTCTTAGGCTGCAACTAGGCTACACTTTCACCAATAGCCTCTCATAGGCTCTCTTCACAGTGCCAAGCCTCAACTCCTCTGCATGACCCCTTCAGTCCTGGACCTTCAACTGCCACTGAGGCTGCACCTTCACCAATGGCCTTTTTTTTTTTTTTTTTTTTTTGCCTCTCACAGTGCCAAGTTTCAGCTGCTCTCCATGACCCCTTCATGCCTTCAAAACCAGTACCACCTGGATGGCTCTTACATATTACTAAGTCTGGCTGCCAGCATGAGGTACAACCTTGGCCACCTCTGGAACACTGTAACTGGATATTTCTCTCCCACCTGCCAGTTCCCAAATACCTGGCAGCTGCTTCCCAAGTTACCACACAGAGTTTTATGTTAATTATAAATGCTTGGTAATTATAAATGCTTGGCCAATAGCTCAGGCTTATTACTAACTAGCTCTTACATTTTAAGTTAATCCATATTTCTATTTATGCTTTGCCACATGGCAGTACCTTTATTAACATGCCATGTTCATCTCCTGCTCCCCCTGAGTCTGGCTGGTGACTCCTGATGCCGCTCTTCTACTTCCCAGCATTCTGAGTTTGGTTCTCCTGTTTAACCTTATCCGGTTCAGCTATTGACCAGTTAGCTTCTTTATTAAACCAATCACAGTGACAAATCTTCACAGTCTACAAGAGGATTATTCCATGGCAGAACACAGCTTCTCTGTGCTTCCAGGAATCACTTCCCAGAAGATTTCACCTCAGTGATCCTGGTCTCTTCTTAATCACTGATAATTTCTTAGCTCCAGCCAACCAGCATCAAGAGTTCTAGCAAAGCAAAATTTTTCTTTAATAGTTCTGGTATCTCGTTAATCACAGCTGATTCTTCAACTTCAGCTAACCAGAAACACAGGATCTTAACTCAGAATAACAAGTGGCCCTGATAGAGTCTTTCAACTTCCCTCTGAAACTTCACAAGTCAGGTCTCCATCTTCTGCGTGGCTCTTAACATTCTTATCTTTCAAGCTCCTAAAGAACATGTCACATAACTCTTAATACTCAATGGCTCTTTTAGCCCCAAATTCCAAAATCCTTTTATAATCCTCCCCCAAAACATGGTCAGGTCTGTCACAGCAATACCCCACTTCTAGTACCAATTTGTCTTAGGGTTTTTATTGCTTCAATGAAATACCATGACCAAAAAGCAAGTTGGGGAGGAAAGGGTTTATTTGGCTTACACTTCAGCATTGCTGTTCATCACCGAAGTAAGTCAGGACAGGAACTCAAACAGGGCAGTAACCTGGAGGCAGGAGCTGATGCAGAGGCCATAGAGGAGTGATGTTTACTGGCTTGCTCCCCATGGGTTGCTCAGCCTGCTTTCTTACAGAACCCAGGACCAACAGCCCAGGGATGGCCCCACCCACCATGGGCTGGGCCCTCCCACATTGATCATTAAATGAGAAAATGCCTTACACCTGGATTTCATGGAGGCATTTCCTCAGCTGAGGCTCCTTCCTCTGATGACTCTAGCTTGTGTCAAGTTGACACACAGAACCAGCCAGTACAAGCCCACAGTCACCGCTGCTAGGCTGTGTCTTCAGGTGTATCCCGAATGTGACTGCTTATATCTAAGCTAAGGCCTGGGCCCTGCTGCCCTGGAGTTCACCTGGTTGGGGCTCACCTGATACAGGTGTGGCTGGACCTGCCCTCTTGCGCTGATGCTTGGCTCCCTTCCAAGGGGAAGCAAGGGCAGCTGCCACCTGAAAATCCTTAGCTGGAGTTAGTGGGTTCCTGGGTAAGAGAGAGGGAGGCTGGCTGTTGCCCGAGGGAGGCTGAGTGGGTGAGGCAGGTTCACAGAGGCCACCCATGGGGGACTGGTGAGCTGGTGGCATGCACAGATGCAGACACTTTGCATGTGATTTTCCTGGTGGGGACAATGTCTTCCTGCAGATGTCCCTATTCTGTCATGAAGACATGCCACCTTCTCCATGGTCCTGGGTTCCCCTCCGTTTTCCTGTAGCACTGAGGCACTCCCTAGTGGTGTCCTAACTCTGGCTCTGCACCTGTCCCCCTACCCCCAAAAACTCCCAGGTAGCGGCAGGCACATCAGTCCCTCCGGTGGAAGGCCAGAGTGTGGCTTCACATATGGGTTGTGCCCTATGTGCCCAGAGCCATGCCCCTGCTGGGTCCAGAGGGATGATGCTGGCTTACCTGGACTGAGGAGCAGAAGGGTCCTCAGAGGCCAGGCCATGCTTGGCTGGCCTCTGTCCCACGGCTGGGAGGAGGAGGTCCTGAATGGAGTCACCAGGTTTGGGTGTGTACCACTTCACAGTATCCTTTGCTCTGGACATTAGCATTCTGGCCCAGTCTTACTGGGCTGAAATCCACATCAGCAGAGCTGTGTTCCTTCTGGAAGCTCCATGGGGGAGCAGGTTCCCTGGTCTTCCCTGGCTTCTGGAGTCACCCACCTCCTTCATAGGACTTCCTGTCTGTTCTAAGACAGATGGCCTCTCTCCACAGGCCTCACTTAGCCCTTGGCTCCCAGCTTGGCTCTCGCATGACTAGGGAGCCTTGTGATGACTTTGATGACACATGTGCCTCTTCTTGACCATTTTTTAACCTTAGATGGTCAAAGGGTGTGGTGTTAGCATGTGGGGATTTTGGGGGTTGTATTATTCTGCTCACCACTGGTGCTAAATGGTTTCCCCATTTGAAAATAGAGACAGTCTGCCTGGGGGCAGCTTGGCCTCCTAGTGCCCAGGCTCTCCCAGGAACCTGGGGGTAGGGATTAAGAAACTGTGGGCAGAGTTGAAAGGGAAACATTTAATACCCTGATGTAAAATGCCCAGGCTCATCACACCACATGCTACCATGAACTTCAACAAGCAGTCCCTGGCAGCCTGCCTTAGCTTGGCCCTGAAATCTTTCAGGCAGCTAGCAAGGCCTTATCTCAGGACCATGCCAGATTGCTCAGGTGAGGTATTTGGGAGTTGGAATTCTTAAACAGTGGGGATTTCAGTTTTGCTTTGTCTAATGGCCTGGAACTCCTGAAACCTCCTGCCTCAGCTCCTGAGTGGCTGGGACCATAGGCATGATTATGTGTGTCTCCCAGTGAAATGTTCTTAATCTCTCTCTCTCTGTCTCTGTCTGTCTGTCTGTCTGTCTCTCTCTTCCTCTCTCTCTCTCCTCCCTCTCTCTTCCCCTCTCCCCCTCTCTTCCTTTCCTTTATTTTTGAGACAGGGTTTCTCTGTGTTTCCCTGGCTGTCCTGGAACTCACTCTGTAGACCAGGCTGGCCTCAAACTCAGAGATCTGCCTGCCTCTGTCTCCTGAGTGCTGAGATCAAAGGCATAAGCCTACACTGTCTGGCCAAACATTCTTCTCTTGTGGTAAAGCATATATATGATTTGCCCACTTATTTATTTATACATGGTCTCATGCAGCCCAGGCTACCTCAAACTCACTATGTCGACAAGAAATATCTTGGACTTCTGATCCTCTTGCCTCTACTCCCAAGTGCTGAGATTACAGGTGTGTGTCAACACACTCTGTTCATGCAGTGCTGGGAATGAATCCAGGGCTTTGTGTTACACTTGGCAACTGAACTGCTCCCCCAAACCTGCCACTTTGGGTGTGTAAGCTGGAGGCATCAATGACAGTCACAAGCCATATAGCCATCACTGCTGTTCACACGGTCTTGCCAGTTCCAGTCAAAGCCAGAGCCCCTGCTATGGTCCTGGGAGACCCTCTCTACAGGCCAGCCCTGGGCAAGGCAAGGCGAGGTCCCTGTCTACTCTGAGTGGCGCTGATGCTCAGGACCTGGTGCTATTTAACTGAGGTGCCCTAGGATAAGACCGTGCCTGGCTGGCCAAGCTTCCCCATCTGCAGGACAGTGCTGGCCCCATCTCTGGGGTGTCTGTCCTTGTCCAAGGAGCCAACAGAGCAGACCTTGGGGGTATCTGTCACCCTGAGTTTTTCCTGGATGCAGCACTTACTGTCTGACCAGAAGCTGCCACCTCCTTCATCAGAGGTTTCTAGAAGGCACAGCTGTCTTGTCTAAATGTGTTATCTTTCTGTCTGCCCTTCCCTCCTCGTCCTTCTTGGCTTGGCTAACTTCCACATGCACCATTTGTTCCTTTTCTAGAAAACAAAAATACAAAAAGCACGACCTACACAGGGACGGACACTCACTCACTGTCCTGGAGTGACAGCTGGCATTTGGTTAGCCTCTCTGCAGTGCTTATTTGGTTTAGGGACTGCCTCCCAAGCTGTGCCTCGACACCCCGAGTGGCGAGAGTTTGCCAGTGACCAGTCCACATCATCCCTTTCTGGCTGTGCCCAAGTACCTAGTCTTACATGACATGGACCTGTGTTTACTGGAACACTGGGGGCCAGAAGGCTTGTGGCTCTGATGCTCCTTTGGTTTCCAATATACCATTTTTGTTTGTTTGTTTTTCATGACAGGATTTCTCCCTGTCTTGGTGTCTGTCTTGGATCTCACTCTGTAGACCAGGCTGGCCTCGAACTCACAGAGATCTGCCTGGCTCTGCCTCCCGGGTGCTGGGATTAAAGGCGTGTGTCACTGCCGCCCAGCTATACCATTATCTTTGTGTGACCTGTTGTGACACTGGCACTTTATTTAGGCTGGTGGCAAATTCCCCCACCCTGGGAAGTCTCCCAGTCTCTTCCTGAAGGTGGTCAGAGGTAGGAGATCCTGTGCACACCACAGTCCAGGCTGCAACTCTTCCAACACACAGTATTGGGATAGCATGCCTTTCCAAGACCCTTGAGGGTGGGGGGTGGAATCCTGATTACTTTTAGGGCACTGCTGAGGACTGAAGGTGGGGGACGACAGGATGAGACTCAACAAATGCCAAGTCACTCGTCATTCTTGTCTTCCCTGTAGCCAAGTACCCAGCCATCAAGGCCCTGATGAGGCCAGACCCCCACATCAAATGGACAGTGCTGGGAATGGTGCTGGTGCAGTTGCTGGCCTCCTGGCTGGTGCGGGGGCTCTCTTGGCGATGGCTGCTGTTCTGGGCTTATGCCTTCGGTGGCTGCATCAACCACTCGCTGACACTGGCCATCCATGACATCTCACACAATACTGCCTTTGGCACAAACTTTGCCTCCCGCAACCGCTGGTTTGCCGTCTTCGCTAATCTGCCCATTGGCGTACCCTATGCCACATCCTTCAAAAAGTACCACGTGGACCACCATCGTTACCTGGGTGGCGACGGGCTGGATGTGGACATTCCCTCGAACTTTGAAGGCTGGTTCTTCTGTACGCCGGCCCGCAAGCTGCTCTGGCTGGTGCTCCAACCTTTCTTCTACTCGTTACGGCCCCTCTGTGTGAACCCCAAGGCGGTGACCCGTATGGAGATGCTCAATACCCTGGTGCAGCTGGCAGTCGACATGACCATTTTTGCCCTCTGGGGGATCAAACCCATAGTCTACCTGCTAGCCAGCTCCTTCCTGGGCCTGGGCCTACACCCTATCTCTGGCCATTTTGTGGCTGAGCATTATATGTTCACGAAGGGCCATGAGACTTACTCCTACTATGGGCCTCTCAACTGGATCACCTTCAATGTGGGCTACCACATGGAGCACCATGACTTCCCCAGCATCCCCGGCTGCTACCTGCCACTGGTAAGTGCTCAGCCTAGGCTCAGCGGGCAAGGGAGGAATGAGGAGGGTAGAGAAAGACTCTGCCATTCCCAGGCTGACTTTTCTTTGTGGGTTGCTAAGGGGATGGCTACTCACTTTTGGAGTGCTTGCCTGGAGATAGAGGAGGCAGATCCAGATAAGACAGTGTCTCAAGGCAGATGCAGATCAGCAGCTTAGGTTAACGTACGTACAGCTGCTGGAACCCTGCTGATGGGACCTGCCCATCCTGCGTCCCTGCTCCAGTACTTGGGCCGTACTTGGGCTTCCTTTTCTGTATCAGTGGACACCATGGGAAGCACTCTGCTTTCTGTCTCCCGCCTACTGCTGCTCACTTCCTGTCCCAGCCTGGTAACAGTACGGGCACCCCGCTCCCAGCTTGGAGCTGGCCAGATAGCGGAAGTGTAGTCTTGTCCTTACAACCTATGGGGACTGGTTATAGCTATGGGGGGGGGGGGAGGCTGGGGTGGAGGTGTGAAGGTTCAGATAGAGGAACCGGAGGCCTTGAATGCCAATGGCTGTTACATAGGTGTGGCAAGGGGCAGCAGTGGGGGAGGGTTCTCATTCCTGAGTATGTTTGTATGTCCTTCTTGGGTGCCCAGGTGTGTGTGTGTGTGTGTGTGTGTGTGTGTGTGTGTGTGTGTGTGTACATTTGAGAAGGAGGCAGAGGTTAAAAGGGATAGCATGTTTCAGAGGCCACGCTTGAGTCCACGGAGGCCGCCTCGGACAGGCAGAGGCAGTCTTCACAGAGCACCTGCTGTGGGCTGGAGAGGAGGCTGCCTGCTGGACCCATTTCAGATGTGGAGCAGTGCCTTCCCTGGGGAGGTGGGAGGATGATCTCCGCAGCAACGTGGTGTTCTGGTTACAGGGGCTGTGGCCAGAACACTCCCTGGGGGAGGGGTAGACACTGCACATCAGGTCAGGGTAAAGGCTGGGTGTGGACACACGTGTTAGGTGAGGAAGCTGCAAAAGCCGAAACCCACAGCCTGGCAGAGCACAGGACGCTGGGGTGAGGAGTGAGGGTGCTATTCAAGGTCGGCAGGTGCAGGCCTCAGAACTCTGCAGGACCATGATGGACCCACCTTGACCTTTTGGATTAGAACGTTGGTGGGTTCTGAGGTGGGGCACTCAGGCTGTGATGCCTTCCCTGTTGGGGCCTCCTTCACCTGCAGCTGGTGTGTGTGTGTGTGTGTGTGTGTGTGTGTGTGTGTGTGTGTGTGTGTGTGTGCGTGCGCACGTGCGCGCGCGCGCGTGTGCACTCACAGTATGTGTGCTAGAGTACCAGCCAAGGTGCAGCCTTGACCCCAACCCCTCTCCACAGGTGCGGAAGATTGCCCCCGAATACTACGACCACCTGCCGCAGCACCACTCCTGGGTGAAGGTGCTTTGGGACTTTGTATTTGAGGACTCTCTGGGGCCCTACTCCAGGGTTAAGCGCAAGTATAAGCTGGCAGAGGACCGCCTGTGAGCCCTGCCGGCCAGCAGTCCCGAGTGGGCAGCTCCACGCCTCTTGCCCCCACTTCCGCGGGCCAGGGCCACAGAACATCTGGCTACATCAGCTCCTGCAGTCTAGGCTGCCTCTGGCCCTGCTGGGCCCAGCGACAGGGGATGCAGGCTGTGGTTGGAGGAACCAGGCTTACCTAATCTCTCTGGGCCTTCCCTCTGACTAGGATACTCGGTGTCTGTGGTCCCACGGAGCTGGTTTCTCTGTTCTTGTGCCCTAGATTAAATCTAACATTTGTCTTTATAGTCAATGTGTTGTCCTTCTTTTGGGCAGGATGGAGTCTTGGCCTGAACCTGAGCTTTCAGAGAATGAGGCCTAAATCCAGGTGGGTGAAGGTCAGCCCCATGACTGTGTCTAGAAGGGTGTGTCCCTGAGGCCTCTGCCACCATGGAGAGTCTATAGATATGGACTGCAGAAGGTCCCTCCAGGCCACAGGACAGCTCTACTTTAGGCCCTTTGACCCGTGAAACCCTCCTGGGCTTGTTCAGGGTCAGGCTGGCAGTGTAGGATCCACATCCTTGGACAGGTCCGGGTCAGGCTAGCTCATCTCCCCGCATCCTACATGGAACTGACTGGGCAGTGTCTTTGTGTGTTATGTGAACTGGGAGTGGGTCATAAATACTGATGTGATGGCACAGCTGTGTCTAGAGAGGCAGCTTTGGTTAGTGGCCTGGTCCTGAGGGGCTGGACCATAGTGGGTCCTGGTGTCCAGAGCAGGTGGCAGCAGTATGCTGGGAGGGTCCCTTTGCAGTCAGGGACAAGAGTGGGCCTAGCCGCACAGCTCCCACTACATCCTGAGCTTGTGGTACGAGGCGTGGCCAATGACAGCACCACAGAGGCAGCCAGGGAAGGAGGGTGCGCTTCAGCCCTTGCCCCATGCCTGGGAGTGGCCCTGTGTTCCAGGAACAGGTGTCTCTGAGTAGTGTGACTGTTGAGATGACTTAGAAGGCCTGGTCCAAGAACTTCTGAGACATGAGGACTTTGAGACGAGGCAGGTGGCTTCTTCCTGTGCACACAAGCTTCTCCAGGAGTTGAGGGGACTCCCAGTGAGGCCAGCTGCCATCCACGGCCCTGGCTGAGCCCCACTGCACCTGGCCCACCAGCCTACTTCCTGCAGACAGTGCCATAGGCCTCTGCAGGACCTCCCCTCATGTCAGAGGTCTGCGGTACCTCTGAAGGAGTTGTGATTAGGCTATGCTGAGGACATTTTGGGAGAGGCTGGGTAGGAGGGCTGTAGCAAAGTACCTCTCAAGTATGTGGAGTGTACTGCCTTGGCCAGGCCCAACAATCACATTCCTGGCTTTTAGGGTGATTGGAACTCAATGATATGGAATGTGCCAAGGATCTCACCCCGTCCCTTCCTACCCAGTCCTCAGCATGAGCACACCAGTAGGCATTCTGCTCTATGATCCCGGTGGCCATGGGAGGTCACATGGGGAATGGGCACAAGGCTCCAGTTGCTAGTCTCCTGACCATATGGACATGGCCCTTGGGACCAAGGGTCAGAGGCTCTCTGTAGCTACAATGAAGATTAAGGGCTGGGACTTCCCTAGGTTACCATGGATTGTTCTTCTCAGCTCCCTGAGCCCTGGGCCCACTTCCAGCACTTGACAGGCAGATTGCACATGGAACCCTTGAATCAGGGCTGTGTTACGGTCAGAGCCCACCTACCTTGTGACCCTGGGGCTATATGGCTCCCCACAGGCAGGACCTGAGCTCAGCTCCACATGTAGGAGCCTGGCCATATTCTTGGGTCCTGGGGACGTTTGATGGGGTCCAGCTGTTCTCTGATGCCCCTCTTGATCTCTTTAGTCCTGCACACTCTTGTCTGGGTACTCACTGTAAAAAGGCACCCCACCAAGGCAGCCAAGAGCCGACGCATGAGAGAGCAAGCCCGAGCCCGAGTGTGGACAGTGAACGGTTTATTTATTATCGTGTGGACATAACACGCACTGCGTGGACAGACTGAAACACCATGGCTGCTGGGTCTGAGCTGTATTCTGACAGCTCTGTGGCGTGGAAAGGCCACACTGCACCCAGCTGCTCACTGCCAGCTGAGGAGCTAACAGTGTCACCTAGGAGAAAACTTGGAAGCCATCTAATAAAGCAGGTGATTTCGGGGTGTTCTCTCTATAAACCAAAGAAATGTACACTTAAATAAGCAAATATAAAATACAAAAAAGAATAGACCCGGTGTTCTGTGTCAGATACGCTAAAAATCCAGGAGTTGAAGTTTGTCTCCTCATTTTAATATTGTATCACAGGTTGAGACTCAAGCACATCCCAGCTTCTGCAGGCTCGCTGTGTGCTGGGGAGAGCACGGCTCCTCGCGGTCCTCCAGGGCTGGCGCCATCTTACGTGGTGCTGATCCCACTTAGCTCCTGCCTGATGGCTAAGGGCAGGACAGGAGAGGGAGGTTCAGTGTAGCAGGGAAGCACCCTGTTCAGGCTGCCAGAGACCACACACGGGCTAGAGGTTCACCAGCAGGGCAGCTTTGACAGATCTTTGGGGAGACAACCCAGACCTCATGTGCTTCCGCCCCTAATGATAGACTTGAAAAAGCCAAAGGCTATGCCTTGCTTCAGAGCTTCCTCGGGGTGCTGTGGGAGGGACCCAGGTCTTCCTAGAGTCTGACAGGTGAACACCCACATCTGCTCAGAGGCCCTTGAGTCCCTCCCCACACAGGGTGGAAGCTGGCACAGCCTGTCTAGTGAGTGTGGCACAGCAGGGGTCTCTGGCCACAGAGCTGTAGACTGTGCTGGTGCCATGGCCCAGCCTTTCTCCTCTAGGGCTGGCTCTGTTCTGCCTGCATGACCCTTCCCAAATGCTCTTCCTTCCTCTGGCCCTTCATCCTGTTTCTTCCCCAGAGCTGGGCTCCCTTCTCTGAGCTCCCTCCCTTCCCCTCTTCCTTCACAGGCCTCTGGTACGCTCACAGTGGACAGACCTGGCTGGAGCCAACAGCCAGAGAAGGGCCACCATTAAGTGATAGGATCTTTGCAGGGCCAGCACCCTCACACTTTTCTGCGGGCTCTTAGCATGGGCCACACGATGATGGCAGGCAGTGATGGAAGCTAGGCTCTCACCACTGCCTGTCTCTTCCCAGGCAGCTCTCTTGAAGACAGCTTGACTATGCTTGGGGTTTCTGACTGTTTCCCCAAGTCCCAGAAAGGGAGCCCCCCAAGACTGGAACTGTGGGGCATCAGTAAGGCAGTGAACTGCTCCATAGCTGTGCTGTCCCCTCCCCGCATCATGAACACTCTCCTAGACTTGTCCTCTGGTGGGACTGGACTGACAGAAACTGTGGCCTCGGTGGCCAAGGAGTGTGGCTAGTATAGCCAATGGCTGCTATTGGCTGCCAGGCCTCGGCAGCACCTCTGTGCAC
Source organism: Peromyscus maniculatus bairdii (assembly GCF_049852395.1). Lineage (NCBI taxonomy): Eukaryota > Metazoa > Chordata > Mammalia > Rodentia > Cricetidae > Peromyscus > Peromyscus maniculatus. The sequence continues at coordinate 80,453,068 of NC_134865.1, read as the reverse complement.
ACCTTCCCTTGGAGCCTGCATTAGCTGCCCCTCTGGCTTCATAGGTCCTTCTAGCTCGGCTCACTGCTGAGAGCCTGGGCACCAGTGATGGTGGGGGACCAGGGATGGGGGCAGGCTGTGCTTTCTGCTCTGTTCCGGCCCAAGCCAGCTCCTTAAAGGCCCTGGTGGGGACTGTGAGCATCACAGTCCTGCTTTCTGGAGCCAGGGGCTCCCTAGACAGGGTCACACAGGCTGTGAAGGAGTCAGGCACTCTCTAGAGACAGCAGCAACAGGAAGGTTGGACAGGCAACAGACAAGGAAGGGACAGAAACTCGGAGGGCGTCTCCAAGCCCACCCTCTCCTCCACAGGGTGATCTTCTGGGAGGAAGCTGAGGCAAGGAGGGTCTCAGACACAGAACTCCACCCCCACCCCCAGGGAGAGGTGCATTCTCAGTAATCCACTTCACTTTCCTGAGCCCCAGTTTCCACAGCTACAGATGGGGTGATGTGGGATGGGGGGGGCAGTGAGCTCACCCCTGGCTGGAGTAGCCCCTACTCACCGTCAATGATCTCCTCTTTTACCTTGTGGAGCTCTCGAACCACCTCCTCCAGGATTTCCTGCTGGGCAGAATCTCAGAGTGAAGAGACAGATGATGACTGCAGGGGTCTCCTCAGCCAGGCCCTGCTCTCAGCACCCCTCAGTCATGATGGAGGGGGCCCAGAGGCAGGCTGCAGGGTGCCCAGGCACTCCCTTTTCCTCCCCTGGCCAGCTTCCTGCCTTTGTGGCAGTCAAGCATGGGACCCGCTAGAGACAGTCCCCAGCCTGCTGAATGCTACTGGCTCTCACCTGTTTCATCCTGTCCAAATCTAAGGCATCCAGGCCCACATCGTTTACACTCCCGGCAGGCTTCACCCTGGAGGAAGAACGGTAGGTGCAGGAGGGTGGGTGCTGGGGTCTACAGGCACCCATGCTGGGGAAGCTTGAGGTGTCAGAGACCTCTGCTTAGCGTCCAAGAACCACCTGCTCTCCAGCCCTTCTGCTGTAGGGGTGCTGGGAAAGGACGTGAATGTCCTGTCCTTTACAGGTCTCCTCAATCCCTTAACCACATTTCCCAGTCCGGGTCAGGACATGGGGCCACACAGGAGCCATCTTCTGGCTTGACAGGCCTTAGGTAGAGGAGGCAACTGAGAAAAACAGCATTAGTGCCTCCTGTCTCCCTGGAGAGAATCAGCACTGACAGCATCTTCCTCCACATGGGCTTGTGTTCCAGCTGACCTCTGGTTGGTGAAAGCCAACAACTGCAGCAGTGGAATCGTAGTTAGCTCCATGCTGAGGGTACCATCCTAGGCCGCCTCCCAAATGTCTGTGCAATAGATTCTCTCTCACCCAGAGGGAGGCCTGGCCGGCCTCTCCAAAGCTCCCACCCGAGACTACCTCTACCTCTGCCCTCAGTCTTTTCCAGGGCCTCTCCAGGAGCCACAGTTCTCCCTGTGCACAGCCTGGCTGACCATGGGCATGCCTGTCAGGGCCATGCTGGAGCTCTGCTCTGCTCATCGCCTTGTCTCACTCTGCAAGCCGGGCTTCTGGTGTCACCTGCTCTGTGACAAGAGCTGCTGGCTTCCTTGGGGTGGTCAGTGGAGATCACTCCTGGTGTGGGCTTAGGGGCCTCCAAATGCAGGCTTCAGTCACCATCTTTGACTTTTTGGGGGGCAGTGTACTTTTCTTTTGCTCTTTCTTTATTGGTTATACTTTGAACAGGTTCTGGACAGAGATTACTGATCTGAACTTCAATGCCTCTGGTACAGGCATTCTCCCCAGATACTCACTAGCCAGGATGTGAATCTAACTCCAGGATCTTTCAGAACATGGTGGAGGTGCTGAAGGCAGACACACTCTAGAGCCAACTCTCTGCCCATATGGAGAGAACAGCCATTGAAGCCTGTGGCTTCAGGGGAAGAAATGTGGCTGGAACCAGGTAGGAAGACTGGGATGTGATGGAGTTCAAATGTCCATTTATGGGGACAGCTTAGTTGTGAGGGGTCGTGTTAGTAGAGAGAGGGCCAGTGATCTGCAAAGCTTGGAAGAAGTGTCCCTGCATGTGTCCTGGGCGAGCTACACAGATGGTGGTGCTGAACAGGTAGGTCTACCAGGAATTCTGGGTTCCAATAACCAAATCACCCAAGCTTCAGGACCTTCCTGTGGGTTGCAGGCACCATTCCAGCAGTGACTTCTGGGAGACTGGGGTAATCTGCCTTACTTCTTCAAGACTCAGCACTCCCCTCCATACTGAACAACTGTGAACAGCATGAGTGCTTGAGCGGTGGTTACTGTACATCTTCACTGAAACTAAAGACCAGGTTTGGTAAGGCTGGGGCGCCGGGGGGAGGGGGGTGCACACCTTTAATCCCACTGGAGGATCTCTGTGAGTTCGAGGCCAGCCTGGTCTACAGAGCAAGTTTCAGGACACAGAGAAACCCTGTCTCAAAAAACCCAAACCAAAACCAAACAACAACAAAAACAACAACAAAAAAAGATCAGGTTTGGCTTGAAGCTGCAAAGAGATTTCATTCTAAGAGAGAGGCCTCAGCCACTGAGAAGGTTGGGCCACACTTGGAGACTCCACTAGCGGTCAGGACTAGCTCTGCTGGAAGGCCACCGGCTAATCCACCCTCCTCGTCAGCTTTCCTCTCCTGACAGAGCGAGCTTCCTTTTGGCCCATGCTCAGGTGCTCTGCAGGGACCCTGCACACAGACGGTGAGCTCACAGTCAATCACCATGCTGCCCTTTCCCGTTTCCCACCTTCTCTGCTCCTACGGCCTGTCCTTTGTGCTAGGGTGCTTATGCTCAAGACTCAGTACCTCCCATCCCTTCACATTGGAGGCCGCCTCCCAAATGTCTGTGCAATAGATTCTCTCTCACCCAGAGGGAGGCCTGGCCGCCCTCTCCAAAGCTCCCACCCGAGACTACCTCTACCTCTGCCCTCAGTCTTCTCCAGGGCCTCTCCAGGAGCCACAGTTCTCCCTGTGCACAGCCTGGCTGACCATGGGCATGCCTGTCAGGGCCATGCTGGAGCTCTGCTCTGCTCATCGCCTTGTCTCACTCTGCAAGCCGGGCTTCTGGTGTCACCTGCTCTGTGACAAGAGCTGCTGGCTTCCATTTGGGGTGGTCAGTGGAGATCACTCCTGGTGTGGGCTTAGGGGCCTTCAAATGCAGGCTTCAGTCACCATCTTTGATTTTTTTGGGGGGCCAGCTTAGTTCTCAAGAGTCTATCCTGCCGTTACACTGGCATTTGGTTTGGGAAACATGGTCAGCTGATTTGTCAGGAGTCTGGCTAGGTGTGCTGACGGCAAAGGAAGGGGACCAAGAATGACCAGAAGGGGCAGGATGCCGGGCTGACGGGTGCAGCAGTCCCCACAGCTGCCCTGCGTGGTAGGGACCGATGGCTCTCTGCTTTGCCTCCCCTTCCCTCACAAGTCACACCTCTCCAGGGCTCTGGCTTTCCCTTCTCAGGAGAGGGAGGAGCCAGCCTACACCACTGGAGGGTCCCTAGCTTTCCCCAGGTCTGAAAGAGCAGACTACCCTTCCCAGAGCAAGGTGTTAATACCAAGACACGAGACAGGGCTGGGAGGTGTTAGTCATGGGCAAGGAGACAGAGGAGGCCCCAGAGCCCAGGTAACACGTGGGCAGGAGGGTTGTCGGTACCTAGAGTGAGGCTGCGACTGAAGGGGACTCTTAGCTTCGGGGCTCTTTGCCACAGACGGGGTTCTACGGCAATGGAATGAAACAGACATGTGAACCAGTGCCAAAGCCCGCCCCTGAGACTCGTCTCCTGGCCCTCCCAGAACAGCTCACCTGGACAGCAACGAGGACACAGGTTTCTCCACCGAGTTGCTCCGTTCCCAGGGCTTTCGGCCAGCCTCTGTCAATTCATTTCATAAAGGGTCAGAGTTGAAAGGGCTCGGGGTCACCCGACTCCTAAACACCCCTTGCAGGAGCCTGCCCAGGCTCTGGGTGCAGAGTGACTGTGGGAAGGCTGCTCAGAGCAGAGCTGCAACCTGGCTCCTGAGCGTCAGTCCCCCTTCACCAGGGCACCCTTGGAACTCCAGGGTTCCTGTTCCTTAGAAACTTGAGTCCTCTCCGTGGAGTTTGGTCCCACTGATGGGGAAGCAGAGCTATCAGCTACAAGGAGCCGATGGGGACTCCTCCCAACATTCTCATTAGTGCTCCTGTGGCCAGGCTCCTCACAGAGTCTGGCCCGCTCCCTTCCTTGGCCGGAAGCCACCCTCCCTTTCTAAGTCTAGTGCCACAGGCAGAGGGCTCCCCGTGAGACACTTGGGACCAGAAGTGCTGCAGATTCAGTTCACCTGAAACTTGATGGAGAAGTTTCAGAATCTGGAGCATTTTGGGTTTGGGGGCTGGGAACGCTCAACCTTTGTTGTACTAGATTACAATTCATGCTCCAATGCACAGGAAATATACTAAACCGAGCGGAACACACTGGCCAGGGGTCGAGCAAAGGGGCCAGCCTCAGGTCTGAGGCAGGTTATCTCAAAGCCACCTGGCAGGTGCAAAGGGCTTATCGGAACAAGTCCCGAGGCCACAGCTATACTCCAGGTGAGGCCTCAATAGAATACTTCACCACAGGGAGCCAAAAACTGCTAAGCATGGGACATTCCTTAACTCACACAGTAGAAAAATAATGACAGTAACACTGACCAGTAAGGAATCAACAGCCCAGGAAGTCCTAGAAGGCTGGCAGACATGTACACCGGTATAGACAAGCTGGCAAGAACATCCATCTGTCAGGTGGGCAAGCTGACTCCTTTGCCTCTCCTTACCACATACATGAGCCCAAAGCTTAGTGCAAGGCTGACATTGAGTGCAGTGTCAACTGAAGCCCAAATACCCAGCATCTGGGTCGCCTTCCTACAGCTAAGCCTCATGACATCTCCTAACCACATCCCCTCTGCCACAGCTGACGCAGTGACCAGGTGGGCAAGCCAGGCTGTGTTTCTGATGGAGTAAGGTCCATTGGTGATCTAACTACAGCATCTATCTAGTTTTCATTACACAGCACACACAAGATGGGACATTAAAGAGCTCCTTGGCCAGGGCTGGGGCTAAGTGGTAGCTTGCTTGACTGCTGTATGGAGGCTCTGGACTATAAAGAAAAAAAAAAAAAAAAAAAGAAAGAAAAACACCTCACCACCACATGGCAGCCCAGCCTCTTGCCAGGCCCTACATGATACTCTTAGTACCTTCCCTTAGCTGGACCAGGGTTAAGGTCTCCTTATCACACCTGCTCAGCTGTCTGCCTGGTCTACTTGGGAAGCTCTGAGGATCTGGAACTCAGTAGACTTGACCCTCTCTGCTCGCCCATTGAGTGAAGTGGCCAGATTAGCTGACCACCTGCTCTAAGACCTCAAGACTTGTTGGACTAGGTACCCTCTTACCTGAGGAATTAGGTGGCTGGCTGGTGGCTCGGGTCCCTGGGGATGGGGAGGTGCTAGGATCTTCCTAAAATGGGAGAGAAGGGCCCTTTCATTAGTCTAGTTAGGAAGGCTGCTTAGGGACAAGGCAGGACACCTTTGTACCAGCTTGCTTTCCAAATGTCCTCAAGGAATATGATTAGGAGATGTCTATCACTAAAGAACAAAACCCTCATGTCACAGCAGGGCTACCAGACTGAACAGTGAAGAGGAAAGAGCCTCAGGAAGATAGCTTCTTGCCCCCCAGCACCCTATCCAGGCAGATTTATACAGGAAGATCTGCCTAAAAAAGGGTGGAAAAAATAGTGAAATCCACTCCTCAAGGTTCCATGGCCTGAGGAACTATGAAACTGGGGCTGGGGGAGGTGGGGTATTAGCTACCACCAAAGAAAAGACAGTGCTGAATCAAGAAAATGTGGCTACCAGGTCCTAACACACCTATGTAAATATCCTGTGGTTCCTGGCCACATAGGCCTTTGTATTTCCAGCATGTGTGGTTCAAGTTCCCAGGGATGCAAGACGCAGGTCAGTGAGTGAGGACCTCGGTTTGGTCCCTGGCAGGCCTGCAAGGCAATCCTGAGTGTATGAAGGGCATGGCAGAAGCAGAGAGCTAGAGGAATGGGGGTAATCTTCCTAACCTGGGGTCTGAGAGGCCATGTGTAGGGAGTAAAGATCATGCAGAAGTACAGGCTGAGGAGCTGCTGGTCGCAGAGAGAACTGCACATGCCCAGGCCTGGCGAAGCAGCACAGAGCACAGTGAGGAGCAGACCCACCTCACTGGCTAAGCAGGTGAGCAAAGTGAGGCAGGAAGCATACACTGGTCCCAGGTAGCTACAATTCTCTCTAGTTCTGCTGGTGAGGAGCAGCCTTCATGCTGTCTGTATCTGAGGTGTACACTCAGTCGTCCCAGTACAAGTCTACTTATTTGTTTTAAGAAAGCTTATCACGTACATAAAGAAAACTGGTGACCACAGACAGAAGTTGGGGCTGGGAGCTCTGTGCTGCCAGACCAGGCTTCATATGGCTGCAGGACAGGGCCCAGGTTTCTAGGATTCTCTGCCATGGCTGGGGACCTCAGCTCCCACTGGCCTTGACGGACTCAAGTGGAATGTTTAGAATTAAGTAATTTTGAAATAAAACGGTCTGACTTCCCAAGACTTCAGCAGATGCACCCACATCCCTTGATGCAGCCCTGGCATGCTGGAGTACAGTGGCGCTGTGGCTCCACTGGGGATTCTCCCAGCACTCCTGGTGGCTGTGACTTTCCCGCTTCTGCTTCCCCTGCCGAGTGATGGCTCCAAGGGTCTGGTCAAGAGAATGCTCAGGAGGTGCGAGTCTGCCTGGGCCCACACCACGAAGGGATCCCTGTCCCTCCCTCCCAGCTATCTACCTCCACACCAGGCCCCTAGTTCCCAGTGGCCTTGCTGGGAGATTTGCTGGGAGGCAAGCCTGAGGGTGGGGGTGGCCAGGAGTGGGGATGGGGGAGGGGGCCTACCGTTTGGCTCTCGTCTTCCTTTCTGTCAGCGGGCTTGTCTGTCTGGGAGGCTGCTTTCCTCCTAGATGTTCAGGGGGGAAAAATACAAATCAGCTTCCCAAGGTTCCATAGTGACCGAGAACTCTGGGCTGCCTCCGTGCCCACCCTTGGTTCCCCAGTGGGTCATGTGTGGATCAGGATGTCTGTTTATGTGAACAGGCTGCTTTAGTCAGGCACCCTTCCTCACATGAGCGAAGGCCAGGGGGTAAGACTTTCTGTGCTCACCCATGACCTAGACTCAAAACTAGTCTGGGCAGGAAGGAAGCCCTTGGGTGTTTCTCTGTTCAGCTCTGCTGGTGGTGGCCATAGCTTCTGAGGGAGAAAGAAGCTGGCTGTCCTCTGTTTAGGTCTCCAGGGACAGGGTTTAACTGAGAGGCTCTACTCCCAAGACACACAAGGCCTGAGGATAGACCGGTACCCTGGCCGACAGTCTGTCTCTGGGTCAGAGCTGCAGGGGGTTCTGTTGCAGCTGGCTGGCTGGGGAACCTCGAGCCCAGCATCAAGTCACATTTTGCTGCTCTCCTGTCTGGGGCCTCAGTTAACCTAGTCACACCCTTCCCAGACCAGGACAACACCAAGGAGCCAAAGTTGCCCCGAGAGCAGCAGGGCTGCCCTACGCTCAACACCTGCATATTCCCCACATACGTGAGAACTCCTTTTACAGGACTCTAACTTTACAATGCTTCTGCTCTCAATGGTCACCTGCACCTGGCTCCCTCCCATACTTCCCAACAGTGTGCTCTGGTGGATTTTCAATGCGTGAGGCCTCCAAAGCATTAGGCTCTCATAACCTGAGGTGAGTGGCTTACCAGGAGTGAAGTGGTGACGAGTGTGTGGGAAGGAGCCGCCTCTGGCTGCAGCGGCAGGGCTCACACAGCTGTCTCATCTCAGGACAGCTCTAGCTCCTCTTTCCACACACCAGGAATAGTCATCAATCCTGTCTCTAGATCTCTTCCCACTGACCTGTCCTCACTGCCAGCCTCTTCATGCCAGTCACCATCACCTCTCCCTGGACTACAACTACTGGTCTACCCAGCCACTTTACCCCATTTCAATCCACTGATGCCCAGAAGCCCATGTTTTATCTCTTAAAAATAGAGGGTAGCCTGGCCTAAAAGTGTGCCTCAGTGGTAATACATTTGCCTAGCATGTGTGAGGGAGGCCATGAGTTCCATCCCAACACTGAAAAGCTGACAAAGGACAACTAGACAAGCCAGTCCACTCTCCACTGGTGAGACTTAGAGGGAAAGGCCCGTATCGGGGCTGGCCACACAGCAGCCCTGAGTGCTCACATGCCCTGTTCTCCACCGCAGGCAGACCCCTGCTGGAAGAGAAGCAGGAGACCAAAGCTGCAGGGCTGTCATTCTCACTGGGGTGGATTCCAAAGAGTTGTTTGGTTGATCCTGCGGATTGTGCAAAGCACATTTGCTTTGTAGGGCCCGGATCCACCTCCACCTCTACCCTGGCACCTGGTGTCTCCATGGCTCCCAGTGCCGCTGGCCTTCTCCTGTTTGTCAAGAGTGAAAGAGTACTCCCTCTCATTTTGGGTACATGATCTAGGCCGAGTTGTTAAGCTCACTGGGAAGGTGTAACTATTTTCTTTTCTACTCTTATCTGAAGCCCTTTTCTCCTCCAGGGCTCTGAGATGCAAGCCCCCTGGGCAATCCAGCCTTAGCTGCAGCCTACCTCCAGCAGTCCAGTCCTCCACACGTACCAGGCTTCTCAGCATGCGCAGATAGTTGCCTGCACACCACCTGGCACCTCTCTATGCCCCAGCCCAGAGAATGGCACTGCTCTAGGCCGAGTGCCGCTGGAGCCTCCTCTGTGAGGCCCATGCTCTCCCTCCTGCAGGCCAGGACTTACTGCTGCTTACACGTCTGGCTCCTGTCTGGGCAACTGATGTCTGCCTGGGCCTTCTAGGAGGCGTGAGAAGGAAGGCCCGTGCTCCAGCCCACCTCACTGCCCTCTCACGCTAGTCTTCAGTGCAGTGGCTGCTGTGTATGTAGAGGAGGCCAGGTTCTGGCCCACCGTGAAGCAACAGCCCACTGCCTGCACTTCTGGACCCGTCTCCTCTCTCCATACTTACAGGGCCTCCCTCCCTCTTGGATTTAATGAGATGAATTAGGACAACAATGAATTAGGCATAGTTTTCACTCAGGTTGGTCAGCCTGGAAGGTAGAAGAGAATGAGAAAGCAAGCGGCAGGGCTCACACAGCTGTCTCCTCATCCCGGGACAGGTCTACTTACTTGGTTATGGGGCACAGCCGTTTGTCCAGTGTCCCACTGACAGCAGGTGAGGGCAGGGTGAGGGGTGCTTTGCTGATGTGTGATGGTGACTGGCATGTCTACCCTCTTACCTGCTGCACCCTCCTCAGCTTGGCTCCGGCCAGGGCAGCAGCCAGTGAGGTGAGAGGTGCTTTGCTGATGTGTGAGGGTGCCTGGCCTGCCCACCCTGCCAGGTACTCTCACCTATGGCACCTACTGGAGCACCAGGGCCCAGGCCTCTGCTGTGGCTTCATCTGTGCTGAGCTTCTCTCAGGCACAGAGTGCTCCGACACTAGGCCTGCTCCTGTGCCCTCTGGGTCTTCAGGTCAGCCAGAGCCTCAGTAACCCAGAGTCAGCATTCCTAGTGCTGGTCACACTTAAGGATGACAGGCAACAATGGCCTGTGCAGGCTAGAGCCATACCTACTGGGACAACCAGAAAATAGGTCCAGAGCCAACGCTGACACAGAGGGGCCTATCTTCTACCATGTCTCTGGGCTCAAGTCATCTTGTAATTCCACCTAGCCCCTTCCACATTCTCTAAAGAGCTCTCTAAAACTCTGGGAGTGTGCTTTATGTTTGTCGGGCTCACAAGTGCAGGGGTGCTCTTCTTGCCCCCGAATGTGTCTTAGCAATGACCTTCCCCTGGGGATCGTAGTTCCCCAAGAGGCACACAGACTCCAAAGGCATCAGACCCACCTCTTGGCCAGGAGTTTGTTCATCTCTTCCATGAGGCCTCCTCCTCCTCCCCCGCTGCTGGCCCGGTTGGCATCGGACTTTGAAGTCCCACTAGGGCTGGAGCCTCCAGACGCATCTTCTGGCTGAGGGTGAGGAAGCGAGTGTGTGTCACACTCTGGTCCAGTGGTGGAGCAGCAGCCCCGGTGGATGCAGGATGGAGAAAGACCTGAGGAATGAGGCTGCTAGTCCAACACTCCCAACTGCACAGGTCAAAAAAGGAGACTAGAGAAGGAGGACCAGGGACTGGCATGGTAGGCTCACAGGCTTGAGTCCTTGCCAAAGTCAGTTGGTCACAAGAGAGGAGGGAAGCAAATTTCAAGCCAGAGATATGCATCAGAGGCACTCTTTTATGACCACATGCTGCTCATTCCAGAGCACATGCACCCCAGGGGTGGGGAGCAAACTGAGTCAGCTGGAAGCGAGTTCCATGGGAAAAGCAAAGGCAGATTCAGCACTTATTAACTAAGGCAGCTTGCAGCTGACAAAGTGCTGTCCCTGTTTACTTGTTTAGTAACTGGCAGAGAACTGGCTGGGCCTGGGCACAGCCTTTTGTCCAGTGTCCCACTGACGGCAGGTGAGGGCAGGGTGAGAGGTGCTTTGCTGATGTGTGATGGTGACTGGCATGTCCACCCTCTTACCCGCTGCACCCTCCTCAGCTTGGCTCCGGCCAGGGCAGCAGCCAGTCCTGATGCAGAGCTCTCATCGTGGTTGGCCCCCTGGGCTCCTCCAGCGGGCAGAGGGGGTGGGGGCGGGGGCGTAGCCCCTGTGGGTGGAGGTGGAACTGGGGGTGGAGGTGGGGGTGGAGGTCCACTACATGAGAGGGTGCCGCTGGCTGCCGATGAGGGATGCCCTGGTGGGAGGATGGGCCCTGAAATGCAATGGGGAGGAGTCAGTCTCCAACACCTAGCTGGTGTCCAGCCTGCTGTTTTTATTTCAGGTCCCTGGAAAAGAAGGAAGGGCAGCTTGCTCATCAGAGCGACGAGGAACAGAACAGTTTCCATCTCTCAGGAAGGCCCTGCAGAGCTCAGCCCTGTTACAATCACTCTCTATTCCAGTGTCTCCGGCATCTGGAGCCTCGCTATGGTATCCAGTGGCTTAACAAACTTCCTCTGGTTCCACCCATGCTTTTCTAGTGGGAGGGAGTTCCTGGCAGGGCCTTTTTCCATTCTAAGTCCTTGGCTCCATCTTAGCCATTGATTGAAATTGGTTTCAGGATATAACTGGGACTAACCCTTGGTCCCTGGGGACTGTAAACAGTAACTTGGGTCCCAGCGCTGACCAGACTTTGTGAAGGAACCATGGATGCTGAGTGCTGGCGACTCACTGTGCACCCAGGCAGGCACCCCCTAGCCAATACTGCCTGAGCTTCCACTGTGTGTCAGGCACTGTGCCATGTGTGGGGGAAACAGCGCAGGGTGCTTGAGACCTAGTAAAGAGAGAACACAGCATAGAGGTGAACACAGACATGCTGTGAGGCCGGCTCTACCAAGAGCAGGCACACAGGATGCCTGTGAAGGCTGAAGTTCTTGGGACCAGACAGGAGAGGAAGTGTCCAGTTAAGTGAAGGAAGCAGGGGTGAGCAAAGAGAACGGGAAGCCTGGGAGGAAAAGAGAGGAGGAGCTAATGCTGGCGCGGAAGTGGGAAGGAGAGTGCAGGGTAGGCTGCACTTCAGAGCTGTGTCCCAGCGTGATGGGAGGGGCTGACATGATGTCAGAAAGGACTTGCTCAAGGACTGTGCACAGGGGCATGGGCCACAGAGAGGAGGTGCTGTGGTATCAGGTGAGAGGGCAGTATCACCTGAGTGCAGGTGGAAAACACCTGAAAGCAGCTGGAGCTGTGTTCCCCCGAGCAAGACAGACTTGAGAACGCACTGAGCGAGTTAGGTAAGATGAGGCCACACAAGCACAAGGCCACTGGAAAGTCCTGTCCCTTCACTGCACCTGACATCCCTTCTCGGCACCCTGGAAGCCTGCTCTGGCACTCCCCTCTGGCCTCAGCCCCGACTCTGAGTGTCTCCAGCACCCAAGGCACTGTACACTCATGCTGGGACCAGCATGCCTTCCTGGGGGCAGGACTGCTGTCTGCCTTGTTGGTAGCATGTCTCTAGCTCTCAGCACCCTGCTGACACTGAGAACGGGACAATGGGAGGCCCAGGAGGCTCCCCAGTCCTCCAGCCCTAACCAGACTTGAGCCTGGTGGTGAAGCAGTGGAATTGTCTGAGCTGGGGCCACCCCACCGGGGCAGTGTGGGTGGAAGCTGGAGGGAGGGGACTCTCACTCACCTGTGGCAGAGATTCTTCGCTCCAGAGACTCCTGGCGGTGCTGCTGTTGCTGCTCCATCACTTGTCTGAAAAGCAACCAGAGCAGACACCTTGACCTCTCTGTGCCCCGAGAGCCCAGGCTCGAAATCTGGTTCTGTGGTACCCGAGAGCCACAGCACTGGGCTCTGCGTGTGTGCATTTGCATGTGCACACGTGTGTGGAGGCAAGAGGTCTACCCTGAATGTTGTTCCTGGGCATCATTCACTTTTTTTCTTTCTTTGAGACAAGGCCTCTCACAGCAAGGCTGGCTGGCCAGTGAACTCAGGGTTTGCCTGGCTCTGCCTTCTAAACTTGGGGTTCAAGTGGGTGGTGCTATATCTAACTTTTTGTGAGAAAAAAAAGTGCATTGAGGCTCTAATCCGTGCCTTGCAAGCACTTTATTGACTGAGCAATCTCCTCCTATCGCTGGGCTGCCCCTATAAAGACAGGGATGTGTTGGGTTCAAGTACCTAGATGGAAGACGATTGGCAAGCTGGAACATACTGAACAGGAAGGTCTCAAAGTTCATGTGACGCTCTGGCTGATTTGATTCAGTGGGCTGATGGGCTCACCTGGCTGTTTGGTGCTTATGGCTTCCACAGATGTGGCCTCAGGAGAAATGGTCAGAAGAACATGTCTCCTTCTAGTCCCCCACCAGAGGGCCATGTAGTGGTATTGTGTTCACCAAAATATTGTGTACCTTAATAAACTTACCTGGGGTCAGAGAACAGACAAGCCACTAGTTAGTCAATGATAGCACACGCCTTTAATCCTAGCATTCCAGAGATAGAAATCCCTCTGGATCTTGTAAGTTCAAGGCCACATTGGAAACAGCCAAGCATGGTGACACGCCTTTAATCCCAGAAAGCCAGCCTTTAATCCCAGGGAGTGGTGGTAGACAGCAGAAAGATATATAAGGCGTGAGGACCAGAAACTAGAGGCATTTGGCTGGTTAAGCATTTGGCCTGGTTAAGCATTTGGCCTGGTTAAGCTTTCAGGCTATGGAGCAACACAGTTCAGCTGAGATTCATTCTGGATGAGGACTCAGAGGCCTCCAGTCTGAGGAAACAGGACCAGCTGAGGAAGTGGCGAGGTGAGATAGCTGTGGCTTGCTCTGTCTCTCTGATCTACCAGCATGGACCCCAATTACTGGCCTCAGGTTTGATTTTATTAATAAGAACTTTTAAGGTTCCTGCTACAGGGCCACCTGGTACTACAGAGTTATAGGCATGCCTCTGAAGGGGTTTATGGAAGTATGGATCTGCATGCCAGGGCCATGTATCCTTAATGTGCATTGAGCTCACAGCTCTCTGGCACGCAGTAGATGTTCCCTGTTACCCCCGAGAGTGCTGGCCCGAGCTGTGCTGTGTCTCAGCTAGCCGAAGGGTGCTCTTGGCACTACTGGGAAGCTTTCAGGCCGGCACCTGTGGGACATGGGGTTACCTTCTCTGGATGTCCATCTCCTCAGGAGAGGGGCCATTCTGCACCTGACGCTGTGTGGCGGGGCCTGCAAGGAAGAGATGCAGAGTGGAGTGGTCAGTGGAGGGGGAAAGGCCCCAACAAATAACTGGGATGGCATGCTCTCCACCCTCCTGGCCTTCTCTCCTGTGCAACCCGTCTGCATACGCTGGTCTCTCACTCTCTCTCTCCATTCCCTGGGGCTCCTCCCTCTGAAGCACCGTGGGACCCCAAGTCCTAGCTGCTGACATGCACCCACTCTTCTTTAACAGCACGTGCTGCCTCTGCTTCCTCACTTGCCCGTTCCCTTAGCTCCAGTGTTAAGAATCATCCGCTCTGCTGGGTGGAGTGCAGGACTAATGCCTCCAGCGGGGGAGTGGCAGGGCCAGACTGAACCCAGGGACTACACGTGTGGGGTAGTCCCTCCTTGTACCTGCGGCTCACACTGGGAGTCTGGAGCTCTGAGCAGCACAGTGAGGTCCTGCTCCCTTTGTTCTGGGCCACCATGAAACCCTTTGGTCATACCCATTTTGGACCCAAAAGGGTAGTTTCCCACTGCTGAGCCTAATGTTTACAGGAGGGCTGGTGCTGGGAGCCCACCTTAGCATGCTGTGTGCAACATTTAAAGAGAAATCTAGGCTGCTGCTCCAACCCAAGAAAGAGCTGATTGTTTCCCGAGGTCCAGGTGTCCCTCGGGAAGTGCGTGCTCAGTGGCTGGCGGAGGGGGATGTGCAAGCAGCTTTCTACCTTTGGGTGAAGTGAGTGCAAGTTTACAACCTCAGACAGCAGAGACTCCTCAGCCTCCTGCAGCCCAGGGTCTTTGTCCTAACCCTCTCCTGTGCAGAGAGTGTTACTGTACTATGGGAGCATGATCAGAGTAACACCCAGGCACTTTCTTTACTTCATGTATATTTCAATTGTAATGCTCACACAGCTAGGTGGTGTCCATGAGGACTTGGGACTACCAAGGAAACCAGGCCCAGGAAGGTTAGATGACTTGCTCAAAGGTTATGCAAGATGCAGAGCACGACAAAATACTTGCTAAACGTCACACTCTTTCTCAAGTTCAGTCTCACCATGATGTCAGACTGAGGCTGGCTTAAAGAACGAGATGGTGGACTCACATGCCACCTGAAGAGCCTCCAGCTGCCCTGTCCCTAGACATTGCTCTCAGGTTTCACCTTCTGTCTGCACAGTACAAAGGGTTCCTTGACCCCTGCCTCACTCATTCTGGCGACTGCAGGTTTCACAGCACCTCAGCCCTACATTCTGGGACTCTGCTGTTAGCCTGGCCAAGGCTGTGGTGGTTGAAATGAAAACCGTCCTCCATAGCCCTGGCTATCCGAACACCTGGTCACCAGTCAGTGGCGCTGCTGTACGGGGAGATTTAGGAGGTATGCCTTTGCTGGAGTGGGTCTGCCCCGGGGGGCAGGCTTTGGGAGTTCACAGTCTTGTGCTACTTTCAGTTTGTGCTCTCTGCTTCCTGTTCCTGCCACACTCCTTCCCACCATGACGGCACTATCCCTCTGGGACTGTGAGCCAAAGTTAAGGAAGCTGCTTTTGGTTATGGTGTTTTCTCACAGCGGCAGACAAGTAACTAATTCACTGGCCTTAGGTTCTAGCTTGAACAACTGAGCTCCCCTCCAAGTTTAGCCTTTGTCCTTCCTCCTCCTGCATGCTGAGTTCCTATTCCGGCACCCTTGGGTTGCTCGTTGTCTGAGGCCTCGTCCCTACCTCAGGACTAAGAAGACCCTGGATGCCTGGCCCACAGGGGCTGCTGCAGGGTCTGACAGCAGCCATGCTCACAGTGTTCTGCTGTCATACACATGGATTCCTTGATCTTCATGCTGGTCTAGACTCCCAAACCCTCAGCTCCCCTGCTACTACAGAGAGCAGGACAAGGCCACCAGGAGCCATAGTCCCTCGCAGGCCCAGAGCTCTGTCCTGAAGACACACTTTAGAGTCAGCCGAAAGCAGAAGATACCCCTGGATGTCCTCTTCCCTACCCACTGGTCCAGCTGTCCCATGACAGGGTCAGAGAGAAGGCTTGGGTAAGAGGCTTATTCCTCCAGAATGGTTGCTGGTCTCTTGGGAAATCCTGGACAACAGCCCACTTACAAGGGCCTTCAGCAAGGCAGTTTTCTCAAGTGGGAGTAGGTATCAGCAGGAAAGCTCTGGACATGACCAATAAGACACTCACCTGCCCTATGCTGACTACTGCAGATAACCTGGCTGATGGCTGTAACCACAGGCCAAGAGGGCAGATTCATTGTGCCACCTCCTGCCTCCTGAGCTGAGCTGTGACCCTGTAGGATGTAGGCTACGGAAAAGGAGGCCCCCTGTTCCCCTGATCTACCTTCTACAGCTGAGTACTTAAGGGTATTTTTTTTAAAAAGATTTATTTTATTTTTATTTATGTATATGTGTCTCTGTGTCTGCCGAATAAGTGTGGGTGCTCATGGTGGCTAGAGAGGGCACTGGATCCCCTGGGTGTTGCAGAATATTATTTTAAGGTGTGTGAGTTTTATGTTGCATTTGTTTAACTCTGTGAAGCTGTGTTATTGTGCCTGTCTAAAACACCTGATGGTCTAATAAAGAACTGAATGGCCAATAGAAAGGCAGGAGAAAGAACAGGTGGGGACGGCAGGCAGAAAGAATGTATAGAAGGAGAAATCTGGGAGGAGAGGAAGAAGCTGCCAGAGAAGGAGAAGGGGGAGGACCCAGGGGCCAGCCACCCAGCTACACAGCAAGCCACAGACTAACAGTAAGATTTACAGAAGTAAGAGAAT
Organism: Peromyscus maniculatus bairdii; assembly: GCF_049852395.1. Lineage (NCBI taxonomy): Eukaryota > Metazoa > Chordata > Mammalia > Rodentia > Cricetidae > Peromyscus > Peromyscus maniculatus. Next base: position 80,436,517 of record NC_134865.1, on the reverse strand, counting down.
GGGAAAAGCTCAGAGGCAAAAGGTAGATAGGATAACTTAAAGTTAAGAAAATCTGGCAAGAAACAAGCCAAGCTAAGGCCGAACATTCATAATTAAGAATAAGCCTCTCTGTGTGATTTATTTGGGAGCTGGGTGGCAGGCCCCCAAAAGAACAACCCCCGCCCCAACCACACCTGGGGTTGGACTCAAAGGTGGCTGCATGGGGGTGTGGCGTGCTTGCTGCACAAGCTTGAGGCCCGATCCCCAGAACCCGTGTAAAAGCTAGGAGTGGTGACACAGACCTGTAACCCCCACAGGGCATGACTGGCAGCTGTGAGTCCAGCTCCTGCAGTGGGTCTTGCCCCTGGCAGCAGGCCAGGCAAGAGATGGAAGAGAAGAGGTAGGACTAGGTCCTCCTCTCAGAACACAAACAGCTGCTAGGGGATAGAGGCTGAGCCTCAGCTGAAACCAGAACCCAAACTTGTCTGCTTCAGGCCCACTGGACTATGATGGTTCTTGGGAAGGAGTGACTTCCCGATGCTGGGGAGGTCTGCTTCCTAGCCTCAATTCCAAGTACCACCACCCACTAATTCTTCCCAAACATCTGGGAAATCAGAGGATGTCCTCTATCCTTGAAGGTCACAAGGTGAGAGCCACAACAGGAAATAAACAAGAAAAGAGAATGAAGAGGGGCCAGTCTCCATCTCTGGGCTCACAGATGTAAGTAGAACGACAGGAGGAGAGAGGAAGCTGGCTGGAGAAGATGGAACAGAAAGACCCCATAGAGTGTAGCTGGAAGACAGTGGGAGACAGGAGACTGAATCCCCTCTAAGAGAGCAGTCAGCACTGGGCAGGGAAGAAACACACCCAGAACCCACTGCAGGTGAAAAGCCAGTGAGAGCAAGCCCCTCCACCCTTCCCTGTGAGAGCGACCCCCTCCACCCTTCCCAGTGAGAGCGACCCCCTCCACCCTTCCCAGTGAGAGCGACCCCCTCCACCCTTCCCAGTGAGAGCGACCCCCTCCACCCTTCCCAGTGAGAGCGACCCCCTCCACCCTTCCCTGTGAGAGCGAGCCCCCCCACCCTCCACAGTGAGAGCGACCCCCTCCACCCTTCCCAGTGAGAGCGACCCCCTCCACCCTTCCCAGTGAGAGCGACCCCCTCCACCCTTCCCAGTGAGAGCGACCCCCTCCACCCTTCCCTGTGAGAGCGAGCCCCCCCACCCTCCACAGTGAGAGCGACCCCCTCCACCCTTCCCAGTGAGAGCGACCCCCTCCACCCTTCCCAGTGAGAGTGACCCCCTCCACCCTTCCCAGTGAGAGCGACCCCCTCCACCCTTCCCAGTGAGAGCGACCCCCTCCACCCTTCCCTGTGAGAGCGAGCCCCCCCACCCTCCACAGTGAGAGCGACCCTCTCCACTCTTCCCAGTGAGAGCGACCCCCTCCACCCTTCCCAGTGAGAGCGACCCCCTCCACCCTTCCCAGTGAGAGCGACCCTCTCCACCCTCCACAGTGAGAGCGACCCCCTCCACCCTTCCCAGTGAGAGCGACCCTCTCCACCCTCCCCAGTGAGAGCGACCCCCTCCACCCTTCCCAGTGAGAGCGACCCCCTCCACCCTACACAGTGAGAGCGACCCCCTCCACCCTTCCCAGTGAGAGCGACCCCCTCCACCCTTCCCTGTGAGAGCGACCCCCTCCACCCTTCCCAGTGAGAGCGACCCCCTCCACCCTTCCCAGTGAGAGCGACCCCCTCCACCCTACACAGTGAGAGCGACCCCCTCCACCCTTCCCAGTGAGAGCGACCCCCTCCACCCTTCCCAGTGAGAGCGACCCCCTCCACCCTTCCCAGTGAGAGCGACCCCCTCCACCCTTCCCAGTGAGAGCGACCCCCTCCACCCTTCCCAGTGAGAGCGACCCCCTCCACCCTTCCCAGTGAGAGCGACCCCCTCCACCCTTCCCAGTGAGAGCGACCCCCCCACCCTTCCCAGTGAGAGCGAGCCCCCCCACCCTCCACAGTGAGAGCGACCCCCTCCACCCTTCCCAGTGAGAGCGACCCCCTCCACCCTTCCCAGTGAGAGCGACCCCCTCCACCCTTCCCAGTGAGAGCGACCCCCTCCACCCTTCCCTGTGAGAGCGAGCCCCCCCACCCTCCACAGTGAGAGCGACCCCCTCCACCCTACACAGTGAGAGCGACCCCCTCCACCCTTCCCTGTGAGAGCGACCCCCTCCACCCTTCCCTGTGAGAGCGACCCCCTCCACCCTACACAGTGAGAGCGACCCCCTCCACCCTTCCCTGTGAGAGCGACCCCCTCCACCCTTCCCAGTGAGAGCGACCCCCTCCACCCTTCCCTGTGAGAGCGAGCCCCCCCACCCTCCACAGTGAGAGCGACCCCCTCCACCCTTCCCAGTGAGAGCGACCCTCTCCACCCTTCACAGTGAGAGCGACCCCCTCCACCCTACACAGTGAGAGCGACCCCCTCCACCCTCCCCAGTGAGAGCGACCCCCTCCACCCTTCCCTGTGAGAGCGACCCCCTCCACCCTACACAGTGAGAGCGACCCCCTCCACCCTTCCCTGTGAGAGCGACCCCCTCCACCCTTCCCAGTGAGAGCGACCCCCTCCACCCTACACAGTGAGAGCGACCCCCTCCACCCTTCCCTGTGAGAGCGACCCCCTCCACCCTCCCCAGTGAGAGCGACCCCCTCCACCCTTCCCTGTGAGAGCGACCCCCTCCACCCTACACAGTGAGAGCGACCCCCTCCACCCTTCCCTGTGAGAGCGACCCCCTCCACCCTACACAGTGAGAGCGACCCCCTCCACCCTTCCCTGTGAGAGCGACCCCCTCCACCCTCCCCAGTGAGAGCGACCCCCTCCACCCTTCCCTGTGAGAGCGACCCCCTCCACCCTCCACAGTGAGAGCGACCCCCTCCACCCTTCCCAGGCTTCAAGACTAAGAAAGCTTGCGGGGCATGGTGGTGCTTGCCTTTAATCCCAGTACTCGGGAGGCAGAGGCAGGCAGTTCTCTGAGTTCAAGACCAGCCTGGTCTACAAAGAGAGTTCCAGGACAGCCACAGACAGACATAGTGAGACCCTGTCTTGAAAAATAAAACAAAACAAAAAACAACAAAAAGTACTGAGTAATCTTATTCTTGAAACTGAGGTAAATCTGTAAAAACCATGTAACTTGTCATGCTTTCAGCTAATTAAAAAAAAAAATCACTATTTTGGGAGGAAATGTACCTGAGCAATATATTATTAGTCTCCTACTAGTTTTTGCTGTTGTGTGGGTCATAATGGTCATCTGGATTTTTTTTTTCAAGTATTTGAAACCTACTTTTTTGGAAATCACTGACCCTTTGGTGATCTTGTATCAAAAGAAGGCCCCAAATTCCACTCTGAGATCATGCTAATATCCTCATACCCCAATCCATTCCATGTTTGAGGCAGGATGACCTTGAACTCCTGATCCTCTGGCCTCTATCTCCTAAGCTGGGTGTTGTTATAGGCATACCTTTTTTTTTTTTTTTTCTTTCTTTCTTTGTCTTTTTATGTAGCGTAGGCTGGCTTCTACTTCACAGTTCTGCCTTGGCTCCCTGAATTCTGGGATCATAGGCCTGCGTCACCACCCCTAGCTGTGCTGTGAGTTCTTGAAAAGCCTCCAGGGTGGTTTGTGAAGATGATTATGCACAGGCAGAGCATGGATTAGTCTACTCCCACCACCTTTCCCACACCTCAAAACACCCTGCTTTGCCCACGAGTATTTTCAAACCCTATCCTGGGGAGGCTGGTCTGAGACCACTCTCCCATCTCCACACTTGACCACCTTGTGAATAAACTCTTTCTCTTTCAAAACCCCTGTCAGTTTCAGTGGCTGGCACACTATGGAGAGGAAACAGTTCTGACGTGTACAATCACACTCCTTACGTATACTGCACCCCTCCGTGTATGTGCACACACATGCATTTATGCACGTGTGTGAGGGTGCATGTGCATGTGTAGGTCAGAGGACAACCTCAGGATGTCATTTCTCAGGTGCCATTCAACTCTCACCGGCCTAGAACACACCCATTCAGCTAAGCTAGCTGGCCAGTGAACCCAAGGGATATCGTCACTCCTTTCGTATGTGGGTTCTGGGGTTCATACTCAGGTTCTCAAGCACTTTACTGAGTTATCTCCCTAGGCAGTGTACTGCTCCTCTACAGAGGACTACCCTAATACCTGTCTTTGCTATAAGGATTTGCTCAGAATTTTGAAAATGGTACCATCATATTCGGGAATGCTGCCCTTGTGCAGGGGAAGGGATGAGGAGACAGCAGAGAAAAGAAGAATTGGGGTTCAGCTTCAGAGAGAATGAACCACATGCAGACAGCTCCCCTCTGCCCCCATTACCCTCACACCTGGCCAAGATGCTGAGACATGGACAAGTCAGGTCATGAGTGCCCGGGTGCACAAAGTGCTCTGTACCTGGCCTTTCGTGTTGAGCTTTCGTGCTTACTCGGGCATGTTTGTGTGTTTGTCAGGCTCAGAAGACAGAAGAGCACAGGCACAGTCTAAGCATGCCTCCACCGTTGACACCTCCAGATTCCCAGCACCCTCACAATTCCTGGTACACAGTCAACATACAATGAATACTTGATGAGTAAAGATGGCTGACAAACTCTCTGGAGATCTCCAAGCAATGGCTGAGCACACTGGTGACAAAAAAAATCTTAGAAAAACAGCAGAGGTCTATAGTTCGAAGACTCTCAGAGCAGGCAAGAGTGGCTAAGCCAGAGCCCATACCCAATAAACTTCAAGAGAACAGAGCAGGTGAGGCATTCTGGGTCGCCTGTAGTGGCTGGGGTAGAGGAGGAAAGGACTAGAAAACACTGGGTGTCAACTGGGTCCTGTGCGGAAAATCCTCTTCGTGTCTGAAAACTGTCGGCCAGAGCTGTCCCCACAAGCCTGATGGGATCAGAGGGGTGGTCTTCTGGGGGAACCATGCTCTGCTCTCCTCTAGTCCTCCCTCTAGCCCTCAGTCTCACCTTTCAGCTCCTTCCCATTCCTGGCTGTGCTCTTCTAGCATGCTTACATTTATAGAAATCTCCTTCAGGGTGATTTTATTTCACTGTATTTATTTTTGGCATTTTGAGACAGGATTTCACTGTGTAGCTCAGGCTGGTCTTGAACTCGCAGCTTCCTGGGTTCTGGGATTAGACTTTGCTGGGTTTGCCACTAAGTAAGTGCTGTGGGGAGTTCTTTACTTCTTTGGGCCTCAGTTTCCTATACATGCAAAAGATGGAAATAAGGATCATTTATCTCTAACCCCCCTATCCTGCCTTTGGTCCTAGGGATTCAATCTGGGGCCTTGTGCATGCTAGGCAAATGCTCTGCCACTGAGCAGCAAATCTGCTCCAGCCTCCAAACCTTTACAATTCAAAAGGACAAACTAGGAAACATACCAAATATTGACATTGGTACCTTGGGATAGTGAAGTTTCTCCTCATTTTGAATTTTCAAATTATGCAGGTACCACCTTTGGGACAGGTAAGTAAGTGGCTGTAAGTCCCTGCAGTCTCTTGCCTGGGTAACTTTACATTCTGAGGAGGGCAGCTGAAGCAAGCTGCCAGCTGCTCCTAATAAGAGTCTCCTGCTCCCCCCCTTCCCACCCACGAGACTCAGGACAGCAGCCCCCACTCCTCTGGGACAGAGCACAGGCTAAGTTTCCAGCTGTCCTCTATAGGAAAGGCATCTCCTGGCCTTTTGAAAAGATGGAACCTGAGATCCCGGGAGTGCCAGAGACAAAGGACCTACACCCGCTCAGTAACGCCTGATACAACTTCTGGCCAGCAAACGACAGCCACCTGGTTTGAGCTGGGCAGTCTCCCAAGCCCTCTTGAGTCGCTCTCCGCTTCCCTTGCTACTGTCTCTCTAGCTGCTTGCTTTCCCTCTTTCCCTGTTGGCTGGAGACTAGGCCCTTCCTTCTGCATGGGTGTTGTTCCTGCTGCCATGCAGACAAGTGTCCACGTAAGAATGGAGTCTGAGACCCAAGATCTGACCACTATAGAGTTACCTGCTCCAAGCTACACAGGAAGACTGGAGCAAGCTCCCAGGACAAATGTCCCCCAGCCCAGGACTCTAGTTAGCCCCTTTAGCATCTTATACTCAGTCTTGGCTACATAAACCTCCACATCCGTACTTATAAGGCAAAGGCTGCTCCTGTGTCAAGCTCACCAGTGGACAAAAGCTTGACCACCATCACCTTCCACATTTTTTTTTTTTTGAGACAGCATCTCACTATATAGCTCTAGCTGGCTTAGAATTCATTCTGTAGACCAGACTGGTCTGGAATTCACAGAGATCCACCTGCCTCTGCCTCCTAATGCTGGGATTAAAGGCAGGTGCCACCATGCCTGCCCACCTCCACATTTTAATGCTAGTTTAGTTGCTTGCTTAAAGGAATGCTGCATGAATTTTCCAGTCTTTTCTAGTCTCTGGGACAGCAATTTAGACTCATGATGGCTGACAGCCAGTGACTGTTGTGTTCAGATAATATCTTTGTTGGCTGATCTGCCACCGCTGATACTCTAGCAACAGTACCGAATCCCTGAGCCCTGGCCCTGGGCTGGATAGTTATAATTGGACTCCTTGTAACCAGCAGACACCACCTGGTCCAAGAGGTCAGGCTGTGAAAGCTCTGTTGCATGGGAGGGCCTTTCTTACAAACAGGGAGACTGCTTCCAAGAAGGGAGAAGCCCAGGCCACACAGGGAAAAGAACTGACTAGCCCTTGCCATTGGGCTTCAGAAATAACATGGCAGAGGAGAGGACCTCTTCTAATTTTGACAGGTAACCGCTAGAGACTTGGTACCAGTGAGTACCCCTTCTATGGTCCCCCACCCTCTCTTTGCACAGAGGGGTCTTGAGAACCCAGGGATCGGGCAGTGGCTTCCCCAAGGTTATGTCCACATCAGAGCCAACACAAAGCCAGAAGTAGTTTTCCTAGTGACAATTTTTTCACCTCTTCCCTAAAAAACTCATTAAAGGACACAAAATTAATCTTAAAATGAAGCTCAAACAGAATAAATTACACTAACCATCTCATATTTTTATGGCTTACAAATCATTTTCATATCACTTTGGGGGATTAAACTGCCTAATTTTTCAGTAGGATATACTAGTTTTCCTTTATAGGTAGGGAAACTGAGTCTCAACTTGGGAAAGGTGGACCTCTCGCCTGAGGTGATCAGACCTCTATCGGGCACTCGAGCTGGAGCAAGAGCCCAGGCCTCTCAATGCCGGTTTATCCTGCCACTTCTGCAAAGACCCTGGAGGCAGTGAGAGATGCTGCCCCCAAGATGCAGCACTCAGCCCCACTACCCAGCCCCAGCAACTGGGAATAGAGAAGAATCCCAAGAAGAACAGGAAGGAGAGGGAGGAGCTCCATCACCTACAGGTCACTCTGCAAAGCACGGTGCAGTCACAGTGGCAGAAGCAGAAGCAGTGAAAGGTCCACTCCCTGCTGACCATTACGGGCAGGGCTCCTCTGCACAGTCGGCGAGGCGCCTTTCGCATCCTGGCCACTTACCTCCTCTTCCTCAGCCGTCTGGCTGGTGCAGTGGTAACCGATATGCTGTCCTGCGGGCAAGTGGGCTTCACTTTGTCAATCTTTAATGAAGCTTCCCAGCTAACCTATCAGAACCCTCCTGGCTACCTGATTCCAACATGCTCCATGGGCCCCGAGGGACTGTGTAGACAGACCCCTTGTAGCAGCAGCTCTGCTCACAGGCTTCAAGGATACCAGATGTCTGTCTGCAGGGACCTCCCATCCCAGCTCTCCTCTTACCCTGATGGAAGCAGGGAATGTGTGCAGGGATTGAGGACAGGTGAGCAGAGAGATGAAATCCTGGGCACTGTGCAGCTTTGCCACTGGCTCCTGCCTGGTCCTCCCTAGGCCACTTGTTCCTTTGTCACCAATCTATCTGCCTTCCCTCCTAACACGCTCCTATCATCCTGAGCTTTTTCTAGTCTTCCCAGCTCCAAGGTGTGTGCAGGAGTGACTAAACTGTCAGCAAACATTCACCGCTCACACGACACTGCCACCCTTACTGTCTCTGGGAGTGCCACTGCACACTCAGCCTTGCCTCGGTGCTGCCATGCCTGTGGGTAGAGCGACGACGGTGTCTTCTGTGTGCCAGGCCAGTGTTCCTGTTCCTGCTGTGCCCTGGTTCACAAAGCCTGGCTCTGTAGCTGTCATAGTTGTTTCTTCCGGGTGTGCCATGAACACTACCTTCCAGAGCAGAGCTGCTATGGTGGCCACAGACACTTTGCTGTCAGCTATGGCACGAGACAGGCAACACAGTGACAGCCAGGTCAACGGGAACAGCAACGGGAGGTATCACCAGACCCTGAGATGCCAGACATCATTGCTCTGTCTACTCTAGCTGCTCCTGCTCCTTGGGGGCTGTCAACTTGACACAACCTAGAGCCACCTCAGAAAAAGTCTTGCAGGGGTCCAGAGAAGAGAAAGCTAGTTGAGAGCAAACAAGGATGCATTTATTTGCTCTTCACTCTTGAACGTGGCTGTGACTAGCTGCTTAAGTTCCTGCTTCGATGTCCCTGAAGGGATGGTATGTAAACTCGGTAAGCCAAACAAACCCCTTTCTCTCCTGGGTCCTTTCTGGCCAGCATGTTTCACACTAGCAGCAAAAATGAAACCAGAGCAGGGGTGGGTGTCAAGGTTGGCTGGCTGGGTGGCACTCTTTGGAGATGGTCACTGTTCCTGAATCCCCCAGTAAACACACTGGTCTAAGCTGGACATGGAGCCAGTTGGCACCCTCTGTCTGGGCTGCACACATGCTGCTCTGTGACCCCTGGGAGAAGTAACGCAACAGCAGCTCTCTGTACTTCACCTGCCTTTACTACTACTCAGGAGGCTGAGGCAGCTGCTTCCTTTTCTCTCCTCCTCCACTGTGGGCTTCTCTGAGTGGCCTAATTCAATGCTTGTTATCAATAGTGTGGACTGCGTCAATCAACCTCCCCTGTACCGCAGCACCCCAGGGTAGGGTCTGGCATAACACACACAGGGTACCCACATTCTATATGGGATACCAAAGTTAGCAGTGTTTACAAGAGATGTCTATTTCTCCCACATGGACTGTGCTTTCTCCTGAAAACTGTAAATGCATGCTCTCTGATGTGTCTATACCTGTGGTGATATTTTGTTTGTTCATTAACAAATAAATCTTGCCTGAAGATCAGCGTACAGAGCTAGCCACTAGAGGCCAGGCAGTGGTGGCACACACCTTTAATCCCAGCACTTGGGAGGTGGAGACAGGAAGTGATATGGCTGGGCAGAGAGAGGAAGTGATAAGGTGGGATGGAGACAGGAGCTTGGCCCCTTTCAGCCTTAAGATTCAGTACTGGTAAGAAGTCTCTCTAGTGGCTTACTCCTTTATTGACCTTTCAGCATTTACCCTGATATCTGGCTCTGGGTTTTTATTACTAAGATCAATCAGGATTTATGCAAGGACTTCCCATCAGCCTCCCACTGGCCTCTTCTCAGGCTTGCCTCCTTAAGCCTGTGTTCACAGGTTGAAAATCAGAAAGTATAGTCCTTTCTCAGCATTCCTTGGACAGGGAACTATAAAGACTCCACAGTGCTTCTCATGGGGAACACGCAGTCTGGGACCTGAGGTCTCTTGGATTCCTGACCTAGCTTCTCACTACCTCTTCTCACCAGTGACCCTACTTGGATCAGGCAGCTAAGCCCATGGAACTCCTCCTTTCTCTAATGTATGGACTCCCTGGAGTTGCTCCTCATAGTGATACCTGTTCCCTCTGTGCTTCTCTGGAGCAGCATGCAGATATGCCAAGTACATACGACTATTTTTAAAGACTAGGTCTTGCCATGTAGCTGGGGTTGGTCTTGAATTCATGATCTTGCTTTGGCCTCATGAGTCCTGAGCTCCTGAGTTAAGTGGTAGGATTCCAGGTGTGTACTATCATATTCAGCAAAAAAAAGTATGGATTTTTTTGAAGTTTTGTTTTTATTTTATGTATTTCCTGTATTTATGTCTGTGCACCAAGTACCAGGAAGGCCAGAAAAGGACTCTGGACCCTGAATCAAGCCCTTGCATTTCTGGGGAATAGTAGGAGACCAGTATGTCTAGATAAACACAAGGTGGAGTAAGGAGAGGCAATCCAGAAAGGCAGCCAGGACTAGAGCATGCAAACCCTGTAACGGCTTGGACTTCATTCTGAGTTAAGACTGATGGCCCTGAGAGCTCTGATTGAAGAAGTGATCAGGTTGTACAAAGAACTGGAAAGATCTGCTTGCTGTGTGGAAAAGAGACTCAGGTAGGCTACATTCAGGAATAGTCAAATTGACTAGGTGGGTGTTATAAAAACCCACTTGTTTTAAATGAATGGAAAGTTGGATGAAGGCAGGCAGCAGACAAGCAGGTGGGCACAGGGCCTCATAATCACATACCCTATCTACTCTAGAAAGCTAAGGTTGCATCTCAACTTCAGGACTTGGCTTTCCAAGCCCTGGGGATGACTATTTACTACTATTTGAATTGGCTCTTCTCATACAAGAGTTGAAGTTGGCAAAAAGCCACTTGTGAAATTATTATTGCTGTGTTTTTTATTTGAGACAAAGATTCATTATGTAGTCCAAGCTGGTGTTAAACTTGAAGCAATCCTCCTGCTTGGCCTCCCAAGTGCTAGGATTACAGGTGTGTATTACCACACCAGGTATGGAGTTATTCTGTAGGAAAGAGATCATACATGCTGAGAGAAAAAGAAAGTGGACATAAATGAATTCCCCACTTACTCTAGCATCTCTGCCCACAAAGATGGGCCAAGTGAAGTGTTCCTAATTAGCCCCTGGTAAAGGTGGGAGGGGGTGCAGGACCGGGCGGGACACAGGAAACTTCCAACTACAGTGGGTTATCGTTAGAGAGACAGTGTGCTAGCTGCCACACAAGCAGACTCTTTGGGAGGCCGCGTGATAGGCAGAGCCCTGGACTGAAAACTGAAGTCTCTCTCACTAGTGTAGCATTCAGCAAATTATGGAATGCTGTGAACCTTTGCTTTCTCATTCTTAAAGTAGAGGCAACAGTTCCTAACACCTCTTTCCAGAATCCAGGAGATACTATGAAGACGCAGGGAGGCTAGGGGACTGTACAACGACAGTGTGGAAAGGGAGGGTTTTCCCTTTCTGTAAAGAGCTTATGACAGTCCCAGGGCTGTCACACCAGCAATGTGAGATCCAAAGGGACCAGGGCTCCATCCTGTCTCCTGTACCATAACTCGAGCCTCAAAAGGGCAATGATGTCTACTTTATACCTACCTCTGTCTCTCTCCCGCCCTCCCTATGTATGTATTTGTTTATATGTATGCATGTATGGAAGTCAGAGCACAACTTTCAGGAGTTGGTTCGTTCATTCCAGCATCGTGGGTCCTGAACTCTGGTTGTCAGGCTTGGCAGCAAGCACCTTTATCAACCAAGCCATCTCACCAGCCCTTGAGTCCACTTTAAAGATAAGGAAACTAAGACTTGGCAGGGGGGTTTGGGGAATGGATTGCTTTAAGCGCACAGTTGCTAAGGATGAGTGTGTGGAGCAGATGCAGGCAGCTAGGGCACAGCAGGGTCTCCAGTCTCTGTCCCTCCTGCCACTGCCTGTGTTGACTATAGGTATTATCACCTTACCCAGCTGCTCTCTGAGTCCCCAGGACAGGAGTGCATCAGGTGGGTATGCTCTGGCTCACTGGCTCACAAACTCTCAGTGGGTATGTGGTGTTTCCGGAGCCTGAAGCCCCAAAGGCACGTTGTTAAGGAAGTGACCTGGTGGTGGAGGAGGAGACAGCCCCTCTCTTCTGGGAGGTACACTGCAGCAGATGAGCCAGCAGCACTTTAAAGGACAAGGCCACAGCAGGAGGATTGTGCGATGCTCAGAGATCAAAGGTTCCCATGAAGGACACCCTAAAGCGCAGGCACAGCCTTTCCTCAGATCTTGATGTAAACTCCCAAGCCACCAACCTGCTCCCCACGGAGACCACGTCCCATCGTCCTGTGTGCCCCAGTACACTATCAGCACTGTCACCTGAGTGACAGTGGGGACCCCTGCTTTCTAAGGAGAGGGATTTCAAGCTGCCGTAGTGATTTTCAGGTGACAAAGAACTTGTATAATGTCTCATGCTGCCCTCACACCCCACACCCTCGTGACAACCCATTTCACAGATGGAGAAACAGTCTTAGAAAGGGTAAGTGACTTCACAAGGGCTGGAGAACAGATCTCTCCTATGGAAGTTTTTATGCTCACAGATCAGCACAAGGGGAAACAGGAATGCTAAACTCACAGGGCTGTTCCTTCAAAGGAAGGGATACATAACTTGTTATCCAACCAGAAGTTTGGGAGCAGATGTGGTTGACAGCAGAGACCACACCTGATCCTCCCAAGACCTTCTTCATGAGCTTGTCTATAGAACCTAGCATTATGGAAGGTGTCATATGTAGTCAATCTATAGAACCCGTCTTTTTTTGTTTTGTTTTGCTTTGTTTTTTTTCCGAGACAGGGTTTCTCTGTGTTGTTTTGGTGCCTGTCCTGGATCTCACTCTGTGGCCTTTAACTCACAGAAAGACACCTGGCTCTGCCTCCCGAGTGCTGGGATTAAAGGCGTGCACCACCACCGCCTGGCTAAAACCCATCTTTATGGAAGGTGTCACATGTACTTTACAAAGAATTTTGATGTAGTCACACCTTAAGCTTTATTGGGTATACGGGATTGAGTTAATTATCACCAGGAAAGTTTACATCAAATTGTGCTGGGCTTAAATATGCCTAAACTAAATTATTCAAGGTCAGACTCCTAAAGTTTGAACCAACACCAGCTACTTAGTCATGAGTGATGGAACTACTTCCTTATCTCCACAGATTGTTACTCTGCAGGCCATGGTGGTCACAGAGACCTGCACACTGTTCAGGTCTGCATCCAAAGCTCCTTTTGCAGCACATACACCTCATGGCCACAGTCACAGGTCCTTCACCAAGGCCGATGGTGGGATGGTGTGCTTCTTGGTTTGGGGTGGTGCTCAGCAGGCCAAGGTGACGGGTGCGATTTCTGTGTGAGACAATTCCATTGACCATGTCCCTCAATCACAGATAGCACCCCTCACCTTGAGCCCAGTTTCACAGGTGGCAAACGGTGCTGATGATTCAGAAGCTTCATCGTGGTCTTCAGAAGAGGATAGTGAGGCAGGAAATATGGAGTACGTATGCAAGGTGCACAGAATGACACAGGAACACATGGTGAACTTGCTCACTTACTCACTCACTCACTCACTCACTCACTCACTCACTCACTCACTCACTCACTTGTGCATAAACCACAAACACATGGCAATCTCTTTAGGATGCAAATAAATACAGATATGGAAGACAAGGCGCTTACTCCAAAGGAGCTCATAGACCAACCAAGCCAACCAAGAGTGCTGGCCAATGGAATGGCAACAGTGTGTTCATAGCTAGGGAAAGGATCCAAGGTTCTCTGAGCATCTGGGATGGCTTCACAGACAGAGCAATGGAAAAGAGATGTCACCAGCAGAAGAGCACAGGGCCAGGGCATGATGTCAATTAAAGCAGGATGCATTGTCGAGGGCTGCGCAGATCAACAACTTAAGAAGCGCTGGCAGTCAGGCCGGATGGATGCTTGGCCCTCTTCAGGAAGTGAAGTAAAGGCTAACTTGTTAGGTCTGTCCTCACACTTCAGGAGAGGGACAGTAAATGTATGGAGCCGAGGATGCTGGTAGAAGACCATAAGATAGCAGAGTTCTCCTAGGACACAGCCCAGCACCTGAAGCTGAGTTAAGGACTAGGCGTGAGTAAATGAACTCCAGATCTACCACACCCCCTGGTCCTGGCTTGCTCCCCAAGCCTGGTCAGGTTGTACTGAGGGCTCCTACACCAGATATCATGCTGGATTTGTTTGTTTGTTTGTTTTTCGAAACAGGGTTTCTCTGTGTAGACTAGGCTGGCCTCGAACTTGGAGATCCGCCCGTGTCAGCCTCCCAAGTGCTGGGATTAAAGGAGTGCACCACCACTGCTGGTAAGTCACCGAATCATGCTGGATTTTGAAAGTCTAGGGATAAAAAGGACCATTTTTAAATTTCTAAACCTGACTGAACCCATGAGCTGTACCTAAGTGATGCTGGCAAGATAGAAGCAAAAAAATACATCCCCATAGAGCACACTGGGGAGAGTGGGGCATTAAGGGATTATGAATGTGTCAGGCAAGCAAGGAAGGAGACAGGGTCAGAGGCAGGAAAAACACCACAGGAGCAAAGTGTGGCAAGTGACATGCATATTGTTGGTTTGGAGAATGTTACAGGGACCCTGCTTCATCTGGTGACACAGGTGGACAAGCACAAAGGTCCAACTTTTACAGTGTGGCCACTAGGGGGCAGGGCAGATGGGATGAAGCCGAAGATGGAACAAGCCTGGGTGAGAGTGTAACCTCGGCACACCAACAGCTAACAGCCCCACAAGCAGTTCAGTAATCTAGTTCTTTGGCGGGGAGGGGAGGGGAGTTTAATAATTTCCAGGAAAAAAAAAAAAAAAGGTTGTGGGAAGCAAAACTAGGGCTGACTTCAAGAAGCTCTGAGATTTAAGATTTCTCCCAGCTTCTCAGTAAGGAAACAAGACTATGCCCACTCACAGGCCTGAATGGTGTCATTCACAAAATGTGTGGCTAGACATTCCTTTGGTGGGCTCTTTCCCCTGGCTCCAAGCATGTTGCAGCCAGTGGGCCACTAAGCACTGAATAAAGACATTGCATGGGGGTAGGAATGGGGTGATTGGAAAAGCTGGGAAAACATTTGTTATCCGCCCTAGGATGGTCAGATCTTAATAGTCATGATATTATAACATTGAGCCACATTTGAAAAAGACATACCATTATGTTCCGAGAGACCACTTTACATCACTTCAAGTGGCCCAATGTGGATTTCCACTAAGCTGAGAGATTTCTCTGTTTTTTCAGAGTCCCACTACATAACATCAGTAAAGCAGAACTATTTTGGTTATTTCAAGGTGAGATCCTGGAGTAGTTTGCTGGCTCCTGGAACTCCTCAGACTAGTCTGAAATCTGCCAAATTCAACCCTAAACCTGCAATCTTGCCCATACTGGTCTTCCTCCTGCTCCACCTCCTGCCCCTTTCTAAACCAGATCTAACATCCAGGCTTTCCCAGATTGCAGCTTCTGATATGAGGTTCATGCTTTTAAAGGAGCTACTTGCACAGTGAGCTTGCACATACCTTCATGGCTAACCCCTAACTTCAGGCTAAGGCTATTCTGCTCAACTTGTCTTTAAAACTCCTGTCATTAGAATTTTCACCTCCATGATCTCATTTCTGGTAGGTACCATATTCCAGATGGGAAATTGAGACTCAAGTCTTGCCCAAAGTCAAATGGCTTATCAGCAACAGCAGGGCTGCTCCCCTGTGAACTCAATTTTACACTGTTGTTGTAGACACTGTGACTCAGGCTCATGGAGGGTAAGAGTCTCCCCAGGATGCTGAAAGGAAGAGTTCTAAGTTCTGGATATGGCAGTCTGCCTCTCAGAAGTATCTGTGGGCCCTGCACTATACCTGTTGGGAAAGTCTAGACAGTCTTCACTAGCCAAGAGCCACAAGGGAAAAAATACCCCGTGCTTGCCTAATTTCCAAAGCCCCATTCTAAACCAAGACTCCAGGAAGAAAGGGCATTTCAGACCCAGATTGTCTGGGATAATGGGAGAACTCTTTGGTGTGGACCTAGCTTTAATCTACTGTGTGAGCCTTACCCCGGATTAGATGCTAGTCTGTCACCTACAAAATGTAAACTTGAGACAGGTAAGCATGGAATAGTTTAGTGGCCTTTGACCCTATTTGGTTTGGTTTATGCACACATCTCTTGTAGCAATGCAGTGAGCAGCCTAGCTCTTTCACCTGTTTGTACTATGCATATATCCCCTCTCTGAACAATGTCCTAAAACCTCAGAACCTCCTCAGATCCCCACCTGCATGACATTGGACTACATGTACCCTGCTCTCTAAACAGTGGTATAAGTTTCTCCACCATGTGCAATTATCAAACTTAGAGTTTCTATACAAGTGTATTCTTAATGTACCCAGGAACTAGGAAGAACAGAAAAGTTGATCTGGCTTCAACTGGTTTTGACTGCATAAAGCAAAATTGTCTAAGTACTCTTTTAGGAAGAACCACCTATTTACTATCTTATGTCAATGTATAACTGGGTACATATATCACATCATTAAAATCAGATGCATTATGAGAAGAGCCATGCACAGTAGAAAAATGATTATATAACTTAATCTATCAATCAAAACAGAACCACCTAAACTACACCCCTTAGTAACCAGTTCCTCCTTTGCTTGAACCCCATAGAGGAAGCCTCAAACAATAACTGGGGCCCCAAGTGTCCCCTCCACACTCATGTGGCCTGATGTCAGTGATGACAGTGTTATTCCTCTTTAAACTGTACTACGGCTTTGTTCCAGATAAGTTATATTTTTTGCAAATCTGTATGAGCCCTGATTGTCAGTCAGATAAGAGGCCAAGAACCTGGAAACACCTGGCCCAGACCCTGTCCATTGGTGACAAACTTGGCGTTGTGACACGAAAGGCTTCCCCAGTTCCAACTCAGAACGCCCCATCTGGGGCTGGCCATCTGCCTTTGGAAACATCAGCTGAAGTTTGAGGGGGAAGGAGGCGAAGTCCCATCATCTAGGTGCCCTGCTTCAAGCACCATCCTGGCCCTGCTCCCTGGAATAACATTATTACAAGAGCTTTGAGAGAACTAAAGTTGTCTGAGAGAATGCTGGATGTGGGGACTTAGGGTGGGGGAAGAGCCCTTAAGGACTATGCCTGGCACAAGGCATCTTACACCACAGTCAGGTCACATAACCACCACTGGTGCAAGGCATTACGACCACCTGAAGATGCAGCAACATGCCCAGGATCCAAGCAGCAAAACAGAACTTGAGTCAAGGTAGCCTGGTTCTTCCCACCATGCTCTTCTCTTCTGATACCCACTATCTTAGTTAGGATTTCTATTGCTGTGAAGAGACACCATGACCATGGCAACTCTTACAAAGGGAAACATTTAACTGAGGTGGCAGCTTACAGTTTCAGAGGTTTGGCCCATTATCATCATGGCAGGGAGCATGGCGGCTGGGAGTATGGTGGTTGCAGGCAGACATGGTGCTGGCTACATCCACATCAGAGGCAACAGGAAGTGGTCTGGGATACTGGGTGTGGCTTGAGCATATATGAGACCTCAAAGCCCACCTCCACAGTGACACACTTCTTCCAACGAGGCCACACCTCCTAATGGTACCCCTTTGGGGGCCATTTTGTTTCAAACCACACCTGCTGTCTCAGGAGAAATGGAAAAGCAATGTTCTTTCTCACCTTGTTTTCTTTACAGAGTCAAGTTAGTTAAGTGGTCGGGACCAAGTGCCACCAGTTCCTCCCTTTGAGACTCAGTTTTCCCCACTGTGGGATGGGGCACTGCTAAGTGACAATGAAATGAAACCATAGATATGGAACAAGGAGGGAGTCTGAGTTTACACAGCTTCTACGCCAAGCAGTTCTCCAGCCTCTCAGAATCAAAGCTCTTCTCTATAACCAACATTTCGAAATGTCTTCTGTATTACCCTGAAATGCAGTTCAGGGATTATACAACTGCTCTACACAGATAAGAAAAATCTGGGGAGCACCCTAAGTGTTCCGTAAGGGGGCAGAGAAGTGATCTATAATAAAGCGTCCGCCGCACATGTAAAAGGTCAGACACACCTACAGCAGGAGACAGCATCAGAGAGCTGCTTGCACCTGCCCACAGACGCTGAGGAAGCGTGGCTGCCACAGATGGATTTGTTACAGGGAAGTCATCTGGATGACAAAAATAACACTGCTACAATGCTAGAGATAGGTTTCCCAAAACAGACAACCACTCTCAGTCAAGTCACAAACAGAGTCAAACAGTTTTCTTTTGATATATGCCATAGTTAGATTCCTAGAAAATCTAGTATATTCTAGAACTGTTTAAAAATAGAACTTTTTTTCCCTTTAAAACAAAGTTCTGGCTCAAAAAATTAATAATCTGTTTTCTACCGTCATGCATTTGATGGGACAGGTGAAGCAATTCTTTTTCCCCCCTCCCTGAGGCAGGGTTTCTCTGTGTAGCTCTGACTGTCCTGGAACTTACTTTGTAGACCAGGCTGGCCTTGAACTCAGAGAGATCTGCCTGTCTCTGCTACCTGAGTGCTGGGATTCAAGGCGTGCACCACCACTGCCCTGGTTTGAAGCAGTTCTTCATATATAGGCTTGACCTGTCTACTACATCACTAAATACCTTTCTGTTTCCATGCTTTCCCTGTGAAATAATCTTGACCTACACCAACCCTACCATTTCAGAGTTTAGAACACCAATGAAGATAAAGAAACAAATAAAACCCTGAGCTCTGCAGTGGAACTGGGTTAGAACCCTGCCTCCTGACTCGAAGGACTCTGGATACTAGACTCTTCCTACTGACTCAAGTGAATTAACTGGCTCCCATAAGCTCACTAGGCATGGCACTATTAGGAGGTGTGCCTTTGTTGGAGTAGATTTATAGCAAAAAGAGGCAAGCTGAGCAAGGAAAAATATAAAATGTGCAATTTGAGGAGAAGAAGAGCACCAAGACATAGACTGGAACTAAGGCCTGTGTTCAAGGAGATAAACCGATTAAGAAGTGGAATTAGCCGGGCGTTGGTGGCGCACGCCTTTAATCCCAGCACTCGGGAGGCAGAGCCAGGCGGATCTCTGTGAGTTCGAGGCCAGCCTAGACTACCAAGTGAGCTCCAGGAAAGGCGCAAAGCTGCACAGAGAAACCCTGTCTCGAAAAACCAAAAAAAAAAAAAAAAAGAAGTGGAATTAAGGGAGTGGCAACCTCAGGACCAGATCCCATCTAGATAACTTTCCAATTTGTGAAAAGGAATTAAAGAAAAGCTTAGAATCAGGTATGGTGGTACACACCTTTAATCCCAGCACTGGGAAGACAGAGGCTGGCAGATCTCTGAGTTTGAGGCCAGCCTGGTCTACAGATCCAGTTTCAGGGCAGCCAAGATTAGGTAGTGAATAAAACCATTGAAAACAGAAAACTGATGAAGATGTAATTGAACAAGGGGGCCAAGTTCCAGCCCCAGTAAGCAGCAGAACTTGGAAGTTTTGGCCACGTGGTTCTGACTTTAGAGTTAAGGAGTGACTAAGGAAAGCAGCATGTGTCAGGGGTGACCCTACATAGAGGCCTAGAGAGGCCATTTAATGAAGCTGTGAAGTTGAAGCCTGGATTGCCTTGGAGACTCTAGGATGTTGGAGATGCCAGAGTTGTGGGATACCTATCAAGGAAAGCTGCTAACAGTAAGTGGAACCAGAGCAAGAGAAAAAAGTATGTTGGCAGTCAACAAAGCTGAAAGGAGTTGGAGATCTGAAGAGAGCTTTGACATTAGACATGAGATGCAGTGTCTGGAGTTTGCCCAGCTAGTTTTTGGTCTTGCTTTGGTCCAGTATTTCCTCACTATGCTCCCTTCCCTATGTTTTGGAACAGAAATGAATATCCTGTGCTATTATATGTTGGAAGTATGTGATCTGTTTTTTTTTTTTAATTTTGATTTTATAGGGGATTACAATTAAGAGATTTCATGAATCTCAGAAGAGACTTTGAACTTTGGACTTTTAAACATTGTTGAGACTGTGACAGACTATGGGGACTTTTGAAGTTGGACTAAATGTATTTTGCATTATGATAATGTTACAAGCTGATGGGGGCCAGTGAGTGGAATGTGGTAATTTGAATGTAATTAGGCCCCATAATCTCATAGGGAGCTGCACTATTAGAAGGTATGCCTTTGTTGTTATAGATGTGGCCTTGTTGGGGGAAATGTTTCACTGTAGGGGCAGGTTTTGAGGTCTCCTATGTTCAAGATACACTCAGTGTCTCAGTTCACTTCCTGTTCCCTTTGTATCAAGATATAGGAACTCTCAGCTCCTTCTTCAGCACCATAATAATGGACTAAACCTGGGAAATGTAAACTACCCCAACTAAATGTTTCTCCTTTATAAGAGTTGCTGTGGTCATGGTGTCTCTTCACAGCGATAGAAACCCTAACTAACACAGTCTTCCTGCTGCTAGAGGATGTCTGAGGTACAAAGGGAAACTGAGCAGGACAGGGTGTAGAAGAACAGTGGTCAACACCTCTTTTTAATTTGGGGCTAGGCAGATGAACAATGCAGGCAGAGACAGTTTGGTGCTTCCTGGAAGTGGTATCAGCAGTTCAATAGTCAGCAACAAGGCAGACATTGACCCTAAAGTTCACCTCATTCTCCTGCAAAGAACCGGAATGATGGCATGAGCCAGGCTTGCTGTCCTACCTGAGATCTAATCCTCAATATAAGTCCACCAGCAGCTGCAGCATAGGCACAGCTCACCAACCTGCATTTGCACCATCCCTGACCCCTGGAAGCACAGCTGCAGAAGCAGTGGATTTCAAACATAGGCCTAACCTTCACTCTCAACTCCACACAAGATTTGGCCTCACACACCTTTTTTGGATCCTAAAACCCTTTCTAAAAAAATATGTATCATGGTAGCTGTTCCTGGCTGTCCTAAGTGCTTTAGAGTTTAAAAAAATACGTCTGTAGCCCAATTAAGTGCCCTTGGGGGTTCCTGGGCCCTCATCTCAACTAGGCTTCTTGGTTGGTGAGAACCATTTCTCAAGAAGAGCAGGGAAGGGCCACCTGGATAAGCAGCCTGGGGGGGAAAATGTAGGCTTTGAAGAGAAAACCCAAGTATTAACTATTGCATAATCATTACATGCCCCTAGGCCAAAGAAGTTTCCCTCCCCAAGTCCCCCCTGAGCCTAAGTACCATCCTATAGCCATCACACCATGCCTTGTCACACAGTACCCAGGAAAGCTGGGTCACATGGTCTGTGGGGAATGCTCTGTAGATTAGCAGTAGACACAGACGGCAGCCACCACAGCTAGGCTGTAGCACTGTTTCCACTAGTTGGGGCTTCCAGAGCAACCCACACAGAGAGCTTGACTTCCTTAACACGGGCAGGAGCAGCATTAGAACTAGATAGCTCTTCCCACCTCAGGTGACTTCTAGATGTCAATCTGTAGAAAAAGCCTTAGTAAGCCAGAGACTGAAACCCACCCCCACTCAGGCCAATTCCTGAATTCAGAGTTGTGTCTGAGACCTGTGAGAGCTTCAGCTGGCTCTAAGATGCCCTACCTCTTCATAGGCAGTGGGAAACACCTGGCTCTGTTACTGTTACTTTACCTATTTTGTACCTGCTAAAGTGACTTTATTTCCCTGGATTAGGCCTGAAGTTGAAAACTGGGTATCCAAAACTCACTAAAACAAGAAGCTAGATCCAGTAGGTACCTGGTAAAAAAACATCAGCAAAGCAGATCTGTCAAGAGTCAAATGCTTGAGAATCTCTTCCATGGAGAATTCAGACAGTAAAAAAATCCTACTCTGTTGTACTTTGTCCTCTTCCAGAATAATGTGAAGAAGCCTGAGTTAATAGTGGTTTTCAGGCCAGACACAGAGGTGCAGGCCTGCAATCCTACCACTCAGGAAAATGAGATGGGGAGATTGCAAGTCTGAGGTAAGCCTAGGCTACATAGAAAAACCTTGTCTTCAAAACAGAACAAAACACCTAAACAAAGCTGGGCAAGCTAGCGCTCACTTGTAATCTGGTATTCCAGAAGCTAAGGCAGGAGGAGAAGGGTTTAAGATCATCTGCTGTGGGTATCGCTCTGTATGCTGTGAATATGTGTTGCTCTGATTGGTTAATAAATAAAGTGCTGATTGGCCAGGCAGGAAGTATAGGCGGGACAAAGAGAGAGGAGAATTCTGGGAACAGGAAGGCTGAGTCAGGAGTCGCCAGCCAGACACAGAGGAAGCAAGATGTAAAGCAGAACTGAGAAAAAGGTACCAAGCCACAGTGGCTAAACATAAATAAGAAGTATGGGTTAATTTAAGTGTAAGAGCTAGTCAGTGGTAGGCCTGAGCTAATGACTGAGAAATTTTAATTAATATAAGCCTCTGTTTTTACTTGGTGCGGGACCATGGAAGCCAGGTGGGACCAGGAAAACTTCAGTTACAGTCATCCTTGGCTATAGAGGTCCCTGTCTGAAAACAACAACAAAACTAAACAAGATCAAACAAAAAACAAGCTAATACATCCCACTGTAGAGAGAAAGAAGTAAATACAAGAAACCTTTTGAGGCAGAAATGTTTGATTTTTAACACCCAGAAAACAGAACTGTGAAAACAACTTGGTCCCAGCATTGAGTTTCAGCAGTGGTTATGTGATTTCTGGGCAGTTGCTTCCTCTCTGGGTTTTGGCTCCTTGGTCCAGACAGCAGGGAAGGCGTCTGAGATACCATCTCCCAGGGATGTGGTGAGAGTTAACTAAGAGCTTGAAGACACAAAGACATGTTCTGGTATTAAGGGGTAGGGGTGGGGGATTTGCTTACTTTAAGATGGGACAGCAAAGTAGCCTGTGTCTGCAGGCTTGGAAGGACCCCAAGTCCACACCAGTGTCTGTCCACATACTGAGGGGCAGGAAAAGCTGAGCAAGCCCCATCTCTAGAGACAGAGGTCTACAGAAACCCCTAGAAGGTCACAGGAACCAGACACCTGCCTTACAAGAAGAGATTCCCAAGGGGGAAAGAAAGGAGTATGTCTGTTTATGAGGTTGCTAGATGCCACCCTAGGCCCTGAATCATGCACGACTTTGGGACTCAAGATGTCATGCTACAAGCAACTATACAATCCACACAACTTGAGCAATCAGTTGTATACAGAGCAAACAACTATATAATCATAAGTTCAAAATCTGTCAAAACAACTCTGCAGTATGGAGGAAACTTGTGTGGCTGCTGAAGCCTTTGGGTCAAGGGTGCCTTTCTTTCAGTCTTGGTAAGTACTGGGTAGTTACACGTAAGCACTGTAGACACCTGCTTCAGATTTGTGCATGATCATTAAGGAGGCTTATACATCAGTTGCTGAGAAAGTTCAATCTTCAGCAGCCACTATCAGCTGCTAACCAGCCATACTAACTGTATCCACACACCCAAACCCCATTCCAACCTCAACAAGAACGCTCATTCAATCCATTGGGGATGTGGGCCTGAGTTAGTCTTGACACCATGTGACCCCAATAAGCTCTCCCCTCATGATAGTTCATGAGTACTTTATCTGAAAACGAGGGCTGCACTGACTGTTTGTGGGGCCATGGTGACTATAGTAAAAGCTGCTTTTATTCAAGCAGCACTTGCTTTGAAAGCATTTGGTATCTAACAAGAACATTTCTCTTCCCCTTTAATAGTTCTGGTCAGGAAATACACACATGGAGGGCCTTGGCTGGACCGGAACGCTCTAATGAAAATGGCTCCCACAGGCTCATGTTTGAATGATTGGTTTCTAGTTGGTGATACCATTTTGGGAATCATTAGGAGGTGTGTTGTTGTTGAAGGAAGTGTGTCACTGGGGGTGGGCTTTGAGATTTCAAAAGCCAATGCCATTCCAGCCGCCCTATGACTGTTCTCCAGTGCCATGCCTGCCTGCCTATTGCCATGCTCCCTCACCCCCATCCTGATGGCCATGGACTCTAACCCTCTGAACCCGTATGCCTATAAACTCTTCCTTCTATAAGCTGCCTTGGTCATGGTGTCTTAGCACAGCAAGAGAAAACACACATGACTCACACAACTGTACTCCATATAGTTTTATTAGCTCACAAAACCTCTTGACGTGTGTAAGCTGGGCCCCAAAGCACCAATATGTCAGGATCAATATATGTTTAAATGCCATCTCCCTTTAGCAGCACGGGCACCTGTCTCCTTACTTCTGAGTTTTGGTAGTGGTGGTAACAGCAGTGGTGGTAGCTGTGGGCAGTAGCAATAGCAGTGACATGATACATATGCTAATATCAAGAGATGACAACCATCTAGCTCATTTAAAAGTAAAAGCAACTCTTCATGGCTGCATTTGTAGGCAGGGACGCTGAGGCCAAGGAACCTCGGTAAGTTGGTAACTTGCTCAATGGTTTTTTGACTGGAATGCAGCAAACCAGAGCTCAAACCAAGGAAAGTGGCTCCAAGCCTGGCCCACCACCCCTGTGCTCCACCAGCCCCGTGCTCCACCACCCCTGTGCTCCACCTCCCCTGTGCTCCACCTCCCCTGTGCTCCACCAGCCCTGTGCTCCACCAGCCCCGTGCTCCACCTCCCCGTGCTCCACCAGCCCTGTGCTCCACCAGCCCCGTGCTCCACCAGCCCTGTGCTCCACCTCCCCTGTGCTCCACCAGCCCCGTGCTCCACCAGCCCTGTGCTCCACCACCCCTGTGCTCCACCAGCCCTGTGCTCCACCTCCCCTGTGCTCCACCACCCCTGTGCTCCACCTCCCCTGTGCTCCACCACCCCTGTGCTCCACCAGCCCTGTGCTCTACCACCCCTGTGCTCCACCAGCCCTGTGCTCCACCTCCCCTGTGCTCCACCAGCCCTGTGCTCCACCTCCCCTGTGCTCCACCACCCCTGTGCTCCACCAGCCCTGTGCTCCACCAGCCCTGTGCTCCACCACCCCTGTGCTCCACCACCCCTGTGCTCCACCACCCCTGTGCTCCACCAGCCCTGTGCTCCACCACCCCTGTGCTCCACCAGCCCTGTGCTCCACCAGCCCTGTGCTCCACCAGCGCCATGCTCCACCAAGGTTAAGATGCCTGCCAACTGTAGGACCATGTATGAGGCCAGCAATGCCCTCTTTGAGAAGGCTCATCTGCAGTTGCAAAGCTGCCCGAAGCTGCCTGCAGTTTGGTGCTCTGCTATAACTGCTCTGCTCAGGTGCTTTTGCTAGTCCCATTCCCAAGCCTCACGGGGTCCAACTTGCCACCTTCCAGTTTCATCTAGCTGCTGTGTACTGCACCCAGGCCCCATACACTGCATTGTGGGTTTTTGTTTGTTTGTTTTTTGACACATGCAAGCTCTCCCACCTCCACCTCTGCAACAGCAGCTTCCCCTCCCTCAACACACCCTGTTTAGTGTAATCCTTGCCCCTCTAAGCTTTGGCTCACACGAAATCACCACTGCTGTCAGGGCCTCCCTTACAGCCCGGATGGGCAGTTCCTTGTTTCCTTTTGCAGTCCCCAAGTACCATGCATATATTTTATTCCAGCGCTCACTGTAGAACTAACTAATAAATAGTTAGCTATTTATGAATCTGTGAACTCTAAATTAAATTCTAAAGTGCCTTGAGGTTAGGACTCTGTTCACTTCTTATCTATTCTGCCTAGCCAGTTTCTTGTCAGGTATGTGTTCTGGAACACAGCAGTAGGATGGCCAACATAAACCATGTCTCACGGAGGGCTGCAGGAACACATTAGTACAAACCTGCATTTCACAAATGGCACATTATTCCCTCTTCTCTATTCTTAGTCATTACTGTGGACCTCAAGTAACAGGCTTGTGAGGGTCTACATCGTGTCAGTAAATGAAGTAGTGAGTCAGGACACAAGCAGAACCAGGGCACAGACAGAACAAGAGAGTCTCAGCCTCCAGCAAAGACAAACCCTGCTTACCTCCTTCTTGGGAATTCATGATGTTCAGAGCAAAGAGCATCGCATTGGAGAAAGTGGTTGCCTCTTCCTTACTTGCAAAGTTTAAGCCATAGACCTGACGGGCATCTCGCCACTGGTGGAAGGTGGGTGTTGCCTGATTGTACTTCAGCCCTTTCACGATTGAATAATTGATCACAACCTGGAGGAGAAAAGAGAGAAATACGTGTAAATAAATAAAATGTAAGAGAGCTGGAGGGAGCTGCCATGGGGCAAAGATACTGTATCCTTTCATTCACAGGGTGGGGGTGGGGATGAGGTTCACAGAAGGGAAGGCTTGATCAGGCATTTCAGACCATAAGTGAACAGCTGGAAAACCTGTTTCACTTAACTAGGTCTGAGCTGGGGGTCAGATTCCCTGATTGGGTTCTGGTCCAGACCCTGTCTCTTGGCTGTGCCACTTAGGGGATCAGTGCTGTTTTCTGAGGCTCAGTTTCTCTAACAATAAGATGGAAATACTAATGCTGCCTCACTGACCTTGTGGGGATTCCAAAAGGATCTCGTGGTGCCAGCTACCTTAGCTATGCTTTATCCATATCTTCTAGATACGAAGCTCCTTAAGGGTAACAGTCTTCTGCAGTTTGGTCTCAATTTCCCACAACCCTCAGCAGAGTGTTCAGAATTCATAATAAACAAGTTCTATTTTCAAGGATGACTTGTAGAAATGAATATACTACACACATACAGTCCCATTACTATTTTTGTTATTAATCAACCACCAGACATCATAGCTGTCAGGTGCAATGCTAAGCCAGGCAGAGAAAGAGACAGAGAAGGCAGACATTCAGGGGGCCGTGCCCAGCAGAGACTCAACAGCAGGTCTGCTGGCTTCTAGATGTTTGCTCTTCTAGACACTGAAAGAGAAAGATTTCAGGCGATCTAATAAGTGCTCCGTGAAGTCAGTGCTGACATCACCCTAGGCTGCAGCCATCACTCAGCTGCAGCTGATCCTCTGGCTAAGAGTCTTCTTGCCTGTGAAGTGGGAAGAATAGAGTAATGGTTTGTTGCTCTCCTTAACTGCTCATATTGCTCTGCTACTGGATCAGGAAAAGCCAGAGGACAGCAGTTATAGACAACATCTGGAATAGCATCATCCTAGCTCTCCCGCACATGCAAGGTGGACTTAGGTCCATGTATAATGAAATGAACATGTGAGGTGAGTCATTGGACACATACACTAAGTCAGAAGAGATGCAATCATTTCACAACTTACCTGCTATTTTGGGTATTTTGGCTAATATCTGTATACAGACAGGTTCCTGAGTAGGAGCAGACTTACACATGTGTACTGATAAGCAGAAGACCCGAGCTGGGGATTCACTAGTTTAGTTTTACACTACTGGAAAAGGGCTCAAGCTTTTGTGGAGTGTATGTATGAGATGCACTGCCAATTGTGCATGGTTAAAGTGGCTCTTAAGGTTAGAGCGATAGTTTTCAACCTGTGGTTCATGACCCCTTGGGAGGTTGTCAAAATAACCCTTTCACAGGGGTCACACAAGACCATCAGAAAACACAGATATTTACATCGTGATTCATAGCAAGAGCAAAATTACTGTTATGAAGTAACAATGAAAAATTCTTAGGTTGGGAGTCACCACAACATGAAGAACTGTATTAAAGGGTCACAGTGTTTGTAAGGTTAAGAACCACTGGGTTAGAGGCTGGAGTCTCGCACAGAATCAGGGAGCTAAGAACCTCTTCCATTCTGTCCCAGTCAACCCATAGCAGATGTTCTGTGTTCAATTTTCCCTCTATAGTTTTGATGGACATTAAGAAACCAGAGCAAGCAAAAGAGAATGTTGTGAAGGAGAAGCCTGGAAGCAACATTATACTGAGGCTGGTTGAGAGGGAACAAAGAAGACTGCCTGGGGAGAAGCTCTGGGGATGTGAGACTTCCAAAACTAAGAGGTGAGATGGCTGGCTACATTCTCAGAGGGGAGTCAGCCATGCAAG
The DNA here is from genome assembly GCF_049852395.1 of Peromyscus maniculatus bairdii. NCBI lineage: Eukaryota > Metazoa > Chordata > Mammalia > Rodentia > Cricetidae > Peromyscus > Peromyscus maniculatus. The sequence continues at coordinate 80,408,878 of NC_134865.1, read as the reverse complement.
CATCAGGAGGAAAAGAATACCCATCCCAGGTACAGAAGGAGTGTGGCCAGCAGTCACACAGGGATTTTAGGAATTCTCTTTATAGTTGGGAAATCAGGACCAGGGAAAACAAGTGACTTGTACAAAGTTACACAGTAAACTAATGGGAGAGCTGATAGAGTCTGCAGAGGGGACTCCATGCTGCAGCTCACTGCCAGCAAAATGAGTTAACATTGTTCTCTAATTTCTGGTGGCCTGGCTTTGACCTCTGGGGCCTTCTGGATTGGTTCTGGCTGCACAGGGTCTTAAGACCTTATACTGGCAGGGTGCAGTGGCACTTTCCTGGAGGATACATCTCTCTTATGGAAGGTCTCTGGGTTCTGTATCTCCTGAAGCTCTTAGGTCTGGTATTTCTGTTGTTGCTATCCCTGGAGCCTAAAGGCTGCTAGCTACTATCTACAAATAACCTAACAGTCTACAACTGCTTGGAAGACATGGTGGTTCTCAGTACAAGGAATGAGCAGAGGACTGAGCCAAAGCACTGAACACTGAATCGTGTTTGTTCCTTTTTAGCTGAGCAACTGTGGGTAGATTCCATCAAACGCAAAGAGAAGACAACAGTGTGAATAATATATCACCTAAGATATAACAGTGAAGATAAAACACTCCTATAAGACGAACTACCAGAGAGACACCAACATTTTAAAATTTATTTTCACAACTTCTAAACTGACCTCTTATAAAGCAGAGTCCCACAAAGTGTGCCTTGAATACATGAGCAGATAATGCACAGCTAATGTCACTTGATCAAAGACAGAGAGAAGCCTGATATTCCCCAATTGCCAGAGAGGCTTTACTGGTGGCAGCTAAAATCTTAGTGTCCACTTGGGAGCTCCATTCCTTTGCTTGTTCCACATAGAGCAAGTCCGAGGACACAGCTGGGCATTTGTGTCACTGTGTGGCCACTTTAGGATGGTACAGCTCTCTTCTGATGTCCCCTTTCTCAGCAGTGCCCCTCCCCCTGAGATAACTATAATCTACCTTTTCTCATTATCAGTTAACTCTTGCCAATTCTTAAACTAGAAATGGATTGATAAGGCATATGGCCTCATTCCATTTAACAGGATGTCTGTGAAAATCCATTTATCTCCCTGCCCCCCATACCTTTCTACATAGCCCAGGCTGGTCTGGAACTTGCTGTGGAGCATGAGGTTCAAACTCATGAACCTTCTGCCCTTTCCTCTCCAGTGGTGGAATTTCAGGCATGCACCACCACTGTGGGCTACACATCCCACTTTAACTGCAAATAACTTCTTCATGCTCTTGTTGATGAGCATCTGAATTGGTCTCTAGCCCTTGGCTATTTTGCTCTATGAATATTATTATTTGTAGCAGATACAAGCTCTTGCTTCTTTGGGCATAGATCCAGGAGGGAGGGGTATGGTCTGTGTGCATTTAGGTTTAGTAGCCTTGGTCAGGTTTCTCAGGGAGATGGTACCAATTTCCCCTCTCCTGAGCTACATATGAGAGATCCACTTGGCCATAAATACTCAGAATTGTTTGGCTTCTGAATTGCACCCTTGGGTTGTGTGGAGTGCTTCCCCCAGGGTGGTTTCCACAGTGTTTCCCCAAAGACAATGGCTGAGCACCTTCCTCACACTTGCCACACTGTTCGCCACATTGTCAGCTTGTCACTTCTGCCCACATCTCTTTTGGGAAGTCCTTGTTTAAGCTATTTTGCTTTTTAAGAGTTATTTTTCAGCTTTGCATGTATCCTTCCTGATTAAATCGGCCTATTATATATTTGGGGGGCAGTATTCTCTCCCAGGCTCTTATGTGCTGTAAGGAAACTCCTTAGTGTTAATGAAGTTCATCCATAATCTGTCTCTATAGCTAATGCTTTTTGTCAATTTTTTTTAGATTTACTTATTTTATATGCTTTCCTTGCATGTATATGTGTGTACCATAGGAATGTGTAGTGCCAGTGGAGGTCAGAAAAGGGTATCATATACCCTACAACTAGATTTACAAATGGTTGTGAGCCACCATGAGGGTGCTGGGAACTGAACCTGGGTCCTCTACAACAACAGCAAGTGATCTAAACTACTGAGCCATCTCTCCAGTCCCTAGTTACTGCTTCTTAATGTCTGGTCAAGAATCTCGTTTTGCTTAAAGTCATGAGAAAATTTCCTGTATTTTCCTCTCAAAGTTTTACTGGTTTCTGAGCTCCTCTCCCATGCGTCTTTCAAGATGGAGCCTTGCTACATTGCCTAGGCTAGCCCTGGATTCTTGATCTGAAGCAGTCCTCCACCTCAACTTCCTGAGTGCCCAGCAACTGTTTGCCTATAATGCTCAGGCTGAAAAAAATCTGAAGCATGGCGTACGCATATTTTACATAGACTAATCTGAGGTTATTTATTGAAAAGAACATCTTTTCCTTCCTGAATATAAAGACACCTTGTCATAAATCAAGGGACCACATATGTGTGGCTTTACATAGCCTTTCCTTAATTTATGAGTCTGCTAGTTGATCCTAATGCCATTATCTCCCTGCCTCAATTACTGCAGCTTTATATAAGACTTGAAATATGACAGTGCAAGCCCCCACCTTGGTTTTCAAGATGATCTCAGCTCTTTTAGAGCCTATACATTTCCATATGAATCTTAGAAGCAAACTACTAGTTTCTATAAAACACTTGCAGGAATTTTAAGTGGATGAGATTTTGAAGAAGTGACATCTAATAACAGCCTGGCCTCGGTTCATGAATGTGGTCAGTTTCCTAGCAGCTTGGCTGCTTGAGTCCTCTCAGACATCCTAAGAGCTTCCAATGTACGGAGGTGTGCAGCTGCAGGGAGAGTTGTTCCGAACAAAGCCTTTGAAATTTTCTGGTGAGCTTTCAAATATCATTTCAAACAGTTTAATTTTATTTATTGCTAATATATTAAAAAATATAGGTGTCTACCAAACTCATTTAGCATAACAATATGTTAATACATTTTATAGTAATCATAGTATAATAGTTTGTAGGCAAATCAGACTCTCTTCACTATTTAAAATGTTTATTGCATTTCTTGGTGTGCACATGTGTGTATGCAGGGGTATATACATGTGTGTGCCATGGAATGAGCATGGAGGTGAGAGGACCAGTGGGAGTCGGTTCTTTCCCCTCCCTGTGGATTCTGGGGACTGAACTCAGGTCACCAGGCTTGGCAGCAAGCACCTTTACCTGCTGATCCATCTTGTTGACGCTTTTCTACACTATTAGCTATCTGACAGGAAAGAGAAGTTTCTTCTCTCGTTCTGGAATATAGGGCAAGCACAGTGAGTAGAGGTTTTGTTGTCTACAGATACTCTGTGCCAAATTATCTTTCTCAGTTTCCTCTTCATTCTTATCATGAAGGGACACTGAGTTTTACTAAATGCCTTTTCTAGTTTATACAGTTTCTCCTTGTTAAGTTAACTTTGCATTCCTGTAATAAATCATATCACTTGTCAGGAGTTTAAAAACATTTATTTGGTTCAAGTCATTAATTCTTTGTTCAGATACCTCTGTTCACTAAAATGAATGCTTGTGGTTTTCTGTTTTGTGACGTTCTAATCATGGTAACAGGGTCAAGCAGGATCCGTCCTCTCGCCTCTGGGTGCTCTGTAAGTCTAGCACTGTTTCCCCCAAATGCATGGAAGAGTTCACCGGGGTGGCCACCTGTGCCTGACGTCTCCTTTGTGGGGAGGTCACACTTGGAATTATAGACTAAATTGCTTTAGTATATAACATGATTTAGTTTTTCTATTACTCTCATGTTCGCTTTGGCAGCTTTTAAGGCACTTGGCCATAAATACTCTACCTCATTTAAGCCGCCTAACTTCCAAGCATATTGATTTTTAATGTTTATAGGGTGAGAGTAATACTACTCTTTTGGTTTCTGATATTCACAATTTGTATTTTTCTTTAAAAAAATCACTTGACTTATTATGAGTTTATTAATTTTATTTTTAGAGAACCAACATTTTTGCTTCAAAGAACCAGGACATTTATTAATCCATTTTATATTGTTAGGGTTTTTAAAATTTCATTTAAAAATATTTTTATGTATTTGCTTGTGTGTGTGTGAATACCACATGTGTATAGGAGGTCAGAGGAGGGTGTTGTGTTGGACTCTTTGATGCTGGTTGTGAGCTGCTTGATGTGGGTACTGGGAACAGAACTCAGGTTCTCTGCAAGAGCAGCAAACACTGAATGTCTGAGCCATCTCTCCAGACCCCATTAGTTTTAAAAAAAATTATGGTTTTCTCCCTCCTACTTTTGTTGGATTTAACTATTATTCCCCTAGCTTCCTGAGATAAAAAGCACAGACTGCCAATTTTAATCATTCTTCTTTTGTAATATATGCATCTGTAACACAAAATTTCTCCTGTGTACTCACAAGTTTTGCTGATCTTCACTATTGAGAAGCACTAAGTATTCTCTGTCTTACATTTCCATTTCTTGTTTGTCTATGATTCTGTTAGTAATCTACTACTTTCCATGACTACTGCACACCAGCTGATTGAACAACAACAACAAATGTGGAGATTCTATTAGTTATCTCCCTGTTACTGACTCTGGTTTGATTCCTCTGTGATCAAAGAATATACTCTAGGGGCTGGCGAGATGGCCCAGTAGGCAAAGGTGCTTGTTATGCAAGTCTTGCAATGCTCAGTGCCTATGTAAAAGTGGAAGTAGTGAACCAGTTCCATAAAGTTATCCTCTGGCCGTCACACGAGTGATGACATGCATCCACACACAGTCTCACACTATGTACACCACACACCAAATATAGACAAAATAATAATAGAAAATTTAAAAGAATATACTCTGTATGATTTTGATCATTTTCATTTTGGTGTGCCCCATAGTCTAGCATAAGGGCTATGTTGGTATATATCTTGTTGTGGTTTGAATGAAAATGACCCCCATAGGCTCATAGGAGTGTTATTATTGGAGGTGTGGCCTTGTTGGAGAAGTGGGTCATTGGAGGTAGGCTTTGAGGTTTCAGAAGCTCAAGCCAGGCCCAGTATCACTCTCTTCCTGCTGCCTGCTGATCCAGATGCAGAACTCTCAGCTCCTTCTCCAGCACCATGTCTGCCTGTGTGCCGCCATGCTCCCTACCATAATAATAATGGACTAAACCTCTGAACCGTAAGGCAGCTCCAATTAAATGCTTTCTTTATTAACCGTTTGCTGTGGTCATGGTGTCTTTTCACAGCAATAGAAAGCCCAACTAAGACTCCTGTAATACTGTACAGCTGTTGGCTGCAGTTTCCACAACATAAATCAGGTCAAGCTGGTTAATAATGCTAACAAAAATCCCTTTGTTTCCACTCATTTCTGTCTGCTTCTTCAGTATGCTACTTGGAGGCATGATTAGAATCTGCAAGTAGGCTTTGCAATTAGTCTATTTCCTGAAACCTTTAGATTGGTCCATTTCTGCTTATATATTTAGAACATACATTATTAGATGCATTCAAATTTAGGGCTGCTGTGACTTCTCTTCTGATGGAGCCTCTTATTAAAAAGGTCAGTCTTTCTTTGGAATACTTGTTGCCTGTCATATCTGACATACATACCAGCCACCAGCTTATTATGATAGTGTTTCTAAGGTTTACAGTTTTCTAATCCTTCACTTTCAACCTTTTCTAGTCAGGTTTATTTTAAAGATAATTCCCCAGGATTTGGCAGGACTCGTTTAGGTACTTTCGAAGGATAAGCTTATTTTTAAATGTTGCACTTTCCACATAGGAGCTCATAATAACACTGTGTGCACATTTTATTTTGGGGAGTGTAGGAGTACATGGGAGTGCCTTTCCTTTTTTTTTTTTTTTTTTTAGAGGAAGCCCTTGCAACAACAAATACTGTCTAACATGGTTTTGAGCCTTCTGAGTAAAAATAATCTAAAGATCTTTTACAAAGAAAGAAGCTTAATGGTAGAGAACAATCTCCCTGGCTGCTGTGCTATTGGCTAGGATCTAAAATACAATATAGAATTTATTGGCTGGTACTCTTGAGACCCAAATCTCCATCTGGCGACAGAATAACCTTCTCAAAATCTTCCCCCAAAACCCAGCTCACCTCACCGGCTCACAGTGTAACACACAGCATCTTTTAACAGTATACTTGCTGTTAGTCTGTTTTCATTACTATAATGGAGCATCAGAAGCAGGCTAACTATAGAGAAAAGAAATCCATTTGGTTCACAGTACTAGAGGTTCATGAGCAACCAAATGGTGTGATAGGAATAGAAAATTTGCCACATGTTATCAGTAAAGACTACAGCTGTGACTCAGTGGTAGAGTGCTTGCCTAGTCCACATGAAGCCTTTGCTTAGCTTACCATGCATGAGACACTGAGTGAGATTCCCTGCCTCAGCTGCAGATTAAAAAAATTAAAACAGCAATCACGTGGGGACACCCACTTTGATGCAGGAATAGTAGCCGGCAATGGACTTCATGTCCAAGGAGACGCCTAGAGAGAAATCGACAAGGGGAAGGAAAGGCAGCACAAGCTCAGGGCTAGGCAGGCTACCGTGGAGCAGAGTCCAGAAGTGTGTCTGTCTCCCTCGCCTAGAAGGGACACAGACTCTGAAACTCACGAGGGCTGAACCTGCTGTTCTCTTAGCCAGCCTGACCAAAGAGCTACCCAAAAACACTGTTTAAGGAGAGGTGTTTTTAAACAACAATTATTATTATTTGTTTTGTTTTTGTCTTTGTTGTTGTTCGAGACAGGGCTTCTCTGTGTAACAGTCCTGGCTGTCCTAGAACTTGCTTTGTAGACCAGGCTGGCCTTGAACTCACAGAGATCTACCTGCCTCTGCCTCCCAAGTGCTAGGATTAAAGGCGTGTGCCACCACCGCTCGGCCAACAACAACAATTATTATTATTATTATTATTGTTATTGCTTTATGTGTATGCCTGCATGTATATCTAAGCACCATGTATGTCTGTGAGCACTTGGTGTCCGAGGAAACCAGAAGAAGGCATTGGATGCCCTGGAACTGGAGTTACAGACAGTTGTAAGTTGACATGTGGATGTTGGAAATTGAACCCAGGTCCTCTGGAAGGACAGTCCCTTAACCACTGAGCCATCTCAGCTGTTGTTTTAATAAACAACAAAACTACAGATCTTCCAGCCTCACTGCTCAAAATGCCTTGTCAATCCTCCCACAAGCAACAGGGTGGGGAGCACTGAGGCACTTACCAGGTCACTAAGTTACATTAGACCACTTTGCCTTGGTTGTGTGTGACATGGACAGGGGAAATGACTTGTACCTGCCTCAGGTGATTTGTCCAGGCTGTATGCTAGGGAGAGATGATACCATCCTCCTCCTATCACCTTGGTGTTCTCTTCAAAGTCAAGGTGGGGCCTGCCTTTGCTTCCTGAGTGCTGGAATTAAAGGTGTGTACTACCACATCTGGTGATCATTCCCTGCCTTGTTTATTGAGGCAGGGTCTCTGGTTGGATATGGAGCTTGCATGTTCTGGTTAGTCAGCTTGCCCTGGGGATCTCCATCTCTGTCTCCTGAGTGTTGGGGCTGCAGATGGCCACCAACTTGTCCAATTTTTTAATTAATTCTGGGGATCTAAATTCTAGTTCTCACACTTGTGCACTTTTACCTAGAGGCATCTCCCTAGCCCATGCATACTGTATTTTTCAAAGACTTCTCACAATTGTTATTTTAGTCTGATCTGACAGAATGTTTTATTTTATTTTCTATTTTATCTGTTATTATATTCTGATCTGACACAACGGAGCAGAAAGATGTAGCTTACTGTTTGCATATGACATGGGAAGTGACTCCCAGAGAAGATACTTTGCTTTTGGTTTCACACTTTGGCTATAAGGCTGCAGAGTCAGGGCTGAACCTGATCTCTCTCCAGATGGTGAAGTGCCTGGGCCCTCTTTTCACCAAGCATGCACTGGGAGGCTCGCAGCTCAGGGGTGTGATGCTGACTCCAGCACTTACCTGCTGATCCTGTAGCTTGACTCCAACAACTCTGAAGGTGTTGCTGGCAGTGTTGTGGTAAATGTTGATCCGGCTGAATCCCTGCTGGCCAGGCTTGATTGGTACCCATTTCTTACTGGTGTCATCGTAGACCATCACGGAAGCCCGCGCTTGGCAGATACTCTGTTCACTGCAGAGAGAAGAAAATCTTCAGTGTCACACCTGGCTATGGTGGAATAGAGGTCAAAGGCAGCGTGACATAAACTTGCTGCCAGAACTTCTAACTGTCCGCAGCAGTGCTGTTCTGTGAAGTGATGAGTTTGTCACCCAAAAAAGACTATGCAGAGTAGAAGAGTATCTGCCCAAATCCCACAGCTTGGGGGACTCACAGCTTTGCTTTGCAGGGAGGAGTGCTTGGAGGAAAGAGGAATTATTATTAGTTATTATAAATCCTATGTTAAATAATACAATGAATCTAAATGCTGCTGCCTTACAGCTTATGAAGTGTCCACTAATTACCCCCCCATTTGATGAAGAGGAAAGAGTGGCTGAGGGGCTGGTGAGGATTCACATGAGTTTGTCCAGGAACCCAGAGATAGAATCTCAGCTATCCAGCCAGTTCTGTTTAATTTCAGAGTACACCACACAGAGGATTTCTTTGCAACATCCAACAAAATGTCCAGTTTATATCTAGTATCAAGACAAGGCAGCATTAGAAATGCTGTGTAGACAATGAGGAAGTTAGCTGACCTAAAGAACTGAGCAAGTTATCCACACACACTGGTTCTGGGCTGACGACACCTGGCAAAGCACCTGTTCAGAATATGTCAGAAAACCAAAGAATCAGCAGAAGCATTCTCTGGAGAGGTAAATGTCACCACTAAAATGAATACATGAAGACACCTACAAGCTATTTAGTTTTCAGAACCCAAGAATCTTGAACACAGTCTTAGTAGCATGTAAGTAGCATGTAGTAGCATGTAATTACCCAATTGAAAAGCTAAGAAGTGGATGACAATTGGAGAGTAAGTGCTTAGAAAGGAGACCAAGCAGAACAGCAGTAGACTGGAAATAAAGTCTACACCGTGCAGAGGAACAGTGAAGAAGCAAAGTGAACAGTAATTCACTGCTGGGTAATCATAAGGACCAGACCAAGCAGGCAAGGAAAGTGTCACACTGGGTTCATTTTATCACAGTAAGGGTAGGGAACCAAACTATTTGGGAAAAGAGCCTTGTACCCAGCACAGAAATGGCACTTTTAAGGATCAGTCGGTCCTCTGTGATCTGGAAATGTGGCCAACGCATCCTGAGTGTAGAGGTCTGAGCTCAGGATCTCTTCTGTGGCTCAGATCCTGTGGTTCAGGATATGGACTATTACCTTTCGATAGAGTGCATACAGCAAGTGTCTAATAAGTGCTCACTGGAGACTCTCAGAGCTGAAAAGAGCCCTAGATATAAACCAATTCTCCATCACATTCACTAAAGCAGTCCTGACAACACAAGCAAGCCTTTGAATAATTGGGCATTGACTGACTCCTCTCTAAAGAGCCCTGCTGGTGGTTGAATGACTGATTTAGATAGCCCTCCTAGGTCTCAGTGCATTCTACTCCTTGCTTTCCAGTCACAGAGTGTTTTCTAAACAGTCCACGACAGCCCACCAAACCACTGAAGGAACATCTTGGTCTTTCTACCCATTACCTCATGGCAAAGCTATCTACCAACCCCTTTGCCATTTCAGTAACTCTCGTCAATTGAATTCCTTATTTATCAGCTTTTCTTCTAGTATATAAGTGATCAAATTGGGTGTGTTAACCTTAGCACAGATGCCAGTGAGTCAAAAAACAGATGAATAGGGCAGTGGCTGCCTGCAGGAAGCTTACAGATAGGAATCAGACAAAGAATTACAAATCTTACTTGGCCAAGAGAACTTGTGGGACCCAGGGGAGACTTATGAAGAAAGTGGTTTGGGGTTAAAGATGACAGTGTTCAGCTCCTAGATGAAGCGGATGTAGGAGTCCAGGCAGAGGAGATAGACAGCCCAGACAGAGGCAGAGGCATGAAGCACACAGTACGCAGAGAGCCGCAGGCCACCAGAGTGGGTGCGATGTATCTGGGTTATCACACACTATTCAGGGGTCTTAGTAAAAAAGATAAAAGAAATAAAGCATTTGCACTGCGCTGTCATGTGCTAGATACTTTAGCACCAGTGGCAGACAGGTTCCTATTTCCTTTCTTTCTTTCTTTCTTTCTTTTTTTTTCTTTTTTTTTTTTTTTTTTTTGGCTGTTGTTTTTAACACTTTGCGCTCTTGTGGTTAACCAAAAACGCGGTTGTTTTTTTCTCTCATTTGAATGGTACTTTTCTGTCTCTCAGTTTATTGCTACTAGTAAGTCTAAATGAAAGGAAGTGCACATTCTTCTTGCCATTTATATTGCTAATGTGAGCTGAATAGGCCTTGAAGTTGGGGGGGGGGGTAAAATCATTGCTGCTGGGTTCGAGCTATTCAACTGTCTTCTCAGCCCATTCACTTGGATGAACACAAACAGCACTACACACACTCCATGGGCATGGTGAACTTATGTCTAAGTTAGTTAGCATTTGAAGAAATTTGATAGCTTAGTGAATAATGTAGAGACGTATGTGAATGAATTTTTAAAATATAGACATATAAAATGATCTTCTGTAAAAAAAAAAAAAAAAAAAAAAAAGGCTTCCTACTTCCTTCTCAACAGGCCCCTGGTAACTCAGGCCAGCATGCACATGACCTCAGAGCTCCATGGCTCTGATGAAATTCAACCCTACAAAGCTGGAGAGGGAAGATGAGGCTGGTTCTCATGAGGTCCCAATGTCTTGAGGCTTTTTGTATGATCCTACTATAACTGTGTCTGCATGTGTGTATTTGAGGGGATGATTCAAACTACATACTGAGATTTGTTCTGAATGGCACTCAGCTACCAGGCTCCGAGCTTTCCTCCTGGGACATCACAGGCTGCTTGCTCTAAGCAGTGTGTACAGTGTCCAGTGAGGGCTACCTCCCTGGCAGAAGGCAGGAAAGCAGCTCAATTCCATTGCCATCTTGGGCTCGTATAAAAAGTATAAAAAAAAAATGTGAGCCTGTAGTTTCTCTCAAAATGCCCTGAAGACATACTCCAAAGAAAGCTTCCCATTGCACATCTGTGGTAGAAGAGGAATATAGCGTTTCCTCATGTGAACCCGAAGAGCACCCTCTGACCTCAGAGGCCCTCCAGAAAACTACCAGGCACTGTGTGAAGGGAAGAATGGAAGTAACATGTTCTGCCTTGTCCTGGCTCAGCAGTTGACTCTTTTAGACCATACACCATAGACTACTTTTGAATATCCATTGGTATCTCTCTTAAAAGGCATACAGGCAAAACATACCCCACACTTTCTAATACAGTTCTGAAACTTAATCATGTCCTTGGGAAAGACATCAGACTTGGTTGTACCTGTCTGATTAGAGATACATGCTCTCCTTTGTCTCAACCACAACACTTGTGTGTCCTGATTCTCAGTGTCTGTCCCCGAGACTGTGAGCTCTTGAAGGTAGAGACTCTTGTTTTTCTCTTGATGAAACCAGTCCCCAGCACCTGGTGCACACTAGTAATCAATTACTGAACAATGGCTCTAAGAGTGTGGGAGAAAAGGTACACTTGTGATTGCGTGCTAATGGGACATTCCAGTGGCACTTCTACCCCACTTACTCTCTGAGATAGTGTGGCTACTAACAGCATCTGCCACAGATCACCAAGCAGAGTCCCCTGCTTCACAAGGGGCTAGGATAGGGAGCAGTAAGCCACAACTTTGAGGGTAATCAAATCCACAGAGGGAAGCTGCTGAAGCTGTCAGCTGCCTCTCCTCAGCCCAGGTCCAGGGTAGAAACTGGCTCCCTGGGCCACACTAACATCCAGGAGAGCATAGCAGTGTAGGGGTGCTGTGTACTGGCCCAGAAGCGAGTGGTTGTCCTGCTCAGGCCCAGTGTGCTGGCTTGATGGTTTCTGTCAGACAAAACAGCTCACCCACTCTGGTTTGGAGGTTTGTTTTATCTTGCTAACAAGCCCATGTGACTCAGGGGCTTCCCAAGGATGTAGGACATTCCCTATGGAAACTAGAACAGTCCAGGCACACTGGCACGAGGTGGTCACCCTAATGGTGGTTCACATTTTAGAAATGTAATCTTTCACTCAGAGGACTGTAACTCAGAGGACACACCTAATAAACACCAGTAGACTGGCCCTTACTCTCAGTGGCTCCCCTCCAGCTCCTTTCTTTCAGCAAACTGATGGTCTACGTTTACCCCTAGTCCTCCTACTCTTCAAGCTGCCACTGGAGCTGGCTTCTGTTCCTAAGGATACATGGAAGAGAGTCTCCCAAGTCACCTGACTGCTTCTGGAGACTCTAACGCTGCTGTCTTTAGTTTTGAAATGTCTCCTGACTAACTCTCCTGGTTCTCTAGGATAGTTTGGGGGATTCATTTTTCAGCCTCCTTCATAGTTTTGAGTCTACTACATTCCTCTTATATCAGGTTCTTTAGCTGGGGCCAAGGAAAGGTGTGAAGTGTCTAGGAACCTCTGAAATCATTTGTAAAGATGAGGGTGTGTGAAATATGCCTTGGTCATGCTCTCAAATGTGTCCCTGCTTCAAGTCGATTTTAAAGCTTACCTTAAATCTTGCTGTTTCCCAAATGTGAGCTATTTCCAATTTCTTCTCTCACTCCATGCCCACGGCTCTCAAAATTGTGTGTTTTGTAAGAACTAAGAAGGTGCTTATTACAAAACAAGTCCCCAGATCCCCTTATGTGGCTCTGGCTCAGTGTGAGTTTCAGACAGGGCCTGGGTCTCTACATGATTGCAGATTCTGATGCCAACAACCCTGGAAGTTCCCATGGTTCTCACCCATGGCCACAGTGCTCACAGTGATCACCAGTATGTGAGAGATCCTGGGTTAACGAACCTCTCTGACCCTGACCCTATGACTACTGGCTATACCTTAGGTACCTCAAAACTCAACATGCTCAAACAGGAAACCTTTACAATGTTTCCTAATATACCAAGTGCCAGCAGCCCCGCCTCAAGGCCACACCTGACACCTGAGCGTCACTTCAGATACTTACCTCTTTGATCCTCGCCCTCTGAGGCTAAAAGGCCAGCTGTTGCATTTCCTAAACATATCTCAGCTCTGCTGCTTTCTGTCCCCCTTGCTGCCAGTGTTCTAAGTCCTTCCTCACCTACACCATCACAGAGTTCTCTGGCTACTTTCCTATCTCCGGGTTCCAGCCTCCTGAGTCCCAACACACCTCTCTCTCATGAGGTCACAGAAAGAGCTGCAAAGGCAGATCAATCTGCTTCTTCAAGCCTTTCTGGGAGCCTGGCCACTTACAGCTATTATGACCTCAGACAAATTGATGTCTGTAAGCTCATCTTCCTTCAACTATATACCCTCCCTCCTCTTTCCTCATTTCCCTGATGGTTTACCTGGTGGAATGAAGATACACACTGTGTCAGCAGGTAAGGCACAGCCTGGAAGGGTACCCAGCTCCTGGCAGTTCCTCAGAACCCTTCACATTCTGTTCTCCCAACTGGTCTCCAGCTGAGCCCCTCCCCCATCTAGTCTGGTGGAACTACTCCTGGCTCCTAACCTGCTTCTGTGGCCTCTCTAGACCAGCTCATTCTGTTCTGCCTAGGACTCTCTTTCCAGCTGAACTGACACAAGTAATTCCCACTAATCTGTAAAGAATTCAGATACATGTTACCTTTCTTTTGAGACAGGGTCTTGACATGTAGCTCTGGCTGGTCTGGAACTCACTTATGTAAACCAGGGGGGCCTCTGCCTGCTGAGAGCTGGAATTAAAGGTGTGTGCTGCCACGTGTGTGGTGTGTGGTGCATTACCTCTTAGCAAAAGCCCTAAGTCAAAGTGTGAGACGATCCTTCTTTGAGCTCTACTATCATGTCCCAAACCTACCACCTAAGTGTTTTCCTAAAGGCTACTCCAACAGCTATTTTAGGTCCCTCTGTTGGACAGTGCCTCCTGACAGGTTTCCCTAAGGACTGACGTAAAAGATGCAGGCCACAGTTCCATTCCCACCTTGGGAGGACCAGGACAACAGGGTGGATTCCTGGGCTTGGCCCATGGAATTTCCCTTCTCAATGTCCTGGAACTGATGTTGTGTCGCCTAGCACACTTCAGTGAAGAAGGCTAGGCTGTGTCGGGTGGTCAAGCAGTGCTTGGCAGGAAAAATATCCCCCGCAACCTTTGGGCCTTGAAAATGACTTCATTGTTATTCAGGTAGTTAGGAACACTATTTCCTAAGATGCATTCTCCTTCCTACATCCATAGGTCTGACTCAAAGCTTAGGTGAGGGCCACTGCCTTGAGAAAACTCCTGTCCATTCATTCCTCTCACTTGACAACTGCTAAGAGTAAGGCATGCTGCCTTGAACGTGTGTCTGTCCGGAGGATTATGATCCAGGAAAGGAAGAGTTCTCACTCAACCCAGCGCTAGAGTGACACACTAGTGTCACTCATGTCCCCAGGAGGTGTCTCTGCATCTGTCCCCACTGCAGGTCCTGTGTGTATCTGATCACTTTGGAGCTTTTATAAAAGCTATTTAGAGCTGGGTGGTGGTAGTGCATGCTTTTAATCCCAGCACTTGGGAGGCAGAGGCAGGCGGATCTCTGTGAGTTCAAGGCCAGCTTGGTCTACAGAGTGAGTTCCAGGAAAACCAGAGCTGTTAAAGAGAAACCCTGTCTTGAAAACAAACAAACAAACAAACAAAAACAAAAAGCTATTTAGAGCTTATGTGCCCCAAGACTGTAAGTTTCTGGAGGTCAGGACATGTCTGTCCTGCCAGACTCCCACTCCATAGTCACTTGGTATAAACCAGCTGCCTTTGACTTGGCGGCCTATAAATAGTGAGTGGTGGAGTACGCAGTGACACATGTCCCAAGTCAAGAAACTAGACCAGACTCTGAGGCAATGCATAAAGCCCTGACTTGTTTGCTTTCAACATGTAACACCAAAAATGATCCCTAAAAGTGGCTGAGACCATCACTGAAGAAACCCCCCAGAGCTGGGAGCAAGGCAGTCCCTCATAAGAGCCTACTTGGTAGCTCTAAGATGAAGCAGGGCTCCTGCTCATCTACTGGATTTCAGGTAAGAGGCTGTGGGTAAAGCAAACAGGGTCTTAGTTCCCACCTCTCTGGGAAGCTATCACACACTAGTACAGTAGAATCTGGCATGGCAAAGCCTACAATGATTTGGTGGGCACTCAAAATGAAGTCATCGTTCCATTTACTCCCACTTCACACTGCGTTACGTGAAGTTTATGGGGAAATGTCACTGGATAGGAACTATCTGGAGGCGTCTTCCAGCCTCCCGCACTGTCCTCATCACACTCATGCTCCACCTACCCTGCTCCCACCATCCTACTCTAGCTGCCTCCTCCGAGGTTTATCCTTCCTCATCCTCAGAGCTGCCATGGGGTAAGACACAGCAGTAGCTTGGGGCCTCTCCACAAGGCTCTTTTTCTGCTTTTATGATCAAAAACATACACATGTGTGCCAGAGAACATGGCTATGAATGAATGCTGGAGAAAGTCAGAAAGGAAGGTCTAGTCCCAGCTAGCTCACTGTTCTGCCACACACAGAAAGGTAATGAGTACATACAACCCAGTACTGCGGTAATGACCGTGCAGGACTGTTTTTCAAGTCTGAAGCTAAGGAAGCAGGAGAGAAGTGAACCAAATGTGACTGGCACCCTGCTAAGAGCATCCTGAACAAGGGAAACGTCTGTCCAGAGGAGCAGTCAAACCGCCACATGCTATGCTTTCAGGTGGACCCACTTGGTCTGCAGCTTTCTTCCATGTGCCTGTGGCCAACAGTTCAGGATGGGAAATGTGCCCAGACATCTTTTCTTCCATCCAGACTAGTTAGAGGTTCAGACTGGGAGGTCACAGGGAATTCAGATGTTTGCTCTTTGTGCTATGAGGCCACCATCCTAAATGTATATACAGCTGGTCTCCACTTCTCTCTGAAGACTTGAGGATTCTCAAAAGAATACCCCAACAAACTGATAAGGAAATTTCATATTCTTAGACTCACAACACTTCCTAAATCATCTCAAAGCCACCAACTTTACCCCTTGCTTGGAAAGCCACCTAACAGGTCATGTGGACATTAGGCTACTTAGTGCGTCAAAAGCATTCAGAAAGTCTGATATGTTCTAGTCCAAACTGTGTTATCTATCAGTCTGTGATTTTGATTAAGTAGAATGGGTTTCAGCACAATCTCAAGACAGCTGTGGAGACCCAATTTGGGACAAGGACTAGGGCACTGTTCAGCTCTGAGGGTAAATTAGGAGCCTGGGAATGAGCATGGAGTCTCAACTAACACCCCCAATCCTCAGCACAGCCTTTTGGTTCAGTCCAATCAACAGCTGAGTAGTTGTGCACTATTTATTAGGCACAGGAACAGACAGAAATGACAACACATACCCTGCTCCTAAGCAGCTCTAGGACAACAGACCCTCACCAGAGGAGAGGTGCAAAACTTGCTACAGGAGAGCGGAGTTAGTGACAGTGTGGAACAATCGAGGCTGTAAACACTCGGAGTAAGATGCCTTGATTCTAACCTTGAGTACAATTTGGGAAAAGTTCCCTTGAGGAGCTGCAACTGTAAGGACAGGTGTGGCACAAAAGACTTTACTCTAATCCCCGCTGCAGAAAAGACCCTGTGTGACCCAGAACAAGCACCTTAACAGTGCTGTCTCACTTGGGAGAAAGCAAGACACCACCTCGGAAGCTGGGGGTGACATGTGACACATGTAGCTCAACTGGTAGAGTGCTTGTCCCCCAGCACTTACACAAGGGCAGTTGTTGGACTTCTCTCCCCAGTGACTCAGTTACCAGAGTAGCCACTGGGCCTGACCAGTTCACCCATGTTTTCTATTGGTGCCTGAGGAACCTGATGCTCTGTTTTGAGTGACTAGGAGCTTGGTAATGAGGGAGGATAAACCTTTCAGAAGTTCTGGATAATGTGGCATCAGGTCCCAGGGAAAAGAGTAACTCTGTGGTCTTTGAGGCTTGTTTGGTCACACGCTTCTGGGACAGGTGACCTTGAAGGAAATCCAAGGGGCTCTTTGAGGCTATAGGTGACTCAGATATCTTCACACACAGGAGATCTTTGGGCCCCTGAGAGCAGTGGAGACAACTGTGTGGACAGCCAGTATCAACTGCACGGGGGGAGGGGGCACACTATTCCTTCCCCACTCCGAGCAACCACAATGTCTGACACTGGAGGAAGCTCCACTGAGCAATAGCCATGGCAGCCAAGCATCTCCAAGTACAGAGTTTCAAAAAGAGAATTCAACCTAGAAATTCAGTAAGTGTGAGTTCCCAGACATTATCTTAGGCTTTGGAGAAATACTAGGGAACTAAAAGGACCAAAAGTCCCTGCTGTCTCAGAACTGGTATTCTAGTTCTGAATGGGTGGAGAGGGAAAACAAACAGTGGACAAAACCTGAATGATCATGTGGTACGTCAGGAGGTGTTGAGTGCTTGAGGAAAAAAAATCCTAAACATTTAAAGACCACTGGGAGACTAGGGATGGGACTGAATCGCACTGCCTCACACTGGAAGGGAGACAATCAACTACTCATTCACATTGTATTCCTCCAAGGATTGGCTAATTCCTGCTTGTCAGCCTTGTGCAAGAAACATTTTGGGGGATGTATGTTGTACAGAGTCCAAAGCCCACAGCTTCTTCCAGGCTGCCTGAATTAAGCCCTGTTTTCCCAGGAACCAATACCCACCTCAGTCACACCTTCCTTCCCACCCATATGGGTATACTAGGAAGTCCTTCAAGCTATCCCTCCCACATCCCTACTGCATCTGGCTACCTCTCTCCACCTTGCCCTAGACCCACCACCAGTCTACTGCCTCTGACCTGGATGACTGAGGCAGCTTCCCAAGAAGACTTTCTACCTCCATTCTTGTCAACATGCCAACTACTACCCACAGTGGCCAGTGGGAATGTGCTCAGGCTTCAGTTAGCTGTCCTTCCCTCCAAAGCGTCTCATAACTTTATAAGTAAGATCAAACTTTTTGTGTGCACTGACAGGCTTTGTGTGCTATATCTCTGGCCTCATTTCCTTCCATTTTTCCCACAGTCACATGACTAGGTCCTCACGATTTTTTTCCTGGCTCTCCAGTTCACCGAATTGCTCTCATCTCAGGGCACTTGCTGGCCTTCTCTGCTACACCAGTTTTCATTTCTAAATTTTATGTCTGTCTCATGTAACCACTGCAGGGTTAAAGAAAACGTTCCCACGAAGGACAGCTAAGGTAGCGGCCCGCCATTCTCTCCTATTGGTCCAGATTTTTTCTAGTTCTCTCTGATGATTTCTTCACTGTTGCCTGCCCTTCCTCTGCTCCTAGTAAAACTGTCTCCAGCAGCTCCCGCAGCCCCAGGCTGATAGACACCTGCTATGGCCTGTTTGAAAGAAATTCTTCCCGTGCTTCAGCATTCTCTAAGAGGCCACTTTCTATCAACAGCCCCAACTCCTCAACCACAGATGCTCATGCTACCTAGGATTTTTTGTTGTTGTAGGTTGTTTGTTTGTTTTGAGACAGAATTTCACTAAATTGCTCACTATGTGGACCAGGTTGGCCTCAAACTCACAGCAACCTTCTTGCCTCAGACTTTCAAGCACTGGGATTTTGGGAATATGGCATTACATTTGCCTACATGTTGTCTTGCTGCACTGTCCTATACAGAGTATCTCCTCACTCTGTTGTAGCTCTTATCCCTCCACAGGTCTGAGGCTGGAGGTCAGCTCTTCCTCTAAGACAGCACAGCATTCAGGAAACTCATTCCAGGCTTGGATCTACCATTCACTAGCTACACTTCTGGTCCAGTCCTTTCTCCTCCTCTTGGTTTAATTCTCTGTGAAACGGATATGTATTTGTGAATAATGTTTGTGAAGGAGTCCAGGAATGCTGTCCCCTGGTTTGTGATCCTGGTGTATGGACAGTTTCCAGCTTCATGGAATAGCAAATGTGTAAGAGGAGCTTTCCCTGACTCCCTTGTCCACTGAAAGTGGATCCCTTCGAAAGAATCCAATTGTCATGATAACCCTCTCTGGAATTCCTATAGGGACATGTACTGTGCCACAAGAGGAAGACAGTGGAAGCTACACACACCCAGGCAGTATGTCACTCACTCAGCTGAGGGCCCATTCCTCTTTCTAGATGGACTGTCTACATGGAAAGGACATATAATCTTTGGCGTTCGCTGGGTATTGGGCTTGCCTTCATGTGATGCTCCCGTGTATGATCCATCTCTATGCCATTTTCATATCACTCCGTCACTGATCTACTCCAGAAGCTCAGTTGCTGGGGGGGGGGGGGAGCTCATTTCCCCCCATTTGTACTTAGATTCATTTCCTAAAAATAGTTCTCACTGTTGGTAGTTTCTCTTCTGAGTCCTGGGAAGTATATTATTAAGGCTGGTCTTTTATTAATATACAAGACTATCTCTGACTAGGTGCTCAAAAAAGGGCTTCCTGGTCCAGGAGTGGCCTTGCTGACAGGAAGCACTATGGAGCCCTGTCATGGATACCAGGGTTAAGTGGGGAATCTAGATGTTATCATTTCTCACATGGACAGTCCCAGTGTCAAGTCATGAGCCTATTTGCATAGAGAAGCACACACAACCTTGATGAGGAAGGAGACACCAGAAAACTTGGCTTTTGCCTTACTTTCAGCTTCTAACTCACGCAGAAAGCCTTGCCCAACCCTAGGTCTCCAGAGCTAGAAATGAGACTTCAAACTCATCATCATTCACAATGATACGATGCAAAGGGCTTTTTCTTCAGCACAAGGCTGGGAGTGCATAAGGAGCACAGAGCAGTTATTCTGGCTAGAGTGGAAAGTTCAAGGCCTGAAGTTCTGCTGCCCTAGACCTGCAGTCACTGTCTCCAGGGTGCTTTCCAGCTGCAACTTCTCCAATGTCTAAGGGTTAGAAGGCCTTTAAAAACTCAGTGCCTCCTCCCTATTTCCTTCTGGTACTATTTTCTACCACCAGTAACCAGCAGTAAGCTTCCTCAATTGTTTACAATGTAATTTACAACTGAAAATACCATACCTCTCAATGGAGAGCATTCTGTTTTTCACAGCTCCATGCACAAATCCCTTGAAGCTATAGAAAAACTACTAAAATGACAGAAAATTGGCTGCAAAGGAGGAGGAATAACTCAAAACTCAGGCAACAAATCAATGTTTCCCTGGCTTAGCTGGGCTGCAGCTCCTCAGCAGAGACTAACCGGAGGGGCAGCTTCTTCCTGACTGCCCAGGAGCAACCAGCAGGCTGTACTCGCTGTCTTACTCACTGTAATAGCTCACCGAAAATGTGCTTCAAGAGCCTGGACAGTACATTGAGTAGGCTCCAGGCCTGGTCCCTCCTCAACCAGGTGGGCCTTGGGGAAATCTCACAGCCTTCCAGAGCCTCAGCATCAAGGCAGAAGCAGTAACACCTTCCTCATCCATCCAAGAAGGGCAAAAGAAGACAGGTGATGAAGTAGCAGTTTTCAAATAATTTTTTGTTTGTTTGTTTGTTTCAAGACAGGGTTTCTCAGTGTAGTCCTGGCTATCCTGGAACTCTGTAGACCATGCTGGCCTCAAACTCAAGAGGTCCTCCTGCCCAATCCCAAATGCTGGGATTAAAGGCGTGAGGCAACAAACAAACAATTTCTAAAGTCGGGGATTATTATTTTTTGTGAAGACACAAGGCTATAATGATTTAAACAAATAAAAGTCACAACTCTTGGAGGATAAAACTTGGTCCTGGGGCTGGAGAGATGGCTTAATGGTTAAGAGTACTGGCTGTTCTTCCAGAGGTACTGAGTTCAATTCCCAGGAATCACATGGTGGCTCACAACCATCTAATGCCCTCTTCTGTCATGCAGGCATTCATGCAAAATAGAGCACTCATATACATAAAATACATAAAGAAATAAATAAATAAATCTATAAAAAAAACAAACAAACTTGGTCCTATCATGACCGTTCATGTAAATTACAGAGAAAGGGGCACTCATGTCCACTCACAATACAACATGGTTTGCAGATGATTACTACTCGACAACGTTCAACATTGTTTATGGGCCCAGAAGCCAAAGGAGGGCAAATCTCTCCAGAGATTTGTGTAAAAGGAACTCAGGTCTTTCATCCTGGTCCAGAGGCACAGGATACAAGCTGCTTCAGGACATTCTGCAGACAGCCTAGACCCACCACTCATACCTCTGAGTCAAAAAACACTCCCCTCAGAGTTCAGAATCCCCTCTACCCACCAAGATAGGTGGTCAATTCTGGGTAAGTCTTTCAGACAAAAGTGATTCAAGATCATCAGCATTCACAAGCACAGACCAGGGACTGGAAACAGCAGAGGGGACTGAGGCCATTAAATTGCTCTAGGATTTTGGTAAGCCCTCTGGTCCTAGATGTTCCCATCACTAACTGGTATCCAAGAGGACCAGAGATGACCTCTATAGACCCTTCAACATTAAGAGTCTAGGTTTCCTCTTCACACCCCTCTATCCCATTCTGGGTTCTGGTACTCACCCTGGGGCCATGGCTGAATGAAGGCTGCGCAGGAGGTTCTGTGGATCACAGGAGCACAGACCCTATGAAGACAGCTACGATTTTAGACTCTACTTAAAACCAAACAGGAAAAGGAAGCTCAACCAGAGACAAAGGGGAAACAAACCCAAGTGAAAAACTGAAACCTACGTAGAAAACAGCGAAACAAGAAGCTAACAGCACAGGGCCCCAGCAGTGTGGGCGGCTGAGCTCTGCTGCCTGGGCCTGAGACTGGCAGTCTCAAGCTCCTGAGTTTCCTGCTGAGTGACAAGAAGAAATAAAAAGAGGGCACGACTGCTCCTAAGGGGTTGAGGTTTTATTATAAGGGAGAGCACAGACAGAGGTAGAGTCCAGAGTAGACATGACCAGCAGACTGAACTGGGCTATGTGAGGAGAAAGGTGGGGGAGGAGAGAGCCAGGAGTCAAGAGGCCAGGAGTGAGCCAGGAGACAAGAACACCCAGAGACAAAGAGGCTAAGAAGACTGAGCCAAAAAGCTAAGGTTATATAGGGAAGAGCAGTTGGGGGAAGAGCAGCCCAGTCTGTGGGCTGTGGAGTCTAGGGCTAGGGTGGGGCACAGCAGCCAGGATGACTCTGTAACAGGAACTGGAGATGCTGAGAGGCTGGTGGACAGTGTCCACTTTCATATGTTAACAGGCACTTTAGTTAGCCCTTTGTCCAGGGTTTGAGACCTAACAAAGCTAGCCAGGACCTGGGGACCAGGCTGTGGTGCTGGCCCCAACAGTGACTACTATCCATTGTCTGGTCTAGGTCAGAACTACTGCAGAATGTACACTCTGGTTTCTACTTGACATAGTGCAGGGTCATGGCAGATGACTTCCTAGAGGACCCTATGAGGAGACTGCTAGACTCAGAGAGTCCTGGCAGGTTGTGAGAACAAGGGCCTGTACAGTGTGTACAGCTATAACAGACTTTCCATTTGATTCTAGGGTAGATTTGCATTGTGATTGCAAGACATCTTTCTAACAGGATGCTGCAGTCAGCAATTCACAGGTGAAAGAACACTGCAGGAACATGGGGAGCCTAGGTTTGTTACCTACTCAGAGACTCTGGCCTCCATTTCCTTAACTGGACCACAGGGTGATTCTTTTGCCTATTCCATGGATTTCCATGAAGATCTA
The DNA here is from genome assembly GCF_049852395.1 of Peromyscus maniculatus bairdii. Classification (NCBI taxonomy): domain Eukaryota; kingdom Metazoa; phylum Chordata; class Mammalia; order Rodentia; family Cricetidae; genus Peromyscus; species Peromyscus maniculatus. Next base: position 80,386,130 of record NC_134865.1, on the reverse strand, counting down.
CTCTTCAAGTTTCCTTAACTTAGTAGAAAACTCACAAAAAGTCATGCACTGTGTTAGAAACCAAAAACCAAGAACTGGAATAAGGGGCAGGCCTTGTCTTTAAAACAGCTTTTACAGTCCTATGGCCTGATGTGATTGGCACACCTGCAATGCCAGCACTCAGGAGGTTCATGGGTTTGAGGCCAGTCTGGGATACACAGTGAGATCCTATGAAAACGGAAAGAAGGGCTGAGGGCACAGTGGATAGAGGGATCTGTGAGCAAATAGATGCACTGAAATATTATTGCAACAATGGGAGGTAGCTGTGTGAAGAACAGCATAAAGGGCCTGTTCTAACTGGAAACATGAACATCCTTTGAACATTGAAAATGCATTTTCAAAGGCATTAAAGATCTGTATTTCCTGTTAAGCACATGTCAGCTGCAAACCATGTTTTTGACCTGTGGTTTTGTTTTTTGCTGGTTGCAGTATTTGCTATTTTTCCCTTGTGAATTTTTCTTTTTATTTGTGGATTATTTGGAAGTGTGTTACTTAATTTTGTTTTGCTTCAAAATCTTTGGTGTTTTCTTGCTCTATTGCTATTTACTCAGTTCTACTGTGGTCAGAGCATGTGCTTAATATGATTTTTTTTATATTTCCGGGTATGAATTGGATTGTTTTAATCTGTATAGAGACTTTCAGGGTCCAATGTATAGTCCAGTTCGGTGAACATACCATGGTCACAGGAGAGAAAGTATGTTCTCTCCAATGTCAATTAGGTCAAGGTGGTTAATAGGTGCTGGACTTCTATGTCCTTACTATTTTCCTTATATATTTTATCAACTGCTAAGAGAAAGGCCTTAAAATCTCTAAGCGGCTTAAGGGGGTATATGTCTCTCTCTACCTTCAGTTCTGTTAATACTTATTTTATACATAAGCTTGGAGCTTTTATTAAGAACACTTTCTATTCTGTATTCTTTATTGTTAGTACTATAACAAATAACCACAAACTTAGTGGCTTACAGCAATAAAAATGTATTATCTTATAATTCTGTAGGGTAACAGTAGGTCAGAAGTCCAATACAGATCAGATTTTCAACACAGACTCACTAGGCTAAATTAAGATAGTGGAAATACCATACTTCCTTCTTGAGGCTCTGCAGAGGAATTAGCCCCTTCTCTTTCCCACCTCCTACATAATACCACATTCCTTGGCCCATGGCTCTCTCCTTCATCTTTTCAAGCATGCAATACATTACTCTGACCCTTCTTCCCAAGTGACCTTTCTTTTGATTTTTAGCTGGCCTCAAACTCTATGTAGCCAAGAATGACCTTGAACTCCTGATCCTGTCTCTACTTCCCAGGTGCTAGGATCACAAACATGAACCACCAAGCCCAGGAAGTTCTTTAGTTTTTTTCTTTTGTGTGTATGTATTGATGTGTGTGTATCTATGGGTGCATGCATGCATGTATGTACACATGTAGATAGGTCAGAGGCTGATACAGGGTGTTTTCTTCAATTACTCTCCACTTCAGCTTTTGAGACAGGCCTCTCAGGGCTTCCTGTAGGAAATCTGATCCACCACATACTGCCTGGCTTCAGTGGGCTGGACACGGTGTGAGCCTTCCACTCTCTTTGATACCATCCTACCTTGTACCTCCATCTGGAGATGTAGCCTGGATCAAAGTTGTTCTGTGCCGTGTAGGCTGACCCCAGGAAACACTTCTCTGGGTGTTTGTCCAGCAGGGACCCCTGCAGACACTCTTACAGTAGGCTGACCCCAGGAAACACTTCTCTGGGTGTTAGTCCAGCAGGGACCCCTGCAGACACTCTTACAGTAGGCTGACCCCAGGAAACACTTCTCTGGGTGTTGGTTCAGTAGGGACCCCGGCAGACACTCTTACTGTAGGCTGACCCCAGGAAACACTTCTCTGGGTGTTTGTTCAGCAGGGACCCCGGCAGACACTCTTACTGTAGGCTGACCCCAGGAAACACTTCTCTGGGTGTTTGTCCAGCAGGGACCCCGGCAGACACTCTTACTATAGGCTGACCCCAGGAAACACTTCTCTGGGTGTTTGTCCAGCAGGGACCCCGGCAGACACTCTTACTATAGGCTCTCTCGTGTCAAATAAACTCACATTTTCACAAGGGGGAGCTTTTGGCGGCTCAGGTCTCCTCAGGGAACCTTTCCTATCATCCCTATGAAGCATGAGCTCCTATCTAATAACTACAGCTACATTTACACCCCCTCGTCTGCAACTTTAACTTGCCCACGGCTCCTTCCTCTGAAAGTGTACCCCTCTAGTTTCTACCCCACTTGCTGCTCTCACGGCAGACCTGGACAAGAGCCGGAGCAAAGGCACTGCCACAAGCTGAGTGGCTCCATGGCCTTGAACCGTCCCTTGCCAAACAAATGACTTCATTGCTTTTTTTTCCCCCTCTTAAAGACAGGGTCTCACTAGGCAGCCCTAGGTGGCTTGGAACTTACTAAGCAGACCAGGCTAGCCTGAAACTCAAAGAGATCCATCTGCCTCTGCCTCCTGAATTATGAGGTTAAAGGTGTAAGGCAGCATGCCTAGCAAGTCTACTGCTTTTGAAGTTAGCCTTATGCAAGTTCTCAGGACGCAGGCAGAATATAGGCATACATTTACTCCCAGAATATAGGCATACATTTACCCCCAGAATATCACATGAATGGACTTTAATCCTGGCCCTGACAAAGGCCTTGTTCCACTCTGAAACCTTATGAGCCAGGCTTCTACTGTCTGCATGTCTTTGTTGTTGTGTGTGTGTTGTACACATGTGTTCACATGTGTGCACGTGCCAGTGACTGCACACTTGTGTGTGCCCATGGAGGCCATCAATCCTGGGTATCTACTTCATACCACTTTCCATCTTTGTCCTTCACTGAGACAAGGTCCTTCACTGAACCTGGAACTCCATCATTTGGCCAATGAGCTAGATCTATCTTGCCTCCTTTTCCACCACTGCGATGGGGTTACAGATGCATGCTGCCATGCCTGCCTTTTACATGGGGGCCAGAGATCTGAACTCAATTCAGCTCCTTACACTTTCATGGCAGGCACTTTCTGAGGGCCAGTTTTCTATGTTAGTCATTTGTCTTGTTGCTGTGACAAAAACCCAAGGAAAGGTTTGCTTGGGCTAATGGTTTAAGAAGGGATCCAGCCAGGTGTGGTGGCACATACTTTTAACCTGGTATTTGGGAGGCAATGGTAGGTGGATCTCTGTGAGTTCAAGGTCAGCAGAGTCTACAGAGTGAGCCCCTGTCAAATAAATGAACAAACAAAGGAAGAAAGTCTTTTATGTCAGGAAAGGTAGGAGTATTAGGTATCTGGTCACACTATGTCAGTAATCAAGAAGCAGAAAACACATAGGAAGTGGGGTCAGGGGATAAAACCTCAAGGCCCCCACTTTAAGTGACCTACTTTCCCGCAGTAAGGCTCCACCTCCTAAAGGTTCCACAGCCCTTTCAAACAGAACTATCAGCTGGGGACTACTAGCCTGAGGGAGACATTTTACATTCAAACCACAGCGGGTCTCTGCTCAGGTAGAGGGACTCTCCTACTTCCTGCAGCATTGCGTGACCTCTAGCATCACACTTCAGTGCTTAGCTCTGCAGACAATGGCATTCTGAGCTGGGCTCCTTGGAGAGCACCACACATGCACAGGCAGCCCCAAGGCACTCTCAAGTGGAGCCTTACATACAACTCCACTATCTCTGTTCAGACCACAGAGCTTCCTCCTTCTCTAGTTCTTACCAAGTCTTACTACATGTAACCTGGAATCCCAGGATCAGCTTCCTGTGATCTCTTTAGCTTGGGCACCACCATTTTCTCTAAGACAGAAAAGCAAACAGAGGCAGACGGCTCTGGCCACTGTGGGGGCTTATCATCGTACTTCTTCTCAAAAATCAGAGTCTTAGGCTATCCATTTAGCAACTAAAACCAGCAAGGATTTGGTATTCTGTGAACTTCAGTACCCTGTGTAGATTTTGTTCATTTTACAGCTGGTTTTAAAGTAAGTCATTACCATTACTTCATCAAGGACAGAAGCAGAATTAGTTATGGTTATTACACTAGCAAAGGCTTTTTTTTTTCCATTTCCTGAAGATGCTGGCCTGTGTGTAACTGTCTCCGTGAGAAAGTGCCTTTCAGTTTCCTTCCCCACTTCCTCTGTCCTTTACATGGTGCTACTATCTTTTCTGGTTCCAGTAAGCAGGTAGCTAGAGTGAACCTTTCAGGAGGTCTTTTAACTCAACCCTAGAGCTTTAGTAATACACTTGGCAGAATTATGGGAAGGAGCAAGGAAGAAGGGAGGCCCTGGCCTGCCCTTGCTTTATGCAGAACTCCATGGTTATCAGCCCCACCCTCAACTCTGGCTTCCTTATCTGTTCACTGAAAGGAATGGCTTTATTAAAACTCCATGGATGAGGCCTTGAGATGGTCCACAGGTAAGAGAGCTCACCACCCAGCCTAACGAGCTGAGTCTGAGCCCAGAGGAAGGAGAAGACGGACTCTTGCAGGTTGTCCTCTGACCTCCACATACATGCGATGTCACATATGCCCCCCTTCCACATACCAAAACCAAACCAAAACAACAAACTATGCATAATAGGCCCTAAATCAGTCATGCCAAGACAACAGAAAATGTTAGAAAAATAGGATAGGGGATGCTGGCACTGGGGAAGCAGTTTGGTGAGGAATAAACCTATCCTGTTGAGGAAGCAGCTTGTAATATGATACCATGAGCCAAGCTCAGTACCAGCACAGAGCTTAGGGCAGGTACCTTGCAGGCTTAGGGTAAATGGTGACTGCACAAAGGAATATGAAGGAATCAAGAGGAAGGACACCAACGCCTGCAGCAGACAGGCCAAGGCCTCTGGCTCCGGCATGTCAGCACAGAAACATCCACTTGACCTGCAAGAGGTACTTCTCACATTGCTGGATTCCAAAGAACTTGGAATCTGTTAAAACAAGCCAGGGGCTGACCCCAAAGCCAGGAACCTCTTTACTTAGGAAGCCTCCGAGAGAGATCGGCAAACAGGCTAAGCACTGTTCATCTCACCTTGGTGCAATGCTTATGAGCATTGTATCAGGCCCCTAGAACCTAGCGCAACTGATGCCATATTAGAGATACCAAGGCACCATTCTGACTTATGAGCCCAGCATATAGACCCCAACACCTGTCAAAACGAGAACAGAGACCTAATTCAGCATGTCCACAGTTCTGGGAAAGTCCCTAAATATACTAACTTTACTTTTTGGCTTCTGTAGCTCTGCTTATTGGTAACTGTTCTTGCTAATGGAAGTTTACGTGCAAAAAAATGCCAAGATTGGTAAGGCTCCTGGTTACACAATTTGGGCAAGCTCTCTGTGTGGCCCACCGGCCAGTGAATAAAGACTTTCAATTGGCTTCAAGAGTCTATGTGTTCTCTGAAGGAGTAACCTCACAGCATCATGTTCATTACCTTCACATCACTATAATGAAATGCCTGGCCACCTACTACTGAAGAGACTGAGCTCATGCTTTTGAAGGGCCCAGTCTAAGATCAGGCAGCCATATGCTCTGAGCCTCTGGTAATGGTGACATACAATGGCAAAAGCAGTTGGCAGGGCAAACGACTTACAATGCCAGCCAGGAAGCCCATAGAGTGAGAGGCTATGATCCCTCCACACTTTCCAGGACATGCCTTTAGTGACCTCTAATGACCTCTTCCTAATGGCCCAAACCTTCAACATTACCACCCTGGGATATCAACTTTGAACACTCAGGCCTTGGGGATAGCAAAAGGGACTTTGATCCAGCGAGATCCAGGACAGGCTCCAAATTCTTGTAGAACTGGCACTTTATTATCTGTAATAAAGGTGGGCATTCTGAAAAGAAAGCAGGGAGGCCTTGGAGTAGAGAGGGCAGAGAAATCATCACCCAAAATTTGCTACCATCTCCAACTTGATGAAATTAAGTTGCATTAGCAATGTGCACTAGGCCTTTTAATTGATACGTTATTTGTGCTGTCACTATCTGAGTGAGTCTTTAGAGCCTCAACTATGACTTCAAAAACCAAAATGGAAGCCGGATTTGCTAGAGTATTTCAATGACTGCCGTACACTCTTAACACAGCTAGTCAGCTGTGCTCACTCATACAACACGGTTGCTGCTCTTGCTGAAGCCCTGCCTAAGCGAACCAGCTCTGTGAAGACAGACCAGCTTACTGCACACCCCAAGCAAAATGCGGAGACCCAAATTCCCAAGCATCTACCGGCAGCCTAGAGTTTGCCCTCACAGGCTTTTTCTCTTCAAGTACAGGGCTTGGAAAACAAAGTGTAAACAGCCAGATGCCAGCACTTGAGCAATCCTGTAGGGGAAACACAACCTGTCTCTTTAGCTACCTATGACCCAAGACTTTCATGGACTTTGCACTCGTGAGGATGTTACTTTGATCTGACTTTACATGCACTCTTCACATTCATGAACTGACACAGGAGAGGTAAAGCCCAGCCTAAACTCAGGCTTCTGCACCTTCACTCTGAGTTATCCTCCCTCCAGAAATTCCTCTCCATCTATCTGCAATCAAAACTGGGCTTGCCTTCCAAGACTCAGCTTACACATTTTACCTCACCAACAGTGTTGACTGAGCAAAATGCAGGGAAATATCACAAGCATGGTATCATCCAACTACTTCTCCAAGAACGCTGCCCTTTGGTTCAGTCACCTTTTATTAACAGTTTGATCTGGCTCAGCTCTTGATATATGTATGATACATGTTCAGAATCTTAGTTAAGTTCTTCTGCTGGAAGGACTGGGACTCAAGAAGTACCTAAGTCAGTAGCCATACAGGCAAGGACAGACATGGAAAAGGAGGGTTGAGCCTATGGCATATCAGGGCAGGCCCCCTTAGGTACTTCCTTCCTAACCAAGCTCCTGCTAAACGCATCTGCAGCATAAGCAGGTATGGAAATTGAATGTCCAAGAACATAATGATAAACTCTCAGTGGAGTCTACCTTAGAGGAATGCAAGTATCATGAAAAAAAGACTTAGAAGGACACAGAGCAGTGACCTCCACCATGAAAAGCAGAAGTTTCAAATGCAATGGGCATATGCCTTTGGAAAGAAGGAAAGTTACTTAAAGCATTAAGTGGGGATAAGCAACAAGGAACAAACAAGAACCAACCAACTTTTAGCCTTCACAGAGTTCAACAGGCCCAGCAGTCTAGGCAGTGGTTGGAAAAATAACAAAACAAAACACCCAGATAGGTTCACAGAACTGACGGAAACAAGAAAGGAAAAGAGCCTAGAGAGAGGCAGGAGCAGAAACATCAATTTCTCTGTAAAAGCCATCTTGGAGGGAAAGAAAAATAGAGATAAAATATTTGGACAAATAATGACAGAATTATGCAGAATTCTAGAGCAATGTAAAAGCTCAGAGCAGAGTACAAATACAGGTTAGGAAGAGAGATAAGTACACACATGTATCCACATAAACACAGAGCATGTTTAAGGATATCAAAGATAAAAAGGAAATTAAAAAACTTTCCATGGAAAACCAAACCAGTGGCAGAACAAAATCCAGAGTAAGTTCTATACCCAGCGGCAGTGAGGCAGTAAGGCAGTGAGGCAGTGAGGCAGTGAGGCAGTGAGGCAGCAGGCCAGATCCCTCAGAGTCGGAGGGAAAAGCTCCCACCCACCCCATAGCTAGTCGGGCTACTGTTTACTTTGTTATTTATGTATTATTTGTCAATATATTATTTTAAAATATGTGTATGGGTGTTTTGCCTACATGTGTGTCTGTGTACCACATGCATACTTGGTACCTGGGAGGCTAGGAGAGGGCTTTGAAACCGGAGTTGGAAGCCAGGTAGTGGTGGCGCACATCTTTAATCCCATCACTCAGGAGGCAGAGGCAGGTGGATCTCAGTGAGTTCGAGCCCAGCCTGGTCTACAGAGCAAGATCCAGGACAGGCTCCAAAGCTACACAGAGAGACCTTGTCTCGAAAAAGAAAAAAAGAAACTGTAGTTAGTTAGAGATGGCTGTGAGTGGCCATGTAAGTGCTGGGAATTGAACTAGGGTCCTCTGGAAAAGGAGCCGCTAAGCCACCTCTCCAGTCTCTGTAGGTAGCTTAGACTGGCCTCAAACTCATGATCTTCCTGCTTCTGCCTCCCAAGTGCTGAGTTTAAGAGTGGGCCACTGTATTTGCTTAGTGAAGTTTCTTATTACCTAAAGGCTGAGTTTGAATATGCAACAACAATTAATGACCACTTTTAAAGAAAGCATAGTTCCAACTTTAGAACAAAAATCTAAGTCACAGTATATTTTGTGTATGTTTGAGGTATTTTGTCTGCAAAGAACAGAAGGCAGCAACAGTACATTCAAGAGAGGGTATGACACAGACACTGGGGATCTCTGAACCAAAGGGAAAGAAAAACTGAAGCAAAGCTACCACACTAATGAGTAGTTACTATCTTGAATAATAAGAATGTTTCATGACCGGTTGCAGTCTGATAAAATTCATCCCATTATACATTTCAAATGGGTGGATTTATAATATGTAAATTATATATTAATAAAGCTATGGTTAAAAACTATCCCAAATGCAGAATGAAAATATAAACATTTTCAAGTGGGTTATAAGGAAAAGTGGGGCTTTAAGATGGCTGAAGAAGCCATCCCACCGTCCTGGCTCATATCAGTAATAATCTTCACTAGAAAGGGCCTTGCCCAGGCTGATAATTCTCAAGTTACTTCAGCTGTCTAGAAAGTAAACAGAAAACACAATGAAGCCAGCACACTTCTGGGGAAAAGGTCACCAGAATATAGCAGCTGCTGTGTGCTCTTTGGCATCAAAGCAAGCTCAAGAACTAACCCCACCTGAAAGGCACTCATTCCAAAAGCTCTTTCCCAAGCCTCGGGCCTCCTCACAACACTCCAGCGGGTTTAAAGAGGATGTAAAGAAGGAGCCAGGCATGATGGTGCACACCTATAACCCTAGCATCAGGAGGCAGAGCATGAAAACGGCTGCCAAGTTAAGGCCAGCCTAGGCTACACAGTGAGTTCCACATCAGTTGGATGTGGCTAATTTCAAATCAAACAAACCCAAAGGAGAATAATGACAAGGCACCAGTTCTCATCATCCACAGGTGCTGGGACTGTTTGTTTCTCTGAGCTTTGGGGCTGGATTTGCTTTCTACAAATATAACATTTGTGTAGCTGCACTATAGAAAGCTCCATACATAGTTCAACCCCTACCACACCTCTGGCTCACCCATGGCAGTCACACATACAAACCCCTTTCTGGTAGCCACCAATCCATCCTCCATTTTCGAAATGCTGTCTTCTGAAGAATGCCACACTAATGGGAGCCTCTCCTATACAATCTTTCACACAGGCTTTCTTCACTTAGCGTGTAATCCCCGAGTTCACCAAAACTGCTGTGTTTACTAGTAAGCACAGTGGCTTCTTGTGTCTTTTTCATAGTATTTCACCGTATGAATGCAGTACATAGTATTTACCCATATAGTTGAAGGGCATCTGGATAGCTTACCATTCTTGATAGTTGTAAATAGGGCTGCTGGAAATAGTCACACACAGAGTTTTCCTGTCTGGAGAGTAAACATTCAGGGTGGCCAGTTAGTTAACTAGAGATTTCACTGACAGCAGCTGGACTGCTCTGGCTCTTTCTAGCAGTATAGGAAAGCTACCACTGCAGGGCATTCCTGTCTGCTATTCTAATAAGTGCATAATGAGATCTTACTGTAATTTTAATTTGCATTGCCTAGTGATGAATGATTCTGTGTATCTTGTCACATGCTCATTCGCCCTCGGTATATCTCTTTGCTAAAGGGTCCAAAGTCTTTGGCTCAATTCAAAACCTGGGCTGTTTCATTACTGCCAAGTATGTGTGTGGTGTGTCTGCACGTGTACTCGTGAGCACACACAGGACAATGTCTTCCTCTATCACTCTCCATCTTATTTTTTGAAACAAGATCTCTCACTGAACCTTAAGCTCACTGACTGTCTGGTGAGCTCCCCTCTTCCCTACCAGATCTGTCTGTGTATAATGTATGAGCACTCAGGTGCCCTTTGTCAAGCTAAGCTTTCACTGAGTCACCTTCACACCTCTGGTGAACATCAGTTGACATGACTTTCTGGATCTGTTTCTGTACTCTATCCAAGTACCCAACCTCCCATAAGAGACCTTGTAAATACACATGACAAACCTGCTGGATATATATATATATACATATATATATATATATATGTATGTATATCATAACATGAAGCTAAATCAAACCCTGAGGCAGGGAGGGAGGGGAGGGGAGGGGAGGGGAGGGAAGGGAAGGGAAGGGGAGGGGAGGGGAGGGGAGGGAAGGGAAGGGAAGGGAAGGGAAGGGAAGGGAAGGGAAGGGAAGGGAAGGGAAGGGAAGGGAAGGGAAGGGAAGGGGGAAGGGAAGGGAAGGGGGAAGGGAAGGGAAGGGGGAAGGGAAGGGAAGGGGGAAGGGAAGGGAAGGGAAGGGAAGGGAAGGGAAGGGAAGGGAAGGGAAGGGAAGGGAAGGGAAGGGAAGGGAAGGGAAGGGAAGGGAAGGGAAGGGAAGGGAAGGGAGGAATGGGAGCTTTCTGGACTGTGCAAGGGCCTACCAAAGGCTCCAACTGAACAAGTGTTTCTTAAATCCATATATATATATATATATATATATATATATATATATATATATATATATATATAGAGAGAGAGAGAGAGAGAGAGAGAGATTGAGATTGAGATTGATTTATTCTATAAATTCTTTTACTCTGGAGAACCCTGACTACTACACTTGCCTAACGGACACCTGGGTACCTATTCAATGATGCCTTGCAAGATAAACTCCATGGATATCAAGTTAAGTACAATGTCGTCCAGTCTCTTAGTAAAGGCAATCAGATATAAACCATGGGGTCAGAACAATGAAGGAGGTGACTGAGAACAGAAGCAGGGTCCTTTCCTCAGTTTGGACAGTGAGAAAGATGGCTGCAAAAACCCACAGCAGGAAAGAATAAGGCCACAGGAAGACTTACAGGTCAGGTTCTAGAAAATATCATTTTCCATTAACATTCAAAATAATTTCATCAAATGGGCTCTCCTTTTATTATTACCCCTACAGTCTATAAAGCATGGCTCTCATCTAGATTGGAGAGAAAGGTGGGTTTCCCTTTAGGAGGTATTTGGCAATGCTAAGACATTTCTGCTTGTTGCAACAGGAAAGGGGACTGCACCTCAGTGAATGAGAAAGAGCAGGGGGGATGAGGGGGGATGAGGGGCTAGGCAGGGGCTTGCCTGAGGCTCCAAGACCCCCTTAAATACACTGCAGCTTAGGACAGAGAGAGTGAGAGAAGAATGAAGGAGGAGAAAAGAGTGAAGGAAAGAAGCAGACAGCTGCCAGTACATTTCTGAATTAGATGTAACACCTTTAGTATTCTGGTGATGATTTACATTTAAGATAGCTTCACATGCTTTGTTTAATTCCATCACCATCACATGGCAGCAAAGGCAGACAAGCAAAGATCAGTCTTCAGAATTTCTGAAGCCTACCAAAATGAAATGTGATGGCCAGGGTTCCAGCCCTGTGCCAAGAAGGCAGGACTCCAGGATAAACTCCACAGTACAGAGCCTCACAGCAGCTCTAAGCAAGTCTGTTCCTTGGGTTCCCGGCAGCTCATGGAAGCAGGCCTGCCAGTCTCTCTGGAAGGGACTCGGGAGATACTGGATAAACCAGAGTCAGGACCAAGCACTCAAAGGAGCCATGAACCAAAGTGTGACTAGGAGTTGAAGGCTGGGGTAACTGGAGTAACTTCAGGCTGGTCACCTGGCCTCAGGGCATCTCTGTCCCTCCTGAGAGAGACACTGTTCTAAAAACAGGAGTCTGTTCTATTTTAAAATGCTCTTTTCCTAAAGCCAATGGTACCGCTTCAAATGTGGCCAACAAAAACTGTTACTAGGGAGGCAGCTGGTAGAGCGTAGTTTCCTAGCCTGGTAAAGAGGAAATATACTCACTATATAAAGGAATTAATTTTCTAAAACACTGAAACCTTTTCAAAAAATTGTTCAAATTTGCTTTTTCAAACAAAACTGTTAATTAAATACAGCTTCATAGATTATACTCTGGGGTGTGCTGGTGTGCTGAGCTGGCTATGGGGAGCCCCAGCCCTTGGCAATGATGTGGCAGCTGGAGACAGGGGCCAACTTAAACTTGTCTGCTCCATTTGGAAACCTTGCTTTCCTCATCCTGAGGATGAGGGGTCATGCTGAGTACTCTTAGTGTGGCTTCTGAAGTTGACCTCCATGCCTCAGTCTCCTGTCTTATTCCACCTGTGAAGGCTTCAGGAAGCAGTGACTGAGAAAGACTCTCAAACAGTAGAGCACATCACCAACCAGAGATACTTGCTAGAGAGGAGAGTGCTCAGGTAACACGCTACTAATAATTCTAATGACCATCTATCCCGATGACAATTTGTTATGTATAGGGTTTTTTTGTTTTGTTTTTTTTTTGTTTGTTTGTTTGTTTTTGTTTTTTTTGTTTTTTCGAGACAGGGTTTCTCTGTGTAGCTTTGCGCCTTTCTTGGAACTCACTTGGTAGCCCAGGCTGGCCTTGAACTCACAGAGATCCGCCTGCCTCTGCCTCCCGAGTGCTGGGATTAAAGGCGTGCGCCACCAACGCCCGGCTTGTATAGGGTTTTTTTAAAGCAGTTCTCAGAGGACTCAACAGCGTTGGAAGCAATTGCAGAGGTCCCTGCACAGCACACAGCTGCCATCAGTACCAAGGTCTGTAAGAGGTACGTTGTCTCTGTCACAAAGCTAGTCACTGAGATCCCTCTCACCGGCTCACTGGCTTACACTGCAATGTGACCGACCCTGCAGTGAGAGGTGGAACCACACTCCATACCACCTCCAGTATCTTAGAAACACTGGGCCACTTGACAGTTATTTCTCTGTTCAGAGGACTCAACTTCACTGAATTCCACTTTCGTGTATAATTAGTATGGTCTAGCTAACAAGGAGCCATTGTTCTATTGAGTTTATTGCTTTAAAAAAAATGTTATTCCTATCATCTAGGTCTAGAACCCATGGTTTGTATATATCAGTCAAATCTTTCTATATTAGTAGACATGGAAAGCTGCTGAGCCTTGTTCATTCCTGTAAGCTCTTCTCAAAGCCACTAGCCTTGAACTTGCCTTTAGACAGCACCGAGACCCAGATTCTCCATTTCCCAGGTGCTCAGTGTCCTCAAGGTCTGGGTCTTCACCTGGCCATTAGCTCTCATTACTCAACCTCACTTTCCCTTTTTATTAAATTTTAAAAATTATTTTATTGTTAATTATGTGTATTGTGTGCCACTTGATGGGGATGATGGGAACGAACTCTAGTTCTCTGCAAGAGCAGAAAGCCTCAACTGCTGAACCATTTCCTCAGCCCCCTCCCTTCTTAAAAAAAGACTTGAAAAGAAAAAGAGAAAGGAAAAAGAATTTTAGACACATAACAAAATGGAGAGGGAGGCAGATAGTTCCCATGTATTATTGCCCTCACAACAGGCATAGCCCACCCCTTTTATAAGGACAGACACATGTCACTTTATCTTTGTCCAAACCCACAGACACTTGGGTGTACAATATCAAGAATAAATAATGGAGTCAGGTGGGTAGAAAGTATCCATGTGTGTTCACTGATTATAACAACTGCATATTCCACTGGGGGCTGTTTACAATGGAGGAGGATATGCATATATGGGGTGGGGAGTATGGGAAATATCTACCCCCCTCTCAGTACTGCTATGAACTTAAATTTTTTAAAGACTGCATTCTGAGGACCTGTCCCTTCTACCCATTTCTTGACAGCTACTGACTCAGTTTCTGTAGTTTTCCAGAATGGTAAGCAGCTGCAATCCCTACATGCAGCCTTTCAGACTGGCTTCTTTCACCAAGTGTACATCTGACTTTCTTCTGTGACCATTTGCTCTTAACCCTAACTCCAGGAAACCTTGTCAACTATGCTCCTGCCAAACTGATTTCCCTGGGAACCCTGCAAGCAGGAGAACACATAGGGAACTCACACTGCTCCACAGCACTCAGGTTGTCTGTGAAACCCTTCCTGCCATGCCTTGGTGACGCCCTCCTTCCCCACTCTGGATCCACGACACCCATGGAGAAGTTTCTGTGGTGCACAGCCTGATGTGATATGCTTCAGTAACCCACCAACAAATTGAGCAACAAAGGCCTTAGGCACTGGTAGAGGAAGATGTCTGGAAGCATGGTGTGAAAAGCCTGGATACTGAAACCAAAGAACTTGGCTGCAGGCCCATGCCCTGTGGGACTCTTGGCAAGCTTCTTCACCTTGCTGCCCTGGGCCTGTCTCCATCACCTGTCCTTACTCTTCCATGTGACAGAGCCAGAAGCCAATGTTATACCACAAAGCAAATTTAAGTGGGAAGGGCTATTTTAACTCATTTAATAGTAGTCAGTTGGGACAGTGACTGCCAATTAAAACATTACTGCTGCATGCTCTTGTTCTACAGCCAGAAACATGCCAGGCTAATCACTTACACTAATATTTCCTGTAAACATCTCAAACTTTGATGAGGCCTAGGGCACATACCCTCTACACACTGTTTTGCACTGTTTGCACTTACAGAACAGGGGCTTCGGGGCCATAAAATGCAGAGTTAATACAATGTTTCAGCTTAAGAAATCAGGGGCCTGGGTTCGTAACCTCCATTAATTTTTCAAAGTGACTCCTAACCTCCCAAAGAAGTCCTTCCTATGAGATGGAACAAATTTTTGAGCCTGTGCATGTGTAACAATAGCAAAGAAAGGAAGCCATGAATGTGGGGGACAAGGGGAGTTGAAGGGAGAAATGATGTAATTATATTTTAATTAAAATTAAAACATTTGAAAGAAAAGAAATGAGAGAGTGAGCATGTGAACTTGCTGAAGCTCTGCTGCAGCCTTCTTCCCCTGGCCAGAGGAGGGAGCTCACAAGGTTCCCATCACTGTAGTGCATGCTGGGACGGCAAGCGTGTGGGGAACCTAACACACAGCAAGGTTTGCGACAGTAACTGGGCATGGTTGCCCGGTACTTCTAAACCCCTTTGTTGTGTGCAACAATGTACTAGGGAATCTCTGTCTTGGTGACTCTCTAGGTCTCGGCTTATCAGGATCAGTCTCAAGTTACAAGTGATCACTGAGCCCTTGAAATGCGGCCACTCTGAATTGAAAAGTGGCACAGGTATAGATACATAACACATCTGCAGGAAAGTAATGTAACGCAGCTTACCAATCATTTTCTTGCTGGTCACATGTTCAAATCATAATATTGTGGGCACGAAGTTTAAACACACTATTACAATTAACTTGATATTCTTATTTTTGTTAATGATGCTATTAATTATTTCCACTCTACATGTGGCTCCCATCTGCGGCTGCGGCTGCGGCTGCGGCTGCTGTGTTCTAAGGAAGACACTACGCACCAGTTCGTTTCCACCAGTGACTCACCAATGAATCCCATCTTAGAAAGCTTACTCTGTAAATCAAAGACAAAGCTTTCAAACAGGAGCTCTAAGTTTGGCACACACATAAAACATTGGCCAAAAATACAAGAGAAAATACACTAACTTCATTTACAGATATCTGCCTCCACTGCAAAGCCCATTTGGGGACTACCCAGAACCTAAGCCTAAGAGTGTGACATCATGATAAACACCTGATGAGGACCTCTCCGCAAAGCACCTACTATGTGTCAGCATCTTCACATTTATCATCATTATTTTATTTCTATTAGAAGGAAAGCTGAAGCGCAGAGTCGCTCCCACCATTCAGCTAGTTAGTAGAGGACACCCAACCACTGTTTATACCACTGACCTGCTCCCCACAACCTCGGTCCTGTTATGTTAGCAACACCCTCTAGTTCACAAAATTTCTCCAGAAACCTTATGTTGTTCACTTTCCAAACTATTCTGTGAAGCAGACAGGAACATTCAAACCCTCTGTTTAAAGGAAAGCATCTAACTGCACGGATGCTCAGCCTCAAGGCTCCCAATGGGAAAGCACAGCCTTGGACCTAGGAGTTAGGAGGGACGTAAAAGTATCCTCCGCAATCTCCAAATAGAACTTTAAAAAATTTACATGTTCTTGTGGGGAGAGGGTTGGGTCACAAATGCCACAGGGTTCATATGCCATTGTACCTGTGTATAGAGGTCAGAGGATAGATAACCTTTAAGAATCAGTTTTCTCCATTCACTATTTGAATTCCAAGATCTGAACTCAGGTTGTCAGGCTTGGTGGCAAGTGCCTTAATCTGGTGAGCCATCCCACTGGCTCCAGAACGTTCTTCTCTTAATGCTGCTTTTCCCCTAGGCATGGAGTTAAATGGAATACCAGAGTGAGGCCTTTTCTGTTAACAACAGTCATATATTCCAACCACAATGTAACTGTTTCTACATATATACTGTGGTATACTAGATATAAATAAAATGCTACCAAAGCACCACAGATTTATGGTGCCACACTTGATGTATTACTATAGTCACTATTTCCCACTATTTCATCTATTCTTTCACGCCTACAGTATTATTTGCATTGAAAGCCCTTGAGGCTATTTGTGGTCCAAACAAACTGAACCCACATGCAGTGAAGTAATGAAGTGCTGAGCAAACATGTGAAAGGCCCACAGAAGAGCTTATGTTCTGCCCAGACAAGTCTTCTGAGGAGCAGAGTAGCAAAAGCCATTTTTTGTTCCAAAGCCTAAGAAAAACACGACCTATAGGACCAGCTCTAACACAGAGCAAGCAGGATGAAAGCAGACTGCCAGAGGCCGCTGTGAGCCCACAGGAAGAGGACCCAGGTCTGTGGTGATATTTTATTTGTGCTGAAATGCAGTGATATTTTATTTGTGCATTAATAAATAAAGCTTGCCTGGAGATCAGGGGGGATAGGCCAGCCATTTTAAGTAAACAAAGAAGTCAGGCAGCCCACGCTCTTAATCCCTTAGTAGTCAGGATCTCTGTGTGTTCAAGACCACACTAGGGAACAGAACCAAGTGGGGTGACACACGCCTTTAATCCCAGTACCAACCATAGAGACCTGGAGATCTGTACAGACAGACAGAGACAGAGCTGTGTAGGAAGAGGAAGTGAGGTAGTTGGGCCAGAGAGGGCAGAAAAGCAAGGCATATAAGCCTGGGTAGACAGGAAGTCGCTCTCCTTGGAGCTGGTGAGGTGAGGTTAGGTGGTGGCTGTCCGTATTTCCCTGATCTCTCTAAAGCTTTAACCTAAATTTCTGGCTCCATGTTTTTTATTTAATAAGACCATTTAGAAATGTGGCTACACAGGTCAGAAGAGGAACCAAACAGCCGATCTGAAGGAGAAAGTAGGGCTCAAAAGAGAAGATGATCATTGAAGTTCCCAACAGAGAGAAAGCAAGAAAAGGGGCTGCTAAGATTGTGTAATAAGGCAGCTAAGCACCAGTAACACATTGTGCAATGAGCTGTTTGCCAAGGTTGTCCTAGGGCCAAGATGCAAATCAGAAAGGGACAGAAACCACCAAGACCAGCACCAGGGCACTGTCACCCAAGCAAAGAGGATGGGCAGTACAAAGCAGCAGTTCCTTAGCACCCATCACTCAAGGAGCAGGGCCTCACTAGTAAGTTTACTTAGACATTCAGCAGTTATTTTCTTGTCTGTGGTTTATCCACATTTCAATAAACAGCTCCTGTGTCCATATTGTATATTTGATTTAAAGTTCTATTTTTAAGAAAATAATGAAACTCTACCATATCAGAAAAGCTGGAGGATCTGAAACTGGGGAGGTATATGAGGAGCCATGTTTAATTCTTACCTACACGGTTGCCAGTCCCATGGCTAAACTCTGAAAAGCTCTAATGTTCTCCCTAAATGTCCTCTTTCCTCTTGAGTATCATGCTTATTTGGTGGCCTGGCTAATGCTATTTTCTTCCCACCATTTTTCTCTGCAGAAATCAGTTCCATGCCCTGAGGACTTTTGAAGAGGTTAATTGCTGTAGTAGGGATGGAGCCTTAGTTCAACATGACTAGAGTCCCTGTGAGAAGAGGAGAGCACCAGAACACTCATGAACAGAGAAGAGACCATGTAAGGATCCAGATGAAAGGTGGCTGCCTGCCTGCCTGCCAGGGAGAGCGGTGTCCAGAGAAACTTGCCTTGTGGTGATGTGAGGCTGCCCCCACACCATGGCTGTAAGGTGCAGCCACAGTATAAATAGCTACAGAACAGGGATTGTCACCCAGGCCAAGAAAGACTTTCTAGCAGTATCCCTCACAGGCTTGAGGCCTGCCTTCCCCTCCTGCTCCTCCAGGCAGAGGTAAGTCTCCTCCTTTCATGTTCTAGGACTACTCTGCCCGCACCTGTTTCTGTGCTTACCGCACCCTCTGTCAGCCCTCACTTCTAAATGATGAGCTGCTGCTAGGAGCTTGTCGTGAGTCCTGGACTGGAGTGACGGGCAACATGTGTGTCAGGTCCCCAGGGGAGTTTTCCTGGGAAGCACTGGCAGGGTGAAGGGCCTCAGAACAGCAAGAACAGTGCTCTAAGATTATGTTTTGAGAACAGCATTGAATTTTCACTTCCTTGAAGTAGAATTATCAGGGTCTCCTGAGGGACTTCCAGTGGGTGGGGGAAGTACTGTGTACACTTTTTCAGGCATGGTATATGAGTGTATTTCCTTCATTCAGAGTTTGATGTTAGTGATATAGAAGAATATACCTTCTGTTGACTCAGCCAAGATCTGTATTTTAAAAAATACTATTTAATTAGCATCATGCCCAGTAAGTTAGAAATTGATGGCAGTTGAGAAAACAAACCTATGAAGGGCCAGAACTTGGCCATGGTTGTCAGGCTAGTAGCAGACCAGGACCTGAACTTTCTTCTGGTTCTGCTGTGGTGGTAGCTGCTTCTTTTGGCCTCCATCCTGGGTGAGATGCAACAGACATGTCAGCAAGAAGAAGCATCAGTAACCAGTTCTGTTTTTTGGTTTTTTTTTTTTTTTTTTTTTAAACAAAACAAATCTCTACCTTGGCCACACAGATTAGAGGTTAAAAAAAAAACAAAAACAAAAACAAACAAACAAACAAAAAACCCAAATCTTTAGAAGTTACCATTATTACTAAGCCCGGACAAAACAAATGCAACAGGTTTGAGCCACCTGATCTCCTGCCTCATGTGGGCAGAACTCGCAACTCTGTGCATTGGTGTTTTGCCTACATGGTGTCTGTGTGAGGGTGGCAGATCCCCTAGAACCGGAGGCAGTTGTGAGCTGCCATGTGGGTGCTAGGAATTGAACTCAGGGTCCTCTGAGAGAGCAGCCAGTGCTCTTAACTGCTGAGCCATCTCTCCAGCCCCTAACCTTATCTTCTAAAAGGCCCAAATACTGTCAGTCCAACTGGGACTTGAGCTCCAACTTGTTAATTTGTGGGAACACAATTTGGTCCATACTAATGCCACAGAATGTCCGAGTCCTCTGTTAATACTTAGACAGAACGACAACTTTGAAGGTGATTGCCATGGTTACCTCCTCTAGATGTCAGAATAACCTAACTCCTATTCTGTTTTTCATTTCTCCCAGTTTCACGTTACTCCAGATTCTCTACATTTTAAGTAACAGAATCTAACAAGAAAAAATATATGGAATTTCACATAACGCTAGGAGAAAAACATTTGTGGCTAAGTCTGGCTTGATTGGGGGTAACTGCCTGGGAGGGCGCCGGGAAAGCTGCCCTGAGAACACGCTTTCTCCGGCCGTCACAAGGCTGGAAAAAAGGCTCCATGGCTTTCAGTCTCTGGGGACTGGGCCTGGCACCATTTCTAATGGTGCTAGTGTGAGTCTCACTGGGGGCTGGTGCATGACAGACCCGTCCTTAATTCATCCCTAAAGTAGGGTTAAAGGTCAGGGTCCCACAAGCCAGATGACAAGCCTGGATCACTAAGGACAGAGGACAGCAGGTCCTTACCTCCCAGTCCCTCCCTTCTAAACCAGCTGCTGGACACACACAGCAGCTGTAGAGAAATAACAACACTATCCTAGCAGACAAACAGATGAGGCAAAAACTTATTTCAGTACCTTTTCAAAAGGTGTCTTTCGTACAATACTTTATACATTGGAATAACCTTAAACCCACGTCACTGCCCACGTGCAGAAGGACAAAGGGTTTAGTGACCATGGATGAAAACTCCCACATCCCTCCCTGTCAGTAGAAACTCTGCTCTGGCGTGCAAAGGAGCAGCAGGTTTTTCCATCCTTGGTAGTCCTTCACACAAGCCAGACTTTATCATGGAGACATTTAGAGTGATTACATCAACAGAATGATACACTAGACATTTATTTAAAAATAGCAAGAAAAAACAAACCAAAAACAGATGGCCACATCTGAGGGAGTGAGCAGAATAAAAAAAATAAAGATTTTTTTTTTAAAGCCCAATACACTAGTGAATGAAATTTAACATTTTGGAATTATCCAAAGAAACATTTTCTGCCAGGGATGTGTCAGAAAAACAAAAAGTGAACTTACTTAGAAATCCAAAGGGGCGTATAATAAAGTGAAGGAGAAAAACATGATCTCTGATTGAATTCTATTAAACTCATCAAGCAAAACACAATCTAGAAAGAAATTCAAACTGGGTGTGGTGGCACACACCTTTAATCCCAGTGCTTGGGAGGCAGAGGCAGGTAGATAGAGTTCTGTGAGTTCAAGGCCAGCCTGGTCTATATACATAGTAGTTTCATGACAGCCACATCCAGAGCTGCTTAATAGAGAGACCCTGTCAAGGAAGGAAGGAACGAAGGAAGGAAGGAAGGAAGGAAGGAAGGAAGGAAGGAAGGAAGGAAGGAAGGAAGGAAGGAAGGAGAGAGAGAGAAATTACAAAAGAAAAAGAAAGAGAAAGAAATTAAGAAAGGAAGGAAAGCCGGGCGTTGGTGGCGCACGCCTTTAATCCCAGCACTCGGGAGGCAGAGGCAGGCGGATCGCTGTGAGTTCGAGGCCAGCCTGGTCTACCAAGTGAGTTCCAGGAAAGGCGCAAAGCTACACAGAGAAACCCTGTCTCGGAAAAAAAAAAAGAGAAAAAAAAAAAAAAGAAAGGAAGGAAAGAAGGAAGAGAGAGAGGGAGGGAGGGAGGGAGGGAGGGAGGGAGGGAGGGAGGGAGGGAGGGAGGGAGAGAGGAAGGAAGGAATAAATTCAAACAAGAAAGTCTTATTTAAGAATTTTCAGCTCTAACATGCCAGTTAGAGAACCAAGAGAGGTGCAAAGCAGAATTCACTGTCTTCCCATTGAACACCTCCACCCACCCAGGGCTAAAACCCAGGGCCTCATTGTTAGGCAAGTGCTCTCCCACTAAACTGTATCCTAAGTCTTCTTCTAAGAGCTTCTTCAAGTCCTGTCCTAGCTACTATGACAATGTGAGCTTAGAAAATAATAATTCTGAAAAAGAGTTTGAGCTTTTCTATTTACAAAGCATTTTTGGATATATAATCTAAATGACATATACACCCCAGTAAAAGAATAAGTGATTTGCCCCAAATTATATAAACTATAACTCTGAACCCATATTCCGATGGGATATTTGATCTTACACACTTTGGACTCCTTCCATTTAGGCATTTTGACTTAAGCATTCTTTCTGCTCTCTGAAATATTCTTTAACATTCTATGCCAAGATTCTCCTTTTACTACAGCAGTACTTGAGCATAATTGTTAAGCAAAATGATTGCTTCCAAGGACGTATGTGGGAAACTCAGGAAGCAAAATGTCTACCCTCTGTAGCTCTTCTCAGAGTCCTCCTGATAATGCGTACTGTCTCTTTCCAGTGGGCTAGAATTTACAATTTCTTTCAACATGACTGCCAGAACTCTTTCCCCCAAAGCCTCCAGAAAGGCCCAAGTTACAGCAGCCGAAGCACAACTCCCAGAATCAAGATGGTCCTGTGTTCACACAGCAGCTCTCTGATGCTGGAGAAGTTGTCTAAGCAGTATATGCCTCAGTTCTGGCAGCAGCTTCCTCATTAGGTTCTTCTGAGGACAGAAGTGCATGTATTTATGAATACAGAGGAGAGAGCAGATTACACTGACCACTGACAAGGTTCAGTGTGTGTGGTCCATTAATTCAGCAAAATGTTATGTAAAATGAAGATAATTGTCCTGTCTGACAGATTTTCATTGTTTTATAAATTAGAATAGGAGATGGTTATGGAATAATTAAAAAATATAACCCCCTGAGAGTCTGAGATGCAATGTAAGCTCTCTGACCTTTAGGTACCTGGGAGGTAAAATGGTCACAATGTACCCAACACTGGAACCCCTGCTTTCTACACATGGACTACCTGAAAATCAGATGCAATAACTAACTCGTGGAACATGGAGGGCACACCTGCACTGTTATCCTGTTTGAATATAGAAGAATCAGAAACTATGTTTAAATACATAAGAACTTTCAGCTGAGAGTGGTGTGCACACCTGTAATCCCAGCACTCAGGAGTGGAGGCAGGAGGATCAGGATTTCAAGGCTAGCCTTT
The DNA here is from genome assembly GCF_049852395.1 of Peromyscus maniculatus bairdii. Lineage (NCBI taxonomy): Eukaryota > Metazoa > Chordata > Mammalia > Rodentia > Cricetidae > Peromyscus > Peromyscus maniculatus. The sequence goes on along the minus strand of NC_134865.1, from coordinate 80,363,576 downwards.
GTGGTGATATATTGTGTACCCTAATAAAATTTGCCTGAAGATCAGAGAACAGAACAAGCCACTGGATTAAACATAGATGCTAGGCAGTGGTGGCGCACACCTTTAATCCTAGCACTTGGGAGGCAGAGATCTATATGGATCTCTGTGAGTTCAAAGCCACCCTGAACTCTAATGAGATTGATTCAGTCTAGGAGAGAAACAGAATCAGGCAGTGGTGGCACATCTTTAATCCCAGCACTTGAAATCTCATGCCTTTGCTTGAGAAGTCACATGCCTTTAATCCTAGCACTAGGAAGGAAGTGAAATAGCTGGGCAGAGAAAGGTATATAAGGTGTGAGGAGACAGGAACTAAAGCCTTTTCAGGCTGAGGAGTCCTAGAGGTAAGAGGTGACTATGGCTTGCTCCTTTGTCTCTCTGATCTTTCAGCATTTACCCCAATATCTGGCTCCTTTTTATTATTATTATTATTATTATTATTATTATTATTATTATAAGACCATTTAGCAATTCCTGTTACAAGCCTTGGCTACATAGTGAATTCAAGATCAGTCTGGGCTACTTGGGACCCTATCTCAAAAATCCAAAATAAACAAGTAAGGACTTTTAAAGGCCACATGAAATTTTACAACTCATTTTGTTGATTCCTAGAACTGTGAAAAGCTACCACACACTTCCTGCTCTTGTTACTTGGATAAATTCTGCTCAACTACAAATAGATCTTGTTTATTAAGTTCAATAGCTTCATCAAACTCCTCAAAGACTTTCATGTTTAAAAATGAGATATCCAAACAGCAGCACCTGTCCCCTTTCCTGTCATTTTTCATTCTGGTCTGTAACAATGATTCAAATGTGGCAGGAAATTAAAGAAGAAAAACGGGAACACAAGTACTGGGAAGCCAAGACTACCCAGCTCTGCTTAAGTGTGCTGGAATGAAAGCATAAGAAGTGTGGTCCTGTTTTCTGGTCACCCTCTGCCCAGTTAAGAAACATTAACTAGTAAATTACAGGTTAGATCTCTTAAGCATTGTATAGGAATTCAGAAAAGACGAGAAACACATGGGGTAGAGGCTGGAAAAGCATCCTAGGAAGAGGCATGCACAGACCTGGGCTTTAGAGGATGTCTAAATAGGAAAACAAGGGTTTAGACAGGGAGCAAAGAAGCACGCACAGACCCACAGCTAAAGCAGGTCTCCTACCCCCAACCTCCAAGGTGGGGCTGCATAGCCCAGGCTGGCTTGATACCCTACCCAGCCTCCCCAGTGCTGGAACTCTAGAGGTACACCAGCAAGCCTGCTGATCAAGTAGTTCTCTGGAGCACAGAAGCTAAACTTCTGCAAGCTGAGCTTCGAGAGAAAGGACAGAAAGACCACTAAGGGCTTTATGTACAGAAAATGAGAAGTTCTACCAAGCAATGAACAGAGTTCTGCATTATATCTTGGGAAGGACTGTCCCCAAAGCAGAAGGACCCATTCACCCCATTCTTGCCTGTCTTTGAAGGAAGCTGCCTTTAACTTTTCAGTCATGGGTAAGGATGAGCTGACCCACACATTGTTCACACCAGGAATCTGATCCGCACAGATGGCCCAGCCCAGAAGCTTGGTACAGTCAAGAAGAACTTAATCCACTGCAGCCATTGTGCTCACATTTGAAGACAACAGGAACAAAATGTAAAGGTACTGAGTCCTTATCTCATGGTGCTGGGACTGCTCTGAGGTGTATTTGTCTGTGAATGTGTCCTCTGTCCAGAGAAAGGTATTCCACTGAGTACAGTGCTGCTCTGTTTTTGAGATGGAGTCTTACTAATAAGTATCAAGTGTTGGCTCAGAACTTGCTGCAGACCAGGCTGGCCTCAAACTTGCAGCAATCCTCCTGTCTCTTGAGGGGTTGGAGGAGTGGCCCATATTTAGACTGTAATCTTACCCACTCACCCTACCCCAATTAAGAACTTGTACAAGGATTCTTGAGTTAAAGTCAAGGTTAAAGTTCTTCTATAGCTCCTGTTAAGACTCCACATACACCCTATTAAAGCCATAACAATCTATTTTGCTGGAACGTCCTCATCAAAGCTGAATTCTCACTTTGATTAACTCTCCCTTCAATGGAACAGACTGCACATATCACTGTCTGGTGCAGTCCTAACAGGTCAGGGGCATGTGTTTACTATCAAGCTCTGGAGACAATGAGAGACAATACAGGGGGGTTCAGGGAAGGTTGACACTTGGGGTTGGCCTCTGGTCACACTACCTTAGCCAGAAAATACTACAGTCCACGTGTCAACAGCAATGGACTTAATTAATCTCAGACAAGGGAGTCTATATGGCAGCCAAGCAAAGATCCCAGCTCTCCCCTGATTAATCACACCATGTTTATTTCACTTCCTCATAAACACTTCAGTTGCAAACAGGATCATCTTCCAAGGACTGATTTTTAGTATTTTAAATCTCAACTCTCAGTGGGTAGGAAGAGATGAGAAATGCTATCTGTACCATGTGTTGACCTTTTCCCTCTCTCTAGTAAAATTCAAGTCCAAGAGAAGGGTCTGAGGAAATCCCCTGATCCTTTCAGTAAATGAAGACTTATTAATGTATTAGTGTATTCTAAATTCCAGGCACCTTGGTAGATGCTTTCTATGAAAAGTCTCATTTAAGCACAGTAACTTTTTTTTCTTTTTTTGGATTTTTTTCTTTTTGTTTTGTTTTGTTTTCCCTCCTGAGACAGGGTTTCTCTGTGGTGTTTTGGTGCCTGTCCAGGATCTCGCTTGGTAGACCAGGCTGGCCTCGAACTCACAGAGATCCTCCTGGCTCTGCCTCCTGAGAAGCACAGTAACTCTTGCGGTATGTAACAACCACATTTAAAGACAGGGAAATTAAAGCACAGAGAACTTACATCACTTCCTTGGGATAAAGGGTGCCCTCTGCAGGACACAGAGAAATCACCACAGACATGGTCACATCTTGGCCAAAGCCTGAGGGAGAGCACACATTGTACCCAGCTCCTTTCTCTGCTTCCCACAGTAAGCTCCTACACTTTACCAACAGTCCTCAGAATTCCCACCCACCAACCCCACAACTCATGCTACTGGTCCACGGGTTCACTCCAGGAGACATCTCCTCCAACGGGGCTGACATTCTTCTCCAGCTCAGATTTCCAAGGTGGTATTCCCACCCTTGGCTTCCTTATTCCAAGCTTTTGGCATGTGTTCAGCAGCTCTTGAGGACAGTAAGTTCTAGAAGACAGGTTCACATTTGCCATTTTCAACTATGGCTTCTATTCAACTTCTATTTCAACTATGGCTTCTATTTGGTCGCTTTTCAGGAAATGTCAGGTGAATGTCACTCTAAAAGCAGAAAAACCTCCCATCTTCCCACCTCCAAAAGTTTATAGAGCCTATGCATTGGGATCAACTTCTACACTCTATGTCTGCCAAGGGCCACATGGCTCCACAGTGGTGTTATAGAATGTGCTAGGACCCAGGTCACATCACCACATTTTGTTCTGTCCACTCAGTTTATTTTGTTTTTGACTACACCTTAAGCAAAAAGTGGGCCTATACCAGGGTTGTTTTAAGTAGCATCTGAACCAGCTAAGCACCGATTAAGCTCATGGATCCCCAAACACAGAATGCAAGCCTAGCAATGCTTCATCACACACACACACACACACACACACACACACACACACACACACACACACACACACGTCCTTCTATACATGACCCCCAAAGCCTGTTTTAATAAGACAGGTTGCAAGGTGAGAATTACTTTTCACAGTTACAACATCTGTTTCTCCTAAAAAGACTGGAGTCAGTCTCTGGGCTGCAGACCCACAGGACTGCCTCTGGTTGAGTAGACTCTCCAGTGACTGTAATGTGGAGGCAGACTGGTGTGTTCTGCTCTGCCATCCTGGCAGCGAACTTGTTTGTTTTGCTTGTGGCTTGTCAGACACTAACAAAACTGTGGCATCAGTGAAGATCATCTGTGTTTCTTGTTCCCAGTCCCTTCCTCACTCTTAACTACCCATTCTGTGCTGATTTTTTCCAACTCGGGGCTCCTACTGTCACCTCTAAAGACCCACATGGTTGTGAATTGGAAAAGGCTCTAGGAAATCAAAGAGTAAGCCTCCCAGGAACTGTGGCTTGATTCAAATTCTGACAGCAAATATGTAGTATCTCCAGAGGAATGGTGGTTGACAAGTGTTGAGCTAACGCCTTGACTTGAAGCACTCAAGTTTCTGTACAGCCAACTCTACAAAAATCAATCATGGCACGATCACTCTGCACCAGTCACTGTGCAGAGCTTGGGCATAAAAGCTGTGGGAAGCAGGAAGAGTCAGTCACTCTATCCTAGGGGATCCTCTGTTCTTCCCCTGTCCTGTCCCTTCCTACAACTATGGAGCATGTGACAGGCACCATGACAGATCCTGGAATCCCAGAAGAGTCTCTTAAGATTATGTTGACTGCTAAGACACAGGTGGATTCACAAGATGTCACTGCAGACACACAAAATATAAAACTGACCAGACATCCCTCTAACTGCTGGTGACTTCATGAAATTACCAAACCTTTCTCAAATTCTATTCTCATTTCCTTCATTCATTTAACACATTTACTAGAACTTATTACATAAGAAGCACTAGGGAGCAAGGTGGTGGTGGTGCACACCTTTAATCCTAGCACTTGGGAGGCAGAGGCAGGTGGATCTCTGTGAGTTTGAGGCCAGCTTGGTCTACAATAAATTCTAGGACAGCCAGGGCTACAAAGAGAAAGCCTATCTCGAAAAACCAAAACCAAACCAAAAGGCACTAGGGAAACAGCAGTGGACAAATGGCTGACACATAAAAGCAATATCTAGAATATATAGATGGTGTTGCAGGAGAATAAAGCACAGGAGAAAGAAGGGGAGGCCACAGTGGAAGCTTTTAAAAGAGACTCCAGGCAACACTTGAGGGCAGGTCTAGAGAGAAGATAGAGTGCAGGCAGCATCCTCAGGAAGAGGGGGTCAATGTAAATACCACAAGGCTGGTATGGCTGGTGTGGCTGGAGTGCCAAAGGCCAGGAGTGCTGTTGGAGGTGAAATCTGGGCACTGTCAAGCCTGGCTGACAAAAACATGCAAGGCATCATGGGGGTCTGGGCTCTCCCACTCAAGGAGGTTAGACTTGACTTGAGTTTAAACTCCAAAAGGAAAACTGGGCAAGACTACAGAAACAAGGCAGAAAGCCTGAACAACAAGGCTGCAATGGAGACTCAAGGCAGACGTGGGGCAGTCTAGACTAGCAATGGGATGAGACTGGCAGGATGAGATGGAAGAATAAGGAAAAGGAGTGGGTACTGGCTGGACTCTGGGTGACTCCAGAAAGAATGGGTTGAGAAAGAGCAGAAGAGTTGTGAGCAGTGCTAAATGTGAAGTACTTATCAGGCTTCCTGCACAGATGTCAAGCAAGCAGATAGAATGATGGGTCCAGACTTCGGAGGCAAGGTCTGGTCATACTCTTGTCTTCAATGATAAGATCCTATATGGACTGAGGTTACCATGTAAACCTGACTGGCAGCATCTGTTGAGTTTCTTTCCCTTTCCTTTCCCTACCCAGCTTGCTTCTCCCTTAACCTTATCTGAGTTGTAATCCCTCAGCACTGTGCTGCCAACCACTCAAGTACTGGTCCACTCACCACATGACGGCAATCCTGAAAGTGGGAGGGACCAAGCTCTGGCTGGTGCATGGGTGCTTCAGGCTTACAAACTTCACGTCTTCTCTGATACTACTCATTTTAACCTGTGTCAGCATTCCAGTAAGAGGGCAGGGAAAAGCTATAACATTCCCCAAGACCAGATATAAGTTAAAATTAATAAAGAAGTCAGTTGGAGTTTGAACCTCAACCATTCTATGAAACAGAACCAAAACAGACTCAAAATAGTAACTTCCACATGACTGATTCATTCCAACAGGATTTTAGATCTTGGAATTGTGTACAGGATCACTTCTGGAAATAAATCAGAATCATCAAGCACTAAGGATTCTGAGAAAGAGAGGTCTGTGAAGCCTGTGGAAATTCTCCTGTACCCAGCTCCCATCATCTGTAGGAACACTGGGATTACAGATGTGTGCTACCACACCTGGGTTCCCATGGGTTTTGGGGATTTAACCCCAGGTTCTTAAGTGTTCAGCAAGCACTTAACTGGCTAAGCTATCTCTTTAGGTCTCTAATACTGTTTTTTTTTTCCTAAGGGAAAACCACTCCAGTATCACAGAAAAGCAAAATTAAAAGGGCCAAACACAAATGAACCATGTTTACCACAACAGCAAGCTACAGTGTTTGCCTAGTGCTATAGTTCCATGATGGGCACAATTCTATAACCACTGGGAAATGCCAGCCACCTCTCCAGCTTTTAGGATCTTGTAACTCTAGGTGTAGGGTGCAAGCAGCAGTAAATTCCCTGTGTGCTTCTGCATGTGGGGTGTTGTGCTGAGACGCTTCTTAGCATTGTCGGGTCAGCAAACAGCTGTTCTGCGTGATCTTCTGGTCTAGCACACACCACAGCATGGACCTCAGGAGGACACCAAGGTAACCACCTGCGTGCTTGCTCTTTATTCCTCTCAGAATCCTGGTTGAATAAACTGTGTTGATTGCTTCGTACAGCCCTACTGTATGTCAAGCAGTGTTAAGCACCAAGGAAAGACTGCTGAAGACAGACAGGATTCACCAAAGCACTCAAGGAACTCACAGTTCAATAAGGAATGGTGGCATGCAAACATTTTGTATAAAAATTAGATTTCTTCTTGGAGATGAATGTGGTCATTGTGCCCTCGGTGTTGGGGTGTATATGGAGAAATGTGTCCACAGAGGAGACCTAAAAGCACATGCAGACGATCTGATGGAGCTGCCCCAGTGTTCTTTTGTCCCTTGGTCTTCTGTGGAAAGGACTGGTATAATTTATAGTTTACATGATCCCATATCATGCTGACAGCAGTAGAGATTTTTCGGGCAAGAATGGCCATCCCCATTTTCCAGATAAGAAAATTGACACTAAGAAAGATCTAGGCACTTGCTATGGCCATGGAGGTAATATGTGGCAGTGGCAGGATTATAAACCACTGTTCGTCGAGAACTCTACAGAAGGAGGAGCTGTGTGTCAAACAGAGCTGGCCATAGTAGAGCCTCGCAGGCACACCTGGCTGGTCTGCCACCTGTATAGCAGGTTATCTAAGGATCAACCAAACTCACACCAAAGATATGGGAAGCTGAGCGTGGTGACACAAGGCTACAATCCAAGAACTTGGGAGACGAGGAAGGAACATCAGAGTTCAAGGTCATCTTGGCTACATAGCAAGTTTGAGGTCAACCTGAACTCAACATGAGACCTGCCTCAAAAACAAACAAAAAGGAGGAAAGAAAGAAAGACAAAAGAGAAAAAGAAAGAGGAGAAAAGTATGGGAGAGTCTGCATCTATACCGGCTGGTTTCTTGGCATCATTCTTTGGACAATACAGTATAGCAACTTATACACCATTTACATGTATTTGGCCCCATAAGTCACCTAAAGGTGATTTACAGCATTCAGGGGGATAACATAAGTGTCATGCACACAATCCTCCATTTCATGTATGGCATCCTGAGGGAAGTTCTGGAACCATCAAGCCGTAGATGCCAAATAAAGGCTGAACTTGAACTGCTTCTCTGCTCTTGGGGTCTTCTGTGCAGATTCCCCATCTCTGCCTTTTCCTCGACCTTCTCATCTCTGTGATAGTCAAATCTGTCTGCTCTCCCTAACTCAATGGATCTAAAAGTCTGGTCCCTAAACCTATAGTACCAAAATCACCTGGGAACTCATTAGAAATGCTGATTCTCAAGTTCTATAAGAATTTTTTATTTACAATGCCACAGAATTCCCAATAAGCTCTCTAGGATTCTGTGGGATTCTAAAATCTTAAGAACCACCCTGAATTAAACTAAATTGCCACACTCCTCTCTAGTCCCAAGGACATCCCACCACCATCACCAGGCTCTCAGGTATATAAGCTCTTGGACTAAAGAACGTCATCTGTCTGTACGGTACTAAAGTAGTGTGCAGCTGTATCTAGCAAGATACTTTGAGGCCAATTTGGGCAGAATCCTGAAGGAAGAAATAACAAACTCCCATTTCTAGTCTACTTTCCATAATGCCATCTTCTCAATTAACTTAACTCCCTTCCACCAAGTCCTTTTTGGCTTTTGGGTCAGAGTCTATCACAGTGAAAACACTTTTGTGGCTCTATATCCTTCCTCCTTAACCACAAATCAAAATGGAACTCTAAAAACTCTGCTCAAAGAGGCATTAAAGGCTGACTCCATCCAGAGAAAAATGCTATCAACTAAATCTGAGTTTCATGAAGTACACCTATCTTAGTTACTTTTCTATTACTGTGATAAGATACTATGACCAAGGCAATTAAAGTAGGAAAAGTTTACTGAGGGCTTTCAGTTGCAGAGGGTGCATCCATGACCATCATGGTGGGAAGCATGGCAGCAGGCAGGCATGGTAGTGGAGCAGTAGCTGAGAACTTACATCTTGAGACACAGCAAAGAGGCAGAGAGAAAGAGACAGAGAGAGACAGAGCTAATAGAATACATAAGCTAAGAAAATGGCATGAGCTTTTGAAACTTTAAAACCCACCCCCAGTGGCACACCTCTCCCAACAAGGCCACACTTCTTAATGTAGGACCAACTGGGAACCACACATCCAAATATATGAACCTTCAGGGGCCATTCTCATTCAATTCAATCACAGCAGCTTTCTACAATTTATAGAACTTCTATAACTTTAAAAAATGTTATTGCATTTATTTGTATGTGTGTGCATGTATGTGGAGGTCAAAAGACAACTTGTAGAAGTCAGTTCTCTCCTTCCACCATGTGGGTCCCAGGGTTCAAACTCGGGTTCTCAGTCTTAGCTGCAAACACCTTTATATGCTGACTCATCTTACTAGACCAGAACTTAAGTCTCACTTACAGATATGTGAGACTAATCTTGAAACCAACACTAGAACCCAGGATTCCTGATTCATTCCTAAGTGTGCATCTACTACATCACCAGACACTAAATAAATAGCTCCCTAATGGAGCTATTCTAAAGCGCTGAGTGTGGTCACCCTGAAAGGGTATAGGCCTCATGTCATCAGGGCATGTTGTCACATAGACTTTCCTTACCACAAGTCCACTCCATTCAGAATAATACAGACACATGCTCTGAAACAAAGGATAACTTCCAGAACCCAAAGCATCAAGTTTAGAGAAAAGGGTGGAGACACTCTTTGCAGCTTACTTTTCTCTGTGGAAATCTAATGATCCTCCATCTACTCTCTCGGTTGGCTGGTTCTTCTCTTACAGGTTCAATGTCTATTGCAGTAACATTTAGAAGGAACAAAAAAGGCCTGTCAAGGTAAAGCTGAGGTGCCACACAATCACCCTCTCTGCCAGTCAACGTGGTATTTATGCCTAGTTCTAAGACACAGGAATTCCGATGGAAAAAAGGAGGAGCTGTGAGACACAGACACACACATACACACTTGTCCATAGAAATGGGCACCGAACGATCTGACTGCCTTCCTTCTGCCTCCTTTATTCTCATCCGTGGACACTGTCTCTGCTGCACGTCCCTTCCTACATTCAGACTCTGGGATAGATAGCTTCCCCGGGAAGAGATGGAGGAGCAGAAGGAAGAAGTCACAAAGGATCTAATCTGGAACGTTAATGATGACAACAGCGGAAGAGCCCCGGAAAGAAGCACCCTGTTAACAAACGTTGTCAAGGCATATCCCTGAAAGCAGCCTAGCCGCGGCGTTAATAACAGGAAACCAGAGCCAAATCCAACCCAGCCATGCAGATCCATTTGCAGAATTTTTCACTCTAGCTGCTACAGTTCCCGTTTTTGTAAAGCAGCAGTAGACTGCATGAGTTTGACAAAGGAAGAAAACAAAAGATAGCAAAAGACTCATTCTGGATGTACAGTAGCTATTCTGTATTCATAACTCTACACCAGCAAGAACAGCTCACAGGATGCACAAGGTGGGGTCCTTCACGAATTTACACAAGATCAAACCAATTATCCATGCTGCACTTCCATGCAGTAAATACCCCTGACCCTCACCACCTGGATAAACCCCACCAAATGCAGTAAAGAACCCCTTTTCATGTGTAGAACTAGCCAGAGCCTAAGCAGTCATTACACAGCAAAAACCTAGAGAACAAAAACCCAGCATCAGACTGAGAGAAAACCCAGAACATACCTGAATTCTTCAAATGCAAACATGACCTAGTCAGAGGCAATTTCCTTGGATTGTATGGCAGCCTTTTTGGTACCGAGGACAACCATTTAGTCAGTCAGATGGTGCAAAGTGCAGAAAAAAAGAGGCGAGGTTTCCACACCCCCCAATATTCTGAAGTAAAAGGCTCTCTGCAGACAGGGGCCTGCAGCCTCCAGCTCCGCCAGCTGCTGACAAGCGGCAGCTAACAGGGGAGGCAGCTAGAAAACCATGTGATCATTCTAGCAAGTCTGATTAATGCAGTGAATGCTTAGACTTCAGGTTGGGAGCTGGATTAGTCTAGAGAAAAAAGTCAAACCCAGGGTGCACCTAGGATCCTGGGTAAATCACGTAGCTCATCCCACCTCTAAGAATTGTGTAGGGTGGGGTGGGGTGGGGTTTCTGCAGTGAGAATGAAACCTGCTCTATTGTGATCTGCCTAATGACCTCATCTTCCCAAGGCTGTTGCTGCTGCAAAGATCAGACATGACCCATGTTATAAATGAGCACACATAGGTGATAGCCAGGCTACCTTTCAAGGACAGCCAGGGAATGGAACAATTCTTCCAAATCCAGTGTGCTGCCCGACTTCCACACCAGCACAAGTGCACACGCTGCTCCAGTACCACAGTCAAAGTTCACACTCCCCACCATGCCATGGCTGAGATGACCCTGCAGGGCCACCATCATTAGTGGTTTCCTTTATGTGATTATTCATTTACTGGGTGCATAATGTCAGTTCCTTGAAGTACAAAAATTGCTGTAATACTTTCAGAATAGAGGAAAAAGGAAATGAGATGTCAGCCAAAAAGAAAGAGAAATGTTTACCCTTTTATAAAGCTCAGGCTGGCGAGATTTGGCAAGTGTACTGAGGCTGCCTCCCGAAACCTGCCACGACAGAAAACCTTCGGCATTTGGATTGCAAATTTTTATAAAATAAGGGAGGGAAAAATGTCTCAAATAAAAACCAGTGAGTCACTCAACTTTTCCACAAATAAATTCAGGAAGGTTCTGGAGGCTGACCCTTTGCACACATACTGACTGCCTGAGCTCTGGCCTTCAGCATTTCTGTAACTCTCACATGAGTAACTGGACTTTCTTATCCCATTCTACCCTAAAAATTTGCCAGAGTACTTTGTCAAATATGATATTGATGCCACCTTATTTTAACCCTGTGCCCATAAGATTAAGCAAAACCCCTGGATTATGAAGTATTGTTTCTTCAGTTAAAACTTCACAAACACCAGCTGGGCAGTGATGGTACACGCCTTTAATCCCAGCACTCAGGAGGTAGAGGCAGGTGGATCTCTGTGAGTTCGAGGCCAGCCTGGTCTATAAAGCTAGTTCCGGATCATTAAGGCTACACAAAGAAACCCTGTCTCAAAAAAACAAAAAACAAAAACAAAAAAACCACCAAACTCAGTCAGATATTTGTGGTTCCTCCTTTCTTGGTTGGCCCCAGCCAGGGAGGTATGCAATCTGCTGCCCTGTGGCTGCCAGGGTACCTGCTTCTTCTGAACTATCAAGAATGATTAGTGGCTCTCTTCTCTGCCATGGACTGTGTGGCATTACAGCACCTGACATGCTTCTCCCACATATCTGGGGGTGAGGGCCCCACCACAGCAGAGTATGCACATGGAGGTAAGCTCCATACTCCTAGCCCCGGGATAGCACTGACAAAAAGAGATATTCATAAGGGGGCTGCTGAAAGAACCTCCTTTGGCCTGTACCTATCTCTGGTCTGGGAGAAAAGTGATCCAGTATTCACAGTCACAAAGGTGCTCTGGGTTGAGGTGAAGCTCTTCGTGTGGCTATCTCTGTCTCACAGAGATAGAAGAGCCCAGAACTCAATTCAGGGAAATACAATGGCCAGGCCCATGGAACAGACAGATGAGTAAGGGAGATCTAGGGTCTGGGTCCCCTCCTTGACTCACACAACCACCAACCAGGCTGATCTGGAACACCTTCCCAGTATTCCTCACAAGCCTCTGAATGTGACCTTCTGGTGACAACAGCTTTTTGACAGAATCACATTGTAGCAAACATAGGACACTCCAAGGTGAAAAACAGCCTGGTTTTAAATTCCAGAACCCCTATTTGTTAACACTAATGTTGGCAAGCTAGACACCCCACAGGTAAAGCTGTAGTAACATGGATACAGTTTGTGTATCATACACATGAACAAGGCATGTGTCTAAGTCTTTATAGAGCATACAACATTAAATAAATGTTCTGCACAATCTTTACTATCTCACAAGATATTCCCTCATTGTACAGCTCTGATTACTGGGGACTCTTTATAGAGGGGCCACCTTCAAGCAGGGGATGGTGATGCACACCTTTAATCCCAGCACTCAGGGCAGAGGCAGTAAAATCTCCAAGTTCAGTGTCAGCAAGGTTTACAGAGTGAGTTCCAGAAAAACCCTGCCTTGGTCAAGGGAGATACATTTATTTGTCTCTTAGTATCTGTGGGATATTGGGTCTCTGAGTAGATAAATCCACACATGCTCAAGTCACTAATGTAAAATGTTATGTAGTATTTGCATATATCTATATGCATTCCATATGCTTTAACTCATAATTAGATAGCATATAATGTCTAATATATGTAACAATAATATAAAGCCTACATAAAAATTGTTTTATTTAGGAAATAATAACTAATAAGTCTATCCATGTGGAAGGAGACGGGGGATAGAGGACTTCTAGGCCCTATAGATGTTTTTCACCAGTAACTCACTGGTGGGGGGCTGGTTATACCTTTCTGGACTATGCCCTGAGGTCCTGGCAAAAGTTGGCACAAATAAATGTTATGAAACCAAATCCTATTAGCAAGTGCATTTTATACACAATCAACAATAACAAAAAACGAAATCCGCCGGGCGGTGGTGGCGCACGCTTTTAATCCCAGCACTTGGGAGGCTGAGGCAGGCGGATCTCTGTGAGTTCGAGGCCAGCCTGGTCTACAGAGTGAGTTCCAGGAAAGGCACAAAGCTACACAGAGAAACCCTGTCTTGGGGAGAAAAAAAAAAAAGAACAAAACAAAGTCCAATGTAGTTAGGTATAATGTTTTCAACATCACACAGCCGTAAGTGAAAGAGCAAAGGCTCGGACACTGGTTTGACTAACTCTAACATGTTCTACTGGTGTGTTAAAAGCAATGAGCCATCTAGTTCAAGCCGCCTGCAGAAGAGGATTTATTCACTAGATGGTGGGCAGCCATGGCTCTAAGAAAGGTGTGTTATGGTCTAGGTGTGAACTGTCCTCATAGGCTCGGGTTTGAATGCTTGATCTCCAGATGGTAGCACTGCTCTGGGGAGATGCAGAGCCTGTGGAGGTGGGGCTTCATTGGAGAGTGGGCTGCTGAGGGTGGACCCTGAGGTTTATGGCCTGGCTCTGCTTCCTATTCCACACTGATTCGTGCTCTACTAAGACAGAGCCCCAGTCACATGGCCTACTATCATGGAGCTGCCTGCTACCATGGCTTCTCTGCCATGATGGACTGTATACCCTCAAACCATGAGGCAAAATACATTCGTCCCCCTTTAAGTTATCTCTTGGCAGGTGTGTATCTGGTCACAGCAATGCCGAAAGTAAACAACATCGCAGGGCTGGGGCACTACAATCTGTTTATGCTATCTTATACAGCTGAACTGAACGTTATGATTACCAGATTTATGGCAAGGCAAGAGACCTCTAAAGGATTAAACTGCTCAGATACACTCAGGAAGAAATAGGTAGAAACCTGAGCTTACAAGATGTTGGGACCAATGGGAAGAGGAATCTGCCTCTCAGACCAGGCAGATCCTTGACCACATGGTTCTGTCAACACTGAAATGCAAGGAAGTGTATGGAAGAGTAACTGAAGTGAACAGCCAAGACTTCTAACAGCTCCAGTTTTCTCTGGAATAGGGTCAAAGAGTACTTCTGTGGCCATAAAATGTTAAATAACACAAATGGTCACTCCAAGGCTTCTATCAAAGACCTGAGATGCAGAAAACACATACTCTTGCTTTGGGACTTAGTTTCCCTACGTACTAGGAAGAAACAACTACATATTCATTTTTCAGCTACTTATTTTTTTAAATTAGTACTTTCATGCAACCCTAAACAAAATAAATACCTTATATAAAATAGAAAGGCTCTTGCAGAAGGTGGAGGAGCCTAGAGCCCTGCTGTGAGTTGCCATTCACCACCCAACACATCCTTGGAAGACATGGAGCCTCTGGCAGATCCTGTCAGTGCTGGTTCTTCCAGACCAGCACGGCTGCCCTGGTTAACCCCATTCTCCTTTATCCCCTGTGCCACAGTCCTACAGTGGTCTCTGCAGCCAGTCCCTGCAGCGGTGGCAGAGCACTCTTCCCCAACTACAGGACAAGGGCTGCCTGGGACTTCCCGAAAGAAAGAAATTTGGGATGCTATGTACAACACAAACATTAACACAAATGTTTCCATGTCCTTGAAATTTTTCAAAAGCTAAATGAGAATATTTTAAACAAGTGACATTAGGGTAACATGAACACCTGAGTTTTGGAAGCAACATGTTTTCTTCTGTGAAATGATCAATGTTCCAAGAAAGCAAACTTCTGATCTGTGGTGCTCAATCTCACCACAAGAGACTAAGAGGAGCCTTTCAAATCCTGCTGTCCTACCAGTTTCACTTGGCAACTGTTTTCCCTTTCACATTTTTAGGTTGTGGGCACACAGCCATGATGTACGTGAAACAAAATAAGAAATGAGCATATGAACAGAGTCTGATGTGCCAATCAAGTAAAACAAGAAAGCAGTCCTGACATTTACGGATATGAACATTCACTACTCTCCGTGGAGAGACGAAACAGGAGACACAAATGGAAATCAGAGTCATGCCTAAAAATACTACTCCTATCCCATGGTCCACCCAGGGGTGTTTCCAATGAGCAGGGAGCACTTGGGAGTGTCCTCAGATGCCTGCTTCTTTCTAGTCTCATTTAGTTCTAATTAAGTCCCTGTTCCTCCCTCCCTCCCCCTCTCCACTTGCACCACTCTGCAGCACCTTTTCCTTGTAGCTCCAGTTCTGCAGCTGAGCCTCCAGAGCCTCCAGAGCCTCAATGCCCTGGACTCCAGTCTGCCTCTCACACCTGCCAACCTGGATGTTTCACATGATGCTCTCCTGTAGCATGAATCTTAATAGGTCTTATTAATAAAAACCAAACCTGGAGCCAGGTATTGGGGTGAACTCTGGAAGATCAGAGAAGCAGAACAAGCCACAGCTACCTCACCTCATCAGTTCCTCAGCTGATCCTGTTTCTTCAGACTGGATGCCTCTCAGCTGAACTGTGCTGCTCAAAAACCTAAAAGCTTACCAGCTAAAAGCTTCTAGTTTCTGGTCTTCACACCTTATATACCTTTCTGCTTTCTGCCATCACTCCCTGGGATTAAAGGCATGAGTCACCATGCCTGGCTGTTTCCAGTGTGGCTTTAAACTCACAGAGATCCGGATGGATCTCTGCTGTAGGAATGCTATGATTAAAGGCGTGTGTGCCACCATTTTCTGGCCTCTATATCTAGTGGCTGTTCTGTTCTCTGACCCCAAATAAGTTTATTAGGGTGCACAATATTTTGGGGAAAACAATACCATCACACTCTCCTCCTTCACTTGGCTCCATATGTCATGCACCTCCACTTCCAGTTCTCTTGGTCCCCCAGTCAAAGTGCTTTAGCTTCCTCCACAGTGGCTACAATAAGGAGGAGTTCTGAATCCTGGTGGATTGTTATCTACTGAGAAACCTCAAGGCTTATTCTTAAAAGCTGCAGGAGAAAGAGCACACATTTGTGAGGATGCTGTGAAGATGACGAGGTGCACAGCACACAGTAACCACAATCAATGGAGGTTAGTGCATATGTGCCAAGAGCTTGCCAAACTCCCTTCCTGACCAAATCAGCTAAAACGCAAAAATTACTATGAAAGAAAATAATAAAACAAAACAAAAACCCCTCACATATTGTCTTATGTTAAGCAACTTGGTCTAGTACAGGCCCTAGGCCTCTAAACACAATATACAGGTCTGACAGGGCTGTCTGGGGAGACTGGAGGAGGCAGCTCCAGAACCCACCAGATATTATAGCTTATCCCAAGAACTATACATACAACCTATGGCTCATCTGTTTGAATGCTTGGTCTGAAGTTGGTGGAACTATTCGGGAAGGATTAAGAGTTGTGGCCTTGTTGGAGGAAGTGTGTCACTGGAGTTGAACTTCTGAAAGTCTATGCCAGGCCCAGTCTTGCTCTCTCTGTGCCTACAACTTACAGATCAGATATGAGCTCTCAGAGCCATGCTTCCTATCATAATGGTAATGAACTAATCGTCTGAAACTGCAAGCAAGGCCTCAATTAAATGCTTTCTTTTATAAATTGCCTTGATCATGGGTTTCATCACAGCAGTAGTAACCCTAACTAACACACAACCTTTAAAAAAAAAAAAGGCACATATGCTATATGAATACAGCTTAAGAAGAAATCCTTTGCAGTTTTGGGCCACCATCCCCAAATTTTTCCATTTTAAAAGTGAGGGGGTCACTAACTGTGACCCTTGTGTTTAAGTCCCATCTGAGCTTTGAGAGAGTAGAACAGTTAGGCATATACTGGAAATCTTTGGTTAATAATGTCTTGAAATCACTCAATATCCTAGAATTCTAAATGAATTAATTTTTTTCCAAAAATTTTTAAATTCAAACCCTTCTTAAACTGATAGGGACTGCATGACTGCTACATTGTAAACTAAATCCTCCTCCACATTATACAGTTCAACTGGACTTCCAGTGATATTTAACTTTAAAAAAAATGTAAAGTAAAGCCATTCCATATCTATTTTGAGGAAATCTAAATTAAGCTACCAAAAGGAAATGTTCTACTAAAAGCAAACATAGTTACATCTTAAAATTCACTACTGCTCCAAGTGTGGAAGTGGTGCATTCCCATCCACAACAGACTCTTCCATCAAATAGCCGCTCTCTCAGAGATTTTTGTTTGTATTCACTTAAGTGCTTAAAGGAGGTACTGAAGCCAAGGCTCAGTCTAAAAAATGCTTATGGCACAAGTCATAAGGACCTGAATTTGGATCCTCAGCATCAACATACAAAGCTAGGCATGCTGGGATAGGCATGGGGGTGCATGCCTGCAATCCCTGAGGCTTGCTGGCCACTAGTCTAGATGAACTAATAAGCTCCAGGTTCTGTGATAGATTGCCTCAAAAAAGAAGGCTTGATGGAAATCCTAATGAGGAAGGCATCTAGCGTAGACCTCTAGACTCCAGGCACATGCATATACATGAGCACACACACACACAATACTTGAAGGGCTCTTGGTGCTAAACAGCAAGATGGTCAACAGACAGAGCAGTGAATTACAGCAGTTATATCCTTTTAGGGGGCCAGGGTCTCCCTAGGTAGCCCAGGCCTCAAACTCAAAATCCATCTACCTCAATCCCTACAGTTACATATGCACCACCATCTAGTGACTTAATTCTTAATTGTTAACCATTTAGTGATTTAATTCTAATGTTAGAGGCCAGATGATAAATGGATGATAAGCCAATGAATGCTTCAAGTATGTGTGTGTGGAGGGGCAGGGAGCAAGCAAGAAACAGAGAATAGGTGATTAAAAAAAAAAAAAAAAAGACAATGGCATATGCACCAAGATTTGAGTGACAAGGGTCCAGTTGACCAAGTATCAGAAAAAGATCCTAAAATACAGAGGAATCACTTGTGAAAGGCCTCAGATAATGGGAAACTAACTTAGCATTCATCCCTCTCACATGGGACAGGTGGAACAGACAAGGTAAGCAGGCGCCAAACAGAGGAAAGAGGACGTCATGAAATAGGGAATCAAAGTAGTTTTTTCTTTTTTCCCTTTTTTCTTTTTCTTTTTGCAAGGGGTAATGCAAGGGGTAATGGTTCTCATTTTTTTAATGGAAAATGGACATAAAGAGACCAGTTTAAGCTAGCCCAGTTAAGAGATAATGAAATTTAAAGCTTAAAATTCATATGGAAACACACAAGACATCAGATAGCCAGAGCAATCCTGACTCTAAGATATACTACAGAGCCATAGCAATGAAAACGCGCGCGTCGCGCGCGCACACACACACACACACACACACACACACACACACACACAAAATCTATGGAATAGAACAGAGAACCCAGATATATTTCCACATGACTTTTGACAAAGATGCCAAAAATACAAACTGAACAAGACTGTCTCTTTTTCTAATCTCACTTTGGACCAAAAAAAGAAGAAGAAAAGTCAATTCCAAATGGACCAAAGGCCTGAGCATTCTTGCCATTGTCAAGGCACTTGCCTTTAATCCCACACTTAGGGGTTAGGGGAGGCAGAGGCCAGCCTGGTCTATATGGTGAGTTCTAGGACAGTCAGGGCTATATGGAGAAACTTTGTCCCAAAAAATAAAAAGATAAAATAAAATACTGAGTCAATAGAGAAAAAGAGGTGAGCATGGTGACATATGCCTATTGGTCCAGCACTGGGGAGGCTGAGGCAGGAGGATCACAGGGTCAAAGCCAGCCTGCGCTACAAAGTGAGACCTTGTCTCTAAGGAGGGGAAATAAGTAAATGAAGAAAGTAAAGAGAGCCTTGATGGACTTACAGGGGGTTATCAAATGGAACAACAGATGCATTATGGGAATCTCAGGAGTACAGGAAACAAGGAAAGGGCAGAAAACCCAATGGAAGAAATAAAACTAACAATTCTGAGGAGATAAACAGACAAATCCATGAAGCTCAACAAACTCCATCTGGGACTCAGTCCAGGAGACCTACGTTAAAACACACAATGACCAGCGTCAAGGGTCACAAAGAACTCCAGAAAGCAGCATGAGAGGGCACTCAGCAGCTGTCAGCGATTGCCCAGCAGGAACACCGGAGCTGGGAGGTAAGAGGACACAGCCCACGTGATAACAGGAAAAGACGAAATGTAAAACACTACATGTCTTCCAGAAGTGGAGAAATTAGGACTGTCCCAGATCAACAAAGATGGCATCAGAGCTGCTCGCAGAAATGC
This sequence comes from Peromyscus maniculatus bairdii, assembly GCF_049852395.1. Taxonomy (NCBI): domain Eukaryota; kingdom Metazoa; phylum Chordata; class Mammalia; order Rodentia; family Cricetidae; genus Peromyscus; species Peromyscus maniculatus. The sequence goes on along the minus strand of NC_134865.1, from coordinate 80,344,238 downwards.
TAAAGGCAGTCTTTCAAGTTGAACACCAGTAAGCAGCAACACAAAGCTTACAAACACAAAACTCCCAGGTAAAGGCATGCACACAAGTACAGAGACAGGACTCCGTGGCATTGCCATGTGGGTGCACACGTCATTTAAAATTTGACATCAGATTCCAAAGATGAACAAAAAGTAGCTACAAATCTATATGCAATAAAAAGCGGTAATTTGTATCATGAGTAATATAATATGAGAGAAATAAAGTAGGCCATAAAGGTTAATTTATCAGAAACTTATCAGTTTAAAGTAAATTGTTGTAACTTCAAGATGTTTTATGTAATTTCAATGGTAGCTATACCAAAAACTACACAATGTATACAAAAAGAAATGAGAAAGAAATTTAAACGCATCACTAAGAAAGATCAAGAAGGCAGCAAGAGAAGAAAGGGGAGACAGACAAAATCACCAAGTAACAGCAACTACTTTAAATATAAGAGGATTCAATTCTCCGATTAAAAGACATGCTCGGTGGATAAAATAGGATCCAGCTAGAGCAGTTCTAGACCTGAATTCCTACCAGGCTGAAAATGATAGAAAGGACGGCCGGGACAAACCGCAAACTATGAGAGGACACGATGGAGGGAACTACATGGTGGCAGGAGGCTCAGTTCACCAGGGGATCCAACACAATACACACCTCACAGCAGATCTCTCAGCTGCAGGACACAAACATCAACAAAACTAAGTGGAGAAACAGAGATACTGTCAAACAAGCTGGCTGTCCGTCCTTCCGCTCCACCTAGATGACACCATGTCAGGCATGGAGCTCAAGTGTTGGTCTTCGGCACTTTCTTTCCCTCAACACTCAGCGATAGTGAGGCGTGGCAGCAAGCAGGTGGGAGCAACACAATGCAGCTGTGCAAGCCTCTGGGCCTAGGGAATCGGGCCTCTTCAGTGTGGCTGGCTCGAATTCCAGGAAAGCCCTTGACAGTGTTAAGCTCTTATGTAGGCCTAGAAAGTCTGGAATCCTTCGCTCTTAATACTTTCTGGCCAGAGTACAGCTTTGGCCCAGGTCTGAGACCCTTGTCCCAAACACTTGGCAGCTCTTGGCCCTCTCCTGGTGACCAGGATCTACAGTCTTTCCTCTTGTGATTCATTGCAGCCTTTACATTTCTTTAGTCTCAGCTTTCCACTCTCCCCTGTCGTCCTCCTACACTTAAACTACATCGATATTACTGATAGTTTTATGTACTCCCTGTCAAAATCCCAGGTTGACAGGTAGCACTCACCTATAGTCCCAGCAACATGGGAAGCTGAGGCAAGAGGATCACATGAGAACGTGAGTTTGTCACCAGTCTGGACATCAGTGGAAGACACTATTTTAAGACAAAACAAAATCCTGATGGCATTTACAAAAATCAGACACAGAAAATTTTCTGTATTGTGCATGGTGGCACACACCTATAATCCAAGAATTTAGGAAAATGAGATAGGGAATAACATGTTCAAGACCAGCCTGGGCTGTATATTAAGTCTGAGCTTTACAATAAGAAGACCATACCTGAAATACAAAATAAACAAAGAATCCTAAAATTCATATAAATTCTCAAGGGACTCTGAACATTCATAATAGCCTTGAAAAAAAAAAACAAAGTTGAAGGTCTCACATTTCTTATCTTAAAACACACAACCCAATCACCAAAATGGTATGGTACTGGCATAAAGACACATCTAAGACATTAAGCAGTAAAGAAAGTCCTGGAGCAAACCCTTGTATATATGGTCAAATGGACTTCATCAAGCTTCTAAGGATACACATTGAAGGTCAGTCTTCAACACACAGTGCTGGGAAAACTGGATCACCGCACACAAAAAGTATAAAGTTGAACCTCAAACCCATATATAAGAGTAATCTCAAAATAATCAAATAAAGACTTAAAACTATAAAACACCCCAAAGAAAGCATAAGGTTTCGGGACACTGTATTTTCATAATTTCTTAGCTACAAAATCAAATGTAAAAATAGGCAAATGAGAATATGTAAAACCTTGAAACTTCTGCACACAGGTTCTGGCAAGCTGTGGGCAATGTGCTTGCTGCGCAGCTACGAGGCTGAGTTCAGATGCCTAACAACTACACAAAAAGCTAAGTATGGTAGCCATGTTCCTAGAACCCCAGCACTCAGAAGTGGAAACAGGAGGATTCCCTGAACCTTGCTAGCCAGCCAGTCTAGGTTAATTGATGAGCTTCAGGTTCAGTGAGAGAACACATATAAAATAAATAAATAAATAAATAAATAAATAAATAAATAAATAAATAAATAAATAAATAAAAGTGATGGAGAAGTCACATGATGTCAACCTCTGGCCTCTGTAAGTACATATTGTACCCACCCACACAAATACAAATAAACAAATAAAAATAATACTGCATACAATGGAAATAAACTGAAAAAAACAATTTACAGAACAGGAGAAAATATTTGTAGATTACCTATCTGATGAGTATTTACCATCCCAGGATACATCAGAAAATCCTGCATCTTAACAATAACAAGACCAAAAATCATAAATGGGCAAAGGGCTTAGACAAGTATCCAAGTCTAATGCTAGCCTAGGCTATGCAGCAAAACTTGTCTCTAAAACTAATACATATATATTGGGCAGTGTTGGCACATACCTTTAATCCCAGCACTCAGGAGGCAGAGACAGGCAGATTTCTGTAAGTTCAAGGCCAGCCTATATAGCCAGTTCCAGATCCGCCAGGAGTAAGACCTTGTGAGAGGTGAGACATTGTCTAAGAAATATTTTTTTTAATTTGGACTGATTAAATAGATCCATCCTTATCACCCTGCACAACCCTCAACTCAAAACAGATCAAAGACCTCAACATAAAACCAGATACACTGAACCTGATAGAAGACAAAATGAGGAATAGCCTTGAACTCATGGCATAAGAGACTTTCTGAACAGAACACTGTTATCACAAGCACTCAGATCAACAATTAATAAAGGGGACCTCATGAAACTGAAAAGCTTCTTTAAGGCAAAGGACACCATCCTTAGGACAAAGTGGCAACCTACAAGATGGGAAAAGATTTTTACCAACTACACATCCAATAGAGGGCTAATATCTAAAATATATGAAGAACTCAAGAAACGAGATATCAAAAAACAAAATAATCCAATTAAAAAACGGGGTACATATCTAAACAGAGAATTCTCAATACAAGAAACTCAAATGGCTAAGAAACACTTAAAAATGTTCAACATCTTAGTCATCAGGGAAATGCAAATCAAAACTATTTTGAGATTCTATTTTAACCCTGTCAGAATGGCTAAGATCAATAATACGAGTGACAGCTCATGCTGAAGATGTGGAATAAGAGGAAAACTCATTCATTGCTGGTGAGACGGCAAACTTGTACAATCACTATGGAAATCAGAGTGGCAGTTCCTCAGAAGGACTGGAATCAATCTACCACAGGATCCAGCTACACCACTTGTGGGTATATACCCAAAGGACACTTCATCCTATCACAAGGACACTTGGAAACAACCTAAATGTCCCTCAAAAGAAGAATGGATAAAGACAATGTGTATGTTTATACAATACAGTATTACTCAGCTGTTAAAAAAAAAAAAAGTCACATCATGAAATTTGCAGGCAAATGGATGGAACTAGAAAATACCATCCTGAATGAAGTAACTCAAATCCAGAAAGATAAATATGGTATGCATTCACTTATATGTACAGGAATGGAAAGATCAGGTGGGGAGGGAGAAGGGAGATGCAGTTGGTAGAGGGAATGTGGAGATAGGCAGCTAGAATTAAGAGGCATTTGAGGGGTGGTATGGAAACCTAGGACAGTGGAAACTTTCTAAAATACATGAAGGTAATCCTATGAAATCTCTAAATAATTAAGGAGATGGAGCCCCAACTGGCTGCCTCTTGTCATCAAACTAAGCTTCAGTACCAGGACTGAGTCACATCCAATTGAGTTGATGACCATAGGAAATCTTCAAACAACCCAGGCTGTTGCCAAGACAATTGGTTGTTCTCCACAAACTGACAGCAGGGCCCCATTGCCAAAGACAACACCCACAGAACTCATTTAACATGGAGAGGTCAAGCTGGTGCCTACATAGAATGTTCTAGTGTCTTTGGTACAGGTATTCTTCAGGCTACCAAAAGAGAAATGTAAACACCAACCCACCCACAAAACCTTTGATCTACAATGCTGTCCTGCCTGTAAAATATGCTAGGACAATGGTGGCACAAAACTTGTGGGAGTAAGCAACTAATGTTGGCCCACTCTACAAGATGGAACCCCTACCTGACACTTCTTGGGTAACCACAAACCAGAGACTAGATAGGGTAAAACCAAATACTAACAATCTACTTTTAAAAAAAAAAAAAAAGACATAAAATGACTCCTAATGATATTCTGCTATACTCACAGATCACAGCCTTGCTCAGCCATCATCAGAGAAGCTTCCTCCTGCAGCAAGTGGGAACAAATACAGAGACCCACGCCAGACATTATGCAGAGAGTGAAATACCTTGAAACACACAGCTCTAAATGGGATATCTTCATCAAATCCCTCCCCTCAAAGCCCAGGGAACCCTGCAGAAGAGGAGGTGGAAAGTGTGTAAAAGCCAGAAGGAATGCAGGACACCAGGAGAACAAGGTCCTCTAAATCAACTCACATGAACTCACAGAGACTGATGCAGCAAGCACAGGGCCACATGGGTCTGCACCAGGTCCTCTGCATAAGTATTACAGCTTTCAGTTAAGTGTTTTTATGGGACTCTTGAGTGTGTGAACAAGTGGGTCTCTGATTCTTGTGTCTTCTCTTGGGGCTCTTTTCCTTCCATTGGTTTACCTTGTTCAACTTCAATGTGATGTTTTTTTCTTTTATCTTATATTTTATTTTGTTATGTTTTATTACTATCTCTTAGGAGCCTGTTATTTTCTAACAGAGATAGAAAGGGAGTGGATCTGGATGGAAGGAGAGATAGTGAGGGACTTGGAGGAGTAGAGGGAGGGGAAACTGTAATCAGGATATATTGCATGAGAAAATAATCTATTTTTAATAAAAGGGGGGAAATTGGGTAAATTAGATGGCTCAGTAGATAAAGATACTTGCCACCAAGCCTGGCAACCTGAGTTCAATCCTTGAGTCTCACATGGTGAGAGGAGAGAACAAACTCCCACAAGTTGTCTTCTGACCTCCAAATGCATACTATGGCACCTGAGCATGCGTGCATTCACACACACACACAATAAAAAATGTTATTTTGTAATTAAATGTTAAAAGTATGATGAACTGATAGAAACAACGATAGATAACATGGACAGAGAGCAGCAGAGCTCAATTCAAAGTAGATGTTCACTAGATGTAACTAAATCTCAATTTTTAAATTAAACGATAAAAGCATACAATTAAACATGATACATTGTATAAAAATAAGTCCATGACACTTTTTAACACATGTAACCAGAGGAAACAGGGCACATAGCAGTAAGTCAGCAGCAGCTACCTCTGACAACAGGAGGCCGATCAATTTTCCTTCTATTCTTTCTTATCCATGTTCTTTACATTTTCTTTTTTTTCTTATTTAAGAAATATTTTTATTCATTTTACATACCAACCACAGATTCCCCCTCATCTCTCCTGATACCCTCCAGCCTTTTCCCCACCTCCCATTCCCCTACCCACCCATCCCTACCACCCTCATCCCCTTCTCTAAAAGGGTAAGGCCTCCCATGGGGAGTCAGCAAAGCCTGGTACATTTAGTTGGGACAGGACCAAGCCCCTCCCCACTGTATCAAGGCTGAGCAAGGCGTCCCACCATAGGTAATGGGCTCCAGAAAGTCACCTCATGCACCAGACCGCACTCTGGGAGGCCAGTAAAAGAGAAGGAAGAGGGATTATATGAGCAAGGAGGGTCAAGATTATGATGGGGAAATCTTCAAAGACAAATGAACTAAGCTTGTAGGAACTCGAGAACTTTACACAGACAGCTGTGGAACCTGCATGGGACCAGACTAGGAATCCTTTGCATATCGAAGACAGTTATGTAGTTTGGTCTGTTTGAGGGGGCCCTGGCAGTGGGATCAGGATCTTTATGTTTTCTAAAACAGTCAAGTATTTTTATTCAAGAAGAGAAAAGAGGCACTGTAACAGTTGAGAGACAGGAGGTAATCTTGGGCAAAAATGAGCAGGACTGACTTGCCCATATACTTAACAACAGAAAGTGTTCCCCTCCAAAAAAGCCTAGAAAGTGTTAAGCTTTAGAAAAAAATAAAATAAATATTTTATAATTAAAAATATTAAGTGTTCAGCTTATCAGCATACGTTCATTCAGTGGATAACTTTTGCCATCTAGTGTGTTAACTGCTACACTTGGGCTGGCTATGAACTTTATAGTTGGGCAGACACAGGTGCCAGAAAGAGCAGGTCTGATTCTGCCCTGGTCACACTGCATCTAGATTCAACTGTGTGGAAGAATCATTGCTATGCTAGAGCCCACTGACCAAGTTGCGTAAGGCTCATGTGAGCAGTGCTTAACTTAGGACAGAGTCAATTTGGGGAAATGACTGTCATCTTCTAATTCTTGGGCACTATTTTTGGATTATGCAAAATGGATTAATTTGTAAAAATTTTAAAGAAGTCAGTAACAGCCAAGTAGATGAAGAAGGAAGAGATGCCTAGGTCTGGCTTAGTAATTCAATACTCTGCCTCACAATCCAGGCAGGGGATGCTGAAGTACAAAAGCAGAGGTTGGGTGGATTCCTGTCATAGACAACAGCCGCGATTATATTCAGTCATTCAATAAATAACTGCTGAGTGCTTACTATACCGAATACCTAGGCAAACTGCACTGTCCAAGAGGGCTGGACATTCTACAAGGATGGATGACAGGCACTGGCCACATGTGACTACTGATCTCTTAGAACTGGCACTCAAATCAGGATTATCATACATTAAGTAACAGGAAGACTATAACCAACATGTAAGAGGGGCTTTGTAATAATGAGGAAATTAATCTGAAGAGGCTCATGTGAGAGGCCACAAGCTACGCTAAAGGATCACAGCTATCCAGACAGATACAGACATGTCCTGAAAACACTCAGGAAAAGAGTGTTACCTTGGACTCGAATGTTAATGTTTAACAACATGCAGAACAGCATCTGAATAATATTGACCAGACTTAAATTAGTGCCATGGTAGAAGACAAACAAGGATGGGAAGAAATCAGAATGCTATGTCCCCCTGGATGTGGAGACAGGGAACCAAGTGGTTCATCAAGCCTGTTTCCTATTTTGCTTACAAAGTATGCCTCCCTATACATTCAGATTCTGGGAGGATGGTAGCAAGCTCAATTATTTTTTGTTTTTTAAGATTTTGTTTATTTTATGTATATATGTGTTTTGTCTGCATGTATGTATGTGTACAACATGTGTGCAGTGTTAATGGAGCCCAGAAGAAGGCGTTGGATCTTCTGGAACTAGAGTTACAGATGGTTGCTGAGACACCATGTGATGAGTGCTGGAAATCAAACCCAGGTCCTCTGTAAGAGCAGCCAGTGCTTTTAACAAGAGTCATTTTACATTACAAAATCCAAACATGAATCAGCAAAGTGTGCTATGTCCATGGGTGGGATAAAAGGGAATGAAATACTGAAACTGAGGTAGCATGAATGAGCCTTACAAATGCTGTGCCCAGTGTAAGGTGCCAGTCAGAAACCCATCTGTTGTATGACTCCATTTGTAGAGTGGATGAATTCATAGATGGCAGGCAGATGAGACGTTTCAGGGTGAGGTTGTGTAAGAATGGGGAGCAGCAGTTAGTGAGCACAAGTGACTCTCGGCATGTTGACAGCACTCTAGGATTCAACTGTGGTCATGTCTGCACAAGTGCATACCGTGAAACCCATCACACACTTTGAATGGTGGAAGAAAGCTCTGGGTTTAATCGCTGGTGCCAGACAACAAAAAGAAAACAGAGGACAGACACTTGCTCAGTGTGTATAAGGCCTTGGGTCTGATCCTAGTACTGCACAACAAACACACACACACACACACACAACACAACCTGAGTGTTATCAATGTTAAAAGTTAGTGCTGTAGGGCCGGGCGTGGTGGCGCACGCCTTTAATCCCAGCACTCGGGAGGCAGAGGCAGGCGGATCTCTGTGAGTTCGAGGCCAGCCTGGGCTACCAAGTGAGCTCCAGGAAAGGCGCAAAGCTACACAGGGAAACCCTGTCTCAAAAAAAAAAAAAAGTTAGTGCTGTAAATGGCATTATCCAAATAATGAGACCAAAATCCCTAACAGCGGAAAGAAATGTGTGAATCATGTGATAAGGGCTTTATACCCAGAGTGACAGAGCCCTCATTAGCACTGTGGAGTCAGCAATTAAATCTAGAGTCTTCTTAGCACTTGGTATATCCCCAGCTCTTTAGAGGTTTAAATGTTTAAATGTTGTATTTAGGTTTCAATTCATTTTGAGTTGCACTTTGTATATGGTTTGAGGGAAAAGCGTCTGAGGTTACGTGGATATTCTGCTGTCCTGTATTTGTTAAAACCTATGTTGATGGTTTCTGGTACCCTTGTTGACAATTGTTCATTAATGTCAGGGTAGTGAAGTCTAGTTTGAGACAGGCTTGAGGCATGTGTCTGAGCGGCATGTATGTAAGACCATGTCTTCTACTCACATGGCCCAGGAAGAAGCCTAGTGAAAACACATGTCTGATGAGTGATGACCCATCTGTGAGTCTGACAGTCACACTGCTTCATTGCCCAGAGATGACACCAAGAGACACATCACTGCCTGCTTTTGCAAAGGGGCCAACTGGTCCTTTGTAGTGCTGCTCCTGTCTGAGACTCTATCAGTCTGTTGCTTACAATTCTGTTCCACTTAGTGACACAAATCAAGGACAGCAATTCCCTTCTGCCCAGGAAAGAAAATGTTTATCAACAGAGCCTTGAGCTGCTCAGTTGGCAATCTCAGCTGCCAGGAGGAAGCAGGCCAGTGGACACATTTGATTTTTATCTATGGGTAGACTAGCTCCAACACCGGATGTGGTTCTATTTTGTACACAGGGTTTTTCATGTGCCAGGCCCAAATTCTTCCATGTTCAACACGAAGTTAGAGAATCTAAATTGCTTGTCTTCTTTTACATGATTTAATTTTTTTTCTTTTTCTTTTTTCTTTTCTTTTCTTTTTCTTTTTTTTCTTTTTGGTTTTTTTTTTTTTGAGATTGGTCTTTTGTAGCTAGCCTTAAACTGTATGTAAGCCAGGCTGGCCTTAAACTCACTACCTTTCTGCCTCAGGGATCACAGAGGTGTGTACCACCCTGCTTGGTGAGACTCTAACCTAGTAAGACTTGGATAAATCTGAGCTCAGTGAAGGACAGACCTTTAGAAAAAAAATCTAATTTGAGGTAAGCGATTGAGTAGCTAGACTCAGTGAAATTGCCCAAGTATATTGAAAAGACAACTACAACGGGCAGAATCAGAACAGAGGCTACCCTCCCCAAATCTCTTTTATAAAACAGCACTGTAGGGGCTAGAGAGACGGCTCAGAGGTTAAGAGCACTTGTTGCTTGCTCTTCCAGGAGATGCTAATTCAAACCCCAGCATCCATGTCAGGCAGCTCAGAACTGCCTGTAACTCCAGCTTCAAGAAATTCAATGCCCTCTTCTGGCCCCTGCTGATACCAGCACAGATACACAGACAACACAGACAGACAGACAGACAGACAGAGACACAGACACACACACACACACACACACACACACACACACACGAATAAAATAAAAATTTGAAAATAAATAACATTAAAATAATAGTAACAACAAAATAAAATAGTCTTGCATTTACACATCCTCCTATGTGTTTAAAATCACCTCTGGGTTGCTTCAAATATCTCATGCCATATAAATACTGTGTAATCAGCTGTTATGATGAATGGCAAGAAGTCTACACATGCTCAAAACTGACAGTCGTCAGAGGTCTAACTGCAAACTACATGTAGCCAATATTCCTGAAGTTTTACATAAAATATTTATGTCACTTTTACTGTGTACAATAAGATACTCATGTGTTTACATATCGGAAAACAATTACTAGGTACACCGTCTCAAACATAAAATGCACAAGGCAGGCCAGTGAAGTGGGTAAAAGTGTTTGCCATGCAAGTCTGATGATCTGAGTTTGACAGCCGGAACCATGTAAAGGTGGATGCTGAGAACTAACTCCATAAAACTGCCCTCTGACCACCACATCCATACCTCAACAGGGGTACACACATACGTAAAAAAATTACAAGGTCAGGTCCAGGAAGATGACTCAGTGGGTGAAAGCACTAGCTACAAGGCTGATTGCCTCAGTTTGATCCTTGGAACCCACATTAAAAGCCAGATGTGGTAGTGCTCAGAAGCTTGCAGGCCAGCCAGTCTGGAATATGCAAGACATCAGAAACAATGAGATACTGTTTCAACAAGGTAGAAGGTGGCGACTGACTCCTGAAAGTTGTCTTCTGACCTCCACGTGCATACCATGGAAAGTGCACACCTGCACACAGCCCAAATAAATAAACAAATAAGACAAGGTCATGGTACTGACCTCCAGGGGCTTTTCTGGCTTTAAGCTCTAAATGACTGTGACTCTCGGTCTCATTTCTCATCCCATCCTGAAAAGAAGCTGGTATAGGATTAAGTAGAAACACTCCCACTCATGAACACACACCTGAGGAGAAGTGGCAGAATCACTTGTTCACAGGTGCCCAGCAGGGACAAACACCACATGCTCTTACCTCTGTGCTGAGACTGCCACAGTGAACGTGCAAAGGTGCATCACATTTACTCTCCATAATGCACGAATAACCCAGTGATTTGATGCCTGCTCCTGGTGCCTCTCTCCTCTTGGTTTCTGGGACAATCTATTTCTGGTTTACTTTACCTCTAAGTAGAGTCTTCGGGGGAAGTGGGGCTTTTATTATCATTCTTCCTCCTTGGCACACAAGAATGCCATCATCTTCCCAGTCCCACAGAACAGACTGGAGCTCTGACCTCAGGTAACAAAGTTTGTCAATGGCAACTGCTTCAAAGGGACAAATGGTGCCAAAGGTCTCCCTTATCTTCCCGGGTTTCCATCTCTCTAAATTCTGGTCCTGTTAATCTTTTCTGCATTGTACCCTCCCTCTTATGCCTTCAATTTTTTTCTTCTTAAATCTTTTCTTGTTGTTATTAGACTGGTCCAAACAGAATATATCACTGCTAGAATCCAATCCTCCAATCTCAGAGAAGACAGACACACACACACACACACACACAAATTGAATCAGATGGCAATTTCCTTACCATATATTATAATATTACCATACTTATAATCCTTTATAATTCATTATAGCTTTTCCTACTTGATCCCCACCATTTTTGGAGTTTTTCTGGGGAGCATACACAAGTCAAGACTGGATAAAGCAACTGGGATATGGGAAGATGGACCTGCAATCACCTCAATAGAAAGCCATGAGAATCCTAATTAAGATAAACAATCCACACCTTTAGTCCCAGCACTTGGGAGACAGAGACAGGTGGATCTCTGTGAGGCCAGCCTGGTCTACAAAGTGAGTTCCAGGACAGCTAGGGTTACACAGAAAAACTCTATCTCGAAAAACCAAAAATACTAAGTAAATAAATAAACAAACAAACAACCCAAATGTCAGTATTCTAAAAATCTGATTGCATTGCTGCTGAAATGGGGTGGAGAGCTCCATTAAAGATGGGGGAAGGAGGGAAGAAAAGAGAATGGGGGGAGGGGCTAGAGAGATGACTCAGCAGTTAAGTGTGTTCTCTTCTTGCAGAGGATTCAAGGACTAAGTTCAGTTTCCAGCACCCATCCTGGACGGCTCACAACCACCTATAACTCCAGTTCCAGAAGGATCTGACACCTATGGCTTCCACAGGCATCAGCACACACGTACATGTACATAATTAAAAATAAAAACAAATCTTTTAAAGAGCGTAAGAAAGAGTAACCTAAGTCAGAGGCTCAAAGCCTGATACCCAGCAGAGAACACGGTGACTCTCAGTACCATGTTTCTTCGCCTCCTTCTCCTCTGTCCCACTCCCACTTGACTTAAGAGGTGGGCTGACACACAATACTGACTGATGCTACAACACAGTTAGCTTTCTAAGCATCCAAGGCTCATTCCTCCCTCTTCAGTGTGGAGTAGGAACTGGGTAGACGTCATAACATTGAACAACATAAGAACTGAGAAGGCAAATATGTACAAAGGAAAGTTGCCAAAAAATAGAGCTGAAGGACAAGAAATCTGGGCTTCACTGCTCTACTTGCCAGTTAACCTGAGAGCCCTAGGCAAATGGCCTCTGAAGTCTTGTGTATCTGAAAACTGAGGGACTAAGGAAACATTCAACATGTATTTATTGAGCACTTAACCACTTTTGAGCTACTCTGATGATAAGTGCTGAGACTACAGTGCCGGATGAATCAGGCATGGTTTCGACCTCAGGACTAGCTCAGTAGTCCTCAATTCTGGTTGCACATTTAAGTATCTGGAGACCTCAAACAAATGAATGCATGCCCACAGACTAATTAAATCCCTAAGGACTGAGAGTAGGGAGGGCCTTTTCAACTATTTCTGTTGTAGTATCAACAGAGAGCTGCTGAACTCTTGACTTTATTAATCTACCCTTGTAGAATCTACCCTTTTAAAGCCACTTTTTAAAATTAGATTTATTCACTTTATTTTGAGTGCTTTTCCCATATGTATGTATGTGTACCACACAAGTGCTTATTGCCCAGGATGGTCAGCAGAGGGCACTGAATCCCCTGGAAGTGGAATCACAGATGATTGTGAGCAGTGATTGTGACTGGTCATGTGGGTTCTGTGAATCAAACCCAGGCCATCTATCTGCAAGAGAGCTACTGTTCTTAACCAGTCATCTCTCCAGTACCCGTGTATGGTTTGCTAAATATGCTTCTCTGCTTGTTTGGTTTTTGTGATGGCTGTTCTTGGATCTCAACTTGACATCTGGAATTAACTAAACCCCAAGTGGCTGGGTACAGTGTGAGGGTTTTTAGTTTTGTTTTGGTTTGTTTTGTTTTTCTTAATTAAATCATTTGAAGTGGGAAGACCCACTTTTAATCCAGATCTTTTGAGGTGTGAAGATCCACCTTTAATCTGGGCCACATCTTCTTCGGGCCGCCTATATAAAGACATGGAAGAAGGAAGTTTGCTCTCTTTGCCTACTCGCCCTCGCTCTGCCTGGCAAGTCCATTCCTTCACTAGCATTGGAGCCTACTTTGTTGGGTTCTAGCATATACTGAGGAACAGCTGAGATATCCAGCCCTGTGGACTAAATAACTACTGGATTCTTGAACCATTTGTTGGTAAACAGCCATTGATGGATGAGCTGCACCACAACCTGTAAGCCATTCTAATTAATAAATGTGTGTGTGTGTGTGTGTGTGTGTGTGTAATTTTTTTTTCACTAACTTAAGGAGACAAATGATTTGATTATCCTGATTTTCCAACTGAGAGAGGCAACAGATTCGGTGAGTCTGTATATAAAGTTTTGACTATTTGTAGCAAAATAAGGAAAATAACAATGCTAGTTGGTTGCTCCTACCATCTCTGGATAAATTGACAAAAGAAAAGAAGGACTAACTTCTAGCATCTCCGAATATGGTGAAGGCCAACGATGAACTCGCATAAACAGTCTAAAGGTTTCTAAGTGTGCTCTGGAAGAGAATCTTCTCTTCAGCAGTCACAGAGCTCAAGGTGTGGAAAATCAAACCAAAGCCCTCATTACAAGGTTGCCTGAATTACAGCGAAAATTCAAGTCCCAGCCTCAGTGGGTGTCGGTGCTTAAAGTAGGGGCATTAATTGGTCAAGAATGGGATCCTGTAACTGGAGATGGGGATGTGTGGGAGGACCCTACTGAGGCTGGGAACTTTAAACCCTCAGATTCTCAGGGTTTATCTCACCTGAGGAAATAGTCCCTCCACCCTGACCAAAAGATGTACTCACACCCCAACGTCCTGAAACACTGTCTATTTCACTTTTGAAGAAGTTATTCCTTCACTGTCTGCTAAACCAGCAGTGACTTTCTCTAAAGGAGACAGCAGGCAAGGCAATACTGATGTCCCTCAAGGTCCAAAAATAGTTGCCTCTAGACCTAAAACCAGACTGAAGGCTAAACAGGCTCCTAGAAAGGAAGTAGGAAGTATAGTCCATGAGAAGGTGTACTACACTAAAGAGCTTAATGAGTTTGCTAATTCATTCTAGCAGAAGTCTAAGGAATAAGTGAGGGAATGGATTTTAAGGGTGTGGGATAATGGAAGGAACATAAAACTAGATCAGGCTGAGTTCATTGATATGGGCTCACTGAATGGAGATTCTGGGTTTATTAATGTAAGATCTCACACACACACACACACACACACAAAAAAAAAAAAAAAACACAAAACAAAAAAACCCACAAAGGTATCAAAAAGTTTGTTTGAGCTGGGTGGTGGTGGCACACACCTTTAATCCCAGCACTTGGGAGGCAGAGCCAGGCAGACCTCTGTGAATTTGAGGCCAGCCTGGTCTACAGAGCGAGATCTAGGACAGGCACCAAAACTACACAGAGAAACCCTGTCTTGAAAAACCAAAAAAAAAACCAAAAAAAAAAAAAAAAAAGGTTGTTTGAATGGTTGGCTGAAGCATTTGTCAAAAGATGGTCTGTTGAAAAGGTTGGAGATGCCTGATGTCCCTTAGTTTATTGTCGGCGAAAAGATGTTAAGGCTCAGGGAAAATGCAATGCTAGAGTGGGTACGCAGTGTAAAATCTAATCTTCCACATTGGGAAGGCCCAGAAAACACGCCTTTCTCTAACCCTATAAGATGTAAACAGGTGAGGAGGCACTAGGCCAGTTGAAGAGCTCTGTTGTCACAATTTTCTTTGTGACAGGCCTTAGTGATGCTCTCGGTTCGATGAATTAAATGCAATGAGTTTAATTGGGCCAGGTGGCAGCACTGAATCACTAAAGAAAGGTGAGTGTGGCTATTGTAATGGGCAGCATAGACAAAGCAATGTCCATATTGTAATGGGCAGCATAGACAAAGCAATGTCCATAATGTCCTAACCCGTAATGGGCAGCATGATTCGTGTGGACCTTTGGTACTGGCCAATCAATCATGGTGTTTCCATGCATGAAAGAGATGAGAATGCTCCTGCACCCGGTAATGCTGCATGCCTTTTGTCCCTGCATTAAGGAGGCAGAGGCAGGCAGATCTTTGAGATGGAAACCAGGCTGGTCTACAGAGTTCCAGGACAGCCTGGGCTACATGGGCTACACAGAGAAGCCCTGTCTCAAAAAACCAAACACCAAAAACAAAATAACAATAAAAACAGAATGCTACTGTATTTTTGTTTGATCTTTATAAGTGGAAAAACTCTCAAATGAAAGAAAGCCTCCATTGGATTGTGGTAAAAGGGAATCTTGATCTGTGAATCAATTTCCAGACTTGAGCCAGTTTGCAGACTCAGACCCCCTTGAATGAAGAGACAGTCAGGTTTCCCCTGAGGAAGGACCTTGACAAAATACCTAAGGGTTTTACTGTTAGCCTTTCCCAGTCCTTCCCCAGAGAGACCTACGGCCTTTTACAAAGGTAACAACAGTACACTGGGAGAGGGAAATAATCAGAATTTCCAGGGTCTATTAGATACTGGGTCTGAGTTGATGCTGATTCTGGGAGACCCCAAGAAACACTGTGGCCCTCCAGTTAAAGTAGGGGCTGATGGAGGTCAGGTGATTAAGGGAGTTCTGGCTGAAGTCTGACTCACAGTAGGTCCAGTAGGTCCCTGAACTCACCCTGTGGTTATTTCCCCAGTCCTAGAGTGTATAATTGGGATAGATATACTCAGAAATTGGCAGAATTCTCACATTGAGTCCCTGGCCTGTGGAATGAGGGCTATTATGGTTGGAAAGACTAAATGGAAGCCTTTATTAGAGTTACCTCTGCCCAGGAAATTAGTGAATCAAAAACAGTATGGCATCCCTGGAGGAACGGCAGAAACAGTGCCACCATCACAGACTTGAAAGATCCAGGGGTGGCAGTACCCAGCACATCTCCCTTTAACTCTCCTGTCTGACCAGTTCAGAAGTCAGATGGATCATGGAGAATAGCGAGTGACTATCAAAAACTCAATCAGGTAGTGATTCCAATTACAGCTGCTGTACCAGATGTGGTGGTATTTGAGCAGATTAACACATCTCCTGGTACATGCTATGTGGCTATTGATATAGCAAGTACCTTTTTCTCAGTACCTGTCCATAAAGACCACCAGAAGCAATTTGCTTTCAGTTAGCAAGGCCTGCAGTATACCTTTACCATTTCACCTCAATGATATATTAACTCTCTAGCCCTGTGTCATAACTTAGTTATAAGGAGTCTTGATCATCTGTTTCTTCCACCAAATATCACATTAGTTCACTATATTGATGACTTTATGCTGATTGGATGAAGTAGGCAGGAGGTAGCAACCACTTTAGACTTGTTGGCAACACAAATGTGGATCAAAGGATGGGAAATAAATCCAACCAAAAATGCAAGGGTCTTCTACCTCAATGAAATTCTGAGGAGTTCACTGGTATGTGGCATGTAGTTATTCCTTCTAAGGTGAAGAATACGTTATTGTACCTGGCTGCTCCCACCACCAAGAAAGAAGCATGGTGATTAGTGGGCTTATTTGGATTCTGGAGACAGCACATTCCTCATTTGGATGTGTTACTCTGGCTCATATACCAAGTGACTCAGAAAGCTGCTAGCTTTTGGTAGGGCCTGGAAGAAGAAGGTTCTTCAACAGGTCCGGGCTGCTGGGCGGGCTGCTCTGCCACTTGGACCATATGATCCAGCAGACCCAGTGGTACAGACTCTACCATCACGTGCAGACAACTATTCTCCCTTTGAGAGACAGTTCTTTTTTTTTTTTATTTTACAATACCGTTCAGTTCTACATAACAGCCACAGATTCCCTTGTTCTCCCCCTTCCTGCCCCCTTCCCCTTCCCCCCAGCCCACTCCCTATTCCCACCTCCTCCAAGGCAAAGCCTCCCCTGAGGACTGAGATCAACCTGATAGACTCAGTCCAGGCAGGTCCAATCCCCTCCTCCCAGATTGAGCCAAGTGTCCCTGCATAAGTCCCAGGTTTCAAACAGCTAACTCATGCAATGAGCCCAGGACCTGGTACCACTGCCTATATGCCTCCCAAACAGATCAAGCCAATCAACTGTCTCACCTATTCAGAGGGCCTGATCCAGTTGTGGGCCCCTCAGCCTTTGGTTCATAGTTCATGTGTTTCCATTCGTTTGGCTATTTGTCCCTGTGCTTTATCCAACCTTGGTTTCAACAATTCTCGCTCATATAAACCCTCCCCTAAAAATGACATCATGAGGTTTGCAGGCAAATGGATGGATCTAGAAAAAATCATCCTGAGTGAGGTAACCCAGACTCAGAAAGACAAATATGGTATGTACTTACTCATAGGAGGATACTAGATGTGGAACAAGGATGACTGAACTGCTACTCACATCACCAGTGAGGCTACCTGGAAAACAGGACCCCAAGAAAGACACGTGGATTGCCCAATGACGGAGAAATGGCTGAGATCTACATGAACAACCTGGACATGAGTGGGAGCAATGAAGGGCGAGGGGCGAGGGAAAGAGAGTGGGAGATCCCAGCTGGATCAAGAACAGAGAGGGAGAACAAGGAATAGGAGACCATGGTAAATGAAGACCACATGAGAAAAGGAAGAAACAAAATGCTAAAGAGGCCCACAGAAATCCACAAAGATACCCCCACAAAAGACTGCTGGCAATGGTCGAGAGACAGCTGGGACTGACCTACTCTGGTGATGGGATGGCCAAACACCCTAATAGTTGTGCCAGAAAACCCATCCAAGGACTGAGGAATCTGTCCTAGGCCCCGGGTGGAGCGCCGGGAGTCTAATTAGCGAGAGACAGTTCTTGACCTGCTATTGGGCCTCAGTGGAAACTAAATGTTTGGCAATGGGCCACCAAATTATCATGTGACCTGAGCTGCCCATCATAAGCTGGGTGTTATGTATCCCACCAAGTCATAAAGTAGAACGTGCACAGAAGCAACCCATTAATAAATGGAAGTGGTATATCTGTGATTGGGCCTGAGCAGGTCCTGAAGGCAAAAGAAAACCACAAGAAGTTACCCAAATGCCTATTTTCTACTCCCGTTATAAAGCCATCTGCCTATGAGTGAGTATATACCATGTTTGTCCTTCTGAGCCTGGGTTACCTCACTCAGGATGATATTTTCTAGTTCCATCCATTTGCCTGCAAATTTCATGATATCATTGTTTTTTACTGCTGAGTATTACTCCATTGTTTATATGTGCCATATTTTCTTTATTCATTCTTCAGTTGAGGGGCATCTAGGTTGTTTCCAGGTTCTGGCTATTACAAATAATGCTGATATGAAAATAGTTGAGCATGTGTCCTTGTGGTAAGATTGAGCATTCCTTGGGTATATTCTCAAGAGTGGTATAGCTGGGTCTTGAAGAAGATTGATTCCCAATTTTCTGAGAAACCGTCATACTGACTCACTCATAAGCGGATACTAGATGTAGGGCAAGGGATGGCCAGACTGCAGCCCACAGCTCCAGAGAGGCTAGCTGACAGGGAGGGATTCTGGGAGGGACACAGGGATCACCCAGCAAAGTAGAAGTGGATGGGATCTGCATGAGTGGGTTGGCGGTGGGGGTGGAATGGTGGTGGGCAAGGAATGGGGGGTGAGAATATAGGGAAATGGGAGGGTCAAGCTGGAGCAGGGACAGTGGGAGGGCAGGGAAGGAGATACCGTTATAGATGAAGACATCATAGGAGTGGGAAGAGGCAGGGTACCGGGGAAGCTCTCAGGAATCCACAGGGATGACCCCACCTTGGACTGCTGGCAGTGATTGAGGGGGTGCCTGGACTGGTCTACTCTGGTGACCGGTCTAGTGAATACCCTAACTGTCATCATAGAGCCTTTATCTAGTGACTGATGGAGGCAGATGCAGGGATCCGTAGCCAGGCGCCAGGCTAAGCTCCAGGAATCTAGTCGATGGGAGAGAAGAGGGATTCTGCAGGCAGGGGACGTCGAGATCATGATGGGAAGACATGCAGAGATGATCCACCACACTGGTGGAAACCCATGAACTATGGACTAGTGGCTATGAAGCCCTCATGAGACTGGACTAGGCTCTCTGGATACGGGAGACAGTTGTTTAGCCCGAACTGTTTGGGGGACACCTGGGCGGGGGGATCAGGGATCCATCCCTGCTGTGCATGGGCAGGCTTTTGGGAGCCTGGTGCCTGCAGTATGGCACCTTGTGCAGCCTTGGTGTGGCAGGGAGGGGCTTGGACCTACCTCGGCTTGGTGTGCCAGGCTCTGCTGACTCCCCATGGGAGACCTTGATTTGGAGGCTGTGGGAATGGGGGTAGCTTGGGAGGGAGGACTTGGGGGTGGGAGGAGGGAGGAAGTGGGATCTGTGGGTGGTATGTGGGGTGAGTAGAAAATTTCTTAATAAAAATAATAAAAAAAAATTTTTTTTAAAGCCATCTGCCACCAAGCATGCACCTAGAGCCTCAAAGGGTATACCCTGTGATCACTGACTGAAGACAAGAAGACCAGGGCCTGATTTACTGATGGTTCTGCACATCATGCAGGCACCACCCAGAAGTAGACAGCTGCAGCATTACAACTCCTTCCTGGGACGACTCTGAAAGACAACAGCAAAGGGAAACCTTCACAGTGGGCAGAACTTGGAGCAGCACACATGGTATCAGAGTCTGTTTGGAAGAAGTGGCCAGATGTGTGATTACTCACTGACTCATGAGCTGTAGCCAATGGGTTGGCTGGATGGTCAGAGACTAGGAAAGAGCATGATTGGAATATTGGTGAAAAAAACATCTGGGGAAGAAGTATATGGATAGATCTCTCCAAACAGGCAAAGGATGTAAAGATACTTGTGTCCCGTTTAAATGCTCACCAAAGGTGACTTCAGCAGAGGAGTCAATAATCAAATTCAATGTCAATTCAATAATCAAATAAGATGACCCATTCTGTGGACAGTCAGCCTCTTTCTCAGGCCATTCTGGTCATTGTCCAATAGGCCAATAAAAAAAGTGGCCATGGTGGCAGAGACAGAGGTTACATATGGGCTGGACAACACAGACTTCACTCACCAAGGCTGATCTGGCTACAGCTGCTGCTGAGTGCCAGATCTGCCAACAGCAGAGCCCAACACTGAGCCCCAGATATGGCACCACTCCCCAGGATGACTAGTCAGTGACCTGGTGGCAGGTTGAGTACACTGGACCGCTTCTTCTGTAGAAAGGACAATGCTTTGTCCCTACTGGAGTAGATGCTATTCTGGTTATGGATTTGCCTTTCCTGTACACAATGCTTCTGCCAAAACTACCATCATGGACTTACAGAATACCTTATCCACTGTCACAGTATTCCACACAGTATTGCTTCTAGCCAAGAAATTTGCTTCACAGCCAGAGAATTACGACAGTTGGGCCCATGATCATAGAATCCACTGGTCTTACCATATCCAACATCCCAAGCAGCTGGCCTGATAGAAAAATGGAATGGTCTTTTGAAGACACAGTTACATAGTCAATTAGGAGGCAGCAGCCTGGAGGGCTGGGGCAGGGTTCTCCAGAAAGTGATGTATGCTTTGAATCAGTGTCCAAGATATAGTCAGGATCCATAGATCCAGGAATCAAGGGGTGTAAAAGGGAATAGTTCCACTCACTATCATCCCTAGTGACCCACTACAAAAATTTTTGCTTCCTGTTCCTATAACCTTAAGTTCTGCTGGCCTAGAAGTTTGGGTTCCAGAGTGGGGAATGTTCCTGCTAGGGGCCACAATGAACATCCTATTGAACTGGAAGCTCAGACTCCCGACTAGCCACTTGGGACTTAAGAAATAACAGTGTTAGGAGGGTTGATCGGTCTAGATTACCACAGGGAAATTGGATTGCTTCTCCAATAGAGAAAGAGATTATGTCTAGAGTGCAGGAGACCCTTTAGGGCAGTGAATGGTTCTTAACCTTCCTAATGTTTAGACCCTTTAATACAGTTCCTCATGTTGTGGTGACCCCAATCACCAAAAAAAAAAAAAAAAAAAAAAAAAAAAGACAGGGTTTCTTTGTGTAGCTTTGAAGCCTTTCCTGGACTCACTCTGTAGACCAGACTAGCCTCGAACTCCTCACAGAGATCCACCTGCCTCTGCCTCCCGAGTGCTGGGATTAAAAGTGTGCACCACTGGGGCTGGAGAGATGGCTCAGAGGTTAAGAGCACTGACTGCCCTTCCAGAGGTCCTGAGTTCAATTCCCAGCAACCACATGGTGGCTCACAACCATCTGTAATGAGATCTGGCACCCTCTTCTGTATACATAATAAATAAATAAATCTTAAAAAAAAAAAAAAAAAAAAAGTGTGCACCACCACCGCCCAGGGCCTCATAAAATTATTTTGTTGCTACTTTATAAGTGTAAATTGCTAGTGTTAGGAATCACGATGTAAATATTTGTGTTTCCTGATAGTCCTGGATGACCACTGTGAAAGGGGTTGCTACCCACAGGTTAAGAACCACTGCTTTAGGGCATCTCTTGTGCTATCATGTCCTGTGACTAAAGTCAGTGGGGAACTACAACAACCTAATCCAGGCAGGATGACAAAGGGCACTGACCCTCCAGGAAAAGAGCCAACATCTGCTTGAGGTGCTTGAGGGTAGAGAAAATACAGAATGGGTAGTAGAGGAAGATAGTTATGAATACCAGCTAAGGCCATGTGCCCAGAAACAAGGATTATAATTAACCTGAGTTTTTCTGTCATATTTTGTTATAAATCTATTTGTACAGATATTTGTGTTTTCTTTCCTCAATTTCTTCATCATGTAATGTAACATCAATTAAGAGAATATCAGTGGTTATTATTTTTAAGTTTGAGCTACTAAAAGAATGTCCCTCAAGGGACACTGCCACCTATTGAAATGTATAATGCGTTTGCAATTGTATATTGGATGTTTATATCATGTTAGGTGTTGTCTTAGAGTTGTCTTGCTATGAAGAGACACTATGACCACGGCAGCTCTCATAAAAAGAAAGCATTTAATTGGGGCTTGCTTATATTTTCAGAGTCCATTATCCTTATCAAGGAGTATGGTGGCACACAGGCAGATATGGTAGCTGAGAGTTCTACAACTGGATCTGAAGGTAGCAGGAAGAGGGAGCCAGTGGACCTGGCTTGGGTTTTTATTTGTTTGAAGACAGGGTTTCTCTTTGTAATTCTGTCCTGAAACTAGCTATGTAGACCAGCCTGGCCTCGAACTCAGAGATCTGCCCACCTCTGCCTCAGAAGTGCTGGCACTAAAGGGGTGGGACACCATACTTGTTTTTTTCTTTTTCTTTCTTCCTTTCTTCCTTCCTTTTTTCCTACCTTCCTTTCTTTCTTCCCTTCTTTCTTCCTTTTTTTGGGTTGAGCTTTTGAAACCTCAAAGCCTACCCCAGTGACACATTTCCTACAAGACCACATGCACTCCAACAAGGCCACACCTGCTCCCTCTCAAGTAGCTGCCACACCCTAATGGCCAGTCATTCAAATATATGAGTCTATTCAAACCACCACAAGTGTAACTATGATCTGGCTATCATTTTCATTTGGAAATTAAGCATGACATAAGGAGACATGATTGTGTGTCAAGCTGACAAAGAGTTGATGATGGCTATTCTTGGTTGTCAATTTGACCACATCTGGAATTAACTAAAACCAAAGCAACTGGGTTTTACATCTGTGAGGGATTTTTTCCTTAATTAAATCATTTAAAGTAGGGAAGACGCACTTTTAATCCTGGTCTTTTGAAGTGGGAAGATACACAATGAATCCAGATCTTCTGAGGTAGGAAGACACCTTTAATCTGGGCCCCACTTTCTCCTGGCTGCCTATATAAAGGACCTGGAAGAAAGATGCTTGCCCTCTTTGCTGGCTTGCTTTCAATCTGCCTGGCAAATCCATTCTTTCACTGGCATTGGAACCTACGTCTTTGAGATTCCAGAGTATACTGCAGACCAGCTGAAATATCCAGCCTCATGGACTGAACAGTTACTGGATTCTTACCAGAGCAATGATAGTACTAACCCTAGAAAATATTCAAACCAACTTAAAGCTTCTTTAATTAAAAGTCAGGTATTAGTATCAACACAGGGATAAA